>NW_024070200.1:20100021-20700021 GCF_014754425.2 Oryx dammah
CATATAGATGGCTAACAAACACATGAAAAGATGCTCAACATCACTCATTATTAGCAAAACACAAATAAAAACTACAGTGAGATATCACCTCATACCAATCAGAATGGCCATCATCAAAGTCTACAAACAATAAATGCTAGAGAGGGTGTGGAGAAAAGGGAACACTCTTGCACTGTTGGTGTGAATGTAAGTTGATACAGCCACTATGGAAGACAGTATGGAGATTCCTTAAAAAAAAACTAAGAATAAAATCACCATATGACCCAGCAATTCCACTCCTAGGCATATACCCTGCAGAAACCAAAATTGAAAAAGACACACATATCCCATTGCAGCACCATTTACAATAGCTAGAACATGGAAGCAACCTAGATGTCCATCAGCAGATGAATGGATCAAGCAGTTGTGGTACATATATACAATGGAATATACTCAGCCATAAATTGGAACACATTTGAGTCAGTTCTGATGAGGTGGATGAACCTAGAGCCTATTATACAGAGTGAAGTAAGTCAGAAAGAGAAAGATAAATATCATATTCTAACACACATATACAGAATCTAGAAAAATGGTACTGAAGAATTTATTTACAGGACAGCAATGGAGAAACAGACATAGAGAATAGACTTATGGACATGGGGAGAGGGGAGGAGAGGGTGAGATGTATGGAAATAGTAACATGGAATCTTACATTACCATCTGTAGAATAGATAGCCAATGGAAATTTGCTGTATGGCTCAGAAAACTCCAAACAGGGGCTCTGTATCAACCTAGAGGAGTGGGATGGGGAGGGATATGGGAAGGAGTTTCAAAAGGGAGGGGATATATGTATACCTATGGCTGATTCATGTTGAGGTTTGACAGAAGACAACAAAATTCTATAAAGCCATTATCCTTCAATAAAAAATTAATTAAAAAAAAAAGGAGAGGAAAAGATACAAAGAAAAATTTTCCCAATAATATATTTGGCTGAGTTAATCAGACAACTCAAAAATACTTTAAGAAAATTAACTATGAACAATGAACTTCTATTGAAATAAAAAGGTTTTGTACTAAACTTTAATCTGAATTGAATTTAAAATGCAATTAAATATGAAATCCAGGAATGCAAGAGAATAAAATAGATTAGAAAAGTTGTGATTTTATGAAAGTCCCTTTAAGAGATTGCTACAAAGCATATAATGATAAAAGAAACATCCAACACTGTTTTCAGGAAGAAGATTATGTGAAACAGCTAGTATTAAACTTTAAGGCTCTAAAATACCAAGCTATTTTGACTTATATGGGGCAAGCTAAAAGCATGAATGTGCCTAAAGAAATTAAAAAAAATAGAACTCAGAAGTCTTTTTCCCCAAAATGAAAAAAAATAAAGTGAGCCATTATGAGGTTTCCCAACAGAATTTTATGTGAAAGTTAATGTCACTTCAAAATCATTTCTCTGCATGACTGAAAAGGTTGCTCTTCGTGTTGATATTCTTCAAAGCATTATTTTAAATGCTATTTGGCTGTGCTAAAAAAGACAATCAATATTAAACCACAGTAAAGTGTTACATTCCAGTTGGACAGATCTGTTACTTACAAAGTGTCAGAGAAAAAGAGAAAAAAAGGGCTATTGAAATCTAATGAAAAACACAGTGCTTAATAGTAATGGGATTTTTCAAAATGTTATTGGTAAGCCCACAAGCTGAAAGGTCCCTATAGAGACTTTTATTTAGTTCCTAAATTACTTTTAAACTCCAGGCTTAAGAAGAAATAGAATCAAACCCCAAACTTTCAAACCTTTCATAAAATATCAGTGAATATCTTCATACAGCATCCCTTAAGGATTCCACATTCCATAAATTGTATTTTCAAAAAGTCAGGTAAACAATAAGCACATTCTTTAAAAATAGCTTGAAGGAAAGCAAGTGTGTGCTAGTGTTTCCTAATATGGAGTTCATTGTTAATTTACTGTACCAGGTACCAACTAACATACCCCCAGAAAATAATCCCAAGAGGTTATTACATGCCTCAGTATCAACCTATTATTATTATCAGATCTGCTTTCTAGCAATCTATCTCCAAATCAAAAGAAAAAAAAAGGCAGAAAAAAAAACAAAACTATTTAACATAATGTCCATTTCTTCAGCAGTTTTGCCAGCAAACAGTTAAATATATTGGAGCTACTTTTAATATAAAATTTATTTTTAAATATTATTATTAAATGCCAAGTCTTTCCAAGTATTGTATTGCTCTTAAATAAGTAATTAATTTAATTTGACTAAATTAAACATGCTACATTTGTATTAATAAAATCAATTAATTATGTAAATTTAGCATTTTATTAAATGATAAAAAGAATGAGTTGGAGCTTTAATATTTAAGTAATAATTTGGCTATGACCAGATTGCTTCCTCAAAAGCTGTAAAATGCTTCAATGGCATTGATTTGAGAAATTAATTAATAAATATTTTTGTGAGTAAAACTAAGAGAACATAGGTCATAATTTTTACATGAAAGCTATTCAAGTATACGAAACATTTTCTCAGAAATTTTTAACAGACTGAAGTAGCATGCATCCTCAAAATATCTGATCTTCCTCACTATTGATGCCAACACATCCATTTTTTTCTATTCAATAGTTGATGCCAAAAATATTAAAATCCATTTGCCCCAAGCATTCTCCTAAATAGAGAAGAAAAAATAGTTATTCCCAAATAAGTTTAAGAACATTTATTTTAAGATACTAATGGATAAATTATTTCATTTTTATATTAGTAATATGAAAGGAATGCAAAATCCATAGATGGGTGTAAAGATTATATATAGGCTAACATTCATTCCTTGGGCATTTTGGAATAAGAGAAAGAGTGCAGCGGGCTTCCCTTGTGGCTCAACAGGTAAAGATTCCACCTGCAATTTGGGAGAGCTGGGTTCAGTCCCTGGATTGGAAAATTCCCCTGGAGAAGGGAAAGGCTACTCACTCCAGTATTCTGGCCTGGAGAATAATTCCATGGACTCTATAGTCCTTGGGGTCGCAAAGAGTCAGACACAGTTGAGCGACTTTCACTTTAGAGTCAGTCACTAAGTCTGGGCTCAATTCTTGGCTCTGCTACCTAACGACCATGTGAACTGGGGCAAGGATAGTTAACCTCTCTACACTTCAGTTTCCTTATCTTTAAAATGAAATAACACTACTACCAGCTTCCCTGGTGGCTCATTGTTAAAGAATCTGCCTGACAATGCAGGAGAAGCAGTTTCAATCCCTGGATCAGGAAGATCCCCTGGAGCAGGAAATGCCAACCCACTCCAGTATTCTTGCCTGGAGAATCCCATGGACAGAGGAACGTTGTAGGCTACAGTCCATGGGATCGCAAATAGTCGGACATGACTTAGCAACTAAACAGCAATACTACTACAGGTTTCTGAGGGTTAGTTGAAATTATGAAAGTAAAGCATTTAGCAGAAAGCCTAATAACAAAGCCTTATACAGATTCAATAAAAAGTAGTTATTTAATTGCACAATTTCTTCTCAACTCAAGATTGCCATTTCCTTCCTCTCAGAGACATCAACAACTAGCTGTGCTCTCAACTCCACCTCTACGAACTTCCACCTTTGCCCAAATCAAAAGTCCACGTACATACAAATGTAAGCACATATTCACCTTCATCTTACACTCTATCCAACCAAAAGTCACACAAACATATCACACACACAAATGCACATGGAGCTTAGACAATAAGAGTTTGAAATTTGGAGAAACAGCTTTGAAAGGTGGACTGACACATTCAAAATATATAGTGGTTTTCAAAATACTCAAGTAACAACACCAAATATACAATATAACATTTCTTAATATGTGAATCTAAATGTGAAATAAATTAGTTCATGTGAAAACATTAAAACTGGCCAAAACATCCAAAATTTAGCTTTCTCACATGTAAGAAAAATTGTTGAACAGCTTTAAAAGAATTAAGAATTTTTCATCAACCTCCGTAAAACACACTGAGTATAACAACAAATAATGTAAGATTTCTGCTTCTAGCATTAAGTTGAACAAGATACTCCAAAAGACCTTCCCACTAAAAAACAGCTATGTCTCAGGAAAACGACTCTAAATGCATTTGGAGGTTCCAATTAAGCAAAGAAATTCTGAGAGACACTCTCCTCAACTTAGAAAAAACAACAAAACTGAAACTAAAGCAGTGAGAAAAGAGCAACAAGCAAACATGTAAGGACAAATGCCAATATAGGCACTATGACATGAAAATACACTGTGGACTAGTGGCAAGAATGCTTACCTTGCAATTTCTACATTAAAAAGTATCCTAAAAGGTGGTTATCATGGCCTTAGGCCAGTAGTGACCCTGGCTATTGAAAGAATACACAAATTCTAGTTGGAGGAAACTATCCTTTATGTAAGCTTCATGGATTCCCAAAATTTGAGAATAACGCAGGCTCACAGTCAATACTACAGTGAAATATAAGGGGAAAATCTATCACAGTTGAAAGCCAGAAGGAACTATTAAAAAAAAAAAGACTTACACCATCAGGGACTTCAAAACTTGGATTATCATGTAACAGATTATAAAATTACTATGCACAAAATGTTCAAGTTAGTTTAAAAAAAAAAAAAGAGCAAATATGAAGCCTACTAAAAATGACCAGGTGGATTTAGAAAAGAGTCAAGTGGCAAGTTCAGTTCAGTCGCTCAGTCGTGTCTGACTCTTTGCGACCCCATGAATCGCAACACACCAAGCCTCCCTGTCCATCACCATCTCCTGGAGTTCACTCAGACTCACATCCATTGAGTCCATGATGCCATCCAGCCATCTCATTCTCGGTCGTCCCCTTCTCCTCCTGCCCCCAATCCCTCCCAGCATCAGAGTCTTTTCCAATGAGTCAACTCTTCGCATGAGGTGGCCAAAGTACTGGAGCTTCAGCTTCAGCATCATTCCTTCCAAAGAAATCCCAGGGTTGATATCCTTCAGAATGGACTGGCTGGATCTCCTTGCAGTCCAAGGGACTCTCAAGAGTCTTCTCCAACACCACAGTTGAAAAGCATCAATTCTTCGGCACTCAGCCTTCTTCACAGTCCAACTCTCACATCCATACATGACCAAAGGAAAAACCATAGCCTTGACTAGACGGACCTTAGCCGGCAAAGTAATGTCTCTGCTTTTCAATATACTATCTAGGTTGGGCATAACTTTTCTCCCAAGGAGTAAGCGTCTTTTAATTTCATGGCTGTAATCACCATCTGCAGTGATTTTGGAGCTCCAAAAAATAAAGTCTGACACTGTTTCTACTGTTTCCCCATCTATTTGCCATGAAGTGATTGATGGGACCAGATGCCATGATCTTTGTCTTCTGAATGTTGAGCTTTAAGCCAACTTTTTCACTCTCCTCTTTCACTTTCATCAAGAGGCTTTTTAGCTCCTCTTCACTTTCTGCCATAAGGGTGGTGTCATCTGCATATATGAGGTGATTGATATTTCTCCCAGCAATCTTGATTCCAGCTTGTGTTTCTTCCAGTCCAGCGTTTCTCATGATGTACTCTGCACAGAAGTTAAATAAGCAGGGTGACAATATACAGCCTTGATGTACTCCTTTCCCGATTTGGAACCAGTCTGTTGTTGCATGTCCAGTTCTAACTGTTGCTTCCTGACCTGCATACAAGAGGCAGGTTAGGTGGTCTGGTATTCCCATCTCTTTCAGAATTTCCCATAGTTTATGGTGATCCACACAGTCAAAGGCTTTGGCATAGTCAACAAAGTGGCAAGTAGAACACCTAAAAATGTAAAAAATTACAAAAATAAAAAGCTGAATTAATGAGTTAAATAGCAGATTAGACACAGTTGAAATAATAACTAGTGAATTGGAATATATTTCTGAAGAAACTAACCTGAAACAGGAGTTGTGAGGTTGTGAACACAGCATTTGTTGATATGATTTAGAAAGATAAGAATATAGATAATATAAAGAGAAGAAAAGAGATGTGGGTGAGGAAAACTCAGAAGATTTCACATACACAAGGTTAAATTAATTTATCATAAAATTAAGATACTTTTGTGAGTAAAAGAGGACTCTATTAATAACTTACTCTGAAAAGATTTCTACCAAGACTACTCAGAGAAAATTATGACTGTGCTCAAACTACATGTATTTCTTATGTGATTCCCAGAGAAAAAGAAAGAGGAAAGGAAATGTTTGAAGACACTGCGGTCACTAATTTTCAAAAACTGACTAAAACACATAAATGTATAGATAACAAGAAACATAAAGAGGTGTTCTTAAAAAACAACCTGAGACAAGCTACCTACAAAGGAACAAATAGAATGATAAAAGTCTTTCCAACAGTAACAATGAAAACCAGAAGATAGTGCAATAATTTTTTACAAAGTGCTAAGAGAAAATAACAAAATGAAAAGTAAATTACTTTCTAGAAATGAAAAATCAAAAATACATTTTCAGATAAACTTAAACTAAGAGAATTTATCCCAAACAGACCTTTTTTAAAGGAACTGTTCAAAGGATAGACATCAGGAAAAGCAACAATCCCTGAATGAGGGTCTGCAATATCAAAAGGGAAGAACAGATAAATTGGGAAATATTAGGTAATTTTTAAAACATACTGTCTGTATAAAATAATTTTTTAAGGCACAAATTTAAATGCTATATAAAATAGCATATAATTGTGGACAGAGTGATCAGAATTCTGTCAATTACAATAACAATTTTCACATTAAAAGGACCAAACTTCGGAATGTAAATTGGTACAGTCACTATAGAAAACAGTATGGAGGTTCCTCAAAAAATTAAGAATAGATGGGACTTCCTTGAGCCTTTCCACTGGTTCACAGTCCCATGCTTCCACTGTAAGGGGCATGACTTCAATCCTTGGTCAAGGAACCAGGATCCCACATGCCATAAAATGTGACCAAAATATAGAACAAGCAAAAAGCTAAGAATAAAGTTGCCATATAATCTAGCAATCTTGCTCCTGGGCATATACCCATACAAAACTACAATTCAAAAAGATATATGTGCCTCCATGCTCACAGCAGTGCTATTCACAATAGCCAAGACATGGAAACAAACTAAATGTCCAATGACAGATGAATGGATAAAGAAGATGTGATATTTACATAGGCAATATTACTCAGCCATAAAAAAAGAATGAAATAAATGTCATTTGTAGTAACACAGATGGACCTAGAGATTTCATACCAAGTGAAGTAAGAAAGAGAAAGGCTAATACTATACTGTATCACTTATACGTGGAATCTAAAATATGACACAAATGAACATATCTATGAATCAGAAACAGACACAGAGAACAGACTTGTGGCTGCCAAAGAGGAGTGAGGGTGAGGGAGGGAAAGATTGGGAGCTTGTGATTAGCAGATGCAAGCAGGTATATATATAGGATGGATAAACAACAATATTATACTGTAAAGCACAGGAAATTATACTCTATATATTATGATAAACCATAATGGAAAAAACTATGAAAAGAATAGATATATATGTGGAAGAAAGTGAAAAGTGTTAGTCGTTCAATTGCGTCCAACTCTTTGCGACCTCTTGCAGTGTAGCCTGCCAGGCTCCTCTGTCCATCAAATTATCTAGGCAAGAATACTGGAGTGGGGTGCCATACATATATATAAAACTAAGGGCTTCCCAGTTGGCACTGCTGGGCTTAGTCACTTAGTCCTGTCCAACTCCTTGTGAACCAATAGACTATAGCCTATCAGTCTCCTCTGTCCATGGAATTCTCCAGGCAAGAATACTGGAGTGGGTTGCCATACCCTCCTCCAGGGGGATCTTCCCAACCCAGGGATCAAACCCAGGTCTCTCTTATTGCAGGCAGATTCTTTACTGTCTGAGCCACCACAGAAGCCCAAAGAACCTGCCAGTGCAGGAGAAATAAGAGACACAGGTCCAATACCTTGGTAAGGAAGATCCCCTGGATGAGGGCATGGCAACCCACTCCAGTATTCTTGCCTGGAGAATCCCAAGGACAGAGGAGACTGATAGGCTATAGCCCAGAGGGTCACAAAGAGTCAGACACTATTGAAGCGAAAGAGTCAGACACTATTGAAGCAACTGAGCACACACACACGCATGTATAACTAAATCACTTTTTTGTACAGCAGAAATTAACACAACTTTTTAAATCAACTATATTGCAGTTAAAAAAAATTTTTTTTAAGTACCAAACTAAAATACAGGACAACAATGTCATTATTTGGAAACTGAGTGATCAGAATGAAAGTGTTTTAAAGCTTTGGAAGAAAATTTAGATATTTACTTTAGAATATAAGTTTGTATGATAAAGTTTCAAAAGTAACTTTAAAATAATAGAAATGGAATATACAACTTTCACACTATCTGAGGAGGAAAACAAAAAAGAAAATAAATTTTTAATATTTAAATATATTCATTTTTTTTTAAAAAGATGAAACATAACAAACATTTAAAATTGAAACAGAGAGGAAAAGTAGGATAAAAGACAGAAGTCCATATAAAACAGGGGCCATATACAGGTAAGTAGTTTAAAATTGCCAGTTAAAAAGCAAAAGTGGATGGATTTAATTTTTAAAATTCAGCTATGTGCCTCAAGCATATATTAACCAAAATAAAAGCTGTAAAGATTATTGGCTTTAAGAAAAAAAAGATATCATTATAAGTCATTACAGAATGATAAAGTTTTGATTAACTTCTATGATTTAAAATTTTCAAATTTATATATACCTAATTACCTCAAAACATATGAAGCAAAATTCATACTATAAAAATAAATTAAGAAACCTCACATCAGAGTGGAAGCTTTCATATCTTTCTCAATTATTGATGTCAAGTAAATAAAGTACAAATAGCTTTAAAATTTTTGACTATTTAACTCAATAAAATGTACTTATATCCCCATTAATTCAGGAAAAATTGTGACATCTAAGAGCATTACCTCCAGAAAATGATAAAAATATGAACCTTCCTTCACACAAAAAAATTTAAGATCTCTTTCATTGAATTGATAATATGAAGGGAAATTAATAATGCATTGCACTATTTCAAGACATTTTATCAATTGTATTTTTAACTCATTTATTTTAAATACAATACATATTTGGTAGCTCAATAGAATATATATTTATTGAGCATTTCAAATGAACTAGGTAGACACTGTTAGGTACTGAACAAAGAGTGATAAAAAATATAATTTCTATAATTGAAAATCTATCAAGGAGAAACCATGTAACACATTATAATACAATACAAAAAGTATAGTAATAAAAGTATGCTCACATTTTTGTACAATTAAAAAATAATTTCACTTTGTCTAAATAGATTTCCAATGATAATTTTGTTGAGATAAAACCTTTCATGATTGGCTTCCACTCCTTACATTCCCATATTAATTCATGTGAATTTTTTCATCAACCTAAATGTCCTAGCATAAAGGAAGAGCATAGGAAACTTTGATGTGGATCAGAAGTTCTCAAATCACAGTAACATGGAAACATTCATTACCATATGTAAAATAGATAGCCAATGGGAATTTGTTGTATGACTCAAAGAACTTAAACCAGGGTTCTGTAAAAATCTATAGGGCTGGGATGGCAAGGGAGGTGGGAGAGAGACTCAAGAGAGATGGGACATATGTATACCTATGGATGATTCATGTTGATGCTTGGCAGAAACCAACACAATACTATAAAGCAATTATCCTTCAATTAAAAATAAATAAATTTTTTAAAAGAAGTTCTCAAATCAGCATCCAAGTGTTTTCTATAATTTTTTTTTACAATCCCTCAAATTTATTTTATTTTTTTTTAATTAATTAATTAATTTTTTATTTTACTCTACAATTCTGTATTGGTTTTGCCATACATTGACATGAATCCACCATGGGTGTACATGCGTTCCCAAACATGAACCCCCCTCCCACCCCCCTCCCCATAACATCTCTCTGGGTCATCCCCGTGTACCAGCCCCAAGCATGCCGTGTCCTGCATCGGACATAGACTGGCGATTCGATTCTTACATGATATTATACATGTTTCAATGCCATTCTCCCAAATCATCTCACCCTCTCCCTCTCCCTCTGAGTTCAAAAGTCCACTATACACATCTGTGTCTTTTTTGCTGTCCTGCATACAGGGTCATCATTGCCATCTTTCTAAATTCCATATATATGTGTTAGTATACTGTATTGGTGTTTTTCTTTCTGGCTTACTTCACTCTGTATAATCGGCTCCAGTTTCATCCATCTCATCAGAACTGATTCAAATGTATTCTTTTTAATGGCTGAGTAATACTCCATTGTGTATATGTACCACAGCTTTCTTATCCAACTCCTAGAGGAGAACATAGGCAAAACACTCTCTGACATAAACCACAGCAGGATCCTCTATGATCCACCTCCCAGAATTCTGGAAATAAAAGTTTTCTATAATTTTTAAAGTTTCTATTTGTAGTTGGATGAAAATATCAAAGAATTAAGATAAGTATATTTTCAATTATCTATAACCAACTTTTAAGTTTAATACCATTGAGTAAATTATTCTCTTCAAAGGAGAGCCAAATTCATTTATGTGTTAACAAAATATTAACAAATAGTTTAAATAAAGAAAAGCTATAGAATAATTGAATTGTCACACCTCCACAAGAAAGAATGATAATGTGGAACTCAAAAATGCACCTTAAGGGTCTAACACTGCACTTAAGTAGCAAAGTAACATCATTGGTTGCTAACATGAATGGTATTTTTTGATATTTTTGCAGTTCTTCTGTATTTTAATTGTTAATTCATCCTGATTTAACAGTTGCCTACATAGACTCTATAAACAAAGGATTACAAGTCTAGTTTGATATTAGTGTACATCTTAGGTTCTGAATAAAAATACTATTTCAACACTGGGATGTTTGAAATTTTTGGTATGCCTGTACATTGCTAAGTTTGAAAACAGAAAATATATATGTGAGATGGAATACTGTTCAACTTTCTGAAAACATTTGTGATTTACATCAATTCACAAATACACAGTGAAATAGTGTTAAGTGAAAGAGAATTTAAAATATGATAGAAACCTCATTACTCCTTTGTCTAAAAGGGCATGCATGACTAAGAGTTATCATTAACATAGTAAGAACTCATTAAAAAAATAAGAAAAAAATGAGTCTCAAAGAGAAAAAAAAAGGAAAATGATATAAACAGACAACATATAAAAGAAGAAATATAGATGATCAAAAACATATCATAAAACTCAACTTCCTTACCAAAGAAATAAAAATTCTAACAACAATAAAGAAATTATCTAGGGATTCCTTGGTGGTTCAGTGTTAAGAAGCCACCTGCCAGTGCAAGAGACATGGGTTCGGTCCTTGGTCCAGGAGGATCCCACATGCCATGGAGTAGCTAGCTCTGTGTGCCACAACTATTGAACCCATGACCTACAGCCCAGGAGCTGCAAACTACTAAGCCCACTAGCTAGAACTACTGAAGACCACACACCCTAGAGCACATGCTCCACAATAAAAGAAGCCATCACAATGAGAAGCCCTCACATTGCACCTAAAGAGCAGACCCTGCTTGCCACAACTAGACAAAAGCTCATGCAGCAACAAAGACCCAGTACAGTCAAAAATAAATAAATAAATAATATATTTTTGAAAAAAGACATTATTTTTCCTCAAATACTCCACAACCTAGCTTGGACACTTTTTAATGGCAATTTCTCATATTGTTAAGGTCTTATAGAAATGGACTTTAGTCTAGATGGAAGAAAACGGTCAACTACAACTGCACAGGCTTTATGAAGGGTATTTTGACAACATATGAAAACTCTTAAAGGATTTTTGCCCCATAAATAAGTCTATGTCTAGAATCTGCCATAAGGATGTAGCACAAACATACAAATGTTCATCACAGCACTGAAAATCATTTAGTGTCCAACAACGACTTTATTATATACATTATAGAAAAAGTACATAATAGGTATATGTTTTAAATTCATCATTTGAAAGTGAAAGTCACTCAGTAGCGTCTGACTCTTTGCGACCCCGTGGACTACACAGTCCATGGAATTCTCCAGGCCAGAATACTGGAGTGGGTAGCCTTTCCCCTCTCCAGGGGATCTTCCCAACCCAGGGATCGAACCCAGGTGTCCCACATTGTGGGCAGATTTTTTACCAGCTGAGCCACAAGGGAAGCCCTCATCATTTGAAATTATGCATAAATTTTGCTAGGTTTAAAAAAAATCAGCTTACAAAAGTGGGTGATGCGATTTTAAAAGTTAATTAATATCTGTGACTGCACACATATATAGATGAACACATAAACACACATACAAAGGACAGAATGAACAGTGACTCTCTGGTTTTTGGAATTATAAGTGATTCGTCTCTTTTTATGCATTTTCTAAAGTGCATGTAATAAAAAATAGACCGTTTTAATGTAATGAAACCACATCTACATTTTATAAGTAGTCCAAAATAAAATCCTGAGAGCTGGAAAAAGTTTTTGGTTTTCACCAGGTTCCATTTTTAAAGCAGGTTAAGCTCACAATAAAATTACACTTAAAAACTTCCTTTTTAAGTTATTTCAGGACTCAGTCTGCTTTGTTGAAATTTGCATTTATTTATGTTTATATGTAAATGTGCCACTCAATTGTTCCAAAGCATAATCTAAATCTAAAATTTCTTGAAGCCAGTGGCTAGGTTGCATATTTTTTTGGAATAGCATTTTGAACATTGCAAGCACTCAATGAATACACAGCACATATACAGTATTGGTAAATTCAGGCCAAATTTCCCATTGTCTTGTAGTTCACTTAAAGTAGGTACATATAATGTGTTCTATGAGACCTCTAAGCAATTTCTATGAAATTTATAGAAATAACATCTGATGGTGTATTCTGAGAAAAACTGGCACGTCGGCTAAGAATGGTGCTGCCTAAGTATTTTCCTATAGTGTTTTTCGTAGCATGTGGGTTTATTCATCTGCCTTAGTGCATTCCTGAAAAATAAAACTTACAAGTTATTATCTTAAAATGTTGCATTCTTATAGTCTGATCATTAAAATGTTAAGAATGAAGAAATCTTAGAAGTTCTCTACTCTTTAATATGTAAATTGAAGCTAACAGCAGTCATTTATAGGCAGCTGTTACCTTTAATATTTCAACTTCTTCATGCTGAGATCTTTATAACCCATCTACTTTGCAGAACTGCTTTTTCATTAAATATCCACCTTACTGACTATTAAGCAATGATAACTCATCTCCCCTGCTTAGGAATTGTGGAGGCGGAGGAGAAACCTCAATAGACTTTGAACAACGAACTATTAAAATGTTTTCTTGTTTTGATCTCTTTAAAAAAAAAAAAAAAAGGACACATGGAAAAGACAGAAAAAATGCGTTTTCTGTTTTCTGTTGCTCAGCACATGTGTCATTCAGATATTGTTTTTCATCTTGCTTCACAACCCACAGCATCCTCTTTCTAGTCAGGGGAAGCTCTGTGGTTAGACCAGCTTCACAGAAGACAGAACATGCTAAGATCCTTTGATAAATTAAAGATAAAATATTTTACAACTCAAAAACTAGCACAAAAGACATGGAAGATAATAGTGACAAGATAGTTTTCTTTGCTGTGTCACCTTCTTACATTTGAATTAGGGGATAATGATGTTTTGTAACCTTGGTACTAAATAATCCATACGCATTCTTCATGTTTATTTCTTCTTGCCTTGTTGAGGCAACAGTAGCCTTTTTTTAGCCCTATGTGAAATAAATCCTAGCTATCCCTGGATTTTTACCACATAAAAAGAGGAGTACAAAGCGAATTTGGCAGCCATAACGTCCTTGTCCTCAGTATAACATCTTTCATCAATCAGATTCTTTCACCAATCAATGAAAACAAAATTGACATCTATATGTCAAAAGTTTTCTTCAGAAACTTATCACATATTCTGTCTAGCATGGTAACTGCTTAGTAGAATTTTATGGAATAAAGAAATGATATCTAATGTACAACACTGGTAGCTTTCCATAATGCACCATTCCACTCTGAGTATGTAAGTCATCACATAGTGGACTAAGGCTATACCCTAGCCATGTCAGTAAACAAAGGATGTTGTGTCCATCAAGCAGTCAAGAATTTAAAAAGGAAGTCTTTAAATGTGATTTTATTGTGAGTTTAACTGATCCTAGATAGTAATGGAATGAATATCTACAGAATGCTTATCAATGGAATGATTTCAATGAGCCCAGACTCTTGCATCTTCCCACACATAGTAAAGGGCTAAATTCATGAACTTGAGATGCCTGGCATTTCTGTAATTAACAGTAATCTTTTGATGTCCTGATTACCTGGTTTTTGGTACAAAAGTGAAAGTATTAATCACTCAGCTGTTTCCAACTCTATGCAACTCCATGGACTACAAGCCACCAGGCTCCTCTGTCCATGGAATTCTCCAGGCAAGAATACTGGAGTGGGTAGCCATTCCCTTTTTCAGGGGATCTTCCCAACTCAGGGTTCAAACCCAGGTCTCCTGCATTGCAGGCAGATTCTTTACCAACTGAGCCACCAGGAAAGCCTGGTTTTTGTTACAAATCTCCTACATATCCTGGCTCCTCCCTCACCTCTTCAGAGCAGTCCCTTAGAGCTGTGAGATGCTGTCCCCAGGCTTGAAGTCCTCAGAAAATTTGCTGAACAAAACATAATTCTCAACTTTAAGGTTGTGCAATTTTTTTTTTAGTTGAGAGTGCATGTGAGATTATTCCTGCTTTCTATAGACTAGAGAGAGGAGCAGAAGTGGGGAGGGATGAATGAGACAAAAAGGTGGCCAAAAGCATATAATCAACTCTCCTGAAGCTTTCATAGCGGAGGTAGTGTTTGGACTATGACTTGAAAGATGAGAAAGAGTTCACAAAGCAAGGGGGTCAAGATAACTTTCCAGGCAGGGGGAAAAAAAAAGGCATGTTCAAAAGGCATGGAGCCTGAAGTGTACAACCATTTTAGCAAACTATTTAGCCATTTCTTGTAGAGTTAAGTATACAGTCGGTCTATACATGCCAAGTCACTTCAGTCATGCTCAACTCTTTGTGACCCTTATGGACCGTAGCCCATCAGGCTCCTCTGTCCATGGAATTCTCCAGGCAAGAATACTGGAGTGGGTTGCCATGACCTCCTCCAAAGGATCTTCCTGACCCAAGGATTGAACTCGCATCTCTTACATCTCCTGCATTGGCAGGCAGGTTCTTTATCACCTGGGAAGCCCATACTGTCTGTTTGAAAGTGAAAGTGAAAGTCGCTCAGTTGTGTCTGACTCTTTGCAACCCCATGGACTATACAGCCCCTGGAATTCTCCAGGCCAGAATACTAGAGTGGGTAGCCTTTCCCTTCTTCAGGGGATCTTCCCACCCCAGGGATCAAACCCAAGTCTCCCATATTGTAGGCAGATTCTTTACCAGCTGAGCCACAAGGGAAGCCCAAGAATACTAGAGTGGGTAGCCTATCCCTTCTCCAGCATATCTTCCTGACCCAGGAATCAAACCGGGGTCTCCTGCATTGCAGGTGGATTCTTTACCAACTGAGCTACTAGGGAAGCCCTACTGTCTGTTTACAAGCCTTGGGTATTTAATCCAAGAGAAATAAAAAGATAGACCTCCAAAAACTTCTTAAATAAGAGTGTTTATGGCAGCTCTATTTATAATGGATAAAAAACAGGAAACAACTCAATATAATCATATAAAAATAAGGCAAAATTATTGAGCAACATTCATATGATGAAAAGTACTACACAAAAAAGAATAAACTACTGATTCAATCAACAAAATACATGAATTTCAAAAATATAATGTTAAGCTAGAGAAGCCAGCCACAAAAGAATACATACTGTATGATTCCATTTTTATGAAGTTCAAGTACAAGCAAAACTAATCAATGATGACAGAAATCAAAAAAGTACTTGCTATGAGAGGAGGCAGGGATTGACTGGAAGAGGGCATAAAAGGAACGTCCTGGTTTGAGAGAAATGTTTTAAATCCTGATTGGGGTGGAGTTACACAGGCACTTACATTTGCCAAAACTTTCCAAATTGTAAACCTAAGATCAGTGCAGTTCACCATGTCTATTTTTCCTCAATGGAAATAACAGGACAAAAAATGAAGGAGGCAACATTGAAATAAGTAAATGCATAAGGCTGAGGGCTGAAACAGCACAGTATGTAGAAAACTGTAACTAGTACAGCGGCTGTGGAGCACAGTGTTTGAGCAAGGAAGCAATCGGGCATGAGCCTAGAAAGGTAGGCAGTGTGAAACCGGAGTGAAAGTATCTTCAAGTTTCTGACTAAAGAAAATTGGAACCTAGGTTAAAAGATAAACTTTGGAAGTTAAAGAGTGTTTGATTCAGCTAGAGACCACCGCCAAGTTGAGAAACTTGTTTCCTTCTCTGTTTCCTTATCTAAAAGGGATGAAACCCGGAGCCTGGAAGCCAATCCTTGACAAAGGACAGTAAAAGACTAGACAGTAAAGGATTTTTCTCTCTCTCTCTCCATGATGGGGGCAGCATGCAGTCTATATAAGCTCCCAGATTCATAATTCAGGGTTCCTCTCCTGCAGCATAGACCCTCCCATCCCCCAACATGCAGGAGAACACTTGATTTGTATCACTTGGGAATTACTGGATATGGGAAAATGAGTGCAGTCATTGCTCTAAATAATAACTCTTCTCTCTGCCCCCAAAACCTCATGTTTGCTTTCAAGATAGACATATATATCAGACAGAGTCACATCATGAGAGTGCCCTGTCACATACAAAAAGTTTATTTTTATGCCAGAGGGAAGGCAGATTTAGAAAGGTTTTAAAAGGAACAGTTGATGGAATGCCAGTTGAGCTGTTTCAAATCCTAAAATATGATGCTGTTCAAGTGCTGCACTCAGTAATATGCCAGCAAATTTGGAAAACTCAGCAATGGCCACAGAACTGGAAATGGTAACTTTTCATTCCAATCCCAAAAAAGAAAGGCAATGCCAAAGAATGTTCAAACTACTGCACAACTGCATTCATCTCACATGCTAGCAAAGTATTGCTCAAAATTCTCCAAGCGACACTTCAACAGTACATGAACTGAGAACCTCTAGATGTTCAAGCTGGTTTTAGAAAAGGCAGAGAACCAGAGATCAAATTGCCACCATCTGTTGGATCATTGAAAGATCAAGGGAATTCCAAAAGAACCCCTACTTCTGCTTCATTGACTACACTAAAGCCTTTGACTGTGTCAGTTCAGTTCAGTTCAGTCGCTCAGTCGTGTCCGACTCCTTGCGACCCCATGAATCGCAGCACGCCAGGCCTCCCTGTCCATCACCAACGCCCGGAGTTCACCTAGATTTATGTGCATCAAGTCGGTGATGCCATCCAGCCATCTCATCCTCTGTTGTCCCCTTCTGTTCCTGGCCCCAATCCCTCCCAGCATCAGGGTCTTTTCCAATGAGTCAACTCTTTGCATCAGGTGGCCAAAGTATTGGAGTTTCAGCCCCAGCATCAGTCCTTCCAATGAACTCCCAGGACTGGTCTCCTTTAGGATGGATTGGTTGGATCTCCTTGAAGTCCAAGGGACTCTCAAGAGTCTTCTCCAACACCACAGTTCAAAAGCATCAATTCTTCGACGCCCAGCTTTCTTCACAGTCCAACTCTCACATTCATACATGGCCAATGGAAAAACCATAGCCTTGTAGATCACAACAAACTATGGAAAATTCTCCAAGAAATGAGAATACTGACCACCTGACCTGCTTCCTGAGAAATCTGTATGCAGGCCAAGAAGCAACAGTTAGAACTGGACATGAAACAACAGACTGGTTCCAAATAGGAAAAGGAGTACATCAAGGCTGTATATTGTCACCCTGCTTATTTAACTTATATGCAGAGTACATCATGCAAAATACCAGGTTGGATGAAGCACAAGCTGGAATCAAGATTTCTGGGAGAAAAATCAATAACTTCAGATATGTAGATGATACCACCCTTATAGCAGAAAGTGAAGAAGAACTAAAAAGCCTCTTGATGAAAGTGAAAGAGGAGAGTGAAAAAACTGCCTTAAAACTCAATATTCAGAAAACTAAGTTCATGGCATCTGGTCCCATCACATCATGGCAAATAGGTGGAGAAACAATGGAAACAGTGACAGACTTTATTTTGGGGGGCTCCAAAATCACTATAGATGGTGACTGCAGCCATGAAATTAAAAGACGCTTGTTTCTTGGAAGAAAAGCTATGATCAACCTAGACAGCATATTAAAAAGCAGAGACATTTGCCAACAAAGGTATATCTAGTCAAAGCTATGGTTTCTCCAGTAGTCATGTATGGATGTGAGAACTGGACTATAAAGAAAGCTAAGCGCTGAAGAATTGATGCTTTTGAACTGCTGTGTTGGAGAAGATTCTTGAGAGTTCCTTGCAATGCAAGATCCAACCAGTCCATCCTAAAGGAAAATCAGTCCTGAGTATTCATTGGAATGACTGATACTGAAGCTGAAACTCCAATACTTTGGTCACCTGATGCGAAGAGCTGACTCATTGGAAAAGACCTTGATGCTGGAAAAGATTGAAGGCAGGAGGAGAAGGAGACGACAGAGGATTAGATGGTTGGATGGTATCACTGACTCGATGGACATGAGTTTGAGCAAGCTCTGGGAGTTGGTGAAGGACAGAGAAGCCTGGCATGTCCATGGGGTTGCAAAGAATTGGACATGACTGAGCTACTGAACTGAAGACACAGAAAATATATTTGAGTACAGAATGATCACTCTGACAGCATCCCAAGAGAATAGATCCAAGATGGTCAAGGCTAAAGGCAGCAAGATGATTTAGAGGACAACTGCAGTGGCCTTCAGAGGAGATGATGAGATAAATATTAGTAACAGGGGAAAGAGCAGAGGAAATAGATACTCACAATGTCATAAAGGTAAGATTGAAAGGATTTTAGGGTCCTGTCAAATGTGAAAACAGAGAAGGGATTAATACAATTCCTCCACAGTGCCTGGTGGATGCCACCAAAGAGATCTGTGCAAAACACTTTGAGACAATGATTTCTTGCATTTCCCTGAGCTACACTATACCTCTGTACTTGAAGGTTTGTAACTCCCTTTCAACTCATCCATCTTGTATTAATCTTCCACTTGAGTTTACAGTCTACTGGGAAGACTCCTGAAGCCCCTCAACCCGCAGAGTTCACTAGTGGCCTGATGCTGGGCATTCCCATGTCCAATATACTGTAATATTCATCAGCATCCCTACTTCAGCATTTACACCTTTAGATTGTGATCGTGTTTTCATGTCTGATTTCCTCACTAGGCTATGATCTCATGGACAGACCATCTCTTGCTCACCACTGTATCTCCAGCACAGAGCAGGAGTTGGCCCAAAGTAGAAACTCAATAAATATATGCTACTAAATTAATAAGCATTGCTCCAGTTCAAGTTTATACAAGATTAAGAACCAGAATATTAGTTCATTTCCCAGACTTCCTTCAGGACTCCAAGGACATTCTGTCCTCAATATATTCAAATAAATCATTTGAGCCTCTCTCCTTTACTTCCCATTTTTAGTGTAATAAAATATAAATCTTATAAGACATTAATAAAGATAAAATAAAGAATGAACCTTAAACCTATGAGTTTTTCATGACATGTGGCTCTGTTACTCTTTTAGAGGGACCTAAATTTGGTGCCTGGAAATTCTAAAGATACCTAATGGAGTGGTACCGTCACCTTGATGCCATCATAAAGGTGTTTGATTTTCATAGTGCCTTTTTTTTTGGCATGGCGACATTAAATGAGACAGGTAAGATATAGTAACACGCATACACAGTACGCAGACAATAAGCACAGGTTTCACCTTTCCCTGCCTCTCTATCCACATTTTTTATACTTTATTGCTCTGTCCTAATTTTTGCTTACAGATGAATCTGTGCAAACTGATGAAATTTTCATAGTCTCATTGAAAGTCACAAATATAGTGTTTCCCCAAATTAATGGGTGCAGAAATCCATGACATAATTAAAACATGCTTATACTACATAGAAAACAAAACAATGGCAGGAGAGAAAAAATGTCTTTTCCTCCTTTCAGGGGAATAGAAACATAAAATATGTATTTGGTGCACATCTAGCCACTCTAATGACCTCAGTAAATAAGGTAAAAGATAAAAACTGTATGACAAGAATATATAAAATGAATAAATCAAGATTATAAATAAGAGAATGAGATAGAAAATAGGTAAACTTCACCTTCTGCATCCAGTTCCAAAAGTTGTGGACATTATATGTATTTCCATTGATCATCTACCAGTAACAATAAAAACAGAAACATCGAACTTCATTCAGTACGGAAAAGCAGAGGCTAGAACTGGAGTCACACAAAGAGTAGCACTGCATTCTAATGATATCAGGTGTTGTGACTTGAAACAGGCTTCAGGTCTAAGGCATGAATATGAAAGAAGCCATTGATCGACACTGCTGCATTCTT
This sequence comes from Oryx dammah, assembly GCF_014754425.2. Taxonomy (NCBI): domain Eukaryota; kingdom Metazoa; phylum Chordata; class Mammalia; order Artiodactyla; family Bovidae; genus Oryx; species Oryx dammah. The sequence continues at coordinate 20,120,531 of NW_024070200.1, forward strand.
CAACTCCATAATAAGAATTTCATCAAAGCTCATATCCAGCTAACGATAAGGCCAGCAAACCAGGACTGGTAAGGTGAGACTAGACTACATATTGGAACTCCAGTTTCATTCATTCAGGATGATGTGTTGGGAAATTTTGTCCCTAGAATAGAAAAATGCCTGAGAAAAGGGATTGTGGCAACTGAGGCAATAAGTTGCATATGGGAAGGTTAATGTCAAAAGATTATGTAATCTATATATGATGTCGCATGAGTTTACAACCTCCGATTTATAAAGGGACACAGAGCTTTCAGTTCAGTTCAGCTCAGTCACTCAGAAATGTCTGACTCTTTGTGATCCCATGGACTGCAGCACGCCAGGCCTCCCTGTCCATCACCAACTCCCAGAGCTTGCTCAAACTCATGTCCATCAAGTCAGTGATGCCATCCAACCATCCCATCCTCTGTCGTCCCGTTCTCCTTCTGTCTTCAATCTTTCCCAGCATCAGGGTCTTTTCCAATGAGTCAGTTCTTTGCATCAGGTGACCAAAGTATTGGAGTTTCAGTTTCAACATCAGTCTTTCCAATGAATGAATATTCAGGACTGATTTCCTTTAGGATGGACTGGTTGGATCTCCTTGCAGTCCAAGGAACTCTCAAGAATCTTCTCCAATGCCACATTTCTAAAGCATCAATTCTTCAGCACTTAGCTTTCTTTATAGTCCAACTCTCATATCCATACATGACTACTGGAAAAACCATAGCCTTGACTAGATGTACCTTTGTTGACAAATGTCTCTGCTTTTTAATATGCTGTCTAGGTTGGTCATAGCTTTTCTTCCAAGAAGCAAGCATCTTTTAATTTCATGGCTGCAGTAACCATCTACAGTGATTTTGGAGCCCCCCAAAATAAAATCTGTCACTTGTTTCCATTGTTTCCCCAACTATTTGCCATGAAGTGATGGAACCAGATACCATGATCTTAGTTTTCTGAATGTTGAGTTTTAAGGCAGTTTTTTCACTCTCCTCTTTCACTTTCATCAAGAGGCTTTTTAGTTCTTCTTTGCTTTCTGCTATAAGGGTGATGTCATCTGTGTATCTAAGGTTATTGATAATTCTCCTGCCAATCTTGATTCCAGCTTGTGCTTCATCCAGCCCAGTGTTTCTCATGATGTACTCTGCATATAAGTTAAATAAGCATGGTGACAATATACAGCCTTGACATACTCCTTTCCCAATTTGGAACCAGTCTGTTGTTCCATGTCCAGTTCTAACTGTTGCTTCTTGACCTGCATACAGATTTCTCAGGAGGCAGGTCAGGTGATCTGGTATTCCCATCTCTTTAAGAATTTTCCACAGTTTGTTGTGATCCACACAGTCAAAGGCTTTGGCATAGTCAATAAAGCAGAAGTAGATGTTTTTCTGAAAATAGAGGTTTTAGGACCCAACATTTACTAAGTACCTACTCTGTTCCAGAATCTTTATTAGAAGATTCCATTTTTCTTCATTCATTGAAATTTCTTGCTAAACCAAAAATTCCTTCTTATCTCTATGTTACAGAAGGCCCAGAGAATTAAAGGGATCCAAAGTCATAGAGTGAAGAAATACAAGAGCTAGGCTTTAACTTTGTACCTCTGTGAGTAATATGATATCCACAGTGCCACAGTAGCATCGCTCTAAATAGCCAGGAAATCCCAAGGGCCTTCCTCTGGGGAGAAGAGAGGAGGTGGCAGGCAGAGGGAGGAGGAGAGGAGTAGTGCCTGTAGTAACTGGAAAAGGAATGGAGGGGAGGCGCTCTTGAGAGCTAGTTGTATTTTCTGCCTGGATCAGTCCGCTTGTTACATGGATGTGCTCACTTTGTAAAGATTTATCAGGTATACTCATGATATGTGCACTTGTCTGTATGTACATGTGCATAATATATGTACTTTTTCTCTATATGACTGATTGATTCAGTTGAAAGACCTTAAAAATAGAGCTGAGGCTTCCCTAAAGAATAAATTCTACTTGAAACAGGAGCTTCATCCCCTCCCCTTCTTGACAGCCTGCAGCTATGATTTTCAGACTCGGCTAGGCCAGCCCATACATTGCATAAGCTGATTCCTTGTGATAAATCTCTTTAATATATATCTCCTACTGGTCTGCTTCTCTGGTTGAACCCTGATTGATACAGATTGATTTAGGCTGCACTATTTTGGGCTGTCATCCTACAAGATACTGAGTCTAAATATATCCTTGGTTGCATGTTTCCTCAATAAATAAAAAATGGTTTGTTGGTGGGAACATGGGAGGTGAGTCACACTTATTGAGGGTATCTCAGGACCCGGTATTTCCACATGTATTGTCTCTACTCATCCTTACCAAAACCCATGCAAGGTCAATATTACAAAGGGACTGTGCTTACAAAGGGACTGAAACCCACAGAAATCATGCTAACTTGCTTAACGTCACCCAGTTAATAGTCAGCAAAAGCAGGATTGGAGTGTGGATCCATTTAAGTCAAAGTCAAAACTAACCATGCTGCTTCCCTAGGAAGATAAACATTTTATAATCTTGTCAGTTTTTACTATAAAGTTTGCAACTAAGACACTAATGTGGCATGGAAAGTAAAGAGTAAATCAGTAAATAATCCAATATAGTTAAAGGATTGGGTAATATCTGGAGGATAATCAAATTCTTCCTTAGGCTTTGACAGAAACATATAAAACTCAATTTTTATAACAGACTGTTGAATTTCTCAGAGGGATGCTGAAATAGATGCCTGAGTGACCCAGAGGGTTCATTTAAGTATCTCCATTATAGGATTTGGGCTTCAATTTAAAGGCGAAGGAAAGTGATTCACATTAAACCAAACAAATCGGGGTCTGAAATGTAGCCCAATGCCAATCTGCCACTTAATGGCTTATCCAGAAATACTTCACAGTTACTTTTCTATCCTCAGAGTCTCTTCCTTCAAGAAATTCACCTTGATTATTCTGTGTCTTTAAAGTCCTGAAATTGAACAGTCAAAATCCCAGTTCCATTTAAGCCTGCTTCCCTTGGAGCCCACGGCAACCTGTTACTTAAATATAATGGATGAATTTCCCTGTATTTCAATGATTTGGGTGACATTTCCTTGACATTCACAATATGTCTATAAATTAGAAGTGCTATAGTTTTAACACAAAATGAATAAAATGATCAAAAGAATCCTCCAGTTACTGCCTACCCTGGAGAAGAAGCCAATCTGATTGCTATTCTCAACACAGATCAAGTTACACACTGAGGCATGAGGAAAGTACTAATAAATTGCCTTTTCTCATTATATTTTGGTTTACTTTTATGTTTTGTCACTCATATAATTACTCATTGTCTTCTATTGTGGCAAATTATAGAAAACCTTGATTAATCCATTGAAACCCTCAATTTACCATAATAGCAACCAGAAATTGTTTTCAGCTATAGAGAGGCAAATGACAACATAACAACCTATATCAGGGTTCTTTTGTGTTTCTTTCTCTTTTTTTCCTTTTTCTTCTTTTATTTTTTTAAGCACACCATCTCTTACAATAGAACATATAAACCCAATCTAGAATATTCATATGTAAAAGGGCCAGACAATAACAAATTCAAGGAAGATGCTTTTTTCCAAATTTCTGGAGACTGAGGATCATACTCTCCAAGGAAAATCTCCATCCTTTCTTGTTATGATACAGATCCAATATTCATATGCTAAAACCCTATCCCCCAAGGTGATGGTACTAGGAAGTGAGGCCTCTGGTAAGTAAATAGGTTTAGATGGGATTCCCAGGTGGTGCTAGCGGTAATCTGCCTGCCAATAAAGAAGACATACGAGACATGGGTTCAGTCCCTGGGTTGGGAAGATCTGCTGGAGGAGGGCATGGCAACTCACTCCAGTAACCTTGCCTGAAGAATCCCATGGACAGAAAAGCTCAGTGGGCTACAATCCATAGATGCTGCAAAGAGTCAGACACAACAGAAGCACGCACTCATGAGATCGTGAGAGTGAAGCCCATGATGAGATTAATGTCCTTATAAGAAGAGGAATAGACTGGAGCCCTATCTCTCTTCACAACATAAAAACAGAGCAAGAAGGTGACAAACCAGGAAGAGAACCCTCACCAGTCCGCAATCATGCTGGCACCCTGATTTTGCACTTCAGCCTCCAGAACTGTAAAGATAAATGTCTGCTGTTGAAGCCACCTGGTTTGTGGTGCTCTGTTATAGCAGCTCAAACTAAGACATCGCCCACGGCACAGGAGTTGAAGATGCATTCTGAGGCCTAACCTCGAATAAAGATGTCAGGTGATAACAATCACTGTTGCACAAGCTAGGCCCTGACCTAAGTACTTTACTGATACAAAGTGCAATGCTACAAGATAAGTATCAATGTTATCCCCGTTTAACAGAGGAGGAAAGTGAGACAGAAATACATTTAGTTGTTACTCAGGGACATACAGTTAGCCAGTAGCAAAGCCAGGATTCAACCCCAGGCAGTTAGCTTTTCAGCAGTATATGTCTCTCCTCTTATTGCATTGCACATTACTTACACACTTTAGGAATTTCAATACCCAATCTACATTAACTACCTGAGGATTAAAAATAGATTGAAAATAAAATACTATATAAACTTGACAGAGAGGTAGGGGGAGGATGCCTAAGAATATATTGAACAGACCAATCACAAGATCTAGAACAGGAAAAAGCAACCACCAGCCATACTCTTTTACACACAGATCCCAAGGAAAATATCAAGAAAACAACTGCCTCTTAACCTTCAACAGGAATTGAGTTCACAATCAAACTCAGCTTTTAGACCAATAGGAAAATCATTAAATTAATAAAATATGACAACACATCTCTAAAGCTCTGTGGTAACAAGAATTCAAATAAAGGGGTATTCTATTTAGCCATCTAATAACAAGAGAATTTAGTTATCCAGAACACCTGGTCCCTTTAGTCTTGCAGTGACTCAAGGTTTTGAGTAAATCTACTTAGCTCTTGGATATTAGGTATAACAGTTGCAGTGTTTGCCTTGGAAGCTAATATGTAGGGGCAACCATACATACCCCATGCCTTTGTGAGTCAATGTTACTATGGTATCTTGTCATTTTCACTTTGGAATTTTTATCTGCTACTTCAAGTTAAAGAGGAAAGGCCTGAAATGTGTGTTTGTAAAATATATCCAGGACAACACTGCTATTTTGGAACTCTTCACTGGTTAAATAAAAACCCTCCAACAACTGCTAGATAGGAGAGGAATACCAATCATTTCAAAAGGTGAGAAATATATGATGAGCTACTACTTCAGTTCTTGAAAAATAAGCCCATTAAAAGCTAGCTAGGGTTGTGTCACTCTGAATGAAATGCTAAACCTAAGCTGCATTCCTTGTCATCGGTAAGAAAGAATGTGCAGAGTGCCTCGGAGGATGCAGTTTTGCTTGAATGTTATTATGAAGTGAGGACTTCCCTGGTGGCTCAGATGGTAAAGCGTCTGCCTTCATTTTTGAAGGAAAGATTTCTTCTTGCTTATATAATATCTGTAGTCTCATTTTGGCACAATGCCTTCTCAAGTTCCCTGGAATGATTATAATGTTGTACCTCAACAAGCTCTGTTACACAGTGTACATGCCAGAGAAATCAGATATAGTGTTAAAATTCATCATGCACAATCTAGGAAACAGGGGCCGTGCAGTCATATCAGCACATATTACAAGACATATTTCCATTTTTTTCATGTCCCTCTGAATTTATTTGACAGTTTCAGAGGGGAAAATGTGTTTGCTGGAGGGCAGGTTGTTTTTGCTTCTTGGAGTCAGCAAAGATACTAACAGCCTTTCAAGTATCTTTGCCATTATTTAAACCTCGTCACCTCATACATCTAGCCACACTCTGCCTCAGCAGCAGTGGACTTCCTTTCCTAAATTTTCCTTTGTCTCAAGTGTTTCTCAAGATACTTCTAAGCAGATTTAGACATTTCAAAGTCACAGCTAGTCTTAAAACACCCTTAAACCAACACCCAGAAAGGAAGCAAAAAATATATACGTATATATTTTAACCTAGCTCAATAGCCACCAGACCACATTCTCGAACTCTCCTCAAGTATCAAGTTTCTTCTGTTATTTTTCAAAGTCCAGTCCCAAGACTCTTTGACCACTGGAGCTACAATGTCTCTCTTTTCTTGCCTTCAAAGGAAGGTTAAATCATAATGAGCATGTGATGATAACTTTACTTCCTCATCTCCCATTCAATACTCAACCCACTGTAGCAATCTTATTCTGCCTTTACCATTTCAATAAAATTGTTGTTGCTCTTCTCTTGGCCTGTGATGACTTAATTCAGTGTCATTTTCAAACTTGGTCAACAATAGCATTTGATACTATTACCCATTATCTCCCTCTTGGAATTATCTACTCCCCTGGCATCACTTCCTCCTGATTTTTCTTTTTACATCTCCCATAATTCCTGCTTAGCTCTGTCTACTGACTCCTCTCTCTAATACCTTAATTATTTATTAGACTTGCCTGGCTTGGCCTTTGCTCCTCTCCTCTGATTTGACACACTCTTCCGGAGCAATCCTATATCACATTCATGGCTCCAAAGTCTCAATACATTGATGATTTTTCTCAAGCTCATTTTACCAACTGCTTCATGGTCATCTATACTCAATGTTCCAGAGAATCTCAAACTTAAGATGTCCAAAACTGAATACACCTTTCCACTCCCAAAAGATGGCTCTTCTCTTTTGATTAATGAAACAACGATCCACAGAGTCAGAAAGCTGAAAGGAATCCCATCATGTTTCTATGCCCAGACCACCATCGTTTGTCATCAACATGACTGTGATGTGTTTCTAACTGGTCATCCAGAATCTGTCATCACCCACCCCCTCTATCCTCCACTCTCCAGCCTTGTGAAATCAAACTCTTCAAAAAGCCCCCCAAAGTCTACAGATTGAAGTCTGAATTCCAGAGGAGAGTATAAAAATTTGGGGTTTTTTGGAATTTCTGCTCCTATCTGCCTTTTAAAAATTATATCTCACACACCTTGGTCTCCTGACTGCTTCCATCTTTTCACTTTACTCATATACTTTCTATTCATTTGATAATGCTCCTTCTTATTACCCTGAAAAACTAATTCAAGCATCCATTCAAATACCACCCTCTTTGAAAAGTCTTTTCTAGCCTCTTCTAAAAATGTGAAGTGCTTCCTCTATTGTGCCTTCTCTGCAACTTGTTTATTCCTTTATGATAGCATTAATCACTTTGTTGTAACTGTTCTTACAGTGGAGGACAGGAATGATGGTTTGTTCATCTTTATATCTCTAATGCTCAGAACCATGTTTCATATATAATAAGAGCTTAATAAATGCTTTGAGAATAGAATGATGCAAGGGTCCTAGATAATTCTCTACATTCCAGAGAATATGTTTATCTATGAATTTATGTGCAGTTTCCACCTGGAATCCCCGTATTAGTTCTAAGGAAATAAAGCCTAGTACTCCTGATTTTAATGGTTCTCCTCACAATCACTGTCTCGTTTCAGGCACATTTTGGAGAAATGAGAAGTTTTAGTCTGTCCAGTGTCACCCTCCTTTAGCCAATCAGAAATCTTACATTGGAAGACACTTCACAAAGTTGAATCTTACACATGCCAGGGGAAAATGAACGTTAAGAGCCTTTTCTTTCCTAGCCTGTTGAACAGATACTATTGCAAGGTTATATCAGATTCTGTTGTTGTCATAACGTCTTCACCTGGAATTTCCATTAGAAGTCCAACCTCATGGAAGTTCTCTTGGGTGTGGCATTCACTTTTCAATGTTATGTAACCCACAGGGCTAACCTCAAGGAATATCACTAATGAGTCTTTCAACATGTCAAATAACTTTTTTATACCCTCTTTACCTAATCAAGAGACTCTATAGGTCTCTCCAAGTCATAACCATATCCTAAATTATCCAGCCTATTACCTGTAAATCAAACCCATCAAACCCATCACTCCACCAGAAGAATGAAGCTCCCTATCATCTTGAAGGGTTTAATCAACCTGCATTAATACCATAACAGTAAGAATTTTCACATATTTGCCTTTCCTTAAGGATAGCACAGTAATTGGCACAAGCAGCTTCTCAGTATCATTCACACACCCGCTTTCTTTCCCACATGCATCCTTTGCTTTGGTTAGGTTTCTTACTGTGAGGGACATTTAACTACCTATCAGGGATAATCAAACGGGAAGGCTAGGCTATTTGTTATCCCAGAAAACAAGTCCAAACCAGGTAATTTAGAGTGGGCTGACCCTAGCATTAAATCCAGAGTTGACCCTGACACCTAGCAATATAAAATCTTATCTGTCAAAATCCTGTGTCCTTTAAGTGAGCTAAGTTGCTAGGCATATCTCCAAAGCAAAGCATATTTAGTAATTCTGCTGATTTCCTAAATTTCTGGCTTTTGCTTATGTTTATTGGCAAAATACACCATTTGTTAATTGGTATAAACATATTTTAGGTGTATCTTTTGTATAAATATTTTAGGTTTAGGGTGTTTTTCCTTGTTTCTATGGATACTTTATATTCTCTGAGAACTTTTCCATTTGGAACATGTTACTTAAGAAATAATTTATACACTGCTTTGAGGTTATACCTACTCAGTGATAATCCAAAAAGAAAAAAGACCAAAGGCCAAGATATGAAAAACCCAGAAGAGGATCTGTAGTGCACATGCCAGAATTCATTCTAATTGAACAGAGAGAAACTTAATGCCCATTACTGACAGGAAGCAGGGAACTGGCTAATGAATGTGGCTGTACTTACAACAGACTTCACACTCTCTAATGAACAATTATCTTTTATAGTTCGCTAGACAAGAGCTCCCTTTGCCTCCTAGTTTAACTCCTCCATAGAAGAGTACATTTGTTTTCCTGCCCTTAACCTTTTAAGCCAAATGGATATTAAAGCATTTTAATGTTTGCTCTGAAATCAGGCACATTAGTGTGCAACAGAACATCTGGGCATTAGTCCTTGTCCTCAAAGATTGTTTCTGTTTTTTCCCTCCTTGCTTTATATCTATCACTTGCTCATGAGTGAAGGAAAGAATTCCGTCTTTAAAATGAAATTCAGAGCTTACACATACTGACCAGTTAAACAGATACAATAATAACTGCAAGCCTCAAATTTCTTTAAGGGAAAAAACAAAGGAGAGAAGATTGAATAGGAAGTGTGGTTTCAGATATTTTAAAAATAAAGCAAAGTGCTTGCTTTGTCAACACATATGTTAAAAAACAGAGGAGACTATTTGAAGGAAATATGTGAAATTTTAACATCTATTAAACATGATCAGACGTCAAAGGTGGCACAATGGTAAAGAATCCACATGCTGATGTAGGAGATGCAAGAGACATGGGTTTGATCCCTGAGTCGGGAAGATCCCCTGGAATAGGAAATGGCAACCCACTCCAGTATTTTTGCCTGAAAAAATTCCATGGACAGAGGAGCCTGGTAGGCTACAGTTCAAGGGGTCTCAAAGAGTCAGACACAACTTAGCAACTCAACAACAACAACAAAATATGATTGGGAATAAATGGTTGCCTATTATATTATTTTTTGTTTTTTTTCTGCATGTTTGGAATAAACTAATACTGAAAGAAATGGTCTGTCTCCAGCTAGACAGACAATGGTCTGTCTTCAGCCAGACAAGACAAATTACAATAGCAATAAGATTTAGGATTTCCTACCTTCTAAATGTCCACTATTCTTTGCCAATTCCCATCTCTGATTAAACTCTAGTCCTACCTCCAGATTGACCAGAATTGCTGCAAAACACCTTGAAACTGTTCACTGATCCATTACAAATTCATTCCAACAGGTCTAAGTTAGACACTCACTGTTTCTTAGCAACTTGTTTTATTCCTCCACTTTATTCCTTGAACTCGCTGAAAGTCTTTCTACTTTTCTCTGACCTATCACCCATAAAGCTTCCCAGGTGGCTCAGTGGTAAAGAATCCACCTGCGAATGCAGGAGCCACAAGAGATGTGGGTTTGATCTCTGGGTCAGGAAGATTCCCTGGAGAAGGAAATGGCAACTCACTCCAATATTCTTGCCTGGAAAATTCCATAGACAGAGGATCCTGGTGGGCTACAGTCCATGGGAGTCACAAAGAGTTGGACACGACTGAGCACACATACCAGTGTTCTGACCAAGATAATCAAAGAGTTGAGCACAAACACGCACAACACCCTTATCTCATTTCCTGAAAGATCTTTGCAAAATTTGTTGAGCTCTCCTAAGCTTCTTAGCTTCAAGGGTACTTTTCAAGGTAAATGCCTTAAATTCATGCTTTCTATTGCTGTGATATTTCTCCACGAATTCCAGGTGTGGTACCATATTTTGATATCTTGTTCATAGAATTAACAAGATTAAGGTTATGGAAGAGTTCAGTATGTCCTATAACATTGCGTCAAGCATCTGGGCATGGCAAACAGACCCTAACACGATCCTTCTCCCCAGAGCATGTCTACTTCCTGTGTTTCACAACTTTGAATAATTATCTCCTCTTCAGTGCAGAAGAGACATATGATCTGATTCTAGAACATGTAACAGGTGATGGGATGTCATACCCATGTTTATATTACATAACACAATATTCCATCTTAGCAGTCCGGAGTGAGATTCTCCTCATTGTCCTACTAAAGCAAGTAGCCGTACTGAGGAGGCTAGTGACAAGAAACCATGGGAGGGATCTAGCCAAGAGCCAAAAAGGAGTCTGGGCCCTTCATAATACCTCCTCAAGGAAATGAATCCTACCAGCTTGAATGAGCCTGGAAGCAAATTCTTCCCAGTGGAATCTCCAGATGAGAATGCAACCCAGCCAACACCTTGGATGCAGTCTTGTGTAACCCTGATCAGAAGGCCCAGTTAAGCTTTGTCTAAACTTTTGACTCATTGAGACTATGAGATAACAAATAAGTACTGGTTTAAGCCAAGTTTGTATAACTATGAAAAGTCATACTCTGGGTTAGGGGAATTCCCTTTGAGGTGCTGCCACAGAAAAGTGGAGGTTCAATGATATAACACAGGAAGTGTCATGGAATTTTTTTACTTAATAGTAAAGAGTATATACATATTCAGTTTAGCACACAAGCAGTCAGTTCAGTTCAGTTCAGTCGCTCAGTCGTGTCTTACTTTGAGGTAAGAAGAAAGCAGGCAGCAACATTTTGCAGAACAACATAAATTACACATTTTTCATAGTATCAGTGGAAAAAAATTCTAAAAATTACCTTTAAGTAAAGAAGTTATACCCTTGGGTAGAAGACAGTGGGCAAAAATAATATGCAGCATACAGACGAGGATCAGAGGAAGGTCAGCTAAAGTTGGCCACTATAAGAACATTCAAACCAAATAAAAACAAAAACTATTTCTCTGGTAAAGAGTTTTCACTAAGAAACTGGAAATGTATATCAAAAACCATTATCCAGTTTCATACTTTGTGGTATTAAACTGTATGAACTGAAGTTCTCCTTCCAGAATGGGGAATCAGATTGTCCAGAAATTCCTTTGTTCCTTAATAAAGTTCTAAATTAGAGAGCACCTTATATTGTTCTAGATGAACAACTGGATTGAGGTGGCTCAAATGGTACAGAATGGAACTGCAGTGCAGGAGACCCAAGTTCAGTCCCTAGGTCAGGAAGATCCCCTGGAGAGGGGAATGGCCACCCACTCGAGTATTCTAGCCTGGAAAATTCCATGGACAGAGGAATCTGATGGGCTGCAGTCCATGGGGTTGCAAAGAGTCAGACACAACTGAGCAAGTAACACTTTCACACTTTTACTTTCAAGATTCTTAGCCAACATTCTCATGGTCAGAGTAGGCAAAACCCTTTATTCAAGTCTATAGTAACAAGGTGTGTTTCTGCCCAGGTAAGTTTATTTTATAAGACATAAATGGTGTAATCCAAGAAGGTGAACCAGAATCAGCTCTCAGTATTTCACAGGAAAACACAACAAGCCCAGATGGCAGAAGATCTAAGAATGCAGCCAAGACCAAAGCTGAAGATGAGTAACCAGAGAAAGTGGGTACCTAAGGGGAGCAAGTAGGTAAGAATCAGACTCAAATGTGAACCAAGTACGGAGTCAGTCTGCTTGCCTTTGCTCCAGAGCTCGTTTTCCTTGGTTAAGCAAGACCCTAGTCAGAGAACATCCTACCCAGCTGGATGGTAGCCTTGCCTGCTAAATTAACTACTTTAGCAATGCTGCTGGATTAGTATCCCTCAAAAGGTGGTTTATGTCCTTGGCTGACACACTCTGAAAACAAAGCAAGAGTGGCAAGCCTTCTCTGAGCAAGCAGTTTACAACCAGGTTTTTCTTTTATGAAAGACAGACATTGCTGAGGCATGCAGCTACTTCCAGTGGCACTGGATCCATGACCAAAACGATGCTTTCCAGACTGTCACACACTTATTGATTCCTACGTCTGTGCAGTAAATGATAAAGGACTCTTCTTCCCACAGATGCATTGCCTTATTGTGTTGGAATAGTTCTGTTTAATGCCAGATGAGCAGGTGCATGTAATCAGTTAGGATTTCTGATCTGCAGCCTGGATGTGAAGTGGTTGGTTAGTAGAAAACATGTCTCAGAAATGTGGTGTGAGAAGTTGTATAATGGCTGTAAGGCATCCTAACTAAAGCCATGCCAGCTAAACTCCTATCATGTTGCAATTGAATCTTTCTGAGCTTCGTCTTTGTTCCCTCCATGCTCCTGTCTGGGATCACTTGCTATTCATTTTGGCCCTCAACCCAGCTTTGCTCCTAGGACTTTTGATCTGTTCTCATCTTACTGTTTCATTTTTTGTTCCTAACTCAGCTATCCCCCTTATAACTGGATGTGATTCTGCCCCAAACTCAGCCATGCCCATATTGCTCTACTGAAACTGCTCAGGTCAAATGAAATGAAAATTTCATCATAATGAAAATACAATTAAATTTTTTCTGTAGTTCTTAGTATGCCTCTTTGTCGGTTTGACAGTTATAACACTTCCTGTTTCTTTAAACTCTTTCTGTTTTCATTACATTGCTCCTTTCTAGTTTTTCTCCTACCTCTTACTCCTCCTGTTGATCTCTCTCGTCTCTGTTTTCCTCTGATTACTAGTTAAGTGTCTTCCTCAGAACCCTAAGTCTTCATCCCATTACCATAAAGGTATGACATCCATGCCTATAGCATCAGTCCATTGGATACATTTATGGTCTTTACTTCTTGCTCAAAACATATTATTTCACTTAGATGTGGAATCTAAAAAAAAAAAAAAAACAAATGAATAAGCGTAACAAAATAGAAACAGTGTTCTAGATACAGAGAATAAAAACTGTTTTTTCCCTGTAATAAGGGTGGTAAGGGGATGAGTGAAATAGGTAAGAGAAATTAAGAGATGCAAACTTCCAGTTACAAAATAAATGAGTCTCGGGGATGGTATGCCTAGCACAGGGAATATAGTTAATAATAATGCAATATCTCTGTGTGGTGACAGATGGTAACTAGATTTATTGTGGTGATCATTTTGTAATATATAGAAATATTAAATCATTGTGTTATGGCACTAGGAACCAATATACTGTTGTAGGTCAACTATACTTCAATAAAAAGAAAACAAGACTCATAATTATTTACCTATTACAAACTTCTTTAACTCCATCTCCTAGAATTCCCCAAATACACCCCTTTTTTTCCAGCTATACAGACTGCTGTAAATCTGTGAATGTCTTCAAATCTCCTTAAAATGAGCTCTCCCATTCCAAAACTCCATTTTTTGTCTAGCTATTTCCTATTTATCTTCAAAACTCTGTTCAGATGTCACCACTTCCAAAAATCCACTTCTAATTCACCCCTTTACTTCCAGGTCTAATTTCACTTTCATTTTGTGTTCTCTAGCAGTGCCTATATAATTCCACCCCACTAGACTATGAGATCCCTAAAAACAGAAAATTATCCATCAATCCATTCCTAGCACTCAACAGGCATTTAATAAACATATTTTTTAAAATAAAGGGGAAAAGGAAAGAAAGGGAAGAGAGGAAGGTAGATTTGAAAAACCTATCTTAGAAATTAAATTTCAGGTTGATTATTGGAAGACAAATGTAGCTGGTGAGTTAATGGCCTACTTCCCTGGTGGCTCAGAGGTTAAAGCATCTGCCTGCAATGCAGGAGACCCAGGTTCAATCCCTGGGTTGGGAAGATCCCCTGGAGAAGGAAATGGCAACCCACTCCAGTATTCTTGACTGAAGAATCCCATGGAGGGAGGAGCCTGGTAGGCTATAGTCCACAGGGTCACAGAGTCGGACATGACTGGGCGACTGCACTTTCACTTTCACTTTTACTTTTCATGCCCCACCTAAATTAAGTAAATTCTGAATCTTGTAGACATCAATTAATCAAATGAAATCTAACTTCTAGAAGAATCATCTGCCTCCTTCAAGCACCAGTTGATAAAAACAGCCCCAAGATAGCACAAAGTCTGTTCCAGCCACATCTCCTTATAGGAGATTGTTAACAATAAGAAAATGAATCAACCAAAGGGACCTGAGGAAGGGTCTTGGAATTAAAATAAAAAGAAGAAGCACTATAGTGGAACTTCTTGGGGTCATTTTACCCAAATCAATTCTGAAGTTAAAGCTGTCTCATTCTTTACTAATTCCAGAGACAGCCACTTTACATTCATTGTGGTAATTATTAGGGGCTATTCACACAAGAATATTTGTGTGAGTGTATATGTCTCTGTGTCTGTGTGTCTTTTTATTATTAGAATATATCTATTTATTAGAGTCATTCAGGATCTATGATTAACATGTGTTGAAAATTTAGTAATGTTCCCTCTTGTACTTTGTCCTAAACCTTCCTTACTAAGGGTTTGCACATACAGAAATAATATCAGACTTTTGATTTTATTCCCAATTTCCAACCTAATAAAATGCCTTGACTTCTATGCCATTAACTCAACACAACTAAAAATAAACTCATCTTTCTTATCTTCCTTAAATAGACTTCACCAACTGAATCCTCTAATTCTATTATGTTCTTAGGTGAAGTCTCTCTCTCAGTCATGTCCAACTCTTTGCAATCCCAAGGACTATAGCCCACCAGGCTCCTCTGTCCATGGAATTATCCAGGCAAGAATACTGGAATGGGTTGCCATTTCCTTCTTCAGGGTATCTTCCTGACCCAGGGATCGAACCTGGGTCTTCCCCACTGCAGGTAGACTCTTTACTGCCTGAGCCACCAGGGAAGCTATTATGTTCTTAGCCTTCTTATAATTCCCTATGCTCCAAGCTCAAATTATCTTTAACCTCTCCCTCTCCAACACTCTTAATAACATACATACATGTTCAGTCAATTACCGATCAAATATAACTCTAAAGCTCATCTTAAATTTATCTCTAATTCTTTATTCTCATTGATGCCATCATAGTTCATGTCCTTATTTCTAACCAGTACAATTTTTTTCTAATCTACACAATGCTTTTTCCTAATCTATATTATTGTTTAATAATATAATCTATATCATTTTCTAGCCTATATTATTGCAACAGCCTTCTAACTTCTAATCTTCATTCCTTTTCCACTTTATCCAATGCTACACATTGCTGCCAAAATAATCTTCTTAAATCTGTCCTACAAAGCAGAGTTCTGATTGTGTCACTTCGTGACACTTGTAAGAATATCAAATGAAGATAAGATGGCACAATTCAAAATATTTTTGAAACTCAAAATTGCTTACTGAATAAAACTCAAGTGCCTTGTCACAGCATTCGGAGAATTACAGGATCATGAAATTGTTAAAAAAGGAACTTAAATATCATCTTGTACAAGGGCCCCAAATTCTATCCCAAAGTATCCTTTCCTGTCTTATCTTTTTCATTACCTTTAGCATGCCCTATACTCTAGTCAGATTAAACTTATTACCACTTATTTGACATTTATGCCTCAACGACTATTCTCAAACTGTTTCCTCTGCCTGGAGTCCCTTCCTCTGAAATCTGTCAAAATGTACTCATCCTTCTAAGTTCCAGGTCAAATGTCCCCTCTTTCATTAACCCTTCCCTGATCCCTGCAAATGAAAAGTCATCTATCCTCTAAACTTTTACAACTCTGTTTGAATCTTTTCTTAAGGCACTAGAGCATTCTACTCTATATTATAAATACCATAAATATCTCTCATTACTGCCACTTGGCTATGAATTTCCAGAAGATAGAGACCTCAGTGTACTTATTTGTATCCTCTCTAAATATCTCCTCCTACCCTTTAGGAAAAATAAATTACTATTTGTAAGTTGTTATTATTCTGTTAAAAAAATTGATAAAAGTGAAAATTTTAAACTGAGATGTCTCTTTTTAATTACCAACCACTATCATAATTTTGGGAAAGAATAATTTTGAAGCCTAGATTTATACCAAGTAGTAAACGATGTCTCAGATTTTATTCAAAAAATATTTACAAGAAGCTCTGTGCCAGTGCTTAGAAAATACAAAGCTATAACCCTATTCATTAAGAAGAACATAGACTAATGAGAAAAACTAAATTTGTCATAACTGCAATACCAGTGTAAGCACCATATGAGGAACAAATTGTTGGAAGCATTTAAACAAGTGTAAAACTCAAGGGGAAATCTCTAGAGGAGTGAGAAGCATATGGACTTAGAAGTCATTAAGGCTGTTTGGATCCTGGCTGACTTCTTTTAAATAGTGTAATCATGGGCAAAACATTTAACTATTCTAGGTCTCAGATTTCTCAACTATAAAATGGGAATAATACCTACATTTGGCTAATATTCCTAAAATATAGTAAGTGATCAAAAAGACCTTCCCTCCTTCATTTCCTACAGAGCTAAAAAAAAAAAAAATCAAAGAACTACAATGCAGCTCTGGATTAATTTTAGTTCAAAGTGTCAAATTTGGGATGATTCGAATCCTCTCACCACACTTCACAACGACATCCCTAAGAGAAAGTAAAATGAAGCCAGAGCAATTAAAAGCCACAGTTCTGGGGCTATCACAGAGCCAGGGCTGACTCACTGGAAAGACTGAGAGCTTCTCTGAGGATGACAATTTCAGTTTGGGGTAGCAAAATGAAATGCTATTAATCTAGGATATCAGAGTCAGTTCTGTTCGGTTTCTCATGTTGATTAATAATTGAGGCCATATCTCACAGTTATAAATATGCTCCAGCCCTGAAACGTTCCCAATAAATTTACCATCATTCTTAAATGATGTTTTACTGTCAGAACAGTTTCCTCTTTCTGTTATATTGGCATTGAGCAATATGCATTTAAACAAGCCCAGTAAAAACACCAAAATAGGTGTTTTTATAAGATTTCAACATGCCATTGAGGAAAGTCCAGTTTTAATAAGCAGTTTAAGTCTTCCTCCTCCCAGATCCCCAGCTTCTCTGGACCTCTTTTAGCACCACAAACTTCTCCAGGTGGAGGAGAACCAGGCATTGCCCCAGACTACTTACATTACAAACCTAAGGTGACATCAAACTCAATTATAAACCTAACTACCTGTTTCAAGTCTGTTGTTTCTCTCAATTTCATGGCCTTGAGATTAATGGCAACCCTAAAGTGGGCTGGATTCTGGGTGAGGATCAAAGAACCATCTGAATTCACTGTTCTCTGAAAGGAAACAGGAAATCGAGATCTAGATCTTAAACAGCTCTCAGTGTATATAGTGCCTGATTATCCACTCTCAAAGGTACCAACACAATTTGATTTAGCACACATTTATCAAATGCCTGTGTGTGCCAGGAATTCTGGTAAGCATTAAACATAAAAACACAAATAAGACAAAGTATGACTTCTAAGTCCTTATAAAACTGAAATGCTTAGGCAAGTTGTTACAGGCACGAACTTTTTTAAAAGTAAAATAAAATAAGACTTCAAGGATTGTAAAGGAAAAAACCCTGGGAGAGATGGCACGTGGGTTCTCCAGCCCATGGTGTCCAAGCCTAGGAACCAGGTCACCCACTTGAGCTCATCACTGTCCCTTGTGATCTGGGCAGCTCTCTCCTGTGCTCTGCTCTAAACATAATATAACAATGTGGTTCCTGCCCTCAAGGCTAACAATTCAGGCTGAAGAGACAGTTTGTTCTGACACATTCCTAAATAAGCTTCAAATGTACAAGAGAGAAGCCAGATCAAATCTAAAGAAGCAGCCTCAGAAACACAGTAAATCTATGATGACTGACTGACCTTACTTACCACCTATAAAAATCATTTTCCTTCCAAAGACAGTCAATGTACTCATAGTCACCACTGTGCCAAAGCAAGCAACGTGATCAGTTTATTCTAAGCTGATAACTGGTCCAGACACAATATGGTTTAAACAACCTCGAACATGTTTCTAGTCTCCAGGAGAATTTGCATATTTTTTATGAGACTCGTACACCATCTTAAAAAATACTTCATTCATTCAACAAATAACTATTGAGTTCCTGGTACATGCATAACACTGCACAAGGTATTAGCTGTATTAAAAAAAAAGCTCTGCCCATGGGGCATTTACTATCAAAAATAACATTTACAAAGTTAAAATTTAATATTTTTTACTTGCTTCTGATTGCATGTATTTATCCTAACTACATAATTAGATGCAATCATCCTGAAAACAAAAGGGAAACTGAATTTTATTTTAAGAAAGCTCTCAAGGCACAAGATTAAAAAAAAAAAAAAAAACTAGTATGTGAGCCAAATGCCAGAAGCCAAAATTTAAATCTAAACTATCAATATCAAAAAAGACTACAAAACATAACAATAAAAATGTATGTCTAGGGGTAAAAAGGAGTGATAATCATAGAGTACATAGCAAAAAAAAAAAAAAAAAAAAAACCATAGTGTGTGGTGTACTCCAAAACTCTAGGTATGGAAGAAACCTGAAGGATTACCTAATAGCACTCCACAATCTGGTGGATTAAAAAAAAAATACCTTGTTAGTATCAGGGAAACTCTGGTTCCTTGTCACACACTAAATATTTGTTCTTTCCATCATATATGCCAAAAATACTCACATTTTAAAGCCTCAAAGTATTATAGCTTTTATTTATACTGTCTGAACCACCTTAACTTGAATTCCTAAACTATTCAAACTACTGTGACTACCAGCGCACTGGCTGGTAAGATGGCACACATTAGCCATTGCCATAGGGTAACAGGTATGTCTCTAAACTATATCAGTGAAATTATGGGATGGGAAGAGGGATCATGGTACAAAGCTCAGTCCACGGTCTAATTCACTGAAACCCTTACACACCTGTGCAATTGCCTTTCTCCTGTTCTAAGAGGTAGAAATGGTATGATCCTTGGCTTAATGGTCACTTGGATTAAAACACTAATCCAAGAGCCTCTCAAACTGCTGTCACTTTCTCATGCACCTGAAATGGGCCCTTTAGCAATGCCAGTCATACCCAGTTAGTCTGGGAGGCCAGCCTGGATGCTGCAGCTTGATGCTCACTTCTTCCAGGACAACTCCAAACGCCCACAGCTACATGGCTGCCTCCATGAAGATGAGTTGGTCCTTCTATAAGGCAGGAATCTTTCTGTTTCTTTTCTTTTAATTGCATAGCAAAAGTCCTTCTCCAATTGTCCCAAGTTGCTGTACCAGGAGACATCATGCTGCTGCTTTGAGACACTGGGATGGTTCTTTCATTGCAAGATGGTGCTGATTCTAAAGAGGAAACTCTGTCTTCCTTTGCCTCTCCTCATACTGCAACCTCTCTCCCTGCTGCCCCTCAAGAATACGCCCATCAACCCAGATAAATGTTGTTGGACAAATCAGTCTTTCCCTCTTGCTATCTGCACCAGTGTCCTCACCCAGCCCATTCAACTTTTCAGCCTTGTCTTTCTCTTCAATTTTCATGTTATCTATTCACACTTGGCATCATGGAAGATAGGTGCATAGCAAAGTCAGCAAAAATATTCTCTACATTCTTACATAGTTATTGACATTCTTTGTGGAATTATATCACAACCACCCACTGAAAAGTGCCATCATATACATCATAGGCATTTTATATAAATAGCAGGAACTTTTTAATGTTATAGTTTCATGACATTCAGTGAGGAGATCAGAATCTTCCCAAAGTGTTGCAGAAAAACAAGAGTTGTTGCTTTGGGACTTTAGTTAAAAGTAAATAATAGTATGGATTACTCCTAATATTTATTACATACATAAACTGAATTCTTATTTGCATTAGAAACTTAAACAAGAGAAAGAATTTCAGGTTTGACTTGTATTTTCCTAATCTTCAATGGAGAGCTTTATAATGCTTGATAGTGTCAACTCATTTTCTAGCCAGAGGTTAGATCACAAGAAAAGCATTAAACCAAAATATAGAGTTCATCCTGGGGATTAAACCAAAATATAGAGTTCATCCTGGGGCTATTGAATCATCATTACTTGATGATGAAATCATTAATACATTAATGAAATCATCATTTCTTGATCCAGAAGCCCTTTTCACAACTATGCCCTGGGAAAAAATTTTCTGGCTCTGAAAGCCTGGCATGTTCCTGCAAAAGTTATCTTTTCCATCCTCCTCTCCTCCAGCCATTCCAAATAAGAAAAACAAGCCTTCCCAGAAGACTGGCAGTGTAAGAGCCAAGTGTGTACACTCTACCCCTAGAAAACTTGGGAGTAGTGCCAACTCTGCCTAGCAGTGAGAACTTGGGCCACAGGTAGGACTAACTTTAGGACTCTCTGTGCCTTAGTTTTCTCATCCTAAAAATAATAATAGTTCTCACCTAGATTGTCATAAAATATATGTATGTTGTTATATGTAAATCACTTCAATCAGTATTTAGCACATTGTAAATACTCAGCAAATTTGCTGGAAACATCAATATTGTGGTTGGGAGTGATCTGGGGGAATATTTCCATGTTTCAGCCATTGGGTGAAACACACAGTACACGATAGTTGATAATGACTTTACCTCCAGTTCAGGACTGCTAAGAAAATATTGAAGAGTATGGACTATTATTCAAGCAGTTATTCATACCAATGAAAATATATTATTGACAACAGTGTATATATACATGGACATACATGATAGCTTCATTTCTGAATTCAAAGATGATAGCACGGAGTATATTAGCTAAAACTGAAGGAGTTGGGAGGCAGAGATGGAGCTAGAGGTAAATCATCTGTAGTCATAAAAAGCACTGGGGGCCCAGGGAACAGACAAGGTGGGACGATGCCACAGGACCCACAGGGAGCCTATCCAGTCTCATGGAACAGTTTGACAGCTGGGATCCATACTCTAAATTTATGACTAATGATCTCCATGTCATAATTCTACCTTTTTACATGAATAAAAGTTGTAAGCCAGTCATTCCAAGATGCACCAAGGGTACAGTCTACTTTCTACCTTAGTGTTTCATGAGGTGCACCTACCATCCACTCACCTCGGTTACTTCACACCCCAACCAGGTATGCAAAAGAGAGGAAGTAAAACTCTGAAATTCCATCAAATCCCTATCATTTGTGTATCAAGGTCTAAAGACGAGAAGTAAGTAGGGTAGTAAATCTGGTGGTTCAACTTTTCTAGACTGGTTGGTAAAAGAATAGGGATAATTAGGGAGTTGCTATTAAGAGAAATTTATTAAGGCTTTGAAATTCAAATATAATTTTTAAAAAAAATTTTTAATTAAGATATCCAGTAAAGAACTACTGTACCAATTAGTACATTACTTTGTTATTGCTTCTGAGTTTGGGAATCATAAATCTTACCCTTTTATATTGCCGGAACTAACAGAAAGTCTTGAATTCAATAGACCACTGAGAAACATTTATCATTAGTGATTATGACTGTATATGTGTAAATAATTTATGAATACACCTTACACATGTATTGATATTTGAGTACTTTAAACGCATCAACTCTGATCTTCACAACAACCCTGAAAAACATAGGTAGCATTATTCTCTCTATCTAAGGAAACTGCATTTATGAGAGGGTAAATTTCTTGACCAAAGTGAAACATTAAAAGTAGCAGGGTCAAGTTTCAAACCAAGGTATATATTGAAAATGCAATGTGTTCAAACCATAATATCCTGGAAAATGCAACAGTAATGTTTCTCTAAGCACCAAAATTCCTACCGGTGAATAAAATGCTCTGTTTTCTAAGTTCCTTTACAGAGCACTTGCTGAGTTAAATAGTACATAAACCAGACACAGAGAACCATATTCCAATTCACTGGTGATAAAGAATATTTACCCTAGCAACTTTGAATATATTCCTTATAGTTAATTTGAACATGGCATCAGTTTGAAGTGCTAACTCATTAGAACTCAGAACTCCCTCCTTTTCCAACCCAAGTCAGTGTTACCATTAATCATATTCTCAATAAAGAATTAAGATAACAAATCCCAAAATATTAGTTGCTTTTTATCATTTATGATAACAGTCCCATCGTATACACATTCACAGGCTTATCTTCAATTAAGATCACTAAATTCTTTGAATTGTTAATCAGTTATAGCAGATTCTAAGTGAAGGATGAACCACATTTCATTACTGTGCTCAGATGCTCAGTCATGTTGGATTCTTTGCAACCCTATGGACAGTAGCCCACCAAGCTTCTCTGCCCATGGGGTTCTGTGGACAAGAATACTGGAGTGGGTTGTCATTTCCTCCTCCATGGGATCCGATCCAGGTATCAAACCCAGTACTCTTGAATCACCTACTTTAGCAGTTGGATTCTTTACCACTAGTTCCACCTGGGAAGCCTGGGTTCATTACTGTACTGACTATAAAAATCTTAATTTTCCAATAAGTGCTCCAGTATATACTTTCATTTTAGTTCTAGAAAATGGTTATCTGTGATGAAACATATTATATGCAAACCATAAATGCTACCAAAATTACCAACTCATAAGATTTTTTCAAGAGAAAAAAAAATTGATGGTCTGTGGGTACTAAGTCACTTCAGTCATGTCCAACTCTGTGCGATCCTATGGACTGTAGCCTGCCAGGCTCCTCTGTCCATGGGATTCTCCAGACAAGAATATTGTAGTGGGCTGCCGTGCCCTTCTCCAGGGGATCTTCCTGACCCAGGGATCAAACCCACGTGTCTTATGTCTTCTGCATTGGCAGGTGGGTCCTTTACCACTAGCGCCACCTGGGAAGCCAAGTAATGGTCTCTTAAGGATCATTTTTTAGTGTTTCCTACTGAATCACTGAATTTTATTAATAGAAAGCTCATTAGAAATAGTTTATCCAAGTTTCTTTTTACAGATTTTTAAAAAATCAACAGGCTCAACAAGTCTAAGAACATAATGATAAAGCTTCAACCTTCTGCATAAAAAAAAGATACTAAGATTAGATTTTGTAAGAAAGAAATCTTCCTAAGTTTTCATTGTACTACTACTACTTCTTGCTTCATTCCTCTCACATAAAAACCAAGGTTGCACAATTTCTTTCTCATGAAATAATGAGACTTCATTAAAACTGAAGAATTATCCAAGTTCTTACAAGAATATGTATGTGACACACACTTCAGCTATGTACTATGAAGCTTAAAGTTTGTAATATAAAGAAGGGAGTTGATTTTAGAAATATACAGAAGATAGAATCAGCAAGATCTGATAATTGATAAAGTGGGGGAGATGAGAAATTGAGGTTTATACATCCTAGACAGCAGCTTGAAGAGGAAACACTGTAATAGGAAATTAGAGTTGAATTGATGGAGAGAATATGGGCTGGGGAAAATATGGGTATTTTGAAAGCTGATGTGGAACATTTTCCCTGGATATTTTCTGAATGCAACTGGCTGGATGTATTGACATGGCAAAAATTTGCTTAAATTATCATCAAGTAGTACTTCATATGGCATCACCAACTTGATGGACATGGGTTTGAGCAAGCTCTAGGAGCTGGTGATGGATAGGGAAGCCTGGCATGCTGCTGTCTGTGAGCTCACAAAAAGTTGGACACAATTGGGTGACTGAAATGAACTGAGTACTTTATATAAGCACTCATGTGTTTGAGTACTTACATAAAGAGAATAAACAATATGATTGATCATTTAAAATAAGATTAGGACAAGTTTATATCTGAGGTTAATAACATCTCATTTTAATAGTAATCCATTCTGAATCAGTTGATAATTGTAAAAAGTATTATTCTATCCATTTATAATGTTGAGTTAGTAAACCTAGACATATAAACTATAATAAATATCTTCTCATAAATTATATATGCAAGATTTATAGTCATCATCT
Source organism: Oryx dammah (assembly GCF_014754425.2). Lineage (NCBI taxonomy): Eukaryota > Metazoa > Chordata > Mammalia > Artiodactyla > Bovidae > Oryx > Oryx dammah. The sequence goes on from NW_024070200.1 coordinate 20,144,768, forward strand.
TAATAAATACAAAATTCAAAACAGAAGTTTAGCATAGGTGAACTTGTTTAACCTATTAGAGTTCTCAGATGAGAGAGAAAATGTCATTAACTAGGAACAAAACCCCCAAAAATAAGGTTAAGGGAAATGGAAAAGCAACAGTGACATCTGCTGTCTGTTTTTATGGTTTCCTTAGAATTATCTTACATTTCAAATCTTTTCCTTTGATTTTCTTCCATATTTATCAGTGTTATATCTATAATGTAAGAAATGCTATGCTGACTAGGCACATCCTGTCTACTCCACTGACTTGTTCCCATAAAATAATCTGAAGCAAACTATTTTTAAATATATGGTATGTCTCAAGGACCTTTAAATAAACACACCTTTACTGAAATCAGAGATATATATATAAATCAGTAAATTTAGAACATATAATAATGTTGAGCTTCCCAGGGGACACAGTGGTAAAGAATCTGCCTGCCAGTTCAGGAGACACAAGAGACATGGGTGCAGTCCCTGGGTTGGGAAGATCCCCTGGAGGAGGAAATGGCAATCTGCTCCAGTGTTCTTGCCTGGGAAGTCCCATGGACAAAGGAGCCTGGAGGGCTACTGTTCATAGAGGCACAAAGAGTCAGACACGACTGAGCGACTGAGCATGTTATAATGTTATACACAAACTACTGAGAAGCTAATGGTCTTACTACTGCTATTCTTTACATCTCATCAGTAATGTTTTTATAAAAAATAAAATGACTTTACCTCTAATTTCTATGATATTCTATGAAGCACAATGCAGTTACTATGACATTAGATTCCTCCGCAGAACAGAGATGCATGACTTTAGGACTGAAAATCCAGGTTGCTTGCTCCACCACCAGGACCAGTCTTACCAATAGGAGGGGTATGCAGAAGCTTACACATCTCTCCCAGATGTGCAACATCCCAGCATGCCACCTCATGACTGCTGAACACCACAGTCATAGAGTCACTTCCTTGGTTAATGAATTTGTTATGAACTTATTCATGGCATAGTATTCCATAATATTCATTTTCACCCAAGAAGAATAAGACACTGGGCCATAAATGTTTACCTAGCTCCCCGGGGGGAGTTAATGAAATTGATTTTCTGTTTGACAACCAACTAATGAGTGTTTTAGTTGAAGGAGAAAAGAGAATGGTTTTGTTGTTGGTACACTGGCCCAAGAGAGTAGGCAAGTTATGAGGAAAACTGACTAATTAAAGTGTAAGGACACTAAGTACTTGGTCGAGGGTAAGAAGGAAGGAAAACTTGACAGAAAAGAAAGGGAGAATAACACCACAGACAGATCTGAACTGCATTGCAATTTTGTTCAATTCCCAAAATACCCATAAAACAATCTTTACATGAATATTGAGTAAGCAGTAACAAAGATCTGAGAAACAATAAAAAATAAAGCACCAAGAATATTCCTCAATTCTTAAACCAGTGACACAAGACCAAAAAAACACAGGAAAGAATATGTGTACCAAGTACATTTATCTTACCTGAGCAGAGAGGCACTTGTTTTTTCTTATTCGGTATAAGAAGGAAGGGATGCTATTCATCTAAGGTATGACAAATGACATCCTTCCACTGACAGCATGCACCACAAAACAGAATCTGTGGAAGCTGATCTCACAGTTCCATACAAGAGAAAACAATGTATATGTAAAGGTTACTGGTTTGATAAAAGAAAACTCTTTTTAGATGACAATACAAAAATCCTCTATTGGAAAAAAAGCAGTTTTCATTCTAGGGAAAAGAGAAAGTCAAAGGCTTATATGGGGGAGAGAGATCGTTTGTTCTGTTTATTCTTGTTTGAACAGACACATTCTAAAATGCTCATCAATTAGGATAAACATTAGATAAGATAAACATTCAGAAGCAAATATTTCTATTCTCTTAATCCTGACATTTGAAGAAAATTTATAAAGAATCTTTATATAAAACAAATCTCAGATATTCAATAAAGGCAGTATAGCTCAGGAATCTAAGTGAAAGTGAAGTCACTCAGTTATGTCTGACTCTTTGAGACCCCATGGACTGTAGCCTATCAGGTTCCTCCATCCATGGGATTTTCCAAGCAAGAATACTTGAGTGGGTTTGCCATTTCCTTCTCCAGGAGATCTTCCTGACCCAGGGATTGAACCTGGGTCTCCTGAACTGTACGAAGACACTTAACCATGTGAGCCACCAGGAAGTCCTAAGGAATCTAAGGTCATGATGAATATACCAAGCCAAAGAAGAAATGTTTTTTAATGAAATAATTATTTGGTAATTTAAAAACAGCATCATCAAGCAGATGAACAAAATTATCACTGGAGAATACACTGGATATATTAATACAAAGATACATGAGTCGAGTACTCTGCTCCACAGAGTTTTCAATAGACAAATAACGCATAAACATATGCAAAAGAAAAAAGTTATTCTTGTCTGTGATTTTCTGGTCCTGCATCACTGGTTTAAGGAATCTTCAAGACTCTTTCCTTTTTGTTGGCTTATTCTTTGTCACCATACTCAATGTCCATGTAAAACTTGTTTTATGGGCATTTTGTAATTTGCTGATAAAGAGTTCAAAGTAATCTAACTTTACACCTAAATTAACTAGAGAAAGAAGAACAAATGAAGCTAACAGGAAGTAAAAGAAAACAAATTAAGATTCAAGTGAATCTTAATAAATAAAATAAGACTAAACAGACAATAGAAAAGTGCAATGAAATTAAAAGCTGGTTTATTGAAAAGATATCAAACAGCCAAAACAATCTTGAGAAAGAATGACAAGGCTGGAGGCCTCACACTTCCTGATTTCAAGCTAAATTACAAAATTATGCCAATCAAAACAGTATGGTAATGGCACAAAAACAGACACATAAATCAACAGAACAGAACAGAGAGTCCAGAAGTAAACCCATGCACTATGGTAAATTAATTTATGACAAAAGACTTAAGAATATATAACAGCAAAAGGATAGTCTCTTTGATAAATGTGTTGAGAACATTGTACAGCCACATGCAAAAAAAAAAAAATAGACTATTAACATACGCTGCAAGCAAAATGAATTAAAGGTTTCAACATAAGACCAAAACTGTAAGTCTCCTAGAAAAACATGTAGACAGTAAACTTCTTGACATCAGTCTTGGCAATGGTTTTTTGCATCTGAATTTAAAAGCAGAGGTAATAAAAGCAAAAATAAGAAGGTGGGACTACATCAAACATAAAAGCTTCTGCACAGCAAAGGAAATCATCAACAAAATCAAAAGGCAACCTACTGAGTTGGAGAAAATATTTGTGAAGCATCCTACCTAATAAGGAGGTAAAAAAAAATTACAAAAAGAGCTCACACAATTCAACAACAACAAAAAAATCTGATTTCATAAATGAACAGAGGATCTGAATCGGCATTTTCCCAAAGAAGACATTCAGGTGGCCAACAGACAGATGAAAAGATGCTCAATATCACTAATCATCAGGCAAATGCAAATCAAACCACAATGAGATATTACTTCACACAGGGCTATTATCAAAAAAAGACAACAAACAATAAGTGCTGGCAAGAATGTGAAGAATAGGGAACCCTCATGTACCATTGGTGGGGATGTTAATTAGTGCAATCATTATGGAAAATAGTATGGAGATTCCTCAAAAAATTAAAAATAGAACTAATGTATGACAAAGTAATTCCACTTCTGAGTATATATCCAAAGAAAATGAAAACAGAAACGAGAAAAGATATATGCACCCTTATGTTCATTACAGTATGTGCAATAGACAATATACAGAAACAACCTAACTATTTGAGTTGTTCCCTGGTGGCTCAGAGGGTAAAGCATCTGCCTGCAATGCAGGAGACCTGGGTTTGATCCCTGGGTCGGGAAGATGCCCTGGAGAAGGAAATGGAAATCCACTCAGGTACTCTTCCCTGGAAAATCTCATGGACAGAGGAGCCTGGTAGCCACCGTCCATGGGATTGCAAAGAGTTAGACACAACTGAGCGACTTCACTCACTCAATCAAGTGTTCATCAATGGATGAAAAGATAAAGATGCGGTATGTGTACATGTGTTTGTGTATGTATACATATACATGGAATGTTAGTTGCTCAGTCATGTCCAATTTGCCACCCTGTGGACTGTAGCCCGCCAGGCTCCTCTGTCCATAGAATTCTCCAGGCAAGAATACTAGAGTGGGTTGCCATTTCCTTCTCCAAGGGATCATCCGGACCCAGGGATTGAATATGAGTCTCTTGCATTGCAGGCAGATTCTTCACCAACTGAGCCATTAGGGAAGCCCATTGAATATATTCAGCATTAAAAAGAAATGAAATTTTCCATTTGAGACAATGTGATGGACCTTGAGGGTATCACACTAATGAAAATGAGTCAAACAGCAAAAGAAAAATACTGCATGGTTCAATTCATGTGCGCAATTTTTTAAAAAATAAACAAAGCAAAACATAAATACAGAGAACAGATTGGTGGTTGCCAGAGGGGAGGCATTAGGGGCAGAGAGAATTAGTGAAGGGGGTCAAGAAGTACAAACTTCTTGTTATAAAACAAAGAAGTTATAGGGATATAATGCACAGAATGATGACTGTAGTTAATAAAATTGCATTGCATATTTGAAAATAGATAAAGTATTACCTATAAGTTCTCATCACAAGAAAAAAATCTTATAACTTTATATGGTGACATGATAACTAGACATTGTGGTGACCATTTCATAATGCATACAAACATTCAAAATGTATTTATAAATCTGAAACTAATATGTTATATGTCAATTGTCCCTTAATTTTAAAAAATAAATTTTAAAGTCTTTTAAATTTAAAAAATAAATCTTTATAAATTGTTCCCCAAAATTTAACATAAAAATAAATGAGAACATGAAAATGAGGACAATGACATAATAAATGGTAAAGCTTTATCATCTTAAATGCCTTTTTTGCATACTTAGTGCCTCAGAAGTATTTATCAGCCAATTATAGCCTTAAGAACAGATGGAATAAAAAACTACCCAGTGATACCAGTTGTCTTTATTAAACATTCTTTCTGGGCACACAGCTAGAAACTTTCCATTCATTCAGCATTTGTTTATGGGTGAGATAGTCTTCCCAGGTGGCTCAGTGGGTAAGGAAGCTACCTGCAATGGTGAAGATGCAGGACACATGGGTTCAATCCCTGGGTCAGGAAGATCCCTTGGAGGAGGGCATGGCAACCCACTCCAGTATTCTTGCCTGGAAAAACCCATGGACAGAGAAGCCTGGTTGGCTACGGTCCATAGGGTTGCAAAGAATCAGACATGACTTAGCAACTGAGCACTGAGCATGAGACAGTATTAGACCTTTCCCAAAAGCACATGTACTAGACTTAATGAGTCTAGACAGACATCTGGTTAGAGATACGAGAGCCACCTGAACTGCAGAAAGCTTTTTGGTTCCAGCATAGAAACCTTATGGATTTTTTTTTCCCCCACAGCTGTGTCTGTGACAGGTAGGTGCTTTCTGAAATGAGAATTTAAACGATCTCTGCAATGAAAGCCCATACCTGGAGTCGTGACAAGAGCAAAGAAAGTAAGACGTTGATCCAAGTCAGCAACTGCTATGATTGAATTACCTTTTGGGGACAACATGTCTTACAAACTCTATAATACTACTTGGAATATCAAAACTTGGAACAATAAAGAGCACAGTAAATACTAAGGAAATAGTGTGAGGAGATGGACTCACAGCTAGGTCCTTAGTATACATTAGTGTCTTTCACTTATATAAGTTTACATATATGATTCTGATTCTTTATAATGTAATTATAATAAAAGGAGATAACAGAAGGAAAATATATTCGAAAACTTTACTGAATATCTCTTCTACATTTTACTCCCACATAGGAAAACAAATACTTCCATTAGGACGCAAAAACCTCTCCTATACATTCACATGTAAGACTTCATGCAGAAGGTTCCTCAGTTTCCTTCATTTGCTTTTCCTATTTCAGTCTTTCATAAACAAAGCCATTTCTAACAAGCTCCCAGGTGATGCCAATGATGCTGGTCCAAGGAACATACTTGGAGTATCAAGGCTTTCAAGCGTAATGAACATAACTCACCTGTCAAAGAAATATTTTCCTAACTCCTGTACGGAAGGGATCTACTCAGAAGACTCACTCTTAGCCTGTGGTTCCTCTATGGGGTGCTGATATTGTTTCTCTGGCTTTCTTTGGTAAATGTACATCCTGCATCTTAACTTCCTCATCAAATTCTATGCAATTTTGAGATCAACTAAATCTACATTCAATGATAAGAGGTAGTGTGCTGTGTGCTTAGTTGCTCAGTTATGTCCAGCTCTTTGCAACCCTTTGGACTATAGCAGGAAAATGAGGAATCTATAGTTAGACAGCTATAGGCCCAAATCCTTCTTCTGCCTACCTAGCCAAGTGACTTTGGGAAAGCAGTGTAACCAATCTAAACCGCAGTATCCTCATCTGTAAAACAGAGATGCCAATAGTACTTCCAAAGTTTACTCTGAAGTTTACATAGGATAATCCATGTAGTATTACCTGGTGAGAACACAACAAGTGCTAGTTATTAATATTGACCAACACAATGTCACAGCATCTACAATGCTCTAATTTGTACTCACATCTCTATTGGTAGCATTTGAGACTTGAAATTCACAAGTTGATTTAGCCTAGTAGAATATGTTACTCTCACAACCACCATCAATGCCCATCCTCTAGATATATTAATCAAATTTTCCTTCCAAATACTAAATGAAGAATAACACCTGCAATCTTTACATGTATATTCCAGGCATATGGAGTATTTAAAATTTTGTATTTATCATTGCAGCTTTCAAATATATAGTACAATTTTATTAACCTACATCTGAAACTCTATTAATCAGGGCTTTTACTTGCAAACAACAGAATTGAATGAGCTAGTTTTAGCATAAGGGATTTGTAGAATATTAGCCAACTCATAGAATCCCTGAAAGGGCTTAGAGGAGCAAGGCTTAGAGGCTCACAGTCAATGAGCCAAGAACACAGTGAGAAGAAAAGAATAACTACACTGTGGGTCTGTCCTAAGAAACTCCACTGATATCCTTACTCACAAGTTGGTTCGCTTGGTTCTGAACGCCCAAAGTCTTCATCAGTTCAGTTCAGTTCAGTTCAGTCGGTCAGTTGGGTCCGACTATTTGCAACCCCATGAATCGCAGCACACCAGGCCTCCCTGTCCATCACCATCTCCCGGAGTTCACCCAAATTCATGTGCATCGAGTCAGTGATGCCATCCAGCCATCTCATCCTCTGTTGTCCCCTTCTCCTCCCACCCCCAATCCCTCCCAGCATCAGGGTCTTTTCCAGTGAGTCAACTCTTCGCATCAGGTGGCCAAAGTATTGGAGTTTCAGCCTCAGCATCAGTCCTTCCAATGAACACCCAGGACTCGTCTCCTTTAGGATGGACTGTTTGGATCTCCTTGCAGTCCAAGGGACTCTCAAGAGTCTTCTCCAACACCACAGTTCAAAAGCATCAATTCTTCGGCGCTCAGCTTTCTTCACAGTCCAACTCTCACATCCATACATGACCAGTGGAAAAACTATAGCCTTGACTAGATGGACCTTTGTTGACAAAGTAATATCTCTGCTTTTTAATATGCTATCTAGGTTGGTCATAACTTTCCTTCCAAGGAATAAGCGTCATAGCTACTCTGAAAAAAAATCATCACCTTCACAACCATGCTTGATATCTCAGTTCTGTCTGTGTGGCAATGGAGCCTGGGAATGTAATCCACCATTTTCCAAAGACTGTCTAGAGGACGGGTAGAATGGTTGTTGGGTGAGCCAACCTATAATATTTGCTACCACCTTATGAGTTATAAGGATTTCCCACCTGATGAGTATTGTAGGTGGCAGAGCTTGCTATGCACTACGGGAAAAAAATGCCAGATGCTCACTTTCTTAGTGGCCTTCACAGCTGGCACATTGGCCTTTGACCTCAGTTCTATCAGTCTTAGATGCATCCACTCTAGTTTTAACTGTGAACAATGACACAAAGAAGAGAACATGAGCAATTTACTTTTGCAATGACAAGAGCTAGAGCATGATAATATGGCAGTTGTAGCAGTGCTCAGTTCAGTTCAGTTCAGTTCAGTCGCTCAGTCGTGTCCGACTCTTTGCGACCCCATGAATCGTAGCACGCCAGGCCTCCCTGTCCATCACCATCTCCCGGAGTTCACTCAGACTCACGTCCATGGAGTCCGTGATGCCATCCAGCCACCTCATCCTGGGTCATCCCCTTCTCCTCCTGCCCCTAATCCCTCCCAGCATCAGAGTCTTTTCCAGTGAATCAACTCTTCTCATGAGGTGGCCAAAGTACTGGAGCTTCAGCTTTAGCATCATTCCTTCCAAAGAAATCCCAGGGTTAATCTCCTTCAGAATGGACTGGCTGGATCTCCTTGCAGTCCAAGGGACTCTCAAGAGTCTTCTCCAACACCACAGTTCAAAAGCATCAATTCTTCGGCGCTCAGCCTTCTTCACAGTCCAACTCTCACATCCATACATGACCACAGGAAAAACCATAGCCTTGACTAGACAGACCTTAGTCGGCAAAGTAATGTCTCTGCTTTTGAATATACTATCTAGGTTGGTCATAACTTTTCTTCCAAGGAGTAAGCGTCTTTTAATTTCATGGCTGCAATCACCATCTGCAGTGATTTGGAGCCTAGTGGCCCCAATCCAAAGTCCGCTATTACTGTTGTCTGTGTTGCAAAACACAGCACCCAGTCTCAGCAGCAGCAGCAATGGTATCCTTAGAGGACATGATTTAGAGCAATGTTCCTAGCTCTGTAGCCCTGGAGACTCTGTGCAGTTAAATGTCCTAAGAACTAGTTCACTTTCTGCTTACATTATACACAATTGCCTTAACTAAGAACAGTAACATCAATTGATACCAGTTACAGTTGTAGCCAATAGTCCCTCAAAAAAGGAATTGGCTATATCTGGCCTGGTTGAAAATAAAAACAATGAAAAGCCAGCCCATACTAAGAGATGGGAATCTGGAAGCTCATGGCACAAATTATCAAATTATCACCTTAAAGAAGTCCTCACTGAACAAGGACCACATAACCCACTGCCACAAAAGTATATGACAGGTTTGAGGAATTCAAGAACTGTGGGCATAGAGTTTGCTTCTAACACTGCTACAGTGCTTAAAGGAAAAGAATGACAAGCTGAAATCACAAATTCTTGTCTAGAGGCATGAAGTGAAATCCCAAGTTTCTCTGACTGCTAAAAGAATCTCTTATCGCTTTCAGCCGCAGGGCTGAGATAACTGAAAATCAAACTCAAACTTTGATCCTGTGGGTTTCTAAATTATAATGTCAGCTGAATTCATACCCCACTGAGATCACTTATGTGAAAGTAAAAGCATTGATCAGAATAAAACAAAACTGAGATAGGGAGGAAGGGTGGGGAGGGGAATGGTTGGATTTGGATGTCATAAATTCCCCAAACTCACCAAATCCCAGGGCAAGCCCTTGCTGGTGAACACAATCTCACTCTCCTTGTCAAGAGAGTCACAGGAGGAATAAATTACCTATGAAAGTGGAGGGGCTGTCACAAAAATCAGGTTCTTTGGGTAGCACAGATAGCAGAGTCAATGGCAGCTTCCAGAGTCCGTCGCTAGGTGTGCCAACAGTGTGAGCTGCGGTTCTTAGCAGCAGTGACAGCAAGGTCCCCACTGAGCTAGTTCCACAGCAGGATTTGGACTGCTGTTCTCATCTGCATGGTCCCAAGACTGGTTCTCCAGCTTAGTGTTCTCTGAATAAATATTCTTCCTAAATCAGCCAAAACTGGTTTCCACTGCTTATGACTAAGAGCTGTTATGGTTAAATTTTTCAGTAATGCTTTATTTTACCCTTGATCCTGCCCTACCCACCAAAAAAAAAAAAAAAATGTGGTCAAGATGTAAAACATTTCAACTCTTATTGCTTTGGAACAGTAAGTCCATAACCAGTTTAAATTTTCCTTACAATAACAGCTCATGTTTAGAGTGACAGGCTCCCTGCCTGGAAAACTTAATAAGAGATTCATGGCTGTTTGCTACTTAAAGAGAAAATTTATTCCCTTACACCTTTATCCATCCTTGTCTCTTTTATATGCAATATTATTATTCACAGTTTTCCAGTGGATTATCATAGAAAAGGCAAACACAAACTACTCCCTATGTAGCAGCAATCATCTAATTTATCAAATCATAACCTACAGATTCCAACATGAGCAATTGCCTGGTCAATCTAACACCGTGACAAACTAAATGCCTGATAAACAGCCACAATCCCTTAGAAAATTTATGGCAAAGGCTTTTAAAACCTCTAGTAAAGGGCATTGTTGGTGTGACAGTGAAAACCATAGATCAAGCACAGCCTATACACTGTTGATAAGGCCATTCAAGTACTTAAAATAGTACTTAGACTATTACCATCCATACACATTGGAGGAGGTGGAGGGTGTTAGCTGGAAAGAAAGTCATTTTGCTGTCTGAGACCCATAGTAGGTCACTAGTCTCATGGTCATTCAATTGGGCTATCAAACCTTTCCAGATTTGCTCCAGTCCACCATCTCCTGGGCGTAGAGTTCTTATTCAAGGAGAACCCAACCACCCCACCAGCCCGTCTCCTCATCTCCTAACACCACTGCCGGGCTCACCCAGGCAAGCATTAGCATGGCCCTCCTCAGTGACACCACAACCCTGACCACAGTGGCTCTCTCACTTCTTCTAGATTCAGGTGAAGCTAGGCTGGCTCCTTGCCATCCAAGTGTCGAAACATTCATTCATTTCCTCTCTTTCTCTCTCCCCTCTCTTTTATTTTCATCATAACACTTGCCAGTAATTGATTATTCTTGTTCATGTGATCTCCATGACACCAGGAATTTTATCATCTGTCTTGCTCAACACTGTATCCCAATATCAAGAACAGTGCTCAGGATACAATTGTGAACGTGAAAGTGTTAGTCATTCAGTTGTGTCCGATTCTTTGTGAACCCAGGCACTGCAGTGTCCTCTGTCCATGGAATTCTCCAGGCAAGAATACTGGAGCAGGTACCCCTTCCCTTCTCCAGGGGACCTTCCTGACCCAGGAATCAAACCGGTGTCTCCTGCATTGCAGGCAGATTCTTTACCATCAGAGTCACCAGGGAAGCTCCAGGATGTAACAGGAGATCCACTAAGTTTTTGTGAATGAATAAAAATTGAAACTTTCCTATTTGGTTTAGTGGCAAAGAGATGATGAGTGATCTTTACTATTTCAATAGAGTTCTGATGGAGAAGTATAATTGGAGAGAATGGGAAGCGAGAAAAATCAACAGAGAGAGTATAGTTCTTCAGAGAAGTTTAACTGTGGATGCGGGATTGCTGCAAGGGTGAGGTAGATATAGGGAGGCTTTTAAAAGATGAGCAGATGAGGATATTTAAATGCTAATGGGAGAGAAAGAAGTCAAGATTCACTGCTGTTATTCTAATCTCATCCATTCACTCATTTTCCTGGGTTTAGGAAACCAAGAGAGACTAATAAAATGACTAGCATGCACTCTTCAGAAAAAGCACATGCTGTGAGAAATAGTTTCAATAACCAACATATTTGTGTGACAGTGCCATTTATGAATGCAGTGGAGTGAATAAACAAGCTGAACTTGTTGTCATTAGCTTTCAACAGGATAGCAGTTTTCCAGACAAATTCAATCTTTTCTGACTCTGAAAGAACAATTTTATGTTGAAAACTCTATGTTCAAGGAAGAGACTTTTTTTTTCTTTTTATTTTTTTATTGAGGGATAATTGCTTTACAGAATTTTGTTGTCTTCTGTCAAACCTCAACATGAATCAGCCATAGGTATGTGTATGTATATATATATATATATATATATATATATCCCCTCCCTTTCGAACCTCCCTCCCATCTCCCTCCCCATCCCACCCCTCTAGGTTGATACAGAGCCCCTGTTTGAGTTTCCTGAGACATACAGGAAAGTCCCACTGGCTATCTATTTTATATACGGTAATGTAAGTTTCCTTGTTACTCATTCCATACATCTCAACCTCTCCTCCTCTCTCCCCATGTCCATAAGACTATTCCCTATGTCTGTTTCTCCACTGCTGCCCTGTAAATAAATTCTTCAGTACCATTTTTCTAGGTTCTGTATATGTACATTAGAATATGATATTTATCTTTTTCTTTCTGACTCACTTCACTCTGTATAATAGCTTCTAGGTTCATCCACCTCATCAGAACTGACTCAAATGTGTTCCTTTTTTATGGCTGAATAATATTCCATTGTCTATATGTACCACAGCTTCTTTATCCATTCATCTGTCAATAGACATCAAGATTGCTTCCATGTTCTAGCTATTGTAAATAGTGCTGCAATAAACAATAGGATATATGTGTCTTTTTCAATTTTGGTTTCCTCAGGATATATGCCTAGGAGTGAGATTGCTGGGTCATATGGTGGTTTTATTCCTAGTTTTTTAAGGAATCTCCATACCATCTTCTGCCATGGCTGTATCAATTTACATTCCCACCAACAGTGCAAGAGGGTTCCCTTTTCTCCACACCCTCTCCAGCATTCATTGTTTGTAGACTTTCTGAGATAGCCATTCTGATCAATGTGAGGTGATATCTCATTGTAGTTTTGATTTGCATTTCTCTAATAATGAGCAATGTTGAGCATCTTTTCCTGTGTTTGTTAGCCATCTGTATGTCTCCTTTGGAGAAATGTCTACTTAGGTCTTTTTCCTACTTTTTGATTGGATTATTTGTTTCTCTGGCATTGTGATGTTGCAGCTCCTCCCTTCTAGGAGTAGAATCTACTTCCCCCCACTTTGAGTTGACCATTTGATTGCTTCAGTCAGCAGACATTAGCAAATATCATACAAGCAAATATGACTGAAAAATACTGTTTTCTTGTGCTTAGAACCCTGAGACAATCATTTGAACAAGCCCCAGCTGATCTAAAGGATAAGAGGCCTCATGGAGCAGAACTAAGGTGTTCAGCCTACTGCCAGAATGAAACCAAATATCTGAGACCAGTTTCAAAACCAACCTACCAATTGACAGCATAACAGAAAAGTCACAGAACCACCTGCTGGTCGCAGAAGCGTGAACAAGATCAGCAGAAAAAGGAGGGCAGCCTAGACCAGATGAATCACCATCAGACCCACAAAACTGTCAATTTAATAATTGTGCTGTTTTATTAAGTCACTTAGTTTTGTTTTTTTTTTTGTTGTTGATGTTGTTACAACCATAAATAATTGACACAACTTCCCCCTTCTAATACTGAACCAATCAATGCATGAAAGTCAGCCATCTCTGGCAACAGCAGTTAGTCTGAATACATACCTTGCTGATATCTGGTACCTGGCAACATCTAGGAGAAATAGAAAATATTCAGAATCAGAATACTGGCAATGGGCTCACCCTTCCCCACAATAACTGAACCAAGCTGTGGTAAACAGAAATAACATTATAACATTCACTGTCTTATCACAGGGATTCTCAAATACAAGGGTGAACACACAATTAAAAATGACTAAAACATTTAAGGAAAATAACACAATAAAACAGAAGAATTAAACAACAGAAGAAATGAGAACACATGAACTAAGTAAGAATAAATATTAGAGGAAACAGTAAATTTAAAAGAAATTTAAATAACCTTAATGATTATAAGAAAGGACAAACTATGATGAAACAAGCATGTGCTAGTGGCTTCAGTCATGTCTGACTCTTTGCAATTCTACGGACTGTAGCCCACCAGGCTCCTCTGTCCATGGGATTCTCTAGGCAAGAGTACTGGAGTGGGTTCCCGTGCTGTCCTCCAGGGGATCTTCCCAAACCAAGTATCAAACCTGCATATCTTATGTCTTCTGTATTGGCAGGTGGGTTCTTTACCACTACTGCCTGTCAGGCTATAAAAAAGAAACAGATCTTGCCTATGAAAAATGCAGTCATCAAAATAAAAACTCAAAATGTGGGCTGGAAAAAAAAAAAAGAGTGAACACAGATAAAAAGTAAAGATACTCAGACTGTACCACAAATAGAGCAAAAGGATATAGTAAAACATTTTAACTAGCTAGTACTAGTATTAATATATCATTGCTAAATTTTCCTGATTTGAATTCATTGTAATATGGTTATAAAAGAGAATACCTTTGTGCTCTTATGATTTACACACTAAAGTGTCTAAGGGAAACAGGAAACTAACTCTGACTTACTCTCAAAGATCTAAACAAAATTATATACATACAAAGAGAAAGAGAATGATAAAGCAAATGAAAAAGTAAATTTAATATTTAATATTCAGTTCAGTTCAGTTCAGTCGCTCAGTCGTGTCCAACTCTTTGTGACCCCATGAATCACAGCATGCCAGGCCTCCCTGTCCATCACCATCTCCCGGAGTTCACTCAGACTCACATCCATCGAGTCAGTTATGCCATCCAGCCATCTCATCCTCGGTCGTCCCCTTCTCCTCCTACCCCCAATCCCTCCCAGCATCAGAGTCTTTTCCAATGAGTCAACTCTTCGCATGAGGTGGCCAAAGTACTGGAGCTTCAGCTTCAGCATCATTCCTTCCAAAGAAATCCCAGGGTTGATCTACTTCAGAATGAACTGGTTGGATCTCCTTGCAGTCCAAGGGACTCTCAAGAGTCTTCTCCAACACCACAGTTCAAAAGCATCAATTCTTTAGCGCTCAGCCTTCTTCACAGTCCAACTCTCACATCCATACATGACCACAGGAAAAACCATAGCCTTGACTAGACGGACATTAGTCAGCAAAGTAATGTCTCTGCTTTTGAATATACTATCTAGGTTGCTCATAACTTTTCTTCCAAGGAGTAAGCGTCTTTTAATTTCATGGCTGCCGTCACCATCTGCAGTGATTTTGGAGCCCCCCAAAATAAAGTCTGACACTGTTTCCACTGTTTCCCCATCTATTTCCCATGAAGTGATGGGACCAGATGCCATGATCTTCGTTTTCTGAATTTTGAGCTTTAAGCCAACTTTTTCACTCTCCTCTTTCACTGTCATCAAGAGGCTTTTTAGCTCCTCTTCACTTTCTGCCATAAGGGTGGTGTCATCTGCATATCTGAGGTGATTGATATTTCTGCCAGCAATCTTGATTCCAGCTTGTGTTTCTTCCAGTCCAGCGTTTCTCATGATGTATTCTGCATAAATTTAATGTAAATTAAAAATTTAAAGTTAAGTATAGTAAGTTAAAGTATAACTAAAGGTCAAAATATAGGTGGCTCTAGAGGTAAAGAACCCGCCTGCCAATGCAGGAGAAATAAGAGATGCAGATTTGATCCCTGGAACTTGGGAAGATCCCCTGGAGGAGGAAATTGCAACCCACTCCAGTATTCTTGCCTGCAGAATCCCATGGACAGAGGAGCCTGGAGGGCTACAGTCCACAGGGTCACAAAGAGTCAGACATGGGTGAAATGACTTAGCACACATGCACATGTAGTTAGGTGTTTCATATGGTAAACTATATGGTAAATATGAAATATGAATTTTTAACCATAGGCTTAAAATATATAAAATGTGATAGAAATGTGAAAATACATCTACAATCACAGTAGGAAATTATAATATTTTCTCAGTTCAGGAAAAATCAAGTACACAAATATAAATAGGGGTATAGAAATTTTAAAACAAAACAACCAAGGTTTGATCTAGTTGACATGCAGAGAAGGAATATGGCATAATTTGTTTATTAAATCATGCTGACTTGAATTTCACCAATGATCTTAGAGTTCACATAATTCTTCTCCAAATTTATTTCTGACATTGAAATTTGTTCCAAACCAATCACTCATATCAATATTGGCCTGATACCATAAAACAACTCCCCAGTGTGAGGACTCAGGGTAACAATGCCTGAAAGTTAACAAACACATCAGAAAAAAAGAAAAGCCTGGGTTCAAAGGAATGCTATCAAACAGCAGCAGATGGTAAAGCCAATTTTTCACATAGAAAACTGGGAAACCAATGCATTTAGAGTAGGAAGTATAGCACATATCGTGTATTTATTACTGAGTTTTTAAAGTGTAACTGTAAGATGGTATGACCTTTTAAAGTCAGGGGCTCATTGAAAACTTTGACATTTATAGGCACAGCATCTGTTACAAGTCATTCATTCTTCTTTCCCTTACTGTTGTGCACACAAATAACTGTATTATCTTGCTCAGCAAATTTGATTTAACACAGAGTGAGTTAAAGTGATAATGATTCACATGACAAAATAATACCTGAAGGAAAAAGTCTGATTTGACCAGTAAAACCCTTTAAAGAGAGAAAAAACAACTTTCAACAGAACTAGACACGTTGAAATTGCTAGTGTTTCTTATTTGACCATAATCAATTACCTTCCAAAATTGTCCTTGACACAATTATGAGGTGAATCCTACCCAAACATGTCTTTAGGGAAAAGCAAAGATGATGGTGACTCTAAAAGATTTCATACAATCATCAATTCATTCTGCCAAATACTGTCACCCAAATCATGAAATAACCTTACAGTGCATGTCAACACAATGAACGTCTGAATGAGGTAAGAATAGAGAAATTTTAGGTTGAAAAGATGATTCTCCAGCATTGTGTTGGAAGGTGCAGATATCTGATTCAGTTCAGTTCAGTCCCTCAGTCGTGTCCGACTCTTTGTGACCCCATGAACCGCAGCACACTGGGCATCCCTGTCCATCACCAACTCCCAGAGTCCACCCAAACCCATGTCCATTGTGTCAGTGATGCCATCCAACCATCTCATCCTTTGTCATGCCCTTCTCCTCCTGCCCTCAATCTTTCCCAGCATCAGGGTCTCTTGCAATGAGTCAGCTCTCCGCATCAAGTGGCCAAAGTATTGGAGTTTCAGCTTCAACAATAGTCCCTCCAATGAACACCCAGGACTGATCTCCTTTAGGATGGACTGGTTGGATCTCCTTGCAGTCCAAGGGACTCTCAAGAGTCTTCTCCAACACCACAGTTCAAAAGCATCAATTCTTCGGCACTCAGCTTTCTTTATAGTCCAACTGTCACATCCATACATGACTACTGGAAAAACCATAGCTTTGACTAGATGGACCTTTGTTGGCAAATGTCTCTGCTTTTTAATATGCTTTCTAGGTTGGCCATAACTTTCCTTCTAAGAAGCAAGTGTCTTTTAATTTCATGGCGGCAATCACCATCCTCAGTGATTTTGGAGCCCAGAAAAATAAAGTCTGACACTGTTTCCACTGTTTCCCCATCTTTTTGCCATGAAGTGATGGGACCGGATGCCATGATCTTAGTTTTCTGAATGTTGAGCTTTAAGCCAACTTTTTCACTCTCCTCTTTCACTTTTATCAAGAGGCTTTTTAGTTCTTCACTTTCTGCTATAAGGGTGGTGTCATCTGCATATCTGAGGTTATTGATATTTCTCCCAGCAATCTTGATTCCAGCTTGGGCTTCTTCCAGCCCAGCGTTTCTCATGATGTACTCTGCATAGAAGTTAAATAAGCAGGGTGACAATATACAGCCTTGACGTGCTCCTTTTCCTATTTGGAACCAGTCTGTTGTTCCATGTCCAGTTCTAACTGTTGCTTCCTGACCTGTATACAGATTTCTCAGGAGGCAGGTTAGGTGGTCTGGTATTCCCATCTCTTTCAAAATTTTCCACAGTTTATTGTGATCCACACAGTCAAAGGCTTTGGCATAGTCAATAAAGCAGAAACAGATGTTTTTCTGGAACTCTCTTGCTTTTCTGATATCTGATTAATATCCTCCAAATTCAGGAGCTTTGAAATGAAAAAACAAAGCAGGAAACTCTATAAAGTGCAATTAGGAAGTTTATTGCAGGTAACTTACCTACAGGCAGGATTGGGCAGATGATGATGGAGAGGCATTTGAAGCTGTACTGTGTGATGCCCAAAGGGGTAGAAGAAGACTTTAAGGCACCAAGGCTAAAACCAGAATCTGACTACATAGTGAGAAGCACCTCCACACCTATGAGAGATGAGAACCAGTGAAACCCAGGGGTCTGAAGACCATCAACCATCTGTGTCAGCAAAGGCATTCTTCCAGTTTTTGTATCAGATGAAGACAAGGGTAAAAGCTGTTAGGGAATTTATCTGCCTTGGGTACATTTCTTGTGAGGAGGCTAAAGCTGAGTCACACAGGAAGAGCAGGGGACAGGCCTTACATGGAGCCTTCAAAATGGAGTGTGTGGTTCAACCACACGTTGACAGGCAATAACACAAACCTATATACCCCAGGATGTGTTTACAGTAATAGATATTGAATATCTTTGATAATCATTTGTAAAGAGTTTAGAAAAAAACTCTGCAACATAATATAAGACGTTGTTGTATTGTTTCTCGGGGTTGCTTTAGCACCACAAAAATGATTTCAAACAATGGCAATTTATTGTCTCATGATTCTGGAAGCCAGAAGTCTAAGATTAGGTGTTGGCATAGTTGGTTCCTTCTGAAAAGTTTAAAGAATCTGTTTCATGCCTCTCTCCTTGTTTCTGGTGGTTGGCTGACCATCTTTGTTGTTTCTTTGCTTGAAGAGATATCATCCCAATCTCTGCTTTAATTTTCCTATGGCATTCTCCCTGTGTATATGTCTATCTCTGTGTCCAAATTTCTACTTTATATGAAGATACCAGTCACATTGGGTTAGGAGCCACCCTAATGACTTTGTTTTAATTTGATTACCTCTGTAAACACCCTATTTCCAAATAAGGTCACAGTCAGAGGTACTAGAGGTTAGGACTCCAATGTATCTTTTTGAAAGTGACACAATTCAAATGGTAAATTACCTTAAGGTAAGCAGTAGATACAAATTTATTAGCATAATCACACAACTACCTTCGACAGTGGGAATCAGTAGCAATCAATAACTCTTTGTAGTTTACTAATGCCAAAGGGTCATTCCACATAAATTGAACTCTTTCCTGATTTTAATGCATCCATAATGAATTCCAGCTAATGCAGACATTCTATTTCCCACTATTCTGAAAGGCAGGCATCCTAATTCTTATAAGTCTGGAGGAAATACCCAAGCTCTTCCCTTGGTTTCCTTGATACACACACACACACCACTAATACACCACACACACACACACACACACACACATACACACACACGGAGCAAACCTAATCAGTAGCCTATTATCCTTAACAAAAATAATCTATTTAATTTTTTTTAATTTAAGCATACAAAAAATATGAGGTTGGGATTATGCAAACCAATAGTTAACTTGAACTTTAAAAACTCACAAATGAGCCTGTCTTTCCCTAGATAAATTGATATAGCAAAAGAGTAGTTCAGGATAAAGCGAATGTGAAAATAATTTCAGAATGTTTCATTTCATAATAAACTAGAATGAAAGTGAAAGTTGCTCAGTCATGTCCAACTCTTTGCAACCCCATGGACTGTAAAGTCCATGGAATTCTCCAGGCCAGAATACTAACGTGGGTAGCCTTTCTCTTCTCCAAGGGGTCTTCCCAATTCAGGGATCGAACGCAGGTCTCCCGCACTGCAGGCGGATTCTTTACCAGCTGAGCCACAAGGGAAGCCTAGACTAGAATAAGAGATTATTATTTACTGACAACAGATACTATACCCTAAAATGCTTTTCCTTTAAAATATTTCTAGAAAGATGGTGAACTATGTAGCTACAGACGTTCTTTCCTTCACAGAGACACTGAATAAATAGCAATATATAAATCAGAATACCTTTGTGAAAACTCTAGAGACCAGCTGAGGAGCTATAGCACCCAGGCCATTGTAAAGCCAAGAAGAGATCCCAGTGAAAGGGGTAGAAAAAGCATAGTGTCTGGCACACCTGTTCTTGTCCCTCACCCTGTCCTGCATAGTAGAGTATCCAGGAGCAAACTCCATGCCAGGGCTCTTCCTTCAGCATGGAACTACAAAGTGGACTTAGCATCCACTTTTCTGGCTTATATAAAGACTGCCCAAGGGACTCGTTTTTATCTCGCCCGGCTGTCTTGCTTGACCGAAAGAGATACACTAAAGAAGGAATGGATTCTCTTCTGTTACCCCTAAGAGAACTTTCTCTTTTAACTCACTGAAACAATTTCAATGCAGGCACCTCAAATTGATTTATAAAGCAGAAAGACCTAGAATGTTAATATGTAGTCAGATATAACTTTACTAAGCTTTTGCTTATTTTTAAATGAGCACAGTAAGATGAAACTCCTTAGGCTTCCAACTTTAGGCTTACATGTGCCTAAAGGAATTGTACAGGCTGGCTTTATTTTTCTTGAGCAATTGGAAGATGTTTTCATTTTGTAATGGGAAGAAAAATCTAATTTGACAATATTTTCTTTTCTCCAATGGCAGTCGACTACATAATTACATTTTAAAGTGATGGTAGAAAAGTCGATCACATTATCCTTTTAGTAATCATTTTTCAGATCATATAGCACAACTATATCATGACTAGATGTTCACAATCTCTGAAAAGAAGCTGCCTTCTTCAGCATCTACCTTCCTTCAAAAGAACCTTACGTAGGGAATTCCCTGGCAATCCAACGGTTAAGATTCCTCTTGTAATGCAGGGGTATGGGTTTGGTCCCTGGTCAGAGAGTTAAGATTCCATATGCTTGTGGCCAAGAAGAAAAAAAAAAAAAAAACAGAGCGTAAATAATAGAAGCAATATTGTAACAAATTCAATAAAGACTTTTAAAAAATGGTCCACATTAAAAAAAAAAAAAAACTTTTAAAAAAAGAACTCGCTATAAAAGACCTCAAAGGCTAAAGTGAAGAGAAGAACAAATACAGCTATTCAAATTACAGCCAAGTAATGCACTTTGAGACAAGAGGATTTTCCTACTGAAGTATCACGATAATTACCAATTCTCAGCTTTAATTGTCCCAAGGAAGAACTGGTCTGAAGAAAGCATGCTCTAAGAAATTCAGAAAATAAGTTTTCTGAACATGCTGTAAGTTGAAGAAAAGGACTTTGCAATTTAAGTAGCACTTTCTGCAAACCCTAAAGCAGAGAAGCACAAGAAAGTTAGGGAAAACAATATAATAGCAAATAATTAGAGCGATCTGCCCTCTGCCTGGTTTCTGGTCAGAGAGCAATCAGGAATAAAACAGAATGTTTCCCATAGTCTATTTAATTGGGGATAGAAAATAACATAGAAACATTTATTACAGTAGGCACAAGTTGAAAGAAATCATATTTTAATAATATTGTAGACACGGAATCTGAAATTAATCAAACAAGTTGGAGGAAAGCTTTGCAGGCAAGCAAAAACACTTGGGAATCTTCTCTCATTTCCCTTCATTATTTGGTGATAATTTAAAGCAGAAAGGTATCAATTTCCAGATTTAGAGGTACTTTTTGTTCTAGTTTAGTGAATGGGAACATTGGTTTTTTTCAGCCTAGTTTAGTGTTTAATGACATCCCTGCTTCCCCCCCATAACCTTTTCAGTTTAGCCTGTTGTAGCCCCTGAAAAGGACATAGATTTCCCTCAGGCTGTAAGTGCTAGACAACCTATAATCCTCGGTACCTTTTTTCTCCCTGCCTGGCATCCAAGGTATGCTTCTGAACAATTACTCCCTTTGGCTCTATCATAGGGTACATTATTGGTGCAATTGCAATCCAGGTTCCCTGCCCTCAATTCTTGATGAAAGTCAAAGAGGTCCCTGAAGACTACCTCTGAGAGTTCAGATTCTAGAAGTGGAAACTATCAGATTCCCTATCCTAGGATTTAAATCTACCATACATTTACGGTAGTGATAGCACCATGTTTCTGAACCTCCTTCTCTATACTTTCCATCAATTCCAGAGACATCTTGAGATCCTTACACACACACACACAAAAAAAATCTTTTGTTTAAGTGAACTAAAGAAGGTTTCTTCTACACATAATTCAAAAACAGTGGCACTTTGATGTCATCGTAAACACTATTTATGGGTTTTTTAACTTTGAGAATCAATCTAAACCAAGCCCTGAGGACACAATTTTGGTTATAGAAGAGACTTTTCATGGTCATGACTTGACATACATAGCACGTAGTGTTGTAGGACATTATTACCACACTTACAAAGAACTCTATAAAATGTGACTTCTTTAACAGCAAAGAATTCAAGCAGATTGAAGAGTATCAAAAAATCCAGTGATGCTGGGGGTTCCCAATTAGATCGCATTGTTGCTTATCTTCCCAGTATTAAATTACACTTCGCTAAGTCTCTAACAGATAAACTTAAATTATCCCTTAGCTGCCAAGATAGAGCTCCTATACTCAATTTCCCTTAGCCTTTTCCTTGCAGCTTTTACTTGTCTTTCCTGGGCATCTCAGGGGATGGTTTCATAAGCAGGGCAGAGCCTTCCTGAAAGGTCCAACTGAGTTTTGTCAACTTGCAAGTACATCCACCCTATTTCAAGTATCTCACATTGCTTAGGGACTTTTATCTAATAATAATTCACCCTGAACAGGTACAGTGTGTTTTTATTACATATTTTCATCATTTTGAACTGCCCCAGACTAAATACAGGTTCCTTTCTTTCACATTAATAGAAATCAAGACACTAGCTAAAGTTTAAACAGAACAAAAATGGGAGCAAAAGGAATTAAACAAAATTAAGTAGTTGAAAAATTAAAAATTAATCTAACATTTAAATAATGAGAGGAAGAGATAAAGTAAATAAATTATATCTCTATCTTTCTATTTGTGGTTAAAAGTTGGATTAGTTTCCTAATTCTGCATGATAAGTTATCATAAGTTTATCAGCTTAAAACAAAACACATTTATTACCTCTCAGTTTTCTGTCGATCAGAGTCTGGGTTAGCTGGATGCTCTGTTCAGGATCTCACCAAGTTGAAATATAGGAATATAGGTGTAAGTCACAGTTGTAGTCACATATGAAGTTTGTCTTTCTCTTCAGAACTCTTTAATTGCTGGCAGAAGTCATCACCTTGCAATTGTATGACTGACAGCCTTGATTTCCTGCTGCTGTCAGCAAGGACTCTCTTTCCACTCCTAGAGGTCACCCTCAGGTCCTAGCCATATGATTCTCTTTTCTCAAAATACAGCAGCTTCCTTCCTCAAGCCTGGAAGAAAGACCCAGTTTTGAAAAGACCCAGTCCCTCTATTAAGGGCTCATCTGAACAGGTCAGGTCCACCCAAGATAATATCCAATGTATTAACTAAAAGTTAACTGATTAATAAGCTAATTGTTAGAGTTATGTGCAGTGCTTAGTCATTCAGTCGTGTCCGACTCTTTGCGACCCCATGGACTGTAGCCTGCCAGGCTCCTCTGTGCCTGGGGATTCTCCAGGCAAGAATATTGGAGTGAGTAGCCATCCCCTTCTCCACAGGATCTTCCCAAACCAGGTATCGAACCCAGGTCTCCTGCACTGCAGATGGATCTTTACTGTCTGGGCCACCAGGGAAGCCCACTTGTTAGTTATAGCTGATAATACTCACAGGTCTCCAACAGCCCTCAAAGGGAGGTTATACAGAACATGCACACCATGAGGAGGACATTTTTTTAATTTTCTAAGTTGATATTTTATATTTTCATTTTTATTCAGTTCAAGAAATAGTTTTTAAATTTTCTTTCCTTTTTGTTTTGTTTCTTTGGCCATGCAGCATGCAGGGTCTTAGTTCCCTGACCCAGAGATCAAACCCACACCCCCTGAAGTCAAAACGCAGAATCCCAGCCACTTGACTGCCAGGGAAGCCCCCAGTGAGGAGTCTTGGTGGTCACCTTAGACTTCTCATTAGCACACATCATGATCTAAAGCAGATAGATCAAACATCAGAGGAACAAGCATACTATTCAAACTTAGAGACAGACTCTTAACAGCTAAAATACACAATGAAACATATATTGGTTTTGAGGAATGGACTGAGCAGGGAGACAGACTTTTCAACATACGCTTTTATGTACTATTTCAATGTTATTGTTTTATATTACACAAGAATAATGTTACAGTAAAAAAAAATTAGAAATCACAGACAGGGGATGGAAAATCTCACATTCACAGACTCACTTTTTCCGTTCTTCTCTTAAGTGATCAAGTTACTTTGTGTTGATTCTGTGGACTTACTCTCTTCTTTCTTTATACTCTCCCTGGATGATTTCACCCATTCCTGTGGCTTCAATGATATTCTAAAGACTGATGAGTATCATATATATATTTATATCCCTGACCTCTCTTTTGAATTCTATACACAGTTTTAATTCTTCCTACATACCTCCAACTACTTAACTAACCAGCATCTCAAACCTAATAAGTCCAAGTTTTATTATTTGCTGCCACCATACCTTCTCCTTCTTTATTTCCTATATCAGTTGATAGCATAACTATTCACTCAGTCTCTCAAACTATAAATTTTGGAGTTGTCTGTCATATCTGTCTATCATTCCTGGTCAGCAAGTCTTCTTGCATATAATCAGACTAGTTCCACATCTGACTATCTACCATCACCACTGCCACACCATAGCCAAGCCTTATTTCTTTTAACTGATTTCCAAATACCAACTTTCCAGGTACTAGTCTATCTTCCAGGTTCCTAAGGATCATTTTCCTAAAAATTAAATGTGATTATGCCACTCCCTATTTAAACTCTCCCTCTCCCCAGTTTCCTTAGGGATAAGCCCAACCCAAATCTCATCCTTATCTCCATTTGCTCCTCATCACTCCTCTGTTCTTACTTCTCCCATGCAAACACAGTCCATCTTATAGCCATGCTGAATTTCTCACAGTTTGATAAATATGCCATCTCTTTATAATTACTGAACTTTACACATGCAGTCCTCTCTTCCTAAAATGTTCTAGCTTCATATCCATCCACTCTTGTCTCCTCCCTGTTCCTTCTCCCTCTCACCTGCTCATTCCTATAGCAAACCTCTAGTCATTTTATGAATACATCTGCTCTTCAACATTCTGTCTTTTCACATATTTTTCTTTCTATATAGAATACTTTCATCAAATTCCTACTCATTTTTGAAGATCCAGTTCAAATGTTTCCTCCTTTAGCAGACGCTTCCTCATCCCCCTCACAAAGAGTTCATTTCTTTACCTTACAACATATGATAACTGCATTTTTTCATTTTCATCTCACTTATTATTTTCCCCACTCAGGACATTTTCAGGAGAGAATCTCTATTATTTGTATCTATATCATTAGTACCAAACACAATACCTAACACAAACTATATGCTCAATAAATATTTTATAAAACAAAATAAGAATGTTCACAAAAGCACTATTTGTAATAGCCCCAAAATGGAAACAACACAAATGTCATCCACTATTAAATAGATAAATTGTGGTATATTTATAAAATATAAGTTACTCACTAACAAAAATGAAAGAACTACTGCTACTTGCAAAAACATTTGTATATTCACAAAATGATGAACAAAAGAAGCTGGACACAAAAGAGTACATACTACCTGGATTCTACTTACATAAGAGCAATAGAAGTCAGAGCTGGGTGCAATGGCCAAGATGGGGAACAAGGCACTCTTTTTGGGGTGCTGGTGATACTGTATCCCTATCTGGGTGCTGTTGACATGGGCTTGCTCATTTTGTGAAAATTCATCAAGTTGTATGTACATTTATGATTTTCAGTTTCCTCTCTGTATATTATACTTCAATAAAAGTTTACTTAAAAATTAACTTGCACTGCTCCTATGTTCTGCATTAATGATCTGCTGGTTGGACTGTAATTTCTACAACCAATAAGAAAGGGAATAGCATGTTACCATGTTACTATTTCCTAGCACCAGTTTCTGAACTGAGATCATTATCCCAGCATGTTAAATGACTTGAAAGCATTATAGAAGCCTATTACACTTGAATCTCCCCTTAACTTGTTAATTTTTCAAAGGACAAAAGTTTGAGCTTTACTAGGAAGTTTCCAAATGAAAGTGGTGATTTTCATTGTCAAAAAAAAAATCAGTCTTCTCTGTATCTTCCTTTAGAAAGTTGTGTTCAGTTACTATGAAGGTGAAGTCACTCAGTTGTGTCTGATGCTTTGCGACCCCATGGACTGTAGCCTACCAGGCTCCTCCATCCAAGGGATTCTCCAGGCAAGAATACTGGAGTGGGTTGCCATTTCCTTCTCCAGGGGATCTTCCCGACCCAGGGATCGAACCCAGGTCTCCTGCATTGGAGGCAGATGCTTGATAATGGTCCCCCAAGTATATCAGGTTGTAAACCCAGGAACTTGTAAATGTTACTTTACAAGAAAAAAAGGTCTTCACAGATGTGATAAAGTTAAAAACCTTGAGATGTGTGGGGCCCTAAATGGGAAACCTTAAAAAAGAAGGGCTAGCTTTGCGGTTTAGAGCTAAGATGGCGCCCAGCGGAAGAGATGAGGGCGCGGCCTAAGTTGTCTGTCAAAACTTTTGATTGGCTCTCTTGATTTCCGTGCACGTGGACAGTGCGTGATCACCATAGACTCCTGTTATAATGATGGCACATGACGATTTGACCTTTAATGTGATTGGTGCAACTACGCAAAGTCCCTCGCAAACCGCCCCCTGCTTGCCTTTATAAACCAAGCGCTTACGACAATAAAGCGGAACTGCTTAGACGGAACCCCTGTAGAGTGTGATTGTCTCTCGCTCGCCGAGGGGCTGGGTTGGCGGACAGCAGGCTCACCTCTCCTTGGGACCCCTCGGCTTTGCTGAGGGAAGTTCCACTGCCTCTCTCTTTCTGCGGAGTGCCCCCTGCAGAAACGGAAAGATCATCATCAATTATCTAGGTGGGCTTTAAATGTAATTATAGGTATCCTTATAAAAAGACTTAACAACACACAGAAGAAAAAGCAATAGAAAGAGCAGATATCAAGATGCTTAAAGAATGGAATGAAATGGCCAAAACCAAGGAATGTTGATAACCACCTGAAGCTAGAGAGACAAGAAATGCATTTTCCCCTAAAGTGTCCAGAGGGCGTGTCACCCTGCCAACACCTTGATTTCAGTGCAGTGATAAAGAGTCTGTAATTCTAGCCTCCAGAAATGTAACAGAATAACATTTCTGATGTTTTAAGCCATGAAGTTTGTGACTATTTGTTACAGCAGCTACAAGAGACATTACTTTGCCAACAAAGGTCTGTCTAGTCAAGGCTATGGTTTTTCCAGTAGCCACGTATGGATGTGAGAGTTGCAGATGTATGGCAAAACCAATACAATATTGTAAAGTAATTAACCTCCAATTAAAATAAATAAATTTATATTAAAAAATAAATGAAAAAAAAGAAAGCTGAGTGCTGAAGAATTGATGCTTTTGAACTGTGGTGTTGGAAAAGACCTAAGGAAATCAGTCCTGAATAATCATTGGAAGGACTGATGCTGAAGCTGAAACTCCAATACTCTGGCCACCTAACGTGAAGAAGTGACTCATCAGAAAAGACCCTAATGATGAGAAAGACTGAAGGTTGGAGGATAAGGGGATGATAGAGGATGAGATAGTTGGAGGGCATCACCGACTCGATGGACATGAGTTTGAGTAAACTCTGGAAGTTGGTGATGGACAGGGAAGCCTGGCGTGCTACAGTCCATGGGGTTGCAAAGAGTGGAACACAACTGAGCAACTGAACTGACAGGAGACAGGTAATAAATGTCAACCCTATCTCCATTTAATTACAGAACTTGTCTAAAACTGAAAATTGTATAATATCTCTCAAAATAATATCTCTTTTTAAACTTGTATAGAAAGCTATTTTCCAAATTGATATGGATTGTGGCATTTTATAGAACACAGTGTTATTCACAGAAAGTGAAAAGATAAATACTAGAACATAATTTATGTGGTTCATCATGGAGACCTTAAAACATACAAGTCTGTTGTGATTTTTTTACTCTCAAGTTATCTTTTGTCTGTTAAGGGCTGGGCTTTAATATTCACTAGTTATTCTCCACTTCAAGTGGTGTTAAACATAGAATGTAAGCCTACTAACTCAAAAACTCAAATAAGGGTATAAAAAGAATTTAATTCATTAAAGATTGCTTAAAATGCAAATATATAGGGATATATTGAGATTTCAGAGGGTTCTCAAATAAAACCTAAGTGCTTTATGGTAATTCATTAATCCACTTATCCTCAGTGAATGCTTGAGCTAATTTTAGCATATTGTATTCTCAGTGAATATGTTCCAATTCACCCAAAAGATTAATAGTTTCTTCAGTGCATACTTGTCAGGTACAACTATACAAAGCAATGTGCTAGTTGCTGATGTTGGAAGGTGGAGGAGTAAGCCATAGAAAACAAAATCTTTTCAGTGCTGATTTCTGCTGTATAAGACCTACAGCAATAAGGTACAGACCTACAGAAAGATAAAATGAACATAGATAGCTATATTATAAGATTGCTTATCTAAGTTATATATATAAAACAAGAGAGTTATAGGTAAAAAGTTAGAGTTCAGAAAAAGGAGAAATTTCCATACAGCTAGGGTGGGAAGAGGGTGAAAGTAATGAAAATAGCTCATGGAGAAGGCAGGCCTTGAATGATCTAATGTGCCAAGATGAACAGTTCAATTGATAAAGTATCGTGGGTCCAATTTATTGTACAAAGATGACTTTGGTTGGGGTTTATAATCGATTGGAAACAAAATAGTAAAAGTCAGGCTAAGAAGGCTGGACTTGTCTATAGGCCATGAAAACCCACAAGAAGTGTAAAGCAAAGGAGTGATAAGACTGGTAAATTAATTGAGCAAGGTATAATAGGAAAGGGGGCTAGGGAAAGAAGACTGGTGAAAGTGAATCAGGTTCTGGCTCAGCCACTTATGCTAATCTCGAGCAAATTACTTGTTTTCTTGGATCTCAGACTTTATTTCTATAAATGGAATTAACTGAAATGACCTCATAAGATTGCTGTGAGGGTCAAAAATAAATAAGGAATTTAACTATATTGTATAAACTTTAAAACAGGGTAAGTAAAAGGTATAAAATACAGAGTAGGCACTTACATTCATAATCTGGACAAGAGTTAATGAGGGCCTGAAGTATCCATTGGTAATCTGAAGCAAAGAGGAGATACCAGAGATCTTACAGCAGTAGACCTAACAGACTCGGCAGCTGATATAGTGGGGACGGAGCTGCAGGAAACAAGGACCGAGAGGCCTTAACCTTAGATGACAAAAAGAGTGGTGGTATAAAAAGAAAAGTAGGGTTATGGTTCACTGGACTTCTCCTTCACTCTACAAATAATTGTCATTTGCAGGCATCATTTTAAGTGCTGGGACTGCTACAGAGAATAAAGTAGACAAAGAGCTGCCTCATGGAACTTGTATTCTGTGAAGGGACACAGGCATTTAAAGATAAACACAAGGCATGTCAGTATATTAATCATGTTTTTTACTATCTGTATTTTATGATATTTTGACATCTCCTTCTATGAGTCTCCTGAAGTCTGATACACTATCTCCCAGGGCCTAAATCACCCCAGGGCAGGATACCAGACGACTAGGAACCACCTTTATATTTCAGAGGCTGCAGAAGTTACTCGAACTATCCAATCCTAAACTTGTTCTACTATTTACTCTGCCTTTCTCAATCCTTCCCACCAAAACCACAATAAAGGCTCTGGTCCATGCTTTCCCCTTAATCCTGCATCCTGACCTACCCCTCTGCTTCCCCATCTGGCCCTGCATGGCATGGCATACTTCCTCCTGAAAACTATAAAAAACTATCTTTTCAATGGCAATCATTTTCTATCATCTATCAGCCAAAAGAATACCTTATCATGGTAGTTAACTAATGTTTTACCTCATATAATCAGGTTAATTTTTAGAGTACTAAATGGCTTTTGTCACATCCTCCAACATACCAAAATGGTATTATACTTGGAAGTAATTCTTAAATATGTTTCACTATATTTTTTCCCATGATAATGCAAATGAATAACTGAACTCTTGAAAACTTGCAATAATCTTCCCCAAAGTATCCCTTTTCTCTCATCTATACTGCTTATCTCAAAAGAGGATTCATGGGACTTCTCTGGTAGTCCGGTGATTAAGAATCTGCCTGGTAATGCAGGGGACATGGGTTTGATCCCTGATCAGGGAACTAAGATCCCACATGCAACAAAACATTAAGTCCATGCACCCGCACTCTCTGGAGCCCATGCACCACAACTATAGAGCCCAAGTGCAGCAACTTCTGAGCCCATGTGCCACAACTAGAGAGTCCGTGTGTCACAGCAAAAGATCCAGCATGATGCAATGAAGATCCCATGACCAGCAGCTAAATAAAGAAACAAAGAAATCCTGATGCAGTCAGATAAAGAAGGATTCATAATAAAAATAAATAAAAAGTATAAAAAATAATAAATAAATAAAATTGAATAAAAATAAAAAGAGGATTCATATAATACTTCATATTTTTCAAGCATACAACCTAGTTCAATAAATATTATTAATATGTTGTTAATATTTTATAATAAAAATAAACTCATACATGAATTTCCACATTTGTACAATTATTCTAAATTGCTTTTTAAGATAAATAATAACATTATTGAAAAACTTCATATTGGCATAAATATTGGAAACATTGGAAATTTAAAAAATTTTTAAACCTTGAGGCTATACACATTAAAGTTTTATATGTTTCTATTTTTGTTACCTAAACCTAACTAAAATTACTTTCACCAGCATGTTTTGAAGAATCTTACTTGCAGATTCCCTAAGTAAGGGAAATGTAACTATTAACTTCAAAAGATAGATAATATATAGATACAAAGTATCATAATCCACATAAACCAAGATAAATGTCTTCAGAAAAGATCTGTAGTAATTTTAAGAGTTGAAAGCGTATTTATTATCAATTGTCTATAATGACCCATAGTTATTTGTTATAAGATGCATTTGAATCTGCAATGGAGAATCCACAATTATCTAAAGCCTCAAGGTGGCAAATCAATTATCCCGTAATGAATGGCAAGTTATGTCAGCAGTAAATATGTGTCACAAGGATCATGTTTTAGTAGAAACACTGAAAGAAATCTTGAACAGCATTTTATTACCATGCTAATGCAGTAGAGCCTTCTGGCAACTATATAGAAGCCAGAATATAATGTCTAAATACCCAAGGAGAACATTTAGAATATGAACAGTAATATCCTCAAACAGCTGCTTACTTTATGCTAAACCAATAATAGTACTCAACTTTTTGGTCTCAGGATCCGTTTACCTTTAAAGATTATAGAGAGCCCCAAAAAGTTTTTATGTGAGTTCAATCAATGGTTTATTACCTTATAAGAAATTAAAACAGAGAAAATATTTAAATAGGTATTTACTTATTTATTACTTCCCTGGTGGCTCAGATGGTAAAGCATCTGTCTACAATGCAGGAGATCCAGGTTCAATCCTTGGGTCGGGAAGATCTCCTGGAGAAGGAAATGGCAACCCACTCCAGTATCCTTGAAAAATCATAATAAACACCCCATGTTAATATCAGAGCAACTATGCTATCTTGTTCTGTAACCTCTGGACATGAAAGGAAGAAAGAAAAGTCTGAGTGTTTTAAATAAAAATAAAATTAAAAATTTATTATTAAGGAAACAGTTTTAAACTTGCAGACTCCCTGAAGAAGAGAATTGCTTTGAGAACTGCTGCTCTAAATCTTTAGTTTATCAGTAGGAAAAGTTGAATTTGTCTGCTAGGTCACATGAAAATGCTGTTTTCAGAAGGGAGAACTAATAGTAACCAAGCCAGTTCTCAGAGTTTTAAGAAACAGCCCAAGTCCAGTGACTAAGATAAGAACATTAACTTCTAACTTTACACAAAGTTCAAGTTCTCAGCCTTAGCCAATAACAGCAGAGGCTGGATATACTCATAGACAGCAGTAATGCTTTGAAATACACATGGTCATCAGCAGTGAGTTAACTGTGACAATGCTCTTAGTCTACAAATTAACTTAATGATTTCTTTACGACTGTTTAATTCATTAGAGTTAATTACATATCAATACTGCAGTTAACTTATAAAAATGATAAAATGTGCTTCTGTTTCTCTTGTATTGTCTAAAACATCTTCTGTGTGCTAAAACTCCTAAGGATAGATAAATAAATCTTTGAGCTGGAGCTGACAAAAGAGCTAATGAAGAACATCTGTATAATACAGTGCATGTGTGAGTAGCAAATGTTTATATTTATTTGGCATACATAAACATGCATGTGAAAAGTGAAAGTTGCTCAGTCGTGTCTGACTCTTTGTGACCCCATGGACTGTACTCCAGGCCAGAATACTGGAGAGGGTAGCCTTTCCCTTCTCCAGGGGATCTTCCCAACTCAGGGATCAAACCCAGGTCTCCCACATGGCAGGCGGATTCTTTACCAGCTGAGCCACAAGGGAAGTCCAGGAATACTGGAGTGGGTAGCCTAGCCCTTCTCCAGGAGATCCTCCTGATCCAGGAAT
Source organism: Oryx dammah (assembly GCF_014754425.2). Taxonomy (NCBI): domain Eukaryota; kingdom Metazoa; phylum Chordata; class Mammalia; order Artiodactyla; family Bovidae; genus Oryx; species Oryx dammah. Next base: position 20,177,218 of record NW_024070200.1, read on the forward strand.
CGAACTGGGTTCCCCTGCATTGCAGGCAGATTCTTTACCAACTAAGCTATCAGGGAATTTGCCACATTAATTTCCTTTTTAAAGCAAAACCAAAATATGAATATTTTTCTACAACTCAATGAATTTCAAGACAAAATTACAAAGATTTTAAAATAATTTTTTGGTGTCTATATAGTAGACATTTTGTTTGTCCACAATTATTCTCTCCCCTGACACACTAACTGTATCCTAAATGATCCTAATTATTACAATCTGAGTGGGCTTCAAATTGATTAAAAGCCAACAGAATACACAATGAAAAAAAATATATATGATCTCTTCAGCAAGTGGGAAAGTTGCACAGCCACATACAAATCAACGAGGTTAGAACACACCCTCACATCATACACAAAGGTAAACATAAAATGGCTTAAACATAGATTAAAACAGGACTCCATAAAACTCCTAGAAGAGAATGTAGGCAAAATATTCTCTGACACAAATTACACCAGTTTTCTTAGGTCAGTCTCCCAAGGCAATAGAAATAAAAGCAAAAATGAACACATGGGACCCAATTAAACTTATAAGCTTTTTACAACAAAGGGGGAAGCCCAAGGAAACCATAAACAAAATGAACAGGCAACCTGTGGACTAGAAGAAAATATTTGCAAATGATGCAACCAACAAGGGCCTAATTTCCAAAATACACAAACAGCTCATACAACTCCACCCAAAAAAACAAAGAACCCAATCAAACAATGGGCAAGAAAAACAAAACAGACACTTCTCCCAAGAAAACATACAGATGGCCAACAGGCACATGAAAAGATGCTCAACATTGCTAATTATTAGAGAAATGTAAATCACAGTGACAATGAGGTACCACCTCACACTGGTCAGAAGGGCCATCGTTAGAAAATATACAAATAACAAATGCTGGAGAGAGTGTAGAGAAAAGGGAACCCTCCTACACTGTTGGTGGAAATATAAACTGAAGAAATCACTATGGAAAATGGTATGGAAATTCCTCAAAAATCTAAAAATAGTTTCTATATGATCCAGCAGTCCCACTCCTGGGAATATATCCAGATAAAACTATAATTCAAAAAGATATATGCACCCCTATATTCACAGCAGCACTATTCACAATAGCCACAACACATCGCTTAGTCCCCCAGTCCTGTCTGACTCTTTGCCAATACATGGAAACAAACTAAATGTCCATCAACAGATGAATGGACAAAGATGTGGCACATATATACAATGGAATACTACTCAGCCATTAAAAAAAGAATGAAATGCCATTTGCAGCAACTTGGATGGACCTAGAGATTATCATACTAAGTGAAGTAAATGAGAAAGACAAATGCAATATGATAGCACTTGTCTATGGAATCTAAAATAGGACATAAATGAACTTATCTATAAAGCAGAATCATAGACATAAAGAATAGACTTGTAGTTGCCAATGGGGAGGGGATTGGGGGAGAGATGGATTGGATTTGGGGATTAGTAGATGCAAACCATTATATGTAGACTGAATAAAGAACATGGTTCTACTGTATAACCCAGGGAACTATATTCACTATCCTATGATAAACTATAATGGAAAAGAATATGAAAAAGAATACTAAGTCACTTCAGTCGTGTCCGACTCTGTGTGACCCCATAGACGGCAGCCCACCAGGCTCCCCCATCCCCGGGATTCTCTAGGCAAGAACACTGGAGTGGGTTGCCATTTCCTTCTCCAAGGCATTAAAGTAGAAAGTGAAAGTGAAGTCGCTCAGTTGTGTCCAATTCTTAGCAACCCCATGGACTGCAGCCTACCAGGCTCCTCCATCCATGAGATTTTCCAGGCAAGAGTACGGGAGTGGGGTGCCATTGCCTTCTCTGATGAAAAAGAATATATATATATAAATGAATCACTTGGAGATATATATATATAAATATATATGACCCACTTGGCTATACATCAGAAATCAACATTGTAAATCAACTATATTCCAATAAAATAAATTTTAAAAAATAAAACACGTATTGCCAAAAAAGGAAGCTAATAGAAAGATTTCTGAATTAACAAATACAAAAAGCAAACCCATTTGAAAACTAGAAAGTAAGCATCTAAAGAACATTAGGTCTCTTCCCATTTCTTAACTGGTGATTCCTAGGCATTAGTAAAAGCCTAATATATAAAAGGCATGCATTAGATAGTTGTAGAATAAATGAATGTATGAATAAAGGTAAGGAACTATCTTTGTGACATATACAACCAAAATTTACCAATGCGAGTTATTTTTCCACATTCTCTAATTGAAGCAATAGTGCTCAGGTTTGACAACTTGGAAAGTTAGGTGTTATGTGGGTCAAACATAGCAAACTGTTTATTATAAATAAAAGCAATTTCCCTAAATCTGGATTGATATTACTGTGAAACACAGAAAGTTACTACAGTTATTCCTCTCTTCATTGGGAGAATGTAAAATTGTTTATCTGTAATATATTTGCCAAATAAAATGTTTCCCCTGTTTTTCAACAGTTCTAATAATCATGAACTGGCTTACAAGACATTTTCTAGGTCATTGCAGGAATGAAATGTTTAAATCAAAGCAGAATAGCATTTACTATTTACAAGAGTTTGTTAAAGGCAATATATAAAGAATAAACTCCCTAAAGTCTAAACAACTTAACATTTTATTATCAACCTTGTTTTAATCAGTGTATTTTTACTTTCCAATTTTTGGTAATATTAAAACATCCTTTCTTCATTCAATGTTCACCCCTTTTTCTTCTGGTTTACTTTTGGGAGATGCTGAAATCAATTCTGGCTAGCCTATGACAAAATATAAACTTATTAATAGGATACTAGGGAAACTCACAGAATGCAAGAATTTGAAAACATATGGCAAGAATACTGGAGTGGGTCGCATTTCCGCCTCTAGGGGATCGTCCCAACCCAGGGATCAAACCCGAATCTCCTGCATCTCCCGCACTGGCATGCGGATTCTTTACCAACTACAACCCTTGGGAAGCCCAAGCATATATACACACCACAGAAAGGGCAAGAGCAACTGGATATCTCAAACACAGAAGTTCACAGACTCTATTTAAGAGCACTGCCATTGATCTGACCCAGCTCCCAAAACATAATTCGAAATGACAAGGTCCAGCAAAGAAATGGTAATTTTAAAACTTTAAACATTACTCATCCCTAAATAAAGTCAATATAATATTTAGTAAAATAACATATCCCCAAAATTAGAAGGATGAATCAGACCATTTGAACAGTTTAGCCTAAACATGCTTTAGGATCATATCATCCCCCGAGACCTAAATCTGTGTTCACCAAAACAATTTTATGATCATTGAATTCATTTTTGATGTATTCATATCTAGTCAAAAAACAGATATCCAATAGAAAGAACAAAATAAAGTCATTAGTGGTTCTCTCATCATTACCACATCCATATAAATTTAAATATTGGTATTAAAACCAATAACCCCTGTCCAGTAAATTAGGTTACTGTGAGACCACACCTATACTAGATGGACTCTCAAGACCACATAATATATGCTTTAAGAGTTAAGGTTAGTTATTTTGGAAGTTCAAAGGCAAACACAAAATTATGAGAGTGTGGTGGATTCATCTCTAAGTCATGTCCGATTCTTGCAACCCCATGGACTGTAGCCTGCTAGGGTCCTCTGTCCATGGGATTCTCCAGGAAAGAATACTGGAGTGAGTTGCCATTTCCTTCTCCAGGGGATCTTCCTGACTCAGGAATCAAACCTGGGTCTCTTGCATTGCAGGCAGATTCTTCACCAACTGAGCTATGAGGGAAGCCTGAAAAATTATTGATATAGAATATTATATAATATAAGAAGCTCTGGGTCACTAAGATGTGTGGTGAGGTAAAAGAGGAAAAGAACATGTGTGCATGAATGAATGAATGAAACTCTCTCAGTTGTGTCTGACTGTTTGCCACCCCATGGATTACAGCCTGCCAAGTTTCTCAATACAGTCAGCAAAAACAAAACCGGGAGCTGACCGTGGCTCAGATCATGAACTCCTTATTACCAAATTCAGACTCAAATTGAAGAAAGTAGGGAAAACCGCTAGACCATTCAGGTATGACCTAAATCAAATCCCTTATGATTATACAGTGGAAGTCAAAAATAGATTTAAGGGCCTAGATCTGATAGATAGAGTGCCTGATGAACTATGGAATGAGGTTCATGACATTGTACAGGAGACAGGGATCAAGACCATCCCCATGGAAAAGAAATGCAAAAAACCAAAATGGCTGTCTGGGGAGGCCTTACAAATAGCTGTGAAAAGAAGAGAGGCAAAAAGCAAAGGAGAAAAGGAAAGATATAAGCATCTGAATGCAGAGTTCCAAAGAACAGCAAGAAGAGATAAGAAAGCCTTCTTCAGCAATCAATGCAAAGAAATAGAGGAAAACAACAGAATGGGAAAGACTAGGGATAGCCTCAAGAAAATCAGAGATACCAAGGGAACATTTCATGCAAAGATGGGCTCGATAAAGGACAGAGATGGTCTGGACCTAACAGAAGCAGAAGATATTAAGAAGAGGTGGCAAGAATACACATAAGTACTGTACAAAAAAGATCTTCACGACCCAGATAATCATGATGATGTGATCACTAATCTAGAGCCAGACATCTTGGAATGTGAAGTCAAGTGGGCCTTAGAAAGCATCACTACGAACAAAGCTAGTGGAGGTGATGGAATTCCAGTGAAGCTGTTTCAAATCCTGAAAGATGATGCTGTGAAAGTGCTGCACTCAATATGCCAGCACATTTGGAAAACTCAGCAGTGGCCACAGGACTGGAAAAGGTCAGTTTTCATTCCAATTCCAAAGAAAGGCAATGCCAAAGAATGCTCAAACTACCGCACAATTGCACTCATCTCACATGCTAGTAAAGTAATGCTCAAAATTCTCCAAGCCAGACTTCAGCAATACGTGAACCGTGAACTCCCTGATGTTCAAGCTGGTTTTAGAAAAGGCGGAGGAACCAGAGATCAAATTGCCAACATCCGCTGGATCATGGAAAAAGCAAGAGAGTTCCAGAAAAACATCTATTTCTGCTTTATTGACCATGCCAAAGCCTTTGACTGTGTGGACCACAATAAACTGTGGAACATTCTGAAAGAGATGGGAATACCAGACCACCTGACCTGCCTCTTGAGAAATCTGTATGCAGGTCAGGAAGCAACAGTTAGAACTGGACATGGAACAACAGACTGGTTCCAAATAGGAAAAGGAGTACGTCAAGGCTGTATATTGTCACCCTGCTTATTTAACTTATATGCAGAGTACATCATGAGAAACTCTGGACTGGAAGAAACACAAGCTGGAATCAAGATCGGTGGGAGAAATATCAATAACCTCAGATATGCAGATGACACCACCCTTATGGCAGAAAGTGAAGAGGAGCTAAATAGCCTCTTGATGAAACTGAAAGAGGAGAGTGAAAAAGTTGGCTTAAAGCTTAACATTCAGAAAACGAGGATCATGGCATCTGGTCCCATCACTTCATGGGAAATAGATGGGGAAACAGTAAAGACAGTGTCAGACTTTATTTTGGGGGGGGCTCCAAAATCACTGCAGATGGTGACTGCAGCCATGAAAGTAAAAGACACTTACTCCTTGGAAGAAAAGTTATGACCAACCTAGATAGCATATTCAAAAGTAGAGACATTACTTTGCCGACTAAGGTCCCTCTAGTCAAGGCTATGGTTTTTCCAGTGGTCATGTATGGATGTGAGAATTGGACTGTGAAGAAGGCTGAGTGCCAAAGAATTGATGCGTTTGAACTGTGGTGTTGGAGAAGACTCTTGAGAGTCCCTTGGACTGCAAGGAGATCCAACCAATCCATTCTGAAGGAGATCAACCCTGGGATTTCTTTGGAAGAAATGATGCTAAAGATGAAGCTCCAGTACTTTGGCTACCTCATGCGAAGAGTTGACTCATTAGAAAAGACTCAGATGCTAGGAGGGATTGGGGGCAGGAGGAGAAGGGGACGACCCAGGATGAGATGGCTGGATGGCATCACGGACTCGATGGACGTGAGTCTGAGTGAACTCCAGGAGAAGGTGATGGACAGGGAGGCCTGGCCTGCTGTGATTCATGGGGTCGCAAAGAGTCAGACATGACTGAGCGACTGAACTGAACTGAACTGAGGTTTCTCTATCCTTGGAATTTTCCTGGCAAGAATACTGGAGTGGGTAGCCATTTCCTTCTCCAGGGAATCTTCCCAACCCAGGAATCAAACCTGTGTCTCCTGCACTGTAGGCAGATTCTTTACTGTCTGAGCCACAAGGGAAACTAGGTTATGCTCTAAATTAGTTAAGCAAGTAGGATAAAAAGACTGGTGTAGAAGTGCTTTTTTATTCATTATTTTATTCAGTCCTATACTTTTCTGATAGATAGGTGATAGGATGGATGGATGGATGGATGGATGGATAAATGGATGGACGGATAGGCAAATGGATGATAGATGGATAGGTAGGTAGGTAGGTAGATAGATAAACTAACAAATGACTTCCTTGACAATGATAAACTGATCCACTTTGATTTTACAGCTAAAAGCAGAATCCTCAGCACAGGTTCAGTCCCAGGAAAGAGTAACAATTCAGAATATCCACCCCACAAGATTTTTGCATGTAATAACTCATTCATTTTTAACTTTATGGGCTTATAAATGATAAAGGAAGAAAGTACTTTACTGAGACCAAACTGAAGATTTTTATCTGCTCTCAAAGACTTTCCAATTAACCACCTCAAACCAAATTTTTATGATTGGCATTTACATCCTATCTTTCCAAAGTAAATTTAGAACTCAATCTGGTTTGATTCAGAGCTCAGAAATGTTAATTATATTACCTAAACGTGTGAGTCTTGACCAAAATGAAATATTTTAATTTAAAATCCAGTCATTTGTACTAAATAGGGAGTACCCAAATGGCTGTCCACAGGCAAATGAGGCTCTGATTAAGGTTTCATTATTTATAGTGAAATTGAGAAAAATAAGAGCAATGCAGAAAGTTTTTCATAAAACTAAACTTATTTAATTTTTATTTCTATCTATAATATTTTATAATTAATTCTTGGAAAAATATGTCATTAAATAATAACACCATATAATAAATGCATATTGCATACAATTAAGATATAATCCTAAATTGTCCATGAATTAAAAATTAAAGAAAACAATTATATCAGTAGGGTTACAGTGAGGAGGCAGCAATCACACAGTTATTAGAATGAAGAGAATTTTAAAAATTGGAAACTGGAGAAATAAAAAACGTTCTTAAGATATCAGAAATAGCAACTGCAGAAAGTAGCTATCTCCACCTGTAGGGTTGAGGAACAAGGAAAGAGGTTGTTAAAACTTATAAATTAGAAAGGTAGAGGAAGGAGCCCATATGGACTCAAACATCTGAGGTGATGCTGCATGCCTGATGCTTATGTTGAGGGTTGGGGTGGAGGGAGTTGTGCATGAGTAATTTCTTTCTGCAAGTATTGGAAAACTGGCAAACCAGTCCCACTTAATGCTGTAGGAGGGAGGGAACTGTGGCTGCCTAAGAAGAGTTGCTGAGCTAATGCTCACAGGAACAGGAAGAAGGCAGAAAGAAAACTGGAAGCTGACAGGCTAGAGCAAGTCCCTCCTTTCTCCTTCCACCTCTCAGTCTCCTCTAACACTTCCTAGTGGAAGGGCCTAACAGGGAGCCAGCTTAACAGAGTAACAGTGGAGTTTACAGAATCCAGGCATCACAAAGCAGGGTACAAAAGGGCTTAAGAAGTTAACTGGTACAATCCTGCTGGCTTTTACTTACTAAATTTTCACTTATATATAAAATACCACTTAGTGACATAATTTTATCAATAGAAACTTTATGAGTCATCAGTGAAACTGAGATGGATGAACCAAGAGCCTGTTATGCAGAGTGAAGTAAGTCAGAAAGAGAAAAACAAATATCATATATTAATGCACTTATATATAGGATCTAGAAAAAATGGTAGTGATGAACCTATTTGCAGGGAAGGAATAGAGATGCCGATGTAGAAAATGGGCACGTGGTGGACTCAGCAGGGAAAGGAGAAGAGGGGAGGAATTGAGAGAGTAGCACTGAAACATATGCACTACCAAGTGTAAAACAGCTAGCTAGCGGGAAGTTGCCATATAACACGGGGGGCTCAGCCTGGTGCTCTGTGACGACCTAGAGGGTTGGGATGGGGTGAGGGAGGCTCAAAAGGGAGAGGGTTACATGTATACTTATTGCTGATTCACATTGTTGTGAGACCCTGGGAGAAAGCAAACATGCCATCTCTCACCTTTGTAGCCTTGTATTGGAGAGGGGAACACTGGGGGCACTCTCAAAGTCAAGTTGCTCTCCAGACTGTGCTACCAACTTCAGAACTTTTCTCTTTTGATGCTCTTCAACTGTACCGTCGCCTTTGAAGCTCCCACCACTATATAGAACCACTCTTCTCTTCCCATGCTTATCACTTTAGTTACCAGCCTCCAAACCACTCCACCATGTTCATCAAGATCTGAAGCATCTGGCTCAAGATACTCCTTCACACCCTGAATCCTGCCATGTTCGGCCTGATTTAATCATACACGTGAAGGAAACTTTAAATAGTAATTGCACAGTTGTCTGATCCAGACCCCTACAACACACTTGGCTTCTACGGCACTTCAGCAATCCTGTCTCAGGAAATAACCAAAACATCAACCTTAATTATAATCACTAATTTCTGGACTATTGAACTCTGAAACTAAATCCACCTAAATTCTCTAGTCCTTTCACTCATCTTAAGGCTTACCTTAAAGCTTCTCTCTAACCACTTTCCCAAACTATCAGCCCCTTTAATTTTGTCTTTCTAACTTAATCAGGAGTTATAATTAACATTTATTGAGAGCTTACTCTGCCAGGCCCTACTCTAAGTGCTTCATGAGTATCACCTCATTTCATTCTCACAGCAACCTTACAAAGAAGAAGCTGCTACAATCTTGTAAACATTTATTTCTATCATTTTCTAGCCATGCCTTCAATTTCCTTTGACAGTGCACAACACTTGACTACCCAACTGTGGGCATATTTTATCCTCTTTTCTTTTTTTTCAGACTTCCAAAAAAGAAATCACATAATTATACAAAACAGCATAATTAAATTGATTGGTTCAGGTTCCTAAGACTCCAGCATTATTCAGTAGCCCCATATGCACCCCAAGTTAAATTCCTTTGCCACTTTTATGAAAGTTCCAAAGCTTTAACCCTCTGTTTAAGCTGCATTTTATATTCTCTTCTGCTACTCTACTCAACTCTATTCTATTCTCACCTTCACTCTTAACCTGTGGCCTGAACTTCAACTTTATGAAGAATATAGACATTATAAAGCATAATTTCCCTCTCCTTGAGCTCCAGTTTTATCGAAGTGTGCTTATTTCTTGTCGCCAGTCTCAAAGGAAGGAGATTGCCTTGACTCAACCACTTCTTACCTCATGATCTCATTTCATCCGTCTCTCTCTATCTTCAGTCCTTCATTCAACAAATATTCATGAGCATCTACTAGGTGTCAGAACCTGTTCGAGGGAAACTGGATACATAAGTGGACAAAACAAAGATCCTTGCCCTTACATTTTAGCCTCTCTACTGGTTCATGTGCCTTAGATCTTCTTTAAATAATCAAATTCACCTTTTATACCCACCTATGCATCTCCAAAAAAAAGTTGTCAGTTGCAACTTCTGTCTCTTCTCTTCATCATTAAGTTACTTAACAAGGATATCCTTGAGGGGTAGGAAGCAATATCTTAAGAATGAAGTATATGGCAAATAACTGCTGAACAGAAAGAATCACAGTGATGCCATCAAATAAAATGCCTGTGAGCCACAGAGTCACACACTTGTCCCTCCTCTTCCTGAGGCTGCCTGCTTCTCTGGAACACCAAGATTCAGAGAAAGCATCCCCAGAAACGATGTGTGCTCAGGGGATGTGATTTATCACACCCAAACTGTAGATGCCAGTTAACAGCAAACTCAGCTTTCCCTTCACTTTTGGGTAGCTAAAGGCCTTAACAAAGATTATAAGCCAAATGTTTCCAGGCCTCCAACTCAAATCCAGCATAAATTCTAAGAGTACAGATGAGAAAGTACCAGATTAAAGTAGAATAGGAAGTCAAGACAAGGAGAGTGTACCCATAATTCTCTAGGCAAACAGCAGGCCTCTATAGATGAATAACAGAAAAACTTGAATACAGAGCCTGTGAAAAACTATTACTAAATGAATTAAACAAATGTGATATGAGAAAAACAAATGAAAAATATTTGTTCAAAATATGCTTGTAATTGAAGAAACAATTTTAAATAAGGATTATTCACTCAGGTCTCCCTTGCTGGTTTTGGGTATAGAGGAAAGAGATCACAAGGCAAGGAATATAAAAAGCCTCTAGAAAATGGAAAACGCAAGGAAATGAATTCTTCCCTGGAGCCTTCATAAAGGAACACAACTTCACCAACACCTTCAATTAAGGCCTATTCCTTAATCTATTTTGAGTTAATTTTAATGTATGGTATAATACAGTTCATTTTTTTGCTTGCAGACATCCAGTACTCCCAACATTTATTGAAGAGACTTTCATTTCTCCATTGCATATTCTTGCCTCTTTTGTAAAAAATAACTGACCTTATATGGTTTGTTTCAAGACTCTCTGTTCTGTTACATTGACCTCTGAGTGTGTTTTTACACCAGCATCATATTGTTTTGATTACTACAGATTTGTAATTTGGTTTGAAGTTAGGCAGTGTGATACCTCCAGCTTTGCTGTTTTTACTTGATTGGTTTCAAATTTGGGGGTCTTTTATGGATCAAACAAATTTTAGAATTGTTTGTTCTATTTCTGTGAAAAATTTCATTGGAACTTTTAGAGAGATTATACTGAATGGACATTTCAGCAATATTAATTTTTAATCTATGAATATGGAATATTTTTCCATTTTGTCTTCATTTTGATCATCAATGTCTTAGACTTTTCAGTGTACAGATCTCTCACCTCCTTGGTTATATTTGCTTCTGAGTATTAATATTTTATCATTTTGATGCAATTATAAATGATTACTAATTTCTAATAGTTCATTGTTAATGTATAGAAAAGCAACTAATTTTGTATCTTGATTTTATATCCTGCAAACTTACTGAATTTTTATTAGTCCTGACAGTTTTATAGAGAAGTCCTATGGTTTTCTATACCTAATATCATATCATCTACAAAAAGAGACTTCTGTTCCTTATTTGGATTATTTTATTTTTTTGTCTAATTGTTCTGGCTACAACTTACAGTACTATGTTCAATAAAAGTGACAAAAGTGGCATCTTTGCCTTGTTCCTAATGTTAAAGGTAGTTTTCAGCTTTTCACTATTAAGTATGATGTTAGCTGTGGGCTGGCATCACCAACTCAATGCACATGGGTTTTGGTGAACTCCAGGAGTTGGTAATGGACAGGGAGGCCTGGGGTGCTGCAGTTTATGGGGTCGCAAAGAGGCAGACACGACTGCGCGACTGAACTGAACTGAAGTAGCTGTGGGCTTGGTATCTTGGAAACCCATCCCTCATGTGGAAGTCAAAAGCTGAGGTGCTAGATGTGCTGTCCAAACTCTGCTTCTCAGGGGGAAGCTGGGAATAGGCATCCTCTCTCAATAGTATTTCACTGCTGGGTGCAGAGTTTATAGTGAGCATGTGTCTCAGCCTTTCCTACCCATTTTGTGTTTTTTCATATGTCTGATATATAGAAATTGTTTAGCTAAGTTCTCAATTTTTTTTCAGAGAGAATTTCTTAGAATGTGCCTATATACATGATGGTTCCATGAGAGGAAAAATATTCAGGAGCCTCGTATGTCAACATCTTGATAAACTCTCCAAACTTTCTCTATTCCTAGAAGACACTAAAATGGCTCACTCACTACGTGTCTTAACTTCTTTTAACATGCTGAGGCTAACTAGCTAAAAACTATTTCACAATCCCTTGTACCTAGGGTTCTAGTATTTAAGTTCCTACCATCAGATGTTAAACTGGACTTTGGCACTCACTTCGTTGGTGTGGTTTGGGACAGCAGTGGCACCGGCTAGCACAGCAGCTATAATAGCAGCTTCCTAAATTGGCAGACTATTTTCTGCTCATAGCAGAGCTTCAGGAGCTAATAACTTGCAGTCATTTCTTTCTGATACTACAGCATCCTGCTTGGGTTAAAATAATATCCTGACAGTCAGTGTAAGTTGGGAACCATTCCTGGAAGCTCAACCTAGAATCTGTGAGCCATTTAATATTCTGAAGAATCTCTTTGTGCTCAAACTGACTATAGTGAGTTTTAATCTCCAAAACAGAAGACTGACCAAAACACTACTTATTTATTCTGGAGAAAATTTCCATCTGTGAAGAAAAAGATTTTTGACCAAGACAGCAATTCAGACACAGATTTCATTCTGCATATTTGACTTTAAGTCAGTAAAGCTGCTGCTGCTGCTAAGTCACTTCAGTTGTGTCCGACTCTGTGCGACCCCATAGACGGCAGCCCACCAGGCTCCCCCGTCCCTGGGATTCTCCAGGCAAGAACACTGGAGTGGGTTGCCTTTTCCTTCTCCAATGCATGAAAGTGAAAACTGAAAGTGAAGCTGCTCAGTTGTGTCCAACCCTCAGCGAACCCACAGACTGCAGCCTTCCAGGCTCTTCCGTCCATGGGATTTTCCAGGCAAGCGTACTGGAGTGGGGTGCCATTGCCTTTTCCAAAGTCAGTAAAGCAGGAACCACCTAAAAAACAAAGAATGACAATTACCCTGTGCTATAGTAGGTCCATGTTATCTACTTTATATATAATAATGTGTATCTGTTAATCCCAAATTCCTAATTTATCCCTCACCCTGCTTTTCCCATTGGTAACCATAAATTTGTTTTCTATGTCTGTCAGTCTGTTTCTGTTTTGTAAATAAGTTCATTTGTATCATTTTTTTAGATTCTTCATATAAGTGATATTCAATATCTTATATCAATATTTAATACCCATAATGTAAAATTATCTGAAAAATAAGATACATATTTACATATATATTAAACTGAATCACTTGGCTGTAAACAGAACCTAACACAACATTATAAATTAACTATTCTTCAACTTTAAAAAAAGAATGGCAAGCAATGGTTTTTTACGGTCCTCAGTGGGCATTTGACTTGTTGAAATTTGGATGTAGCATTTAAAAAGATATCCGAATTTCTTTACTAAAACTTAAGAAAGTAACATGCACTGTTGTCCCATATATTTCTTTCTATAAACATGCATCAGGACTTTTCCATATAAACACCTTCAGAAGCAGTAACTACTCATCTGCATGAACCTAGAGGCCCTGGGAAGGTCAACCATTGATTTGAACTCCAGTAGGAAGCATAAGAGACTCAGAATCCAGGTCTATTACTCCTGGAGCCTCATGGCTGTTCTGTCTGAATTTAGTTATCCATCTTTCTTTACCTCTGGGCTGTGGAGAAGCTCTACATATCCTATTCTTTAAACCCTATTTCAAGAACTGACTGATGACCACCTAAGAAGGATATGTGACACTCTCCATGGTTTTGACTTCTAGTCTCATGATTATTTCCTAGGTGCACAAACAATAGCTATAGAATAGACAATAAATTTTTGTAACAGATAGTGTGATGACAGGAAATATTTGAGTGTCAAAGGTATAAAGCATCCTGGGTAGTTGAGATATGTATCAAAAAACAGACCTAGTTCCTGCTCTTAACTGACAAGCAGTGCCCATTTTGCTTCTGAGCTTTTCTGTTTGCTTTCTAAAGTCAAACTGAAACAACAGCAAAAAGCACAGATGCAGAGCTTAATTTGAACTGGATTTCTATAAAACTCACTTAAAATCCATTAGACTATAATAAGCAATTTCTTACCAATAGTGTACTCGGACCTGGAAATGTCCAGAACTTAACCATTTTACACTCCTTGCATATGGAAAATCTAACAAATAAATCCTTTATGGAAATTTTCTATATTTCAATAGGGGTTTAGATAACCCAGTCTTTTGCATTGCTCAAAACTTATCTAATAGTACACTTAAAATCTGAATATCACAGTTATATAAATTTTACCTAGAAAAAAAAACCTGAAAAAAAATTAATTACATGAATGCTAAAATGTCTAGGAGTGAAAAGTACCTATGTCTGCAACTTAATCTGAAATGCATCAGAAACGTAGATGCACAGAAAGCAAATATAACAAAATGTTAACAATCATAGATTCTAGGTGACAGATTCAAATATTCCTGTATTGCACATTTCCTTAATAAAACATTTAGAGGAAAAATGGTCCAATATAGCAGACCAATCAGAGTCTCCTAATTGATCCTAATCTGGGACCAGAGGTGAGGAACGCTATAAAAAAAAAAATGGCAAATAATGCAAATATGATAGATCATGGACGAAAGTTGCTTCATTTCAGTTCAGTTCAGTCGCTCAGTCGTGTCCGACTCTTTGCGACCCCATGAATCGCAGCACGCCAGGCCTCCCTGTCCATCACCATCTCCCGAAGTTCACTCAGACTCACGTCCATCGAGTCCGTGATGCCATCCAGCCATCTCATCCTCGGTTGTCCCCTTCTCCTCCTGCCCCCAATCCCTCCCAGCATCTGAGTCTTTTCCAATGAATCAACTCTTCGCATGAGGTGGCCAAAGTACTGGAGCTTCAGCTTTAGCATCATTCCTTCCAAAGAAATCCCAGGGTTGATCTCCTTGCAGTCCAAGGGACTCTCAAGAGTCTTCTCCAACACCAGAGTTCAAACGCATCAATTCTTCTGCGTTCAGCCTTCTTCACAGTCCAACTCTCACATCCATACATGACCACTGGAAAAACCATAGCTTTGACTAGATGGACCTTAGTCGGCAAAGTAATGTCTCTGCTTTTGAATATACTATCTAGGTTGGTCATAACTTTTCTTCCAAGGAGTAAGCGTCTTTTAATTTCATGGCTGCAATCACCATCTGCAGTGATTTTGGAGCACAAAAAAATAAAGTCTGACACTGTTTCCACTGTTTCCCCATCTATTTCCCATGAAGTGATGGGACCGGATGCCATAATCTTCATTTTCTGAATGTTGAGCTTTAAGCCAACTTTTTCACTCTCCTCTTTCACTTTCATCAAGAGGCTTTTTAGCTCCTCTTCACTTTCTGCCATAAGGGTGGTGTCATCTGCATATCTGAGGTGATTGATATTTCTCCCACCGATCTTGATTCCAGCTTGTGTTTCTTCCAGTCCAGCATTTCTCATGATGTACTCTGCATAGAAGTTAAATAAGCAGGGTGACAATATACAGCCTTGACGTACTCCTTTTCCTATTTGGAACCAGTCTGTTGTTCCATGTCCAGTTCTAACTGTTGCTTCCTGACCTGCATACAGATTTCTCAAGAGGCAGGTCAGGTGGTCTGGTATTCCCATCTCTTTCAGAATTTTCCACAGTTTATCGCGGTCCACACAGTCAAAGGCTTTGGCATAGTCAATAAAGCAGAAATAGATGTTTTTCTGGAACTCTCTTGCTTTTTCCATGATCCAGCGGATGTTGGCAATTTGACCTCTGGTTCCTCCGCCTTTTCTAAAACCAGCTTGAACATCAGGGAGTTTATGGTTCACGTATTGCTGAAGTCTGGCTTGGAGAATTTTGAGCATTACTTTACTAGCATGTGAGATGAGTGCAATTGTGCGGTAGTTTGAGCATTCTTTGGCATTGCCTTTCTTTGGAATTGGAATGAAAACTGACCTTTTCCAGTCCTGTGGCCACTGCTGAGTTTTCCAAATGTGCTGGCATATTGAGTGCAGCACTTTCACAGCATCATCTTTCAGGATTTGAAACAGCTCAACTGGAATTCCATCACCTCCACTAGCTTTGTTCGTAGTGATGCTTTCTAAGGCCCACTTGACTTCACATTCCAAGATGTCTGGCTCTAGATTAGTGATCACATCATCATGATTATCTGGGTCGTGAAGATCTTTTTTGTACAGTTCTTCCATGTATTCTTGCCACCTTTTCTTAATATCTTCTGCTTCTGTTAGGTCCAGACCATCTCTGTCCTTTATTGAGCCCATCTTTGCATGAAATGTTCCCTTGGTATCTCTAATTTTCTTGAAGAGATCTCTAGTCTTTCCCATTCTGTTGTTTTCCTCTATTTCTTTGCATTGATCGCTGAAGAAGGCTTTCTTATCTCTTTTTGCTATTCTTTGGAACTCTGCATTCAGATGCTTATATCTTTCCTCTTCTCCTTTGCTTTTTGCCTCTCTTCTTTTCACAGCTATTTGTAAGGCCTCCCCAGACAGCCATTTTGGTTTTTTGCATTTCTTTTCCATGGGGATGGTCTTGATCCCTGTCTCCTGTACAATGTCACAAACCTCATTCCATAGTTCATCAGGCACTCTATCAGATCTAGGCCCTTAAATCTATTTCTCACTTGTACTGTATAATCATAAGGGATTTGATTGAGGTCATACCTGAATGGTCTAGTGGTTTTCCCTACTTTCTTCAATTTGAGTCTGAATTTGGTAATAAGGAGTTCATGATCTGAGCCACAGTCAGCTCCTGGTCTTGTTTTTGTTGACTGTATAGAGGTTCTCCATCTTTGGCTGCAAAGAATATAATCAGTCTGATTTCAGTGTTGACCACCTGGTGGTATCCATGTGTAGAGTCTTCTCTTGTGTTGTTGGAAGACAGTGTTTGCTATGACCAGTGCATTTTCTTGGCAAAACTCTATTAGTCTTTGCCCTGCTTCATTCCGCATTCCAAGGCCAAATTTGCCTGTTACTCCAGGTGTTTCTTGACTTCCTACTTTTGCATTCCAGTTGTGTCCAACTCTTTGTGATCCCCATGGACTATACAGTTCTCCAGGCCAGAATACTGAAGTGGGTAGCCCTTCCCTTCTCCAGGGGATCTTCCCAACCCAGGGAAAGAACCCAGGTCTCCCACATTGCAGGTGGATTCTTTACCAGCTGAGCTACAAGGGCAGTTTATTTTGTAGGCACATGGAAGATGCAGAGAGGTGCAGAGGACCCTAACAAGCTCACTTAACATTACCCTACTAAACAAAAACCTGCAAACACCAGCTGAAATCCAAAATCACAGGTTTGGGGATTTTTTTTTTTTTTTTAATCTGCAGGGCATCTTTTTTCAAGTATTTTTATTACACTGAAAACTGAAAAATTGGTCTGCTGTTTGAAGGTAATAAACTGCTACTAACGCCTTTAAGGAAGTGGGGGTCACACAGAGGGAGGGGTCCAGAGGGAAGGGCCCTTTACTGTAGGTAATCTTGGTGGGTTTTGGGGGGTGCAAAACCAGGATAAAGAAAAGGGGAGGAGGAGAGACAGAGGCAGGGAGAGGAAAAAGGGAAATAGGAAGGAGATGGAGAGAGGGAGAGGAGAAAAGGAAAAGAAACAGAAGTTCCAAGGCCAAGAAGGGTAAAAGAGGAGCCAACCAGATAAAGGGCTGAAACAAAAAATTCCGTGAAACTTCAAGATGGTGCATGGCTGAAGGACATTTTGAGACCTGGGAGGCCAATTCACTTGTTCTTGTTTGCACTGCTGCTGTGTAAACTCTATCCTTTATCCTTTCCCCAAATCATCACTAACATCTCTTAGATTCATGAATATTTTCTGTGAATTGGCTTTTACTGGGCATCAGACAGGGAGTTGTTTTTCTTCTTGGGTCAGTGTAGTGGAGAAATCTTGAGGCGGGCTTCAGCCTCCCACAAGCCTTGAATGAAAGACATCCAGGTCAATTTTATGGCAATCTCTTGGGCTCAGGATGAATGGGAAGGAGGAGGTGGGTGGGGTTCCAACACTGGCATTTTCAATTGGCCTGTTGAGAAAAACAGAAAAATTCAAACTGTTTTTCTCATCCATTTTTAATCCAGAACACCCTCATTACCAGATATGGAAATTCAGGAAAGACATTTTCAGCTTTTGGCAATCAGTCTTTTTTCATGGGGTAATATTGCCACCTGCTGGTATTTCAAAACAGAAATACCTTTATAATAGTCAATAGTTTTAAATTTGAAATTGTTTAGAAACCTAAAGAGACTTTAATTTATTGGCAAATTCTTCCTTTGTGCTAGAATACAAACTTGTATAAAAGGAAGTTCTTTGTCCTCAAAGACTTTGTATTATCTAATGGCAAACTTAACAAAAACAGTTTCTTACATTTCAAGATTCAGGCACCATTTCATCAGTAACACTTACCTAAGATGGCCTTGGCCTGCAGTGGCTTGGGGGTGGGGACTGAGGTAGGGGGTGGGTTCCCAAGGAGAGACTGAGGCGGGCTCATGGAGAAGGCAATGGCACCCCACTCCAGTATTCTTGCTTGGAAAATCCCATGGATGGAGGAGCCTGGTGGGCTGCAGTCCACGGGATCTCGAAGTCGGACACGACTGAGCAACTTCACTTTTACTTTTCACTCTTATGCATTGGAGAAGGAAATGGCAACCCACTCCAGTGTTCTTGCCTGGAGAATCCCAGGGACAGAAGAGCCTGGTAGGCTGCCATCTCTGGGGTCGCACAGAGTCAGACACGATTGAAGCGACTTAGCAGCAGCAGCAGCAGCAGCAGCACGGCAGTGAAAGCATCAGATCCTACCCACTTGACCAGTGGTCCACAACATGGGCCCCAGCCTTTTGGCTTTGCAGAAAAGAATTTCCACAAAGATACAGAAAGTAGTGAAGCATGTGAAGTATTTATTAAGAGGAAAAAGAGTACAGTACGTGTGGACAGACACGAGCAGACTCAGAGGAACAGTCCCTGAGTTGCACTGTCATGGCAGTTTGAATTAATTTTATGGGGTATTTTTTACGGGTTTCCTTTGGCCAGTCGTTTTGACTGGCTAGTTCAGTCCATATTCGATATATCTTAGGATCCTTCCATATATGCACACACATCTTTTAGCCAAGATGGATTTTACCAAAAAGGCGTATGGGTACAGAACATCCTTTGATGTAACTCCTCCTTTAACATCCAAGGAGACTTTTCTGTGTGTGGTTGGGGAGTTTGGGCAGGGTCCAGCCTCTTCCCTTCATTATCCTGCTTTTCTCTTCTTGGAGTTTCAGTTCATAGAGAATAAATCTCCAATTGCCTTACCCTGGGTGCAGGGCAATCTGCCTTCTACCTCAAAACTTTTTGACAGCAAATTCTCACCCTTCTGAAACAGAAATTGACTACTCCCTCCCTCAGGCCCTAGTTCACCCTGTACATATTTCTTTCTTGGCACATACAATATACCACAGTACTTGTTTTATTACAACATCTGTCTTCTATAACCAGACCATAAATTCCTTGAAACTCAGGGACTGTATCTTTTGCGCATTTATACTCCTAGCACCTGGAACAGAACCTACACATTATAGCCAGGAAGTATTTGGTAGATGAATAAATGAATGATAGTCAAAAAAGCACAAGCAAAGTATTATTACATATAAACTTTTATTAATTCGAAATAACTTTAAATATTTTGGCTTCAGACATGCACATTATGTACTTCCTTATATATATATAAATATGTGTGTGTGTGCTCATTCAAAAAACTCACATTTTGCATAATTCATATATATGAAATCAGTAGAATAAAGAACAAATATGAAGCTACCTCAGCAGGTAATTTTCCCATCAGCATATAATCCATAAACTCTTCATTTTCATAAGTTAATCCAAAACAACATACTGATGGACTCTCCCATCAGTTAAGAGCACCAACGAAGATGAAACATTCGGAGTAAATAAATTTTATTTATTTGATAATGAGTCAGCGTTGTTGAGGTACAAAAGAAACGGAAAGTTGTGATATTTGAATTATCCATGTTAGTTACATAACCCAGGATCACAAACAGAGCTGAGTTTGAGATCTATTGAGATCTGCATATGAATTCTGTGGAACTCCAGGGCACCCAAGTCCCCTGAGTTTGAACAAGAACTAAATAGTTCTCTTCTTCAGAACTCTTTGGAAAGGCACTTCCAGGGAGCCTGGCTGTTTACCCTCAGTCAGGAAATAGTCAAAGAACATGCAAATGAAGTGTGGGAGGTAGGAGACCAGTTCTTACAGGGGTCTATATACATGTACTCTTAGCAGATAATCTGGATACCTCTATTTCATTAAGCAAAAGCTGATGGAAATTCCTGTGTGTTGTTCCCATTTGCCTCACACCTTCTGTTTCCCACTCATTCCTCTTTCCTTCTTGCCTTCCATTCCAAGGTTGATCTCTTCCTTTTCCAGTTAAGTTCTGAGACCTTAACTCGTGAATTATCTCTTTATTCAGTCTTCCTCCTCTTTTCCTCACCAGTTCCTCCCTATGTATCAAAACACGAAGCTTCTTCTGTCTTGGGGGGAAAAGCGCCCTCCATTGAGTCCTGTTTCCAAAGAGCCCAGTGACAAATCCCAACTCCTTCTTACCTTCACTTCACCATCAATCTTCATAAAAGACTTTACTTGCTGTCACAGTTATCTTCTCCCTTTGATGGCACAATTTCTTGAGACCTGAGTTTTCTCAGACTTGTATCTTGATACTGCTTTCCTCCCCCAGATTACCAGTCATCAACAGACTTGTCAGCTTCAGTTACTCCGACTCAACTCCTGACGTTTTGGAAATTATCACACTCGACTGAACATGCTTCTCCCCATCTTCTGCACTCCATCCTCTTCATACTTCTCTTGATCAGTTCTCAGTTTTCTGCCCTGGAATCTCTTCTGCTTCCTACCTCTAAAAGAGAAGGTTGAAGATGTACTAAACAGTTCAGTCCTCATCTTGTTCTCACTTGATATACTCTTACTTAGGGATTTCATCTATTATTTCTGTCCATTAACAAAAATCTATTGAGGGCCAATCATGTGACAGGTACTTATCCTTGGAGTTTGTGATTCAGTGATGAACAAGACTGACAAGGTCCCCATTATCATGAGTTGATATTCTTATGTACATGTATACTGTAAGGGAAGGGTAGGTAGTGACAAATACTAAACAAACTGCAAATAAATAGGAAAGTATCAAAATATGGTAACAAAAACTTGGCAATTGAGTCTTGTTAAAGAGGCACTCTGAGCTTAGCTTCCCCAAGCCTGGCATGGGTTAACCCCAGAATATCTAGCTAGGGAGATAGCCAGTTGAGGTTTCTGTGTGAGGCTGAGGGTCATGGCTCAAAGTGAGCCATCCAAGCTGAACTGACCCCAACTCACTGCCAGATTTCAGAGGGGTCTCTAACACCAGAGGTCTTGAGAGCCAAGAAGCATCATTGGGCTCTGACCAAACTAAAGGAGAGAAGTGCAAACAGAAGAGCAGCAACTGACAGAGGACATCACCATGGTGACCAGAGGAACCTTGAGACAATATAGAAATCTGAGAATCCTGCCTTCTTCAAGCCATAAGATCACAGAAGCCACCCCTCCATCACATACTCAGATAACAGAGAGAAACGCTTAAGAGAGCAGTTAACTAAGACATTAAACACTACTGAAAACTGAAAGGAAATGTTTAAATGCTTACACGAGCCCAAGTTTAAAATCTGGCAATTTCCTTGTATTTTTTGTTACTGTTATTTGTTTGTCCCCTCATACTACCAATCCCCCAATAACCAGCAAATTGAGATTTGTAGAGGGTGAATTAGAGCAGTGATAGCAAATAAACTTTTCCCTGCAGTTCTGAGTTGTGAAATGGGTAGCCTTATGACATGGCTATGTGTCTCTAATTCTGACCTCTTTCTTGAGTTCCAGACCAGGAACAGACACACAGATGTAGAGAACAGACTTGTGGACACAGCAGGGGAAGGAGAAGGTGGAATGAATGAAGAGCGTGGCATTGACATAAACACACTACCATGAATAAAACAGCTAGTGTGAAGCTGCTATATAACACAGCTTGGTGCTCCATAGTGACCTAGAGGGCTAGGACAGAGGAATGCGAGGGAGGGAGGCTCATGAGAGAGGGGATAGATATATACTTACAGCTGATTAATGCTGTTGTACAGCAGAAACTAAAAACATTGTAAAGAAAGTATCCTCCAATAAAAATAAATAAATAAATAAAATGTATCTGTCTCACCTACAGACCAACTTTTTCCTAAATCCTTTGCCTCAGTTAAGATGAATTTCTGATCCTCATAATTAATCAAACTGAAAATGTTGCAGTCTCTAAAGTATCACAAGCCTAACCTGAAATACTGTTCAGATATAATGTTTATTTATAGTTTCTGCCACTCTGCTAGCTCAGGGCCTCTTTAATTTCATCTAAAAGATTAAAGTCTCTTGACTGGTTTTTCTGGGAACAGGGCATGAAGATAGTCCTGTGAGAATGGACATAAAATGTGAGAATCTTTGGATTAATGTATTATTAACATATTAACACCCATCAGAAAGTACTCCTCCATGGAAGAGGCACTAAACAGCCAAGAATATACAGAATACTAACCAGCTGACATCATCCATCATGTCACTGACCACCTTAGTGCTGGCATAATGGGCTAAGCTGCCAGGGTGGCAGAAACAGCAACTATGCATGGGCCCAACAGTCTGGGCTCCCTCTCACCAAGGCTGATCTAGCTAAGTGCTAAAACAGATTATCTAATCTGAAAAAGACCAAAGCTGAACCCCCAATAGAGAACATTTCCCCCAGGAGACCATCAGACAGTGTAAACTGATTACACTGGACCCTTTTCCACTCTGAAAGGGGCAGTGATTCACTTTGACCAGAATCAACACTTATTACAGATATGGATTTGCCTTCCCTGACCACAAGTATAAATGTGAGCTTGTGACTTACAAAATTTTAAATGATGCACATTTATGACTTTGCCAAAAATAAACTCCCAAACCTAAATTAAAAATAGAATGGAATAAGGAAAGAAGACAGAGACTTAACATCAGTACCTGAGATTTAACAATGTTTCTAGTTCACTTTATATCCTACAGAGCTTTGCTACCAACCAAACAGATGTACTAAAGCCAGGGAGATATCAATACAGATTGCTCGGTCCACTTGTCCTATTACATACCACAACATTCAGAAGCTGCCAATCTGAGACAGTGATCTGGAATGCTCGAAAAGCATTCTGAAGGCATGGTTGAGGTGATGATACCATGTGAAGACAGGACACCCTCCTCTGGGTTGTAGTTATGCCCTAAATCAGTAAACATTATGCTATAGCATCTGTAAGAAGTAACATACACGTAGGCAAGAAACAAGGGGAAAAAGCAGAAATGGCTTCCTCAGGTCCAGTGCCCATTTAGAAATTTATATTTCCTTTCCCTGCAAAGCTAGGTTCTATGAATCTGGAAGTCCCCTGTCCTCAACCAAGGGACAGAGCCCATTAAACTTTAAGTTACAACTGTCGCCTGGTCACTCCAAGTACCTTGAGCCAAGAAACAAATCTGGCAGGAGTAATTGATCTTGATCATCAGAAAGAGGCAGGGCTTCTGTCACAAAAGTGCAGGGTATTTTTTATTGCCAGATGACAAACGTATGTTTGTCATATGATGGGCATATATGAAAGGGATCTATCTCTTCATACTCCTCTGTCCAATTTTGACAACAAATGGACAAATACGACAGTCACAGCTGGACCGTATCAGGTCTAGAGCTCACAGTGCAGCTGAACTTCCTCCTCTTCCAGTCCCGCTTTGTTCACTCCGACAGGTGGTTTTTCAAAAGGCACTCACCAATACATCTTTTGTATGTATTCTCTGCCCTTTTATCATGGCACATTTCTTTGTCATGTTAAAATGCAAGCTCACGTATTTTTCCTGCCCTAGAATCAGCTGTTTCCAAAGAATCGGAAGCACTCTACTGCAAAAGAAACTGGTTAATCTAAGCAAAAGTCTTTCAGATTTTTATTTTGAAAATTTTCAAGCTGAAAGGTTGAGAAAAAAGAATACTTCTTTAGAGCTTATAGTAAACATTTTCTAAGCTGGCCTCTAACCACTAAAACTGGACCATGTGTATATTGACAACTTCATTACTTAGCACCATTTCCTCTTATCTTTCCATTTCCCATAATCACTGTTCAAGTCCTTTTGTTGGTTAGTGTATTTTCTCAAGACTCCTCAAACATCTGCACATCTCTCTCCCTGACAGGTGACTGATAACTTAGCCCAGTAGAGGATTCACCAATGTAATTCTATCACTAGTTCAGTGACATTATCCTACCATCTTCTAGTCTCCAAAATTCGATGCAGGAAATTCAGTCTCACTCTCATTTTTTTTTTTTTCCTTCATAAATAACTTTTTTTCTCTTTCTGGAACCCAGCAAGATTTTGTTATCCCTGAAACTTAAAAAATGTATAGGAATACATCTATTAGTTTTCCTCATCAATGCTAACTGGAAATTTGGACTGAGGGACAGGAATGGGCTATTCTTCAAAATGCAGATCTTCTTTCTAATATGAGTTCTTACAATTTTCTTTCTTTTTTAACTTTGTAGAACTCCTCCTTGTATCTCCTGAATCTATTATGTCTTCTTTTGTTATTCCATTTTGTTTTTAATCTATGGTTGGTGGGGAAGGTATTTTTGGCCAAGTCACACCTGTGCATTTAAAATTTTATAAGACTTCTTATGAAAAACATTAGGCCCCACATATTTCAGGGGCTTTCCTGGTGGCTCAGACAGTAAAGAATCGGCCTGCCATGCAGGAGACCTGGGTTCGATCCCTGGGTTGAGAAGATCCCCTGGAGAAGGGAATGGCAACCCATGAGAATTCCATGGACAGAGGAGCCTCATAGGCTACAGTGCATGGGGTGCAAAGAGTCAGACATGATTGAGCAACTTTCAGTTCACTTCACAATTCCACACATTTCAAATTTTTCACCCTGGAAGGCAACTGCTTTCAATTCTTCCTGTTGGTTTCTGGTATTTATCCCCAGTCTCTACATAACATGTTTACAGTCTTATGTTCTCACTACCAGTTACTGGCTTTACTATCTACCGATAATACCTATTATTAATACAGATGATGAGAATTTAGCTCTTTCACATATAACCACCATTCTTACCCCATCCCCTCCCACACACACACACTTGGGTTCCCACAATTCTTCCAAAATCTTATAAAGTTATGATAAATCAATATCCATTTTCTCCTAGTCTCTCTCCCTCACACAGCTCCCGTAGCCAGCCCTTCTAAAGGTCTGTGGTATCAATACCACAGGATAATACTGCAGGACCCATATCTATTGTTTAGATTAATATTGTTTATGTTGACCATGTAAATACTCTGATAGCTGAATCATGTTTGCTATGATTATTTTCTCTAATTAAGATTTTTTGTTTTAATATTTCTCTATGTTTTAACATTAACTTTTCTATGTTTTAACATTAATTTTTCTATGTTTTAACTTAATTTTTCCTCCCATATTCTCCAGAGCTTGTGTAAATCTCTTCCCAATAGAGTCAAACCTACTGGGTATTTTATTAATTTCACCTTCTTGAAGAAGTCTCTCCTTGAGCTTTCTGACCTGTTACAATCTAGATCAATTCATTTTCAGGCCTGCTACAGAGCTATCATTTGATGTGTCTCTTTACCCACATTCAGTAAATTCCTTTGTCTCTCTTTTATGTTGGATCCTGTTCCCTCAATTTTGTTTTCTTCTTCCTTGATTTACACCAGTATTTTGATTATGCACAGGCTCCAATAATGCCCACAGAAATAATATGTGGAAAATCAACCTCTGAATGATTTTGTTATAATTTATTTCTCTGTATGAATTTGTTCTTAGTTCTTAGATATTCTTCCTCTTGATTTTTCCAGTCCACTAATTTGGATTGATCTCCAGAGTAACTCTCCTTAAATTCATCTTCTAAAGTTTAACTTCAGTGATTTTTTTTCCTATGTTTATATGTATGATGGTTAATTTTATGTGTAAACTTGATTGGCCAATAGGTACTCACATTAAATATTATTTCTGGGGTCTATGAGTGAGTTTCTGGGTAAGATTAGCATTTGAATTGGTAAACTCACTGGAATGCCTTGCTCAGTTGTGGATGGGCACCATCCAATTTGTTGAGGGCCTAAATGGAACAAAAGGTGGAGGAAGGACGTATTTGCTTCTTTTTCCCAGCTTCACCAAGCTAAGACATCTCATCTCATCTTCTGCCCTTACGTGAAACTTACCCCACTGGCTCCTCTGGCTCTCAGGCCTTTAGGCTCAGACTGAATTACACCACTGCCATTCTCAGGTCTCCAGTTTACAGAGAGCAGATCATGGGATTCCTCATGTCCTAGAAGTTCTGCTTCTCGGGAGAACCCTGACTACTACAGATTTTGGTACTGAGAGTAGGATGCTGCCATAACAAATAACCTAAAAAGTGGAAGTGACTTTGCAACTGGTTTACTGGTAGCAGCTGGAAGAGTTTAGAGGTACACACTAGAAATATGAGCATTAAGGGTATTTATGCTAAGGGTTCAGAAAGAAAAGAGGAGAGGAGAGAAAACCTCAGTCTTCTTAGAGAATATTTAAGTAACCCTAAGGAGAATGTTGGTAGAAGTATGGACCACAAAGGCCATTAGGATGAGCTCTCAGATGGAAATGAGGAACATGTCATTGGAAACTGGAGAAAAAGTGTTCCCTGGTGGCTCAGATGGTAAAGCGTCTGTCTACAATGCAGGAGACCCGGGTTTGATTCCTGGGTCAGGATGATCCCCTGGAGAAGGAAATGGCAATCCACTCCAGCACTCTTGCCTGGAAAATCCCATGGACGGAGGAGCCTGATAGGCTACAGTCCATGCGGTCTCAAAGAGTCGGACACAACTGAGCGACTTCACTTTCACTTATTATAAAGTAGCAAGGAACCTGACTGAACTGACTTCATTTTCTAGTGTTCTGTGGAAGGTAGAACTTGCAAGTAATTAAATTGAACATTTAGCTGAGGATATCTCTATGCAAAATACTGAAGGAGTAGCCTAGCTCCTCCTGACTACTTATGGCAAAATGTGAAAAGAGAGAAATGATTTGAAGATGGAATTCTTAGGCAAAAAGGAACTAGAACTGAAAGATTTGGAAACTTCTCAGCCTACCTATATGGCAAAATAAGAAAGCATTCCTTGAAGAGAATACTAAAGGTCCAATAAAGTCCACAAAGCAAACCATAAGAAATACTTAAAAGTAAATATATTACAAGTTACAGTCACTGATCATAATTTAATAATATAAGAAATAATTTTTAAAAGTTTGAAATACCTTAACGATTTGAAAATTAACTCCTGATCAAGGAGAAAAATCACAAACACTCGTGACTGCATGCATGCTAAGTCACTTCAGTCTGTCCAACTCTCTGCGATCCCAGGGAGTGTAGCCCACTAGGCTCCTATGTCCATGGTATTCTCCAGGCAAGAATACTGGAGTAGATTACCATTTCTTCCTCCAGGGAATCTTCCTGACTTAGGGACAGAACTTGCTTCTCTTGCATCTTCTGCATTGGCAAGCAGGTTCTTTATTCACTAGTGCCACCTGGGAAGCCCACACACACTTTAGAAATTAATGAAAAAGTAACTACAAAAAATATACAAAACACAGAAAAAGCCATAATTAGATAAAAACTGATGTCCCTAAATCCTTTCATTATGAAGACAAATGAGCACAAATACAGAAACATGTTTATCCTAAGTATTTTTTAAAAAACACAAAGTTAACTAAAAGAAGATTTGAGGAGTGAATAGATAAAGATAACAGATATAATCTATGATACAGAAAAACAGTAGAAGAGTTACTAAATAATTCCAAAAGATGCTGTTTTAAAGACTAACAAATAAGATACATATATACACATACAAACAAACACACCATTTAAGATCCTGCTTAAAAATGTGAAGACAAAACAAATATTAGCAAGACTAGAAATAAAAGAAATGTGTGATTTCCTAGAAAATACAAATAAACCAGAGAAAACCAAGTAGAAAACCAACTTGATGAATCACCAAAGAAGGGATTGGAAAGGTGACTATTATTTTAGATAATAAGAATACATCCAAAAAACCTTTAAATCTTAGTCTACCTTTTAGGAACAAATAATTACAATATTATTTAAATTATTTCATACCAAACAAAGATGAAATGTGTCTCAATTCATTTCATGAAGCCAGCATAACTTTATTACCAGAACTTAATTAAAAAAATAAATCCAAAAGGATAAACCATTCTAATTATTTCAGCTACTAAGACTGTATTTAAAAATTACCCTAGTAATTATTGACCTAAGTGCAAAGAAATAGGGGAAAGACTAGAGATCTCTTCAAGAAAATTAGAGATACTAAAGGAACATTTCATGCAAAGATGAGCTCAATAAAGGACAGAAATGGTCTGGACCTAATAGAAGCAGAAGATATTAAGAAGAGGTGGCAAGAATACACAGAAGAACTATACAAAAAAGATCTTCATGACCCAGATAATCACAATGGTGTGATCACTCACCTAGAGCCAGACATCCTGGAATGTGAAGTCAAGTGGGCCTTAGGAAGCATCACTACGAACAAAGCTAGTGGAGGTGATGGAATTCCAGTTGAGCTATTTCAAATCTGAAAAGATGATGCTGTGAAAGTGCTGCATGCAATGTGCCAGCAAATTTGGAAAACTCAGCAGTGGCCACAGGACTGGAAAAGGTCAGTTTTCATTCCAATCCCAAAGAAGAAAGGCAATGCCAAAGAATGTTTCAACGACAACACAACTGACTCATCTCACACGTTAGTAATGTTCAAAATTCTCCAAGCCAGGCTTCAGCAATACATGAATCATGAACTTCCTGATGTTCAAGCTGGTTTTAGAAAAGGCGGAAGAAGCAGAGATCAAATTGCCAACATCTGCTGGATCGTGGAAAAAGCAAGAGAGTTCCAAAAAAACATCTATTTCTGCTTTATTGACTATGCCAAAGCCTTTGACTGTGTGGATCACAACAAACTGGAAAATTCTGAAAGAGATGGGAATACCAGACCACCTGACCTGCCTCCTGAGAAATCTGTATGCAGGTCAGGAAGCAACAGTTTAGAATTGGACATGGAACAATGGACTGGTTCCAAATAGGAAAAAGAGTACGTCAAGGCTGTATATTGTTACCCTGCTTATTTAACTTATATGCAGAGTACATCATGAGAAATGCCGGGTTGGATGAAGCACAAGTTGGAATCAAGATTGCCGGGAGAAATATCAATAACCTCAGATATGCAGATGACACCACCTTTATCTCAGAAGGCAAAGAACTAAAGAGCCTCTTGATGAAAGTGAAAAAGGAGAGTGAAAAAGCTGGCTTAAAGCTCAACATTCAGAAAACGAAGATCATGGCATCCGGTCCCATCACTTCATGGGAAATAGATGGGGAAACGGTGGAAACAGTGGCTGACTTTATTTTGGGGGGCTCCAAAATCACTGCAGATGGTGACTGCAGTCATGAAAGTAAAACACACGTGCTCCTTGGAAGAAAAGTTATGACCAACTTAGACAGCATATTAAAAGGCAGAGACATTACTTTGCCAACAAATGTCCGTCTAGTCCAAACTACGGTTTTGCCAGTAGTCATGCAAGGGTGTGACAAGTTGGACTATAAAGAAAGCTGAGCGCTGAAGAACTGATGCTTTTGAACTGTGGTGTTGGAGAACTCTTGTGAGTCCTTTGGACTGCAAAGAGATCCAACTAGTCCATCCTAAAGGAAATCAGTCCTGAATATTCATTGGAAGGACTGATGTTGAAGCTGAAACTCCAATACTTTGGCCACCTGATGGGAAGAACTGACTCATGTGAAAAGACCCTGATGTTGGGAAAGATTGAAGGCGGGAGGAGAAGGGGATGACAGAGGGTGAGATGGTTGGATGGCATCACTGACTCAATGGACATGAGTCTGAGTAAACTCTGGGAGTTGGTGATGGACAGGGAGGCCTGGTGTGCTGCAGTCCATGGGGTCGCAGAGTCGGACATGACTGAGCAACTGAACTGAATTTAATCAATTTGATTTCAGTACTGACCATCTGGTGATGTCCATGTGTAAAGTCTCTTGTGTTGCTGGAAGAGGGTATTAGCTATGACCAGTGTGTTCTCTTGGCAAACCTCTGTTAGCCTATGCCTTGCTTCATTTTGTACTCCAAGGTCAAACCAAAGTCAAACTTACCTTGATGTAAGGTATCTCTTGACTTCCTACTTTTGCATTCCAGTCTCCTGTCATGAAAAGAAATCTTTTTTTGATGTTAATTCTAAGAGGTCTTATAGGTCTGCACAGAATCATTCAGCTTCAGGTTCAAAATTGGGAAAGGAAGTACATCAAGGCTGTATATTGTCACCCTGCTTATTTAACTTATAGTACATCATGTGAAATGTCAGGAAGGATGAATCACAAGCTGGAATCAAAATTGCTCAGAGAAATATCAAGAACCTCACATATGCAGATGATAGCACTTCAAGGCAAATAAGATGGGGAAAATGTGGAAACAGTGACAGATTTTAATTTCTTAGGCTCCAAAATCAATGCAGATAATGACTGCAGCCATGAAATTAAAAGATGCCTACTCCTTGGAAGAACAGCTATGACAAACTTGGGCAGTGTATTAAAAAGCAGAGACATTACTTTGCCAACAAAGATCCGTATAGTCAAAGCTACGGTCAAAGCTATTTTCCAGTAGTCATATATGGATGGATGTGAGAGTTGGACCATAAAGAAGGCTGAGTGCCAAAGAATTGACACTTTCGAACTATGGTGTTGGAGAAGACCTTTGAGAGTTCCTTGGACAGCAGGGAAATAAAACTAGTCAATCCTAAAGGAAATCAACCCTAAATACTCATTGGAAGGACTGATGCTGAAACTGAAGCTTCAATAATTTGGCCACCTGATGCAAAGAGCTGACTTATTGGAAAAGACCCTGATGCTGGGGAAAATTGAGGGCAAGAAGAGAAGGGGGCGACAGAGGATGAGATGGTTGGATGGCATCATTGTCTCAATGGACATGAGTTTGAGCAAATTGAGGGCAATAGTGATGGATAGAGAAGCCTAGCATGCTGCAATTCACAGGGTCAAAAAGAGTTGGACATGACTTGGTGACTGAACAAGGGATTGGGATAGGGTAGGTGAAAAGACAAAGCACAGAGGATTTTTAAGGGCTAGAATACTGGATATATGTCAGTTCATGGGATTGCAGAGAGTCAGACACAATTTGCAACTGAACAACAACAAAAAATATACACCAAGAGTGAAACCTTCTATAAACTATAAACCAGGGGTGATAGTGATGCATCAATGTTCAGGTTCATCAGTCTTACCAAAGGTACTACTCAGGTGTATACGAGAGGGACAAGGGGTATGTGGGAATTCTCTGTGCTCTCTGCTGAATTTTGTTGTGAACCTAAAACCATTCTAAAAAATAAAATCTTTTAACTGTGTAGATTTCTTGTGAATCAATTTATAATCCATTCCATCAGACAAAAATCACACTCATAAATTGCAGTATATGTCCTTGAGCTTCCTCTAGGTATCCTGAGAGACAATTCTCTTAAAATTCTTAGAGGACATTTTCATTTAGTAAAGATGTGTGAGGCATGGTATATCCTCAAGATGGACTACTTGCCTTGGTGAAGCATGACATTAAATTTCCTGAGGCCTTATCAAAGAGTGTCACAATCACTCCCTTGGTTTCATGGTTAAACCATGTGAATCTAGAGTAAATCACAATACTCTAGATTTAATCTCTTTTCATAAGATTTTTCTTAATTTGAAAATTGTCTGCCACCTGGAGAAAGTAGGAAAAAAGTTTTATTTTCAAACTCAGTAAGTTCTGGTTCTTTTATATTTAACAATTCTTTTCTTAGCTTCTCTCTCTTAGTCTAATTGGACTACTATTAATGAAATGGCCAGAGGCTTGGTGACTTATAAACCACAAAAATTAATTACTCACAGTTGTGGATCCTGGAAGTCCAAGATCAGTGTGCCAGCATGGTAGGTTCTGGTGAAGGCCAGAACATTCCAGGGGGCAGATTGCCACCTTCTCACTGTGTTATCTCATGGTGGAAAGGGCTAGGGAGCTCTGCATGGTCTCTTTTATAAAAGCACTAATCCTATTCTTGAGGGCGCCACCATTCAGACTTAAGTGCTTCCAAGCACCTCCCCATTTCCTAACACCTTCACACTGGGCATCGGCATATGAATTTTGAGGGATAAAAGCCATCACACTAGCACTTCCTCCTGTCAAATTTACTATAAGCAGCAGAAACAGCCAGACAACACCTTTGAATTTGTGCAATTCATTATAACCATTTTCTCTTTTCCACATTACCATAAGTGACAATGTTGCTAAACTTTCTGCTGTTGTGTAACAAGGATCTTTTCTCCTGCTCTCAATGACACTTTCTCACTTTCCTTTAAACCTTCACTGAAATCCTCCTTGACCATTAGGCTTCCACTAACAATCTCTTCAATGTCCTCCCACCTTCTGCCCATCGTCTAGTCCTGTCTAGTTTAGCTTCAGTCACCACTACATCTTGAGGTTTCTGTCACATGGCACCACATCTCCAAATACCAAAATCTAACTCAGTTTCTATGACTGCAAAACAAATTATCCCTAAATTTAGTGGCTTAAAAGAACAACAATATTTGCTCAAGAATCTGTAATTTGCGCAGTGCTTGGTAGGGATAATTCATTTCTGCTCTATTCACGGGAGACATAAACAACAAAGAACTACAGATGCTATGATAGATGTTGTAAAGAACAGATGAGGAGCACAAAGTAGGCAGAGGTTAATTCCACCTGAGAAATTACAGAAATAAGTAACCCCTGAGCCAAAGTTGGGCGCTGATATGAAGAGGAGCAGGCATCAAACAGTGGGTTATATTTGGGAAGGCACTATATTGGTAAGAATAAGTCCATTAAGGTAGGAGAGCAGGAAGGAAGTAATTAGTGAGAATTAAGGCTAAAAGCAAGGCTGAGAACAGACAATGTTTCTATAGGAGTAAGCAAGAGGCCTAGGGTTAAATCAGGTGTAACACTACCACGGGGAACAGCTGCAGCTTGGAATTATTGGGGACTCTAAAGAACTACAACTGCTAAAGGCAGGCCCCTATGATGAGAGCCAATAAGAAGAAGGAAGTCCAAGAGGTACTATCACAGAGAGGTTGTCAGAAGGTGTCACTTCAGTGGTATCTGAGACAAAAGCTACCAGGAAGAAAAGCAAGAAAAGGTCAGGCTGGGGTTCCCGCACATTCTGTATTTCTAATTTACACATCCCACCTTTACCTTGGGGAGAGAAAAGGTTTTCCCCAGTATCTACTTGACAGTCAGAGGTGGTAGTGATCATGAGAATTTCAACATAATTTCTCTCCAGAAAATCTTCAGAAACTCAGTGAGGGCCTGCGGTTGTTAATACAGGCCAGATTATTCTCTCAGGTTCATGGTAGGAAAAGCATAAACCTGGAAAGAAGACTGTATTCTCTCAGATCATCTCTCCTCTCTTCTGCTCACCCTCCCTCTCCCCGTCTGTTTCCCTTTCTCTCCCTTCTCTTCTCTCTCTCTCCAATTTCACCTACTAGATTTCTATATAACCACAGGTAAATCTCTTATTTCAAGTCCACTGGAAACCAACAGCATGAACTCTCTATGGAATCCTGACTCCCTATTTAATGTTTTCTCTTTAGAAGAAGTCTTTTTGTTTTTCAAAGAAGTGAAGTTTTTATTTGCCAGTGACACTTTCTGGAACAGAATTGAGAACATTCAGATAAAAGATTATTACGCTGTAAAATAAACACTATCTTACCAAGCCTTCCTTTCCTAACAGATACAAAATCTTAACTGCGCTTTCTATGCCTAAAGGGGTCATGATGACAACTGAAGATGCTGTCAGTTCTTATAGCTCAGTGGACAAGAATTATAGTGGAAATTTCAAATAGAATCACTAGTGCAACAACTGGCGCCACTCAGATAAGTAGATATGTATGAAGAATGAGGTAGGAAATAATGTCTCCTATAAACTGACAAAACATGAACATTACTTCTAGTAGCCTAAATCTCACTTATGCTTGAAAACAAGCTTATATGAAACTTACATAGAACCTGATCAGATGGAAAAAAACATTTTTTAAGATTTAGATTCAGGCAGCTGTAGCAGGAGTTGGTGGATCTATTTTTTATTATTTCAACACTGATATGACTCAGTTATTTACTTGCGTTTCCTGATTCTTGCTCCTATAACCAACTGCCTATATCACTGTAACTTCTGCTTAAATTAAAAAAAAAAAAAAAAAAACAAAGAAAAAGTTTCATTGACCAGCAAATGACCATTTCCCTTACGCCAGCAGTGCCTTCATAGTAGCATCTCATAGGCCCTGGCTGGCTACAGCTGGAGGAATGGAGTACTGAGTCCAACCATCACCAGTCAGCTGTTGATGAGCTGGACAAGTCCCGTGGCACTGCATTGAGCCACGATCTGCAAGGACTGCCTAGAACTGCTTCCCCAGCAAGAACTGTGACCAAAACAAGCTCTACACAGATCAGGTAGTATCCTGCTCTAAAACCTACAGGCACTAATATGCTCTGTTCTCAGCTTTGAGAACTCAGCCCAAAGTCCTATATATCAATTTGCTACTGTAGTCTACTTTGAAATTTACATTATCTTTTAATTATTTATTTTAGTAGCTCTATTTAATAGCCCTTTTCAAAGAAAAATCTTTAGGCAAAATCTTATTGACAGTTGGCAGCAGAAATATTTATGTTCTTTTGATTATGCAGTAGCTTCTTTATCCCAAAATTGCTCCCAGAGAAAGCTTAATGCACCCAAAAGACTTCACCAAAGAAAAAATTTTTTTCCACATTCTATTGAAAAGAAAATAAGTCAAGGTAATTTTCCTTTGTTCAGAAAACACTGGAAGGTCTTATATCTACAACAGGTTCCATTTGGACAAGTAGATTAGACTCTTGTATAATATTCTCAAGAGTGAGCAAATGTATTTATTTGGCTATTGCCAAAAGGAGACACATGCAAAAAATGAACAAGTAAATAAAGGCAACTGTGTCTGGGTAGTGATCTAGATAGGAGTTAGGGGGAAAGAAGAGAACACTGCAAAATATGACACTGGTGACCGGCTATAAATGCCACTCTCCATTATACAGATTAAAGATTCTCCAAATTTTCTGCAAAACTTCCATAAGACACCTTACACAACTGCAACATTCATTTCAGAGGCAAGCGGTCTAATGACAAAAAGGATGCTAAACTTAAGACCTGAAACTATACAAGTCCTAGAAGAAAACATAGGGTAAAAGCTCCTTGATACTGGATGTGACCATGATTTTATGGATATGATACCAAAAGCATAAGCAACAAACGCAAGAATACATGGGATTACATCAAGCTAAAAGGCTCCTTCACAGTGAAAGAAAAAATATAAACAAAATATTTAACAAATATTTCTTGAATCTGGGCTGGTTTCATGACTTATTTTGGTCAAAAGGGTCCAACAAAGTGACAATGTTCATTTCTCAGCCAGTTCAAAGTCTATACTTCAAAAGTGTTTCCAGTTCTGCTTACCTCACTTAGATCCTTGCATCTATCATGTGAACAAGTCTAGGTTAGCCTGATGACAGGATGAGAGACACACAAGGCTCACTGCCCCCATGACCTCAGTCAAGAATTCATCATCCTTATAAAGAATGGTGAGAACATTCTGAAAGAATGGCAAATAGAAGATAAAGGCAAATGTATTTCCCAGAACATACAGCAAAAAGAAAGAGGAAAATATGGAACAAATGATATAAAAAATGGAATATAACTTTAAAAGATTCAATGTCAGATAAACAGAAGTTCCAGACAGAGAAAATCAAGAAAATATAGAGGAGGAAATAATTAAATAAATAATAGAAGAAAATTTCAGAAAACTTAAGTAAAATGCAAGTCTCTATATTGAAAAGCAATATACCAACACCAATCAAATGAATAAAAATAAGATCCTTATTTAGATACATTATTGAAACTTATTTTTTAGTATAAGGCATATATGAAAAATATTTTAAAAGCTCAATAAGATCCTTATTTAGATACATTCTTGAAACTTATTCTTTAGTATAAGGCATATCAGTTCAGTTCAGTTCAGTTCAGTCGCTCAGTCGTGTCCGACTCTTTGCGACCCCATGAATCGCAGCATCCCAGGCCTCCCTGTCCATCACCATCTCCCAGAGTTCACTCAGACTCGCGTCCATCAAGTCAGTGATGCCATCCAGCCATCTCATCCTCTGTCATCCCCTTCTCCTCCTGCCCCTAATCCCTCCCAGCATCAAAGTCTTTTCCAATGAGTCAACTCTTTGCATGAGGTGGCCAAAGTACTGGAGTTTCAGCTTTAGCATCATTCCTTCCAAAGAAATCCTAGGGTTGATCTCCTTCAGAATGGACTGGTTGGATCTCCTTGCAGTCCAAGGGACTCTCAAAGTCTTCTCCAACACCACAGTTCAAAAGCATCAGTTCTTTGGTGCTCAGCCTTCTTCACAGTCCAACTCTCACATCCATACATGACCACAGGAAAAACCATAGCCTTGACTAAACTCCTTAGTCAGCAAAGTAATGTCTCTGCTTTTGAATATGCCATCTAGGTTGCTCATAACTTTTCTTCCAAGGAGTAAGCGTCTTTTCATTTCATGGCTGCAATCACCATCTGCAGTGATTTTGGAGCACAAAAAAATAAAGTCTGACACAGTCCAACTCTCACATCCATACATGACCACAGGAAAAACCATAGCCTTGACTAACTCCTTAGTCAGCAAAGTAATGTCTCTGCTTTTGAATATGCCATCTAGGTTGCTCATAACTTTTCTTCCAAAGAGTAAGCGTCTTTTCATTTCATGGCTGCAATCACCATCTGCAGTGATTTTGGAGCACAAAAAAATAAAGTCTGACACTGTTTCCACTGTTTCTCTATTTCCCATGGAGTGATGGGACCGGATGCCATGATCCTCGTTTTCTGAATGTTGAGCTTTAAGCCAACTTTTTCACTCTCCTCTTTTACTTTCATCAAGAGGCTTCTGAGTTCCTCTTCACTTTCCGCCATAAGGGTGGTGTCATCTGCATATCTGAGGTTATTGATATTTCTCCCAGCAATCTTGATTCCAGCTTGTGTTTCTTCCAGTCCAGCGTTTCTCATGATGTACTCTGCATATAAGTTAAATAGGCAGGGTGACAATATACAGCCTTGACATACTCCTTTTCCTATTTGGAACCAGTCTGTTGTTCCATGTCCAGTTCTAACTGTTGCTTCCTGGCCTGCATACAGATTTCTCAAGAGGCAGGCATATATGAAAAATATTTTAAAAGCTTCCAGAACGTAAGAAATAATCAGCTATCAGGCTTCTTGGTAACAACACAAAATGCTTGAAGGCAATGTGCTTTGCCTTCAAAGTTCTGAAGGAAAAATGTTTGTAACTTTGAACTTAAAATTCTATACCCATAGCTCCATCAACTATAAAGCTCAGGCAAAAACACTCTCACACACACATCAACCCTAAAATTTGTTATTAAGCAGTGTTCTGAACACATCAAGGATGCAGTTCAGCAAAATGAAAGCCAAAGAAAAGTGAAAGCGAAGTCACTCAGTCATGTCCAACTCTTTGGGACCCCATGGACTGTAGCCTACCAGGCTCCTCTGTCCATGGGATTTTCCAGCCAATAGTACTGGAATGGATTTCCATTTCCTTCTCCAGGCGATCTTCCCCACCCAGGGATCGAACCCAGGTCTCCCACATTTGTAGACAGATGCTTTACCATCTGAGCCAGACAAAACATAGGATCTAAGAAATAGAATATCTAGTCCACTGACACAGAAAGGAAAGATCCAGAATGACCACTACGTGGCAGACCTGGAGAATAACAAATCTCACACTAAGACAAAAAGTATGACAGAGAAACCAGATCATTTTGAGAATGAAGGTATTTTATTCTTATGTCATTTAGAAGAAAAAAATAGTAACTCTAAATTCTAGAGAGGAAAAAAAGCTATATATGAAAGTCAAGATTCAGCTATAAAGAAAACTGAACTATTATATAATTTTGAGAAATGTATGTAGTAGTAGAAAAAAGTAATCTATTTGATCGTGATCCTAGAAATATTCTCTTTAGGGTCATGATTTTGGACACAGAGACTAAAAAAATGTAATCATAGTATAAACTCTTTAGTTCTGCATTATATAATCATAGTAAGTTAAATGTTGTTTACTGAGGTTTTTTAAATTAAACAAACTTTTAAACAACCTTTTAATTTAAAGCTTGATTTTTAGCAGTTATCAAGCTATCAAGATAGTACAGTGATTTCCCATATAACAGTTTCTCATATTATTAACATCTTTCTTTATATATAGCATGGTTGTCACAACTAGGGAATGAACACTGATACTTTAGTATTAACTACACTACACATTTTAGGACACTCAGGTTCAATCGCTGGGTTGGGAAGATCCCCTGGAAGACGGCATGGCAACCCACTCCAGTATTCTTGCCTGGAGAATGCCATGGACAGAGAAGCCTGGCAGGCTACAGTCCATCGGGTTACAAACAGTTAGACACGACTAAGGAACTAACAACTAACACTTTCACTTCTTCACACTACACATTTAACATGGATTTCACTAATTTCTCCCTAATGTCCTTTCTGTTCCAGATCCCATTCAGGATATCATATTTAGTGATCACGTTTTCCCACCTTTTTCTGGTGACAGTTTCTAAAGACCTTACTTTTGATGATCTTAACAGTTCTAAGGAGTACTGGTCAGCTACTATGTTCATTGTAGCATTTCCCCATGCTTATCTCCAATCTCCCTTTCCAATAGTGAGAAACCTGGCTATCAGCCACCATACTTTTACACACTCGTTCATTCCCAGTACACTTGTATAGTAGTTTCAGAATTGTTCATCTGCACCCTTGTGAGAAACAACTTTATCAATCACAGTACAGTGTTTATGTATACTTTTGTCTTTAATGTTACAGTTTCTGAGTCAAAGCATTCTTTTCCAAAGTTATTCATGTCAAGCATTTTTTTACCCATTCCTTCAGTGAGACTATTCATATACATTTCTAAAACATTTGTTACATTCTTTTATTCCTCTGCATTCCATCTTGGGATCCCTCAAACTCCTGGTTTATTTTTTTAATTTGTATACATTAACTTTTTATGCTATAGAGTTCTATGGATTTTAAAGAATGTATAGCATCGTATGTCCACCACAACAGTTTAGTTCATCACCCTAAAAACTCCCCTGTGGTTTCCCAAGTCAAACAGTCCCCCTTCCTCAAACCTCTGACAACCACTGTTCTGCTTTCCATCTCTATAGTTTTGCCCTCTCTAGAAGGCCATATGATTGGTATCGTTTCGTATGTAGCCTTTTCAGTCTCTGGCTTCTTTAATTCAGCAAAATGCATTTAAGATGCATTCATATTGTAGCATTCAGTTCAGTTCAGTCGCTCAGTGATGTCCAACTTCTTGCGACCTCATGCACTGCAGCAGACCAGGCTTCACTGTCCATCACCAACTGTTACAGCTTGCTCAAACTCATGTCCACTGAGTCGGTAATGCCATCCAACCATCTCCTCCTCTGTCGTCCCCTTCTCCTCCTGCCTTCAATCTTTCCCAGCATCAGGGTCTTTTCCAATGAGTCAGTTCTTCACATCAGGTAGCCAAAGTATTGGAGTTTTACATACTCATTGAATGAGTATTCATATTCATATTACATACTTGTTGAATATACAAAAGTTGCAGCATTAATCTGTAGTTATTCCTGCTTTTCATACCCATTGTATAGCTGTACCATCCTTTAATTATCTGTTCACCTATTATTGAAGAACTTGGTTACTTCCACTTTTTTGATGATTATGAAAAAAAGACAGCAGTTGTGAATAAAGCATACATAGGTTTTTGCATGTAAATACATTTTCAAATCAACTTGCTAAATACCTACGAGTGCAATGCTAGGTCATATGACAAGTCTGTGTTTAATTTTATAAGAAATTGCTAAACTGTCTTCCAAAGTGGCTACACCCTTGTGCATTCTACCAGCACACATGAGAGCACCAGCATTTGGTACTCCCAATTTTTTGGATTTTAACCATTCTAATCAATGTGTAGTAGCTCCTCACTGTTTCACTCTTCACTTCCCTAGTGAAAAATAATGTTGACTATCTTCATATGGTTTTTGGCATCCATAAATCTTGTTTAAAGTGTCTACTCAGATCTTCTGTCCATTTTTAAAATAATTGACTTTTCACTGGTGAGCTTTAAAAATTTGTTATATATTCAAGACATACATTTTTTTTAGATATGTGATTTGCAAACATTTTCTCCTAGGTATAATCAGACTTTTCATTGTCTTAACAGTATCTCCTATAGAGCAAAAGTTCTTAATTTTGATAAAGTCCAATTTATCAATAACAGTATCTCCTATAGAGCAAAAGTTCTTAATTTTGATAAAGTCCAATTTATCAATTTTATCTTTCACAGACTGTGAAAGGACCACCTCCAAGAAGGAAGTGAGTTTTTATAATCAAGTGTAACAGAAAAGTCAGATAATTTTGAGAATATGATGAAATATTCTTTTTGTCAATAAGAAGGAAAAAAAAATTCAAAACTCTGGTGGGGTTGGGAAGGGCTCTAAAAGAAAGTCATTATCGAATTATAAATAAAATTAAAATATACATAATTTTAAAAATATATAGTGTACAAGAAAATATAACCCATTTGACTTTGATGTTAAAAACGTTATTGCTAAGGTTATGATTTTGGACCAAGAAACAAAGAAATAAAATCATGATGTACTATTTGTAACTTTTAGAATAAATTGAAAGCATGTAAGAGTTCATTATGATTTCAGAATAATGATAAGACTGATAGCAATCAGTCATATAGTACTTAGTAGGTACCAGGCCTCGTTTTAAATACTTTACATATAATAAGTCAGTTAGTCGTGACACTAATCCTGTGAAATAACATTATTATCCCCATTTCACAGTTGAGGAAAGTGAGGCACAAAGAGATGAAATAACTTGCCAACATCACAAAGTCAGGATGTGGTAGAGGTTGGATTTGAACCCAGGAGGCCTGGCTCCAACATCTACATTCTTAACCATAATGTTATACTGCCTTCTTTAGTGACAGTCTCTCAGTTGTGTCCAAATCTTTGCGACCCCATGGACTATACAGTCCAAGGAATTCTTCAGGCCAGAATACTGGAGTGGGTAGCCTTTCCCTTCCCAGATCTTCCCAACCCAGGGACTGAACCAGGGTCTCCTGCATGACAGGTGGATTCGTTACCAGACCAAGGTCTCCCGCATTGCAGGCGATTCTTTACCAGCTGAGCCACAAGTGAAGCCCAAGAATACTGGAGTGGGGAGCCTATCCCTTCTCCAGCAAATCTTCCTGGCCCAGGAATTGAACTGGGGTCTAGCCTTCTTTAAATACAATATAAATATTATCAACTTTGATCATTTTAAAGTAAACAGATATTTAACAGAAGTTAAAAGACAAAAAAAAGACAGTAAAGGATATGACTGATAAAAGTCTCGCTTTATAAAAAGGAAAATATGAGATACTGCTGACAATTAATGGAACACAAAATAGAGGCTTACGTATACTGGAGCTGCAAAAACAGAGGAAATAACATCAATTAAGCATATAAAATTTGAAGGAAAGTAGGGTAGCACATATTCCCTACTTTAGGTAGTAAATAAACTAAAGCCTCATCTTTTTTTTTTTTTTTTTTTAAGCCACATCACACAGCTTGTGGGATCTGGTTCCCTGACCAGGGATCAAACAGAGTTCCCCTGCAGTAGGGAATTCCCTAAAGCCCAATCTTTAATGACAGGTCATCAACACTTACTGCCTTAGCTGATGGATCAAGAAAAATAGTGGCATATTATAAATTATAGAGGCATCTAATAGAAGACAAAAAGAAATAATTAAAATTGGCTTTTAGTATTTCAAAGTTCTGGATCAAAACTTCCTGGGATCAAACTCCATTCCTCCATTTAGTATTAATAGTGCTATTTAGTTACTTGGTCTTCTTTTCTTCAATATTCTTACCTAAAAATGGCTGCTGCTGCAAAGTCACTTCAGTCGTGTCCGACTCTGTGCAACCCCATAGATGGCAGCCCACCAGGCTCCTCCATCCCTGGGATTCTCCAGGCAAGAATATTGGAGTGGGTTGCCATTTCCTTCTCCAGTGAATGAAAGTGAAAAGGGAAAGTGAAGTCGCTCAGTCGTGCCCGACTCTCAGCGACCCCATGGACTGCAGCCCGCCAGGCTCCTCTGT
Source organism: Oryx dammah (assembly GCF_014754425.2). NCBI lineage: Eukaryota > Metazoa > Chordata > Mammalia > Artiodactyla > Bovidae > Oryx > Oryx dammah. The sequence continues at coordinate 20,219,520 of NW_024070200.1, forward strand.
CCATGGGACTTTCCAGGCAAGAGTACTGGAGTGGGGTGCCATGCTGCTAATTCATATGATGTTATGAAGATTAAGAGAGTTAGTACAAATAGAGCATTGGAACTATGAGTGGTTCAGAGCAGTAAACCCTAAGTAAACATTCGCTATCAGCTATGAATTAGAGGGCACACACACAAAATCAGTTTATATTTGCCTCCTGACTTACTTGGCCAAAGATTCAAATCTCAGCAGTGAGGGTGCCACTAAAAGCAGGGACAAATGCAGCACATCTCGGCAGAGCTTCCATTGGCCTCTAGAGGCAGGCACTCCCAGTGAGAGGACAAGGTAGGGTCTTGCGATATTTGGCCAGCTCAGTTCTCTTGGTTCTACTCTCTTTGACGCTTAGGGCTTACATCACCACTTTGTGCAATACAATCTCTAACAAGTTATGCCCTTTAATGGGAAGATATTACAAACATCTGGGTTCCTGCTGGTTCCTGAGCCAAACTCAGTGCTAATGAGGCCACTGTTTAAAAAAATTTTTATTGGAATATAATTGCTTTACAATGTTGTGTTAGTTTCTGCTATACAGCAAAGTGAGTCAGCTTTATACATACATGTATCTCCTCTTTTTTGGATTTCCTGCCCATTTAAGTCAACACAGAACACTGAGTAGAGCTCCCTGTGCTATGTAGTAGTGATAGCTTACAGTGAACGATGTCAGATTCATGATCTCCGAAGAAGATTCAGCTTCAGCACCAGAGACCAGGTTTGACCACGCAGGGCTCTTGTGTGGCAGAAGTTCTATTACAGGGAAAAGGGACAGAGAAACCTTCTGACATTAGACAATTGGCAGGGGGTGGAGAGTGCCCCACTCGCTAAGTCTTTAGCAAGAGAATCATATACTTTTTAAATTAGTTATTACGATAAATCAAAAGAATGTCTCAAGGTTGTAAAAATTTTACCAGACCCCCTCCCACAATTTATATTTTAGGATAACAGGATTAGAATTTAACAAAAGAAAGATCCTATCTGACCCACTCCCATAATAAACATTTTACAATAACAAGATTAGTCAGAAGGTTTTCAGGAAGGAGAAACTGTCCTCAAGCAGGATATATTGTTATATTATCCTTAGTACTGAGTTTAAACTGAGTTGTTTGTTCTGTGAATCATCAATTCCGGGCTTAAAAAAACATTTTATGTGACTAAGGCTAAGGAATGTAGAGAAAAAAAAGAGTTGTTCTTTCTTCCTTCTTGAGAATTCCTGACCCCTATCTCCTCCTTGAGAACCCCAGGCCCCTCTCCCCTCCTCAGGGACCCCAGACTTCTTACCAACCTGCCTAGAAACTGACTCTCTCAGTAGGTTCTCATTAGTTATCTATTTTATACATAGTATCAACAGCCTATATCTCACGATCACAATCACAAATTTTTATGTAATGGGAGGAACCAAAATTAATGTCCAGATGCTTCTAAACAGCCTTGCTTCCCCAGGTTTCTAATGTTTGTAAAGGCTTTCCCCAAAGATATCTCCTGAGGAGGAGATCTGGGCTTCTGATCATTGTAGAAAATATTAAAAATCATGACTCCTGCTACAGATTTCATTAGCTTATTAGGGGAAAAAAGGACACACATAAAAATATAATGAACTTCACAACACAGACAAGATAAAGGGGGAGTGGAATAAAGATGCAGACTTTCACAAAATGAAAGAATAATTGGTGTTTGGAAAAGAAATAGATCATTCTGTGGTGACAGGATAAAGATCTTAAGCAAGTATCCAGTGACACTGATAGAAGAGATTTATACAAGACTAACTGTGAAAGGCCACGAGAACCTGGAGCCTTTCAAGATATGTACTAAGCAGAGATACAGGGTATTTCAAAGAGTTTAATTTTTTGTTACTACATTCATTTCCAGATGACTCAGTCTCATAGTTTTAAACACTATCTCAATTCTGATGACTCTCAGACCTGCTTCCTAAATTTCAGTCTAATAGGGCTTCCCTGAGAGCTCAGTTGGTAAAGAATCTGCCTGCAATTCAGGAGACCCAGGTTCAATTCCTGGGTCCGGAAGATCCGCTGGAGAAGGCATAGGTTACCCACTCAAGTATTCCTGGGCTTCCCTTGTGGCTCAGCTGGTAAAGAATCCACTTGTACTGTGGGAGACCTGGGTCTGGTAAAGAATCTGCCTGCAATGTGGGAGACCTGGGTTCAATACCTGGATTGGGAAGATCCCTTGGAGAAGAGAAAGGCTACCCACTCCAGTATTCTGGTCTGGAGAATTCCATGGACTGTATAGTCCATGGAGTCGCAAAGATTTGGACATGACTGAGTGACTTTGACTTTCATACCCACCTGGACAGTTTTGCTCTGCTTGGATGTCAAGCTGGGATCACAAACTTAGCATGTACAAAGCTTAACTCCTAACAAACCCACTACCAAACCTGCTCCTCTCAGATGCACCTCATTCTCAGTTCAGGCCAAAAGGATTTCAAATAATCCTTGACTGTCCATTTCCCCTCATGCTTTACATCCAACCCACCAGAAAATTCTATTGGTTCTACTTCAACTACACCCCAAACCAGAGTACCTCTCACTACTCCCACTGCTATCACCGATGTCTGAGCCTCTATGATATCTCACTGAGATCTGTATCAAAGCTCCTATCTGATCTCCCTGCTTCCTCTCTCTTTTCAATTACAGTTGCCAGAATGATTCTATTAACAAGAAGGATCATGTCACTTGTAACTTCAAAATCTTCCCAAGGCTAAACATTTCATTCAGAGAAAAAAAAAAAACCACACTCCTAATTGTGTCCTACAAGGCCCCACTCAATCTGTATTTTTCCACTCTATACCTATCTTCCTAATACCTTTGATTTCTATTAATATTACCCATCTTCCAGCTCACTCTACTCCTCCCTAATATTCAATCATGCCAGACATGCTTACATCCGAGGTCCTTTGCACTTGCTGCTCCCTTTGCTTGGAAACCTCTTTTCCTCAGATATTTGCTGCCTTTCCTACTCATTTTCTTCAAGTCTTTACTGATATGCCACCTTTACAGAAGGGCCTTCTAGGACCTTATCCAAAATGTCAACCTTTCACCCTCAATACGCCCTATTTCCCCACTTCATTTATTTTTTTCTCCTTTTCAGTTATCACCATCTAAGACATTATGCATTTTGCTCCTTTGTCACTGCATGACCTCACTGGAATATAAGCCACCAGAGTCATAAGTTTTTGTTTGATTATTAATTGCTATATGATTATTATACCCTTAGTAGCTACACATCCTTGGCACATAATAAGCACTCAATAAATATTTGTTAAATGAAGAGAGAACATGGAAATGCTGTTCAAAATACATAATTATAGTTAGAACACCATATTCTTAAAAACATTTCAGTTCAGTGCAGTCGCTCAGTTGTTACAAGGCTTCTGGGGAGTACAAAGATGAAAAAGACAGCAGTGGGACATAATTAACTATAATCCAAAATAGACATTCACAACTTTTATGTGAGAATTACAGAAAAAAAAAGTGGTATAAGGGACTCAAGAGAAAAACTCTATCAGTAGGGGACAACTGCAGTAACCTAGGTATCAGCTGATTAGGCCCTATATTGGCTAAAGTACAATAAAAATGGAAAGGGTCATATGTTACAATGATCATAATAATAGAAACAGTTGGTAGGATTTGGTGACTAGTTGAATTCAGAAAGAAACAGCAAATCACTGCTAAATGTCAAACTTAGGTAATGACAAAAATAGCAGTGCTATTTGAAAAAAAAAAAAGAGAGAGAGAGAGAAAGGAGGATTAAAGTGGCAGGAAAAATGTTAAGTCCAATATTAGATATGTTTGAGGTGATACCAGATCACATAAGAGAAAATTTCAGGACAGTTCTAGATCCAGAACTATGACTTAGGGTTAAGAATGTAGCTGACCCTTAAACAACACGGAGTTACAGATACCAATCCTCCATCCAGTCAAAAACCCGTGTACAACTTTATAGTCAGCCCTCAGTATCTGTAGTTTTGTACCTGAAAATTCAACCAGTCACAAATTGTGTAGAATTATTAAACACTCAACATATAAGTGGATCCATGCAGTTCAAACACATATTGTTCAAGTGGCAACTATATAGACTTAGGAGTTATTTTCTCACAAAGATATCCGTGAACTGAAAAAAAGTGATATTTCTAAGCAAAAGACTAAAGGTAAAAACCATGAGAAACAGATAACCTACAGGGCAGGAGAAGGAAGAGGTGCAACTGAATATAACAAAGAAAAAAAAGAGAGAAAGAAAGAAAACAATATATATCTCTCCAGCCTTTAAAAAAATAATCAAGCTACCATTCATTTTGCATTTAGCAATTTTACAAATATGTTCATTCAAGTACTCAAGATATCAGATGAAATCAAAGCAATATTTCAGTTCAATCTTGGCTTAGAATTGTCAGACTAGTAAAATTAGGCATTTTGCTGGTAAACTCTGAAACAAAAAATAGCTTATGTACTTTTTCACATTTCATGGAGCGGAGTGCAGATGTAAGATAAAGAATATGATACAAGTCTCTGTCACCCAGGAAACCACCTAATGGCAAATTGCTTAGCCTTCTTTATAAATGTAACTTCACCGTGATCTGGCTAGTTCCATACATATATGTAGTATTCAATATATATTCATTTATAATAATAGCAGGCAAAACAAGTAACACATGCAAAAATAGGTAAAATTAAAATAGTTTAGGGTAGGGAGGGGAAATAAGGAATTTTTTAATGGGTATAGAGCTTTAGTTTAGAAAAATGAAAAAGTTCTGAGATGGATGAACAATAACACAATAATGTGGATATACTTAAGGCCACTGAACTGTATGCTTAATGATAAATTTTTATGTATCAATTCAGTTCAGTTTAATGGCTCAGTCACGTCCGACTCTGTAACCCCATAAACAGCAGCATGCCAGGCCTCCCTGTCCATCACCAATTCCCGGAGTTTACCCAAACTCATGTCCATTGAGTCAGTGATGCCATCCAACCATCTCATCCTCTGTCGTCCCCTTCTCCTGCCTTCAATCTTTCCCAGCATCGCAGTCTTTTCCAATGAGTCAGCTCTTCGCATCAGGTAGCCAAAGTATTGGAGTTTCAGCTTTAACATCAGTCCTTCCAATGAACACCCAGGACTGATCTCCTTTAGGATGGACTGGTTGGATCTCCTTGCAGTCCAAGAGACTCTCAAGAGTCTTCTCCAACACCACAGTTCAAAAGCATCAATTCTTTGGCGCTCAGCTATAGTCCAACTCTCACATCCATACATGACTACTGGAAAAACCATAGCCTTGACTAGACGGACCTTTGTTGACAGAGTAATGTCTCTGCTTTTTAATATGCTGTCAGGGTTGGTCATAACTTTCAAGGAGTAAGCGTCTTTTAATTTTTATGGCTGCAATTACCATCTGCAGTGATTTTGGAGCCCCAAAAAATCAAGTCTGACACTCTTTCCACTGTTTCCCCATCTATTTCCCATGAAGTAATGGGACTGGATGCCATGATCTTCGTTTTCTGAATGTTGAGCTTTAAGCCAACTTTTTCACTCTCCTCTTTCACTTTCATCAAGAGGCTTTTGAGTTCCTCTTCACTTTCTGCCATAAGGGTAGTGTCATCTGCATATCTGAGGTTATTGATATTTCTCCCGGCAATCTTGATTCCAGCTTGTGTTTCTTCCAGTCCAGCGTTTCTCAGGATGTACTCTGCATATAAGTTAAATAAGCAGGGTGACAAATATACAGCCTTGACATACTCTTTTTCCTATTTGGAACCAGTCTTGACATACTCTTTTTCCCACTTGGAACCAGTCTGTTGTTCCATGTCCAGTTCTAACTGTTACTTCCTGACCTGCATACAGGTTTATCAGGAGGCAGGTCAGGTGGTCTGGTATTCCCATCTCTTTCAGAATTTTCCATAGTTTATTGTGATCCACACAGTCAAAGGCTTTGGCATAGTCAATAAAGCAGAAACAGATGTTTTCCTGGAACTTTCTTGTTTTTTCGATGATCCAGCAGATGTTGGCAATTTGATCTCTGGTTCCTTTGCCTTTCCAAAACCAGCTTAAACATCTGGAAGTTCATGGTTCATATATTGCTCAAGCCTGGGTTGGAGAATTTTGAGTATTACTTTGCTAGTGTGTGAGATGAGTGCAATTGTGCCGTAGCTTGAACATTCTTTTGCATTGCCTTTCTTTGGAATTGGAATGAAAACTGACCTTTTCCAGTCCTGTGGCCACTGCTGAGTTTTCCAAATGTGCTGGCATGTTGAGTGCAGCACTTTCACAGCATCATCTTTCAGGATTTGAAATAGCTCAACTGGAATTCCATCACTTCCACCAGCTTTGTTTGTAGTGATGCTTCCTAAGGCCCACTTGACTTCACATTCCAGGATGTCTGGCTCTAGGTGAGGGATCACACCATCCTGATTATCTGGGTCATGAAGATCTTTTTTGTACAGTTCTTCTGTGTATTCTTGCCACCTTTTCTTAATATCCTCTGTTTCTGTTAGGTCATACCATTTCTGTCCTTTATCGAGCTCATCTTTGCATGAAATGTTCCCTTGGTATCTCTAGTTTTCTTGAAGAGATCTCTCGTCTCTTCCATTCTACTGTTTGCCTCTATTTCTTTGCACTGATGGCTGTGGAAGGCTTTCTTATCTCTCCTTGCTGTTCTTTGGAACTCTGCATTGAAATGGGTATATCTTTCCTTTTCACCTTTGCTTTTTCCTTCTCTTCTCTTCACAGCTATTTGTAAGGCCTCCCCAGACAGCCATTTTGCTTTTTTGCATTTCTTTTTCTTGGGGATGGTCTTGATCCCTGTCTCCTGTACAATGTCATGAACCTCCGTCCATAGTTCATCAGGCACTCTGTGTATCAGATCTAGTCCCTTAAATCTATTTCTCATTTCCATTGTATAATCATAAAGGATTTGATTTAGGTCATACCTGAATGGTCTAGTGGTTTTCCCCACTTTCTTCAATTTAAGTCTGAATTTGTTATGTATCTTTTACTACCAAAAAAAAAAAAAAAAAAACCTAATTCAGCTCATATATGTACTATAAGCTAAATGCTAATTCTCCAGAAGCAATGATTATTTCAATATTCTTTTTAATCCCATGTCTCTGAATTCCTATCACTGTAATTCAATAACAAAGAAGAAAAGCTGTGATCAAAGATAAAACTGACAAAGGAAAATAGAGAATAAGATAAAAACAAGTTTTTTAAATTGAAAATAATTTTTATCAGATTGGATCTAGAAGATCAAGATGGTGGACAGAGTAGGAACATCCCAAGCTCATCGTCTCCAACGGACCCACACATAGAACTACATATAGAATAACTATCTCTGAAAATGACTTAAAGACTAGCAGAATACATTTTCTACAATTAAAGATATAAAAGAAAATGGGTAGGAGGGGCACAGAACCCACATCCTAGTGCAGCAACCCACAACTAGGAGGGGTATCACAACTGCAGACATTAACCCTGGAGAGAGAGTAAGGTGTCTGAGCCCTTTTTCAGGCTCCCTAGCTTGGGGCACTAGAACTGGGAAGACAAACCTTCACAAGAAGGATGGACTTAGAGAGTATTATGCTAAGTGAAATAAGTCAGAGAAATCAAAAATAACATGCAATTTCACTTATATATGGACTCTACAAACAAGACAAAAGAAAACAAAAGAGAAACAGAGCCAGAGAAACAGATGACAAACTGGTGAACACCAGCGGGGAGGTGGGTGGGGGTTGGGTAAAATAGGTAAAGGGGATTCAGAAGTACAAATTTCCAGCTGTAAGACAAATGAGTAACCAAGACGTAATGTTCACCACAAGCAACACAGTTGATAATACTGTCATAAATATGTATGGTGACATTTGGTTAAAAAACTTACAGTTGTAATCAACTCATAATGTATGTGTGTGTTAGTCGCTCAGTCATGTCTGACTCTTTGCGACCCCAAGGACTGTAGCCTGCCAGGCTACTCTGTCCTTGGAATTTTCCAGGCAAGAATGCTGGAATGGGTTGCCATTTCCTTCTCCAGGGGATCTTCCCTGCCCAGGGATCAAAGCTGTGTCTCCTGCGTTGCAGGCAGGTTCTTTACCATGTGAGCCACTGGGGAAGCCCATAATGTATATAAATGTCAAATCACTGTTTTCACTTGAAACTAAGATAATATTGTATGTCAACTGTATTTCAAGTAAAAAATAAATAAAAACTTTTAAGAGTCAACCCTAATCACAAAAGTAGGAAAACATAAAATGAAACAGTCAGTGTTGAAATTAAGGAATTAAGTCAAATACATACTTGCAAACTTGGGAGGACATCCTAGAATTCCTGACAAAGGAACTGTGTGGTAAAGGACAGAAGGATCTTTCCATATCTCAATCCTGAGAAGCAAGAGCTGAAGGGAAAGTCAAGGTAGAACAGTAGAAAAAATATATGATTTTAACTAAGACTTTTAATAGTTTGGCAAACAAAAAACTACAGACTACTGTGGTAGGTGGCTATAAGCAGGTTCACAACATATAGGGAAATATACATAGTATGGAGAGTAGATTTTTTTCATTAATATTTTCACCTTAGTGTTTACTGTGTTCATTCAAAAGTAGAGCTGGCAAGCAGCTTTCATGACAGGAAGATTACCAACTGAAAGGGATATCACACTCCTCCAGTGCTGTGTAACTTTCAATGCCTCTTTATGATAGTCCTGAAATATAATCAGAGCAGAGTCAAGTAAGATGCTAAGGCTTCTCTTCAGATGCACCAATTTCCACCAAAAGAATAAGTACAAATTCCCTTACTGAAGCTGTGAGTTCCAAACTTACCACCTTAGGATTCTGTGTGATTAAAACTATAAACTAGTCTCATATGCTCTGCTAGGACTCTTTTCTCCTTTGTCACCACAGATCATATTACTAATAGCACAACTCTCCTTCATTTGTAATCCAAAACCCCGTTATTCCTGCTGGAAATGCCACAGTGCTTTACAACCATCCAATCCCAGTCACCTTTCAAAGAGAGATCTCATCTCCTTTGTGAAATCCTCTTCTAATCTCTTCATTGCTAAATATTCATAATCTTTGCAGTCTAAATTAGTGCTTCTTGGAAATTCCCTGGTGGTCCACAGCACTTTCACTGCCATGACCTGGGTTCAGTCCCTGGTGGGGAAACTAAGATCCCACAAGATGCCTAAAATAAATAAGTGCTGCTTTTTTTTTTCTCTCTACTTGTGGTAAATGGGGGCTACTCTCCAGCTGCAGTGCACTAGCATAGGCTCTAGGCACAGGCTTCAGCAGTGGCGGCATATGGCTCAATAGTTGTGACTCATGGGCTTAGCTGCTCTGCCACATGTGTGATCTCCCAGGACCAGGGACTGAAACAGTCTCCTACATTGGCAGGCGGATTCTTTACCACTGAGCCACTAAGGAAGACCCAATAAATGCTTCTTGAACTATCTGTGGTAAAATGCCATTTTTAAAATTTTCTAATCCTTTGTAGACCGAGCCTTTTATAAAATGAAATTTAAATGAATTACCAGAATTTTTTTAAACATGTAAAATAGAAATCAAATTTTATTATAAATTTGACAGGTATATAATTTCTCTGTCAAGTTCCTATAAAAGTTTCTAAAGCTTATTCTTAATTTCTGTACTTATATTTCAGCACAGTGGTAATAGTTCACACACTGCTATCAGTCTGCAGACTGCACTTTGGGTTTCTTCATTTTGTTTTTAAATTTTTATTTTGTATTGGAGCATAGTTGATTAACAATGTTGCATTAGTTGCAGGTGTTTAGTAAGGTGATTCGGTTATTCTGCTCAATATTCTGCAATAACCTAAATGGGAAAAGAATTTACAGAATGCACTTTGAACAGCATGTGTCTAAACAACTCAGGGTTTAAATGAATGAATATTCATTTATTTGAAAAAAACTGAAACTTGAATTCAGCATTTGTTTAAGCAGGACTCAGATATGAAAAGGACAATAACTCTGGAAAGTAGACACTACATGTATGTACAAAGGCACAGATGTGAGAAATGACATGGCATGTTGCTGACACAATGAACTGAATAGCTCTTACTTGAGGGGCATGTACTGTGAGAGAGGGAACTAAGTGCCAGGTAGGGCTACAGGGGAAAAGATAAGTGAGGAAAAAGCCCCAAATATTTCTAAAGAAGTACCATGATAGAATCAGTGTCTTTGAAAAAGTAAGCTGGGAGTGGACAGGCTGAGGGACTTTACACTTACGGTGTTATATATTATACCTTTTTTCATGTCCTCCAGAGCCTGGAAAAGTGCTCAGTAGATGATGGATGTAAAGCATTGTCATTAAGTAGCAGGTGTTAAAAAATACTTGAAATTCTGTTAGAGGTACTAATTGAAAATATTCTATATTTACTACACCTGACTTCTAAAAGTTAAAACAAAAAACACTGTACAGATACTTCACCTGTATAAGAGTAAAGAAAACTCAGCTCGGAAAGAGTTGATCATTGGCCAGCAAGAGATTTCAACGAATTTCTGAAAGGCAAAAACAGAACAGGAGTGTATTAACAAATTAAACAGAACAGACTACAACAGGAGGAAGCTGCAACTGAGATGAAAGCCGACCTGCTCCCTGGAACCCCAGAGGGATTCTAGGCTCAGGGATACCCAAGGAGCTGTCTCAAAGGGTCATTAAAGAAGGGAGTAGCTAAGGACAGAGACAACCAGAAGACCAGAATATAGAAAAGCTGTACCCAGTCAAATACTCCACATCTACCTTCCCTCTTCCACCTCTACCCACAAAGCATACATGGAAGCCTAATATTTATCCCTGACCAAAAATAACAAGAGGATAACTCTCCTTTGTGGCAAAGATGTTCAACTATCAACCTATATTAACACACATCCTTCTATAAGATAGAGTTGTCTCTAAGAAAGAACTGCTTAGCCAAACCACCCACCCCTTCTCAGACCCCTCTTGTATCTAGGTACTACCATATGACTAGTTTTAGCCAATGGAATGAAACAGAAGTAATGGGTCATTTCCCTGCCAGGCAATGAAGTGTCTTCTCTATTCTCTCCTTCCCTTCCTTTAGAAGGATACAGAGAACCACAAGGAATTTTAAGGATAGCAGAATCACAAAAAAAATTCACTACACCAAATCACAGGAAGGAAAGTTGCCTGCTGAGAAGACCCTCACTGGACGACTAAAGAAGCAAAAAACTAAAATGCTTTTTTGTTAAGCCATTGCTTGAATTTTCAGGTTTACTGGTTTCGGCAAATAGCATCCTTACTAACAATAGCCCCTTTTTAAAAAAGGAAATAAGAAAAGGAGGAACGGGAAAACATCAACAGAAAAATTAAGCTTCGGTTTTAGTGACCCAGGGGCAGGCCTTCCTCTTTGTGGCATTTGGAATATCAGCAGCCTAACAGTCAGCTTTCTATCCACCCACACTCAAGGAAAGCCTGACAGCTGGCATGTTCCATCACACATGCATATTAAGACAAAGAACTAGGTCACTGGAATGGGAGGGACATGAATGATTATCACCAAGAGGTCAGATGTGGTAGATTAAATTATTCTTGTAGTACCTTACTTACCCTGTGTGGCCAATAGCAACTAGCACATGCTTTCAACTTTCAGCCAACAAATTTCCTTGTCCAAAACTGCAACTTCATTAGTTAAACTGCCTTCCATGATGATATCACAGACAACAGTTTTATCAAAAGTTTTGCTACTACATAACACAATTCACCATTTTCCCAGCCTCCTGTAGTGGTTTCCTTGCTAACTAACCACCAACCAGTTTCAAAGCCAATGGTATGTAATTGAAGTTTCTGTTATACCTGCACCCCATCCGAGGTATCCACTTTTAAATTAATCATCCTTTTCAGGCAAAATAAGCAAACACAAAATATCAGTAACATACAAAAATAAGCATATATTTCTCACTTAGAGAAATAAATTATTTAAGTCAATTGGGGCAATTCTGTTTCAGGCTGTAAATCAAGTTGACATCTCTCCCATGTGTTTCTATCTAGGGCTCTACAGTGGCCAGCAGATGCCTGGGACCTGTTTCATTATGCAAAGATTGGAAACTCCCAGAGTGGCAAGTGGACACATTTAATAGCTCATAAGGCCTAGGCTCAGAACTGGTGCAGTCACTTCTTCCCAAGTTCTTCTGGCCAAGAAGTAAGTATCTGCTGAACAGTTACCTAACCTGTCACAATTCACTCTCTTGCACACAAAGATTGTGACTACTGCACAGTAAAAGGTGATTAATGGAAGAACCAAGACATTAAACAAAGATTAAATTTTGCAATCTGGTACAACATGGAGGGAACCTGAAGGTATTATGCCAAATGAACAAGCCAAAAAGAAAAAGACAAATACTGTATGATTTCACTCACATGTGGAATATTTTTAAAAATAAACTGAACACACACACACACATGGATACAGAGAACAGATTGGTGGTTACCAGAGGGAAAGGGGAGTGGGGAGAAAACAAAATGGATAAAGAGGGTGTATGGTGATGGATGGAAACTAGACTTTTGGATAGTGAGCACTTTGCTGTGCATAAAGTTGTTAATTATTACGTTGTACACATATTATAAACCAATATTACAACATATTATAATGTTATAAGTCAATGTTAACTCAAAAATATATATGTAGCTCAAAATTCTCCAAGCCAGGCTTCAGCAATACGTGAACCGTGAACTTCCTGATGTTCAAGCTAGTTTTAGAAAAGGCAGAGGAACAAGAGATCAAATTGCCAACATCTGCTGGATCATGGAAAAAGCAAGAGAGTTCCAGAAAAACATCTATTTCTGCTTTATTGACTACGCCAAAGCCTTTGACTGTGTGGATCACAATCAACTGTGGAAAAATTCTGAAAGAGATGGGAATACCAGACCACCTAACCTGCCTCCTGAGAAATCTGTATGCAGGCCAGGAAGCAACAGTTAGAACTGGACATGGAACAACAGACTGGTTCCAAATAGGAAAAGGAGTACATCAGGACTGTATATTGTCACCCTGCTTATTTAACTTCTATGCAGAGTACATCATGAGAAACGCTGGACTGGAAGAAACACAAGCTGGAATCAAGATTGCTGGGAGAAATATCAATAACCTCAGATATGCAGATGACACCACCCTTATGGCAGAAAGTGAAGAGGAACTCAAAAGCCTCTTGATGAAAGTGAAAGAGGAGAGTGAAAAAGTTGGCTTAAAGCTCAACATTCAGAAAAGGAAGATCATGGCATCCGGTCCCATCACTCCATGGGAAGTAGATGGAGAAACAGTGGAAACAGCGTCAGACTTTATTTTGGGGGGCTCCAAAATCACTGCAGATGATGACTGCAGTCATGAAATGAAAAGACGCTTACTCCTTGGAAGAAAAGTTATGACCAACCTAGATAGCATATTCAAAAGCAGAGACATTACTTTGCCGACTAAGGTCCGTCTAGTCAAGGCTATGGTTTTTCCAGTGGTCATGTATGGATGTGAGAGTTGGACTGTGAAGAAGGCTGAGCGCTGAAGAACTGATGCTTTTGAACTGTGGTGTTGGAGAAGACTCTTGAGAGTCCTTTGGACTGCAAGGAGATCCAACCAGTCCATTCTGAAGGAGATCAGCCCTGGGATTTCTTTGGAAGGAATGATGCTAAAGCTGAAACTCCAGTACTTTGGCCACCTCATGCAAAGAGTTGACTCATTGGAAAAGACTTTGATGCTAGGAGGGATTGGGGGCAGGAGGAGAAGGGGACGACCAAGGATGAGATGGCTGGATGTCATCACGGACTCGATGGACATGAGTCTGAGTGAACTCCGGGAGATGGTGATGGACAGGGAGGCCTGGTGTGCTGCGATTCATGGGGCGCAAAGAGTCGGACATGACTGAGTGACTGAACTGAACTGAACTGATGTGCATATACACACACATGAAAAAAACTTAAAATTACAATTAACTACCAAATACTGGTAGGAATTGAGGGAGGGAAAAGAAAGTAACTGAACTAAATCTTCATCTTTTATATATAAAGTGGAGGAAATAGATGGTGTTTAATCAACCAAGGAGTGTATGTAAAAACATAACAATTTAAAAGTTTCCTGAAGAACAAACAATAAGTTAGTTCAAATGTTTGTTTATGGGGGTAGGCCTAACAACTAGTGGCAAGGAATAGAAACTGTTGCTTTACATCAAAAGTACTGTTGTACTACATTTTTTTGTTGACATGTTCATGTATTACTCTAAGAAAAAAAGTAATGAATTTCTACTAGAAACTTTTCCCTTAAAGGCTAGATTTTAGAGATGAGAGAATATTCCTATATATAAACTGAATACCATGGAAAAAACTGTGTAAGTGAAAGGAAACATACTTTCATTGTGGTACCCAAGTATGAGTCTCCCCTTTATATTCAGTGTAAGTGCAGAAGTAGTTCACATTCCTAGAGAATGCAGTTAGGAGCTAATAAATTTAATATTTAGAAATTTATTTAACATCACTTTTGCCATAAAAAATTCTTAATATGGAAAAATTTATTTATAAAACTTAAGACAAGTGATCTGCTGTTACTCACAATATAGAGAACTGATATGAATACTACCCACCAAAAAGTATATAGGTACAACAAAAGGAAGATAGAAAACAAACACTAATAGATTAAACAATAATTAACCTAAACTACAAATAAAACACAGGTCATTCAGGTCAACAATTCTTTCCAACCATGGCAGACATCACAAATCAAACATGGCACTCTGCCCAGTAACACACGGGAACAATCTCAAATTCCAAAATTCATCTCAGTACAGTACTCCTCACCCTCCAAAACTGATCAGAGTTGGCAAATCAAGTGAAACTTCTTTATCCTAGAACAAAGCAACACTCCAATTAAAGTTTACTACATGAAAATATTTACTTCATTTCGCCTTTTCAGCACTTAAAAGGCTTAACAGATTTTTCCAAAGGTTAGATATTACATTGAGAACCTTGCCGTAATTGAACATTAAGAATGTATTTCTTCATGGCAGAGTCTCGTAGCTACTCAACTAATATAACCTGGAAATCTGATGGATATTCAAGCAGTAAGGAAAGGCAAAAAAGACTGTCCAAACACGTTTCAACAACTATTTAAAAGATCTGTTGACAGCTTAGAACAATTTTGTTCAATACAGAGTTCCAGGCATTTCTGGATCAAAGGTTATTACTGAGCCATGGTATCGAGCAGATGAGCAGACAGATGCTGGGCCCACATCTTGTCCTGAACAAAGTTCCTTCCTCTCTTCACCCAAATCCCCACAGCCATCTGTCTAAAGCACTCCGCACATTACTACATCCTCCTAAATTCAGCTAACTGGACTAGGGCAGGACACTTCACCTTAAAGCAAGCCAATCAAGAGGAATACGATCAACTTTTTTGTGGCATATCTTCCAAAATAATCCAGTGAGATCTTCACACAAATTTCAACTGGAAACAAAGAACAAACTTGCAAGTGAAAGTAGATTCTTGAACTAGAAGACCATGTAAATTAGTCAGGGCCAGCAGCTGGGCCCTATGCAAAAGGAAAGAGCAAAGGACGCCTGCTGAAAAGGAGAGACTATGGAACAACTGGGCTTCCCTTGTGGCTCAGCTGGTAAACAATCTGACCACAATGTGGGAAACCTGAATTCGACTCCCTGGATTGGGAAGATCCCCTAGAGAAGGGAAAGGCTATCTACTGCAGTATTCTGGCCGGGAGAATTGCATGATGGGGTCGCACAGAGTCGGACACGACTGAGCGACTTTCACTTTCACTTCCATTTCCATGGAACAATTAATTACTGGTTTTAGTTCCCCCTCTAGTTCCGGTAAGGCTCAGGTGTGTTCTAATGTATGCATATGGATGGCCTCAAAACTCCCTAAAGTATCTCTAAAAAAAGAAAATGAAAGAAAAAAAAATCCCCTCATTACATAAACTAGTTAAGAAACTAAAGGAACCCAATTAAAATGACTACTTAGAGACAGCACCCTTGCAGTAACTGTGAGATACTGCCCATACACAATATAAGCTGTACAACTCGAACCAAGATAATTAAAATCAGTCAATTACTGATCTTGACTAGAAGTCAAGGAACCTATTGGTTCTATCAACTTGCATTAAAGATAGCAATATTCAGTTTTTAATTACAAAAAGTACCTACAGAAACATTCAATCTCTTGAATTAAAAGCAAGAAAATAGTAATGCTATAAAAAGAAGACATTCAAGTTAAACCTCTTTTTCTTTCCTTAAACTCTGAAAGGAATGAATGAAAATACATATATATAAAATAGTTCAAGGAGTGGAACTGAAACAGGAATTAGCTAGCAGGCCCTGCTCTTGGAACACAAAGTGGCTCCAGCCCACACATATGAAAGTTTTTTGGTTAAGAAGTTACAGTCCGGCATTCTGCCAGATTTCTGGTTTTGCTTGAATCTGGTTATGTTTGCCCTACAGAATATTTTTAATGTGAAAGCTGAAAATCAAGACATTTCATCTTTTAAAAAGTTAGAATTTTAGTTTCTCCTGAAAAATTAGTAAACCTAGAAACACAGAGCCCAGTTTCCCAATGGGAAAAGCATCCTCTGGTAAGCCACAGTCCTCCGCACTACCTATTATGTTGCTGAGAACCCAATTCTTCCCCTGTTGCTCCTGACTCCATTAGGATGTGCTGTACTTAGTCACTCAGTCATGTCAGACTCTTTGCTACAGAGTAGCCCACGCGGGTGGTGGCACCCCACTCCAGTACTCTTGCTTGGAGAATCCCATGGACGGAGGAACCTGGTGGGCTGCAGTCCATGGGGTCGCTGGGAGTCGGACACAACTGAGAGACTTCACTTTCACTTTTCACTTTCCTGCATTGGAGAAGGAAATGGCAACCCACTCCAGTGTCCTTGCCTGGAGAATCCCAGGGACGGGGGAGCCTGGTGGGCTGCCAGACACGACTGAAGTGACTTAGCAGCAGCAGCAGCCCACCAAGCTCCTCTGTCCATGGGGATTCCCCAGGCAAGAATACTGGAGTCGGTCACCATGCCCTCCCAGGGAATCTTCCCCACCCAGGGATCAAACCCAGGTCTCCAGCATTGCAGGTGTATTCTTTACCATCTGAGCCACTAGGGAAGCCCAAGAACACCAGAATGGATAGCCTATCCCTTCCCCAGGGGAATCTTCCCGACCCATGAATAAAACTGGGGTTTTCCTGCATTGCAGGCGGATATGAGCCTTTAGGATATGAGCTATCAATCTCTCCACTGATATAGATCTTCCAGTTCACAAACTTGCACAATCAACTTGTGAGTGGCTTGGTTAAGATCAGTTCTGACATCAACAACATGGTACAACTATTAACAGGGAAAAAAAAAAAAAAGACTCGGACTTTTGTCCTGCATCCAGCTTAGCAGTGCAGACTTTTCCTACCCTAAAGTGTCCTTCAGTTCTTTGTTTCTTTTTCCTGTAATACGACCTCTCTAGGAACTATCCCAATCTTCCTCAGACAAGGGTGGAGAGGAAGAATCAAATTCTCTGTTCTAATCTCCCAGGAGGCTCCTGTGCCCCTAAGTAAACTTATGGATGCAGCTAATAGATGACTGGAAGGAAGTTACATCATCTCTACCAGCCAGCAGTGTCTGAAACCCATACCCTGCTCAGAAAAAAAAAAATTCTTTCAAATAATGTTTGAATTTAGGCAACTTGCATGTTTACTGGTAGCCTTGAACATCTTTTCATAACGTAATTAAAATAAAATTTGTGTCAGTTTTTTTCTGTATTGAAATTTCAAATGATTCAGTATAAGTTATATTTTCATAACTACTGTTTGGCAATGCAGAGAAAGCTAGATGAAAAATATATTTAATAACCTAATAACCAAATTGGAAAAAGCATTAACTTTAGCATGTTAGAAAAGGAAGAACATATGAATATTGAATGTTTTTCTCCAGAAAAATACATTAACAAAAATTAAGGTATCTCTCCAAAAAAAATCAATCATAATAAACATAACAAGAGAAACAGGACAAACACTTGACCATCAGCAGGCACACAGGTCACCCGACCAGGGTACATATCCATCTTGATGTTATACTCTTATCCATTATTTGTTGCCTGGGTTTCAAATCCAAATAAGCATGGGTAGTTGCTATAGTGACAATATGCCACTTTTGGAACCAGAAGCTTAGTACTACTGAGTACTTATACTCTTCATAACGTCAGTACTTCCTCCCACACTTTGAATTATACATCCAACATTACACATTCCAACATTAAAACTTCACAAAATGTGATTTCATTCTGTCCTTTAAAGAAGTCAATTTTGTTACTTTCTCAAAAATAGTTTCCCCAAAATAATTTATAGTTTATGTAGTATAGTAAACGTCAAGAGAAACAACCTAAGCCATTTAACATGTTAAGAACATACATACTCAATATATGCTTAATGGATTAATATTAAAGATTCTGGCTTAATTAAAAAATTGTATGCCATTATTGAAATGTACTTTTTTAAAGAATTTTTTATGTGGACCATTTTTAAAGATGTGGACCAGTCTTTATTGAACATGTTACAATATTGTTTCTTGTTATTTAATGTTTTGGGTTTTTGGCCACAAGGCATGTGAAATATTAGCTCCCCAACCAGCATCCCTTGCACTGGACTACCAGGGAAGTCCCTGAAATATACTGTTTTTTAATCGTAACTGAGCATGATCATATCTTATTAATTCATGTCTTAGCTCAATGTCATTAATAATAGTATTCCTACCATCATTCATTTAATATGAAGATTAAAAGATTTTCATATTAAATGAAACTAAAAATTCAAAAGCAACACTAAGAAGCAGCATTTTATTTTATATCAGATTGATACAGAGGTCCTTATTGACTTATAATGGGGTTCTGTTCCAACAAATCCATCATAAATCGAAAATACCATAAGTCAAAAACAATATACCTAACTTACCAAATATCACAGCTTAGCCTAGGCTACCTTAAACATGCTAAGAAGACTTACATTTAGTTGGCTAATCATCTGACACAAGCCTATTTCATAATAAAGTGTTTAATATCTCATGTGGTTTATTGTACATTGTTCTAAAAGTGAAAAAAATAATTTTTTTTAGAGTATTTGGTTGTTTACCTCGATATTGTCTTGCAACTGGGATATGTGGCTCACTGCCACTATCTAGCATCATGAGAGAGTCTCATACCCATATATTACAAGCCTGGAGAAAATCAAACTTCGGTTTCTACTGAATGCACATCACGGTTTCACGTCATTGTGAAATTAAAAAATCATGAGCAGAATCACCTACTTTGGAGACTATCTGTATTTTTATTTCCTTTAGGAACTATCCCTAATAATTAAAGATTAATTATTAGTGCTATCTAAGGCCTGTATCCACCTGCCAATGCAGAAGATGCAGTTTTAATCCCTGGGTCAAGAAGACACCTTGGAGGAAAACCCATTCGAGTATTCTTGCCTGAGGAATCTCATACACAGAGGAGTCTTCTGGGCTATAGGCTATGGGGAAGCAAAACAGTCGGACAAAAATTAGCGACTAAACAACAACAAGGAGAGGGTAGTTTGTTGCTAGTAAAACACTAAGAATAAGGAAAAATATCATTCTCAAATCAATCGGAGAATATCTCCAGATCATCGGAGTCAGAGACTGGGAACCCTCACACATTGCTGTTAGGACTGAAAAATGATACAGTCACTATAAAAACAGCTTGTAAGTTTCTCCAAAAGTTATACATAGAACTATCGTACAACCTATCATTTTCACTTCTAGGTATCTACTAAAGGGAAACAAGACCGTATGTCCACAAAAGATGTGCAAATGAATATTTAAAGAAATGGTATTCAAAATAGCCAAAAACTAGAAACCTAAATGTTCATCAGAGAATTCCCTGGCGGTCCTGTGGTTAGGATTTGGTGCTTTCACTACCAGTGCTGGGATTCAATCCCTTATCATGGAACTGAGTGGCCATAAATAAACAAATAATGTTAATCAACTGGTAAATGAGTAAACCATAAATAAATGAAATTCTATTCAGCAATAATAAAAGGAATTAATGACACAAGATCAAAAACATTATGCTAAGTCAAAGAAGACAGACATAAGAGATCATATACTGTATAAGTCCATTCATATCAAATGTTCAGAAAAGTCAAATTACAGAAACAGAAAGTACATTCATGGTTGCCTGGAGGTACAAGTGGGGATTAGCTGTAAATGGGCATGTGGAATCTTATTAAAGAGATGAAAATGTTCTAAAACTGATTTATAGCGTTGGTTGTACCACTTGATAAAATAAATTATTAAGGTGTATGAATTGAATTATATATGAAATTAACAAATTATATATGAAAATATATCTCAATAAAATAGGACATTTTCTTTTTTAAAGTCAGAGAACATTAGAGCTGCAGGGAACCTTGCCAGAACTTATACAAATGAAGAAAACTGAGGCCCCAAAGGGTTAAACAATTGTTTAAATGTTACCCAGCTAGATCCTGACTAAAGTAAAAAAGTCCAAAATCCAGCTTCAGCCTCCTACAAAAAATAAAATGCCAAGGAACTGTTTAAAATTACAATAATAGTTGCATAGATTTCTTTGTGAGGAGTTCTAGAAGTATCTAAATTTGGGAACCTAAAAGAATGTTTAAAACATAAAAATCCTAAGAATGTGATGTTCAGAAAAATTTTTTAAAAGCTAGAAAAACTCATTTGTCATTCTTTGAGGCTATATAACTTTCAAAATTGGTAAAGAAGAAAAAGAACTAAGCATTTTTTCTGACTTTCCAATAAAAGCTGTATTTCAGGGTAATGAAATGCTGCCAGTTTATGACAGAAAGCTTCTCCAATAGACAGGAAGAATGCAAATTAATAAATGTAGATGGAATGAAAAAATTACATATTATCATTTGGAAGCCCATAATAAAATTATGATTCAGGCAAGAATTATCAATTATTATTAGGCCATTAAGTGAATGGTTGAAGGGAAAGTTGGACATTTACAGAAAACATCACACCTCACAGATTACTTTGTTTTACGGAGACATCACCAACCTAATCAAGCCATTAGCATTAAATGTCCAGGTTTATTAGAACTTCAGGTACTAGAGTAATAAGCTAAACACCAAGAGAAAGTAGTCAAACAATCACAGAAGGGAAGATATTCTCCAGGACAATATGCCTCCTCTTAGCTAATCAGAGAAATTTAAAAAAAAAAAAAGTAGGGGTAACTACTCTAGATTGAGATTTTGAAATATCAACAAAAACAAGTGTGGTCCTTAATTGGATCCTGGTTTGCACAAGATGGCTATAAAGAGTATTTGGGAGACAACTAGATAAACTTGAAGATAACAGAAGTTATCTTAAGTGTGATAACACTATTTTTGTTATATACTATTGTTTTCAGAAATACATATTGAAGTACTTACAAGTGGGAGATTCAGATACCCATGGTCCACTTCAAAATATTACAATGAATTTAAAAAACAAAAAATTCAAATCCAAGTCTCAACTTCCTAATTCATTGCTGTTTCCATTACTGCTCATTAATTCATTCATAAAATCATTATAAGAAGAATTACATAGAAAAATCTCTTGCAGACAAGAGGTTCAGAGACGTGATCTACCACGAAGGAAAGCATTTTTTTGTTGTTGGTTTTTTGTTGTTTTTACTGCTACCGAAAGTAAGACACATAACTCAGAGGTAACAACTCAGTATCACAGGCAACAAGACACCAAAAGGCATCAAAGCATCACGAATGGAGAATTTTGCCCTCAAAGAGCTAAAAACATCTTGTAGAACAGTTTCGTGAAGTTGATTACAAGAAAACTAGGCTGTTTCAAGATCACAGTTAAGGCTCTGAAGCGGCAGCCTCACTAATGCAATCTTCAATTGTTACATAAAACTACCTATTCCCTTCTGACTTCACTACCCTGTACAACCAGTTTACTACTTTCCAAGATGTGGTGAAGTGAACGGACACTCTTTCGAAAATCCCTCTCTCAAGGGAGGGCAGCCAAGCTACAGAAAGCCTTCACCATAACAACCAGCTTCTTTACACCCAGGGCTTCAAAACAGGGAACGCGGAGCCTCCCTCGAAGCCCAGAGAAGACGCCGATTATCAACCGGATCTAACTCATTTGCCTTGTTTTCTCGTCCCTCTCTAAATCCAAAGGGTGGCGCTGTCCTCATTCCCTCCCCACACATCAGGTGAGCGCGCAGGTCCACTTCGAGGTCCGACCGAGGGGTGGCGGCGTCCACTGACGACTTCGGTCCGGCCTCTCCCTACCCAGCCCCTCCGTGTGAGCCCGCGAAAGCGCCCGCTCTCCTTCTCAGGGGCTCTCTCTCAAAAACTCCACAACATTCGGGGCAGGCGGGACGGCTAGGAAAGACACTCTCAGAAACTCTCCACAACACTCGGGGCAAGCGGGACGGCGAGGAAGGACACAAGCCAGCACTCTGGCTCTGAGCCCTCAGCCCAGAAACAGAGAAGCGTATAATGAAAAGCGTCGCGACCTCTCGCACCAACGCGAGTTAACGCCACTTCGACCGCCAGAGCCCCCCAAGTTAACCGACTTGCAGGCTTGACTGGACTGAGTGGTCTCCGAGAGACCGGAGAGGGCGCCCATCTGCCCGGACGACCAGCGCTTCCCGCCCCGCCCCACCGGCCTAGGTGCGTCAGGAATCACGTGCCTCGTCTCCCTTCCCTACCGGCAAGCGGGCGCTCCCTTCTTCCGGAAGTCGCGCCCAGTCACGCCCAGTCTCCTCCCACCACCGGTGACGTCAAACTCAGCTCCTACCACTGCTCTGCCTCCGCCTCCAGGCGCGGGGAGGGCTCCCGGTTCCTTAAAATAAATCCTGCCGCTTCCGGGCTCATAACCAGTACAAGGGAGGGTTTTTAAGTGTCGGAGAGCGCAGGCCTCGGACGCGCGTGAGTAAAGTTTGACAGGCCAGAGGCTGGCTATCTGGAGGCCGCCCCCGCACAGGCCTTTCCCCCTCTCCGCAACTTGTGCCGCACTTGGTTCCGCCGAGACCCACGACGGTTCCGCCCCCTTCTTCCTTGTCATTGATGTTGTTGTTCTTGTCAGTGCCGCAGCCCCGACCACCGGCAGCCCGAACCCGAGCCGGGGCCGCCCGGGTGGCGCGGTGGCGGCGGCTGCGGCTGCAGCAGCTGCGACGGCTGCGGGGGCTGCTCCGGGGACTGCGGGGGCGGCCGGGGACCGGCAGCCGGCGGCGGGGCCGAATGGCTCTGTGCGGGCAGGCGGCAGGCGCCGCGTCGCTGCCTAGCGAGCTGATCGTGCACATCTTCTCCTTCCTGTCCGCGTCTGACCGGCTCCGGGCCTCGGCCTCCTGCTCGCACTGGCGCGAGTGCCTCTTCTACCCGGCTCTCTGGCCCCAGCTCCGCATCTGCCTCCGCGTCTCGCCCGCGGAGCAGCCACGGCTCGAATTCCTCATGCGCAAGTGCGGCTGGTTCGTGCGAGAGCTGCGTGTTGAATTCGCCGCGGAGAACTACCTGAGCGGCGGCGGCGGCGGCCCGGGCGATGGAGGCAGCGCGGACGCCGGGACTGGCGGGGAAGAAGTCGAAGCCCTGCAGCTCTCAACCCGTTGGCTGGAAGTGCTGCGCACCTACTTAGAGCTGGTCCTGTGCGTGCTAGTCAGCATCCGGAACAACAGGTAGGCTCTTCGCAGCCCCTCCATTCCTCTTCCTCCCCCCCGCCTCCACTTCCCGGGGCTCAGGGTCGTCTCCTTCCTCTCACCTCGAAATAGATTCAGTGTGGAAACGCCCCGCCCGCTTCAGCGTTGCTTTTTTCAGTGACTGGGGGTGTCAGTTCTAATCCGGAGATTTCACTGAGGCGGGAGGACATAACAGAACTCATCCTAATACTTTATAAACAGTGATGGACTTGGTGTTTATCAGACAGCACTCCTGGCGCCTTCCAGGCACTGTCTCATTCATCCTTATGGCAGCAGTGGGATGGAGTTGACAGGCGCGGTCACTCTTCATTTTACAGATGAGAGAGCTGAAGCTTGGAGGGTGAGGCCTGTGAATGACTCTGGGGAGAAACAAAACTAATCTGTGCTTTGTTGTTGTTGTTGTTTTATTCTGAACCTATCCGATCAAAATAGTTCGTGGTGGCGGAGGGAGTAGGTATGCCACAGGTTTCGCATAGGTTCGAGACTCTCCCGGCAAAAAAAGAAATCTTTGACAGCCATTTTCTTACCGGGAATGGTTTTAACTAGGCCAGGCACAAAGAGTAGGAGGAATTTTTTTTTTTTTTTTAAGGGATCGGGGTACTGCCTGAGCATCAGGATTAGAAGGTCCCTCCCTTTTGCACCTCCAGACTCAACTTGTCCCCAGTGATTCACCTAAAAGTAGCACCGTACAGCTTGGTGTTTGCGTGTGTTGGGGGAACTGGCCAGTGTCTGCAAAGGGTAAGCCCAAACTGTCCTGATTTTGCATCAAGACTTTACTGTAATTCTGGGGCTAACTTCCTGTGTTCTGGCCCGTCGTCCTAATCGGTCTTTTCCATTATTTATCTACCGCCCTCTCCAGGATCCTATTAACGTAGATTTTCTCTATCTGGACGTTCTAACTAAGCTTAAAATTAAACTGTGAGGTAGAGGAAAGTTCATAAGTTCAAAAAAGGAACAACTTAGGTAGCAGTAATAGTTTAGCAGTTTGCAAGTAGTTTCACATTCGGGATCTTATTTGATCCTTTCAGCCGAACCTGAGTTAAGACGGCTGTTATTATCCCTGCTTTATAGAAAGGAAACTGAAACATAACAGGGTCAAATAATTTGCACATTTTCCTACAGCATTGTTTTTCTCTTGACAGCAGTGTACATCCTTTTGCAGTAAATACATTATGTTGAACAGGATGGAGTGAAGGTCCTGGTTATGCTAAGTGAGATAGATTTATCTGTATTCCTAATTCTCTGTTTGAATCACAAGGGTGGAAAATAAGCATTAGCTGCAAGTTGTATCTGGAGCATGGCTGCATCATCCCAGTATACTGTGTATTTTCCTAGCTTTTCACACCAAGCCATTTTATTTCCTCACTTTGCTTTTATGTGGCAAAAGAGGCTGTTTAAGGCCATAAGTTGGTCTTGATCATGTTGGAGACTTTCTGTCTGAGTTGGATGTGTGGCTGGAGGCCCAGCTGACCCAGAGATTAGAGTCAGTAGTGAGCACTTATTACTACTGATGATTCAATGGAGGGTAGAAGTGGGGTGGATTCTTTATAGAAAGGAAACGGAAACATAACAGGGTCAAGTAATTCGCCAGTATCAGTTAGATTTTTCTTGAGATTAGATAGCAGTTCTGAGCAGTCATTTAAAAATGCATGTCTTTTGTCCAAGTAAGAACCCAGTTTACAAAGTTTTTGTCTAGTTCCTTTTAACTGATTGGTTGGTTGGACAGGTAAAGGTTATATAGGCAAAACAGTGATATATCACATCCCTTCGTTGTTTAAATTTTCTCCGGCTCCCTTCCTCACCTCTATCAATTTTTATTTTTTAGCTGTGTGTGTTGTGGTAAAGTTGACAAATAAAAGTGAACCTACCTCTTCTTTAGCATCTCAATCTACTTGTCTATAAGACTGCCCTCTAAATAATCTTTATATATTTGGAAAGAAAGTCTCAGCTTTATTGTTGAAAATATTTAGAGATACTCTACTAATATGGGAAGTACTAATATGGATGTTAAAAATTTAAGTGAAACTAATGTTCTTTAGAGAAATTTGAAAATGTTTTAAACCAAGATGTTTATTTGATAACTCTGATAAAGCCTATTCTTAGTTCCTTCATAATCACTTAAACATCAGACTCAGGCTCAATGAAGAATGACTCAAATGCTTTAGTGTTTAGTGTTCTTTGATTTTCTAAAACCACGAAATTCAATAATTAATGAGAAAAATCAATATTTGACATTGTTCTTTACATTTCCAAGGTAAATTTTACAGTGCTTTTGCCTTATGATTTCTACCATTTTTTAGGTAGAAGAAGAGGATATGAACCCACCAAGTCACAAACTTTATGCTTCCTCCTTTATGTTGAATTTCATACAATTCAAACTTTTATTTTGCTGTGTTTCAGTTATTTTCTTGTCTCTGAGTTAAAGAACTAAAACCATAACATTGAATTGTGGGAACTTTTCAAGGGTACTGTTCTGAGATAATAATTGGCATTTTGTTTTGCTTAACCTGGGTATGCACATGTACTCTCAGTGATTGTAGCCACCTTTCCAATTCCTTAGGTGTTTGGGACAACTGATGAGTATCAAAGAGGTACAGAAATGCCTCTCATAGTTCACTTCTCCAGAGGAGGCTAGGATACCTGGCCTTCTTGATCAACAGTAAGAACGTAAATAAAAAATTAGTATTCAAAATACTAAAAAAAAAAATAAGTACACATTCAACTGTATTGTACGTTAAATCGGCTGAATTTCTTCTATAGGAAATTGTACTTAGAAGTTCAAAACAACAAATATAAATATGCAGTTTTAGACTTTAACCTGGTTGTCAAGTTGAGTACTACCTATTAAAATGCTGTATTTCATACTCCTTAGGAAAAATGAGACTTCAGGGACAATAAGATTTATGATAATAGCTAATAGACTCAGTCAATAAAAATACTTAATCAGTAAGCAAAGGTACATTGTCAACATCTGATTTATACTTTCCTGGACTATATAAATATTTTGCCTTTTAAGGCTATATAAATATGAGCCTTTTTTGGATGAAATATTAATTGAGGGCAGTACTTTTCTAAAAGATGCAAGCCAGAGTGACTTTGTACAAGAGTGATTTTCTTGTTAAAATCTAACTACATGGGCTGGGGGCGAGGTTCAAGAGGGAAGGGGCATATGTATATTTATGGCTGATTCACATTGATTTATGGCAGAAACTAACACAGTTTTGTAAAGCAATTATCCTCCGATTAAAAACTCTATCTAGATTGACCAGTTTTTTGACTGTGCCTGCTTATATACCCTCCTAGTAGTAGAACATTTATCAATAATTCTTAGATGTGGTCTGCTGACTTGGCACATGCAGTCACAGAGAATCTTATCTTAATATTTTTTCAACATCAGTATGCCAAGACCCAGCAACTGATAAGGCAATCTAAAAATACATCTTAAAATAGATTAAAAATTCTTTGGACATTTCCAATTACTATCCAAGAAGGTAGGAAATTCTTGAAGGTATTATCTCCAACAACCCTGAGCCTTATTTTTCTTGAAATATTTTTCCCATCACAGAGCAATGAATACATCCAATAATAATATTTCACTTTTGAGAGTTAACTTTTCTTATTTGTTTTAAAAAGCCCATTTGGAGAATATGTGTATTAAAATATACTGGGACTCTGACCAGTCCTTGCTGCCCAAGAGATAGTTGCTTTTAGAGAAGAGATACCTTACCTAACAGACTCCTCACCTTAAAACTGACAGATTAAAGTGACTCCGTGGGGATAGCTTTAAGGTCATGGAACAGAAAGGAGACTAACCTGATGAAGAAACTAATCTCCTTGGAGGGCTGCTGAGAGGAATTAGGGCTCTCTCAGGGAGAGAAGGCAATGGCACCCCACTCCAGTACTCTTGCCTGGAAAATCCCATGGACGCAGGAGCCTGGACGGCTGCAGTCCATGGGGTCGTTGAGGGTCGGACATGGCTGAGCGAATTCACTTTCACTTTTCACTTTCATGCATTGGAGAAGGAAATGGCAACCCACTCCAGTGTTCTTGCCTGGAGAATCCCAGGGACGGGGGAGCCTGGTGGGCTGCCGTCTGTGGGGTCACACAGAGTCGGACACGACTGAAGTGACTTAGCAGCAGCAGCTAGTCCATAGGTACATTGTTCCAGTGACTGAGAACTGAAGATAGAGGATAGGAGATAAAACTCAACAAAAAGGTCATCAAAGTAAAATACTTTTCCTGTGTTACAAGAACTGACTGAGCAGCTTTTGAGTGAAGGGATTAAGTGATGTCCATTTTAATATTTTAGTTCTGAGGCAGCCTCGGAAGAGCTCACCCAAGTTGTTAAATTTATAGCTGATTTAAGATGATAATTGTTAAAATATGTTTTTTTTTCCCCTCCAAATATTGAGAGTATATTATGTGCCAAGCAGTGAAGACAAACTCCCTGTTCCCATGGATTCGACATTCCAAAGGGAAAAGATAGGCAGAAGAAAGTAAACAAATGAAAGATTATTTCGATTGAGAAAGTAAAAGAGGGCTATGTAATAGTGACTAGGTGGCAACTTGAGATAGATTGGTGAGGGAAAAACCTTTTCTATAAAGGAATTTAAGCTGCTACATGAATGACAAGTCACCCATCTGAAGATTTGAGCAAACAGCATTCCAAGGAGAAAAAAGAGTAAGCATCAAGGCTTTAGGCCAGCCAAATTTTTGGCTTCTTGCAACAGTAGGAAAGAAAGAAAGGCAGGACCATGTGAAGGGTGAGAGCAATGTCACAGTGAGCTCTTAAGCGTAGAAGGAGGAGGGAATCGTGTTTTTTTATAAGAACTTGTGGAATAAAGTTTGGACTATATTCTAAGAATAGAAGTTATTGAAAAAATGTTAAGGACAAGCATAAGGGGATCTAATTTGCATTTTAAGGCAATCATTCTGGTTACTGTGTAATGAATGAATAATCCTCATAAGAGGTGATGATAGCCTAGAGTATGATGGAAGAAAAGAGTTTTTTAAAGTGGATGGATATGGAATATATATGTTTGGAAGTAGAGCTAAGAAGACATGCTACTAAGATGTAGAGGAAAGGAAGAATCAAATTTTTTTTTTTACCATTTGTCTTTAAAACTCACTCAGTTTTCTTCCTTCCTTCCTTCCTTCCTTCCTTAGTACTGTTAAAATTGTCTTATAATAATATGTTAAATAACAGTTTTAAATGTCAGTCTTATTTAAATAAACTTTTTTTTAATTTCGTAACCCCTGGGATTTGAAGATGATGGTAATTCAGTAAGTGGGGGCTTCCCTGGTGGCTCAGTGGTAAAGAATCCTCCTGCCAATGCAGGAGATGCATGTTTGGTCCCTGGGTCGGGAATATCTCCTGGAGAAGAAAATGGCAACCCACTCGAGTACTCTTGCTTGGAAAATGCCATGGACATAGAGGGCCTGGCAGGCTACAGTCCATGGGGTCACAAAGAGTCGGACACAACTTAGCGACTAAGCAACAACAACAGTTCAGTAAGTGAATTCATAAAGCAAATTCTGGAAAATTGCTTTTAGTTAATGGATCCTAAGAAAGTAGATAAGGAATACTACTATAGGCCTGTGACTTAGTTGTGGAATCTCTAAAGCTGTACCAATAGCCACATATAGCTAATCAAATTTTAAATTACTTGGATAAAATTAAAGATTTAGTTTGCTGTACTAGACACATTTCAAGTGCTCCTTATGTGGCTAGCGACTACCATTTTGGACACCATAGAACAGAGCATTTCCATCATGGCAGGAAGTTCTGTTAGTCAGCATTTCTCTAAAGTATTTGTCTTCTTTGTTTGATTTGGCTGTGGTCATTTATTAACATTTTTGAGAGGAGAAAATATGTTACTAAATAGTATTATGTAAATGCAGGCACATTTGGTATCAAACATGGACTAAGAAGATTAGAATTGGTCTGAAAAAATTCATGCAATGATATAGATGAGCTTATTAGGTTAGAAAAGGAAAAAATTGCATTTTGTGACCTCCTGTACATCATTGAGAAAGACTTAACCTTGTTAATAATTGCATCTTTTTAAAGAATCAAGTTTGTATGTAGTCTCCTTTTTCATAGTTAATTAGACTTAGCTGTATTAACTGTAATTTAAGGTTATACTAAATAATCCAAAGAAATCTCAGAGAAAAATGAAGAGTTTTCAGACTCTGCAGTTAGACCTTGGGGAGTATTTCTTAAGCTCACAGGTGCTTAATATTGTTTTCAAAGAATTGCCCAAACTAACGCACTGAATCTGTATGTATAGGTTTTTATAATAAGGCTATCAAAAATTGTGTTGATTGTTTGATTCATAGGGAAATTTTTACCCTAAGAAGAAAATAAGATCACTCTTTTCAGTGAAAAATTGTATGTGGTTGTTTAATTTCTTTTTAAAAAATTTTTATTGACATATAGTTGATTTAGAATATTATTATTAGTTTTCAGGTATGCAGCAAAGTGATTCACTTACATTTTTTTTTTCAGATTATTTTCCACTGTAGGTTTTTATAAGATATTGAATATAGTTGCCTGTTATACAGTAAATCTTGGTTGCCTATTTTATGTATAATAGTTTTATATCTATTAATTTCATTCCCCTAATTTATCCCGCTCCATTCTCCTTTTCTGCTTTTGTAGCCATAAATTTATTCTCTATGTGAGTTTGTTTCTGTTTTCTATATAGATATATTTGTATTATTTTTTAGATTTCACAAATAAGTGACCATTGTTTGGATTGATTGGTTTTTCTGATGTTGAGTTATATGAACTGTTTGTATATTTTGGAGAGTAACCCCTTTGTCAGTCACATCATTTATGAATATTTTCTCCCATTTCATAGATTATCCTTTTTATTTCTTTTTAATAGGGGGAAAATTGCTTTACAAAGTTGTGTTGGTTTCTGCCATCCAACAATGCACATGAGCCATTATTATACATATATCACCTCCCTCCCCTTCCCCTGTCCCACCCCTCTTGGTCATCACAGAGGCCAGGCTGGGCTCCCTGTGTTACATAGCAACTTCTCACCAGCTCTCTGTTTTATACATGCTGGCACCCCACTCCAGTACTCTTGCCTGGAAAAATCCCATGGATGGAGGAGCCTGGTAGACTGTAGTCCATGGGGTCGCTAAGAGTTGGACACGCCTGAGTGACTTCACTTTCACTTTTCACTTTCACGCATTGGAGAAGGAAATGGCAACCCACTCCAGTGTTCTTGCCTGGAGAATCCCAGGGACAGGGGAGCCTGGTGAGCTGCCATCTGTGGGGTCGCACAGAGTCGGACACGACTGAAGCTACTTAGCAGCAGTAGCAGCAGCATATATATGTTGATGCTGCTTTCTTAATTCGTCCCTCTGTCCTTCCCCTACTGTGTCCACAATTCCATTTTCTGGGTCTCCATTCCTTCCCTGCAAATAAGTTCATCAGTTTCATTTTTCTAGATTCCGTATACATGCATTAATATACAATACTTGTTTTTCTCTTTCTGACTTATTCTGTATGATGGTGGTGGTCTACTTGCTAAGTTGTGCCCAACTCTTGCCATCCTGTAGACTGTAGCCTGCCAGGCTCCTCTATCCATGGGATTTCCCAGGGAAGAGTGCTGAAGCGGGTTGCCATTTCCTTCTCCAGGGGATCTTCCCAAGCCAGTGATTGAACCCATGGACCCACGTCTCCTGCATTGCAGGCAGACTCTTTTACCGCTGAGCCACCAGGGAAGCCCTCACTCTGTATAACAGGCTCTAGGTTCATCCACTTCACTAGAACCGATTCAGATTTGTTCTTTTTTATGCATGAGTAATACTCCATTGTGTATATGTACTGCGTCTTCTTTATCCATTCATCTGTCATTGGACATCTAGGTGGCTTCCATATCCTAGCTATTGTAAATAGTGCTTCTATGGACGTTGGGGTACATGTGTTTTTTTCAGTTATGGCTTTCTTAGGGTATACACCCAATAGTGGGATTGTGGGGTCATATGGTAGTTTTATTCCTAGTTTTTAAAGGAGTCTCCATGCTGTTCTCCGTAGTAGCTGTATCAATTTACATTCCCACCAACAGTGCTAGAACGTTCCCATTTCTCCAAATCCTCTCCAGCGTTTATTGTTTGTAGATTTTTTGATGATGACCATATTTCTTTTGCCTTAGGAGACATAGCTAAGAAAGTATTGCTACAGTTTATGTCTGAGAATGTTTTGCTTATGTTCCCTTCTAAAAGTTTTATGGTGTTATGTCTTATACTTCAGTCTTTAAATCATTTGGGATTTATTTTTATGTATGGTGTGAGGGAGTGTTCTGACTTCAGTTTACATGTAGCTGTCCATTTGCTCAAGACCACTTATTGAAGAGACTGTCTTTTCGCCATTGTATCACTATATTTTTCTCTCCATTGTCTTAGATTAATGTCCATAAAAATTTTAGGATAATTTGTTCTAGTTCTGTGAAAAGTGTCATGAGTATTTTGATAGTTGTTGTTCTTGTTGTGTGTTTAATTTCGTCAAGTGGAACTAATGTATAACATAACCACATTTATTTAAGAAATTGAAAGCATGGCTTGTCTTTAACCAGTGCTCTGCTCATATAGGCCTTACATAAATTAGAATCAATTTGTAGAATTTCCCCACAAACTTCCTGGCCTTCCTCATTGCAATCACTTGGATTTTTTTCTCCCCCTTCGCTTTCCTGTTTCTTGTAAAACCCATTACTCCTTGAAATTTGCTTAAGTCTGACCCACATATAAGCTGTAGGTTCAAGATGGTAAGACTAAGTGAAAAGAAGCAGCAAGTATTATGTTGGTGCAAACATAATTGCGGTTTTGGACCATGAATTTTAAATCATTATAACTAGACTCAAACACATCTTTATTAATCAAAATAGGAACCATTACAATCAACACGTCTTTGACAATGAGATATAAATTTGTTTATTCCTATAGCATAAAAATCCATACTTCTGGGATTCAGGGAACTCTTGGAAAGCATTTTCTGCCTTCTGGTTGTAGAAGCATTTTCCCTGCAAAAAGTTGTTGAGCTACTTGAAGAAGTGGTAGTCACTTGGCTAGAGGTCAGGTGAATTGGCAGATGAGGCAAATCTTCATAACCCAGTTCATTCAACTTTTAAAGCATTTGTTGTACAACATGTGGTCAGGCATTGTCATGGAAAACAATTGGGATCAGACTGGCAGCCGACCATCAAACAGTACCAAACAGTGAGCATGACCTTTTTGGTGCAAATTTGGCTTTGGGAAGTGTTTTGCAACTTCTCCGTCCATCCACTGAGCTGGTCATTGGCCAGTTGTCCTATAAAATCCACTTTTCATCACATGTCACAATCAGATCAAGAAGTGGTTTCTTCTTGTTGTGTAAAACAAAGAGAGAAGATGACATTTCAAAAACAATGATTTTTTAAAATTTTCAGTCAGCTCAATCAGCTTATGTAGCTTTTTCACCTTTCCAGTTTGCTTCAAATGCCAAACAACTGTAGAATGGTTGACATTGAGTTCTTCAGCAACTTCTCATATAGTTGTAAGAGGATCAGCTTTGATGATTGCTCTCAGTTGGTCATCATCATCCCAATGGCCAGCCACTATGCTCCTCATCTTCAGGGCTCTGGTCTCCTTTGCAAAACTTCTTGAACCACCACTGCCCTGTATGTTGATTATCAATTCCTGGGCCAAGGGCATTGTTGATATCGTGAGTTGTCTCCACTGCTTCATGACCCATTTTAAACCCAAATAAGAAAATTACTCGAATTTACTTTTGTCTATATCATTTCCCTAGTCTAAAATAAATATAAAATACACAGCAAATAATTAGTCATAAGCAAAATACATAAAGCGAGTAAACTAATGGATGACATAACCACATTTATTTAAGAATGCATTGGAATATCAAATGGCAAAATTCAGCAATGCAAAACTGCTGTTACTTTTGCACCAATCTCATAGTACTCTGCATAACGCTTCTTCCTTTCGTTTGCTCCAAATCACTGGTCTTATCACTGTTAACACTAAGTCAGGTAAATCAGTTTTTCTGTCCAGGAACTTGTCTTGTGTACTCTTCTGTTACATCTCTGAAATGGGCAAGGAAAAGGAAGGAAACTGGGGCCACACTTGAGCCATCTTTAAACCTGGTTTGTTATTCAGATGTTGCTGATAACTTCCAAAAAGAATCTCATTCTTAGAAACCTCAAAAAATCAACTTTGGTTCAAGGCAAAGGAGAAAGGCACTCACCTGAGGCAAAAAAACTTTGATCTATAGCTTAGATCCACCTTCCCAAGCCACACACCTTCTCCATACCAAAGTCTTAGTAGAGTTCCCACCGTGGTCATGGGGCTGGGTGAGCCCCAGTCATGTTGCCAGTACTGCAGAGAGCTGAGGAATATTTGTGTTCTTGATAGTCTTGAAATCCTAAACTAGTTTTCCTAGAGAAACAGGAGTATTCAGCAACCATTTATCTTTACTGAAGTATTTGAAAGGAAATCCAGTATATAGATCTCATTCTTTACACTACACACTTCAATATAAAATTCTGAAAACTATGGACCTATATATACACTTAGGACTTCCCAGGTGGCACTAATGGTAAAGAACCCACCTGCCAGTGCAGGTAGGTGTGAGATGCAGGTTCATTCCCTGAGTTGGGAAGATCCCCTGGAGGAGGGCACAACAACCCACTCCAGTGTTCTTGCCTGGAAAATCCCCGTGTACAGAGGAGCCTGGCAGGCTCAGTCCAGTGTTGCACAAAGTCGGACATGACTGAAGCTACTGAGCATGCAATACATACAACCAAAATAACATTAATACACTTAACAAAACTGTCAATAATTCTTCAGTCTCTCCTGATTTTTTAATTAGCCTTTTTAAAATAAAACCTTTATTTCCACGCCAAGAATCTAAACTCATGTACCTTTGTAACTTAACCACAATAACTTTTCATGTAACTGACACAGTACATATCTGATAATTGAATGAGTAGAGAGTAGGAGAGCAATCTGTAGCCTCAAAGTACTTAACAGTCTGACTTCACTCTGGATCTGGATGATGACTTTGTAAAATAGGATAAAAAATGCAATTAGTTGAAGAATATTATTAATAATACAGTATTATTGCAGAATATTAGTAGAGTTCCCTGTGCTATACAATAGGTCCTTACCGATTATTTTATATATAACAATGTGTGTTTGGAGAAGGCACTGGTGACCCACTCCAGTACTCTTGCCTGGAAACTCCCATGGACAGAGGAGCCTGGTAGGCTGCAGTCCTTGGGGTCACTAAGAGTCAGACATGACTGAGCGACTTCACTTTCACTTTTTGCTTTCATGCATTGGAGAAGGAAATGGCAACCCACTCCAGTGTTCTTGCCTGGAGAATCCCAGGGATGGGGGAGCCTGGTGGGCTACTGTCTGTGGGGTCGCACAGAGTTGGACACGACTGAAGTTACTTAGCAGCAGCAGCAGCAATGTGTGTTTATTAATCTCAAGTTGATAATTTATCCTTACTCTCGACATTTCCCATTTGGTAACCATAAGTTTGTTTTTGAAATCTTAGTCTGTTTCTGTTTTATAAATAAGTTCATTTGTATCATTTTTAATTAGATTCTAATACATAATAGATTTTAATACATATAGTAGTAGCATATGGTATTTGTCTTTCTGTCTTCATTTAGTATGATAATCTACATCCATCCATGTTGCTACAGATGGTATTATTTCATTCTTTTTTATGGCTGAGTAGTATTCCATTGTATATGTATACTTTATCTTCTTTATCCATTCATCTGTTGATAAGACATTCAGGTGCCTTCCATGTTTTGGCTATTATAAATGGTACTGCAAAGAATACTGGGGTTTGTGTATATCTTGGAAGTATGGTTTTCTCCAGATTATGCCCAGGAGTGGGATTGCTGGATCATATGGTAGCTCTGTTTTCTAGCTTTTTAATTAACCTCCATACTGTTCTCCATAGTGGTTGCACCAATTTACATCCCCATCAACAGGTATAGGAGGTTCCCTTTTCTGCAGAGCCTCTCCAGCATTTATTATTTGTAGATTTTTTGATGATGGCTATTCTGACTGGTGTGAGATGATACATCATTGTAGTTTTGATTTGCATGTTTCTAATAATTAGCAATGTTGAGCATCTTTTCATGTGCTCTTGGCCATCTGTATGTCTTCTTAGGAAAATGTTGAGTTGTATGAGCTATTTGCACCCTTGTGGATTGCATCATTTGCAAATATTTTCTCCCGTTCTCTGGATTATCTTTTCATTTTATGATTTCCTTTGCTGTTCAAAAACTTTTAAGTTTAATTAAGTCCCATTTATTTTTGTTTTTATTTCCATTACTCTAGGAACTGAATCCAAAAAATATTGCTGCAGTTTATGTCCAAGAATGTTCTGCCTGTGTTTTCCTCTTGAGTTTTACATTATTTGGTCTTATGTTTAGGTCTTTAATCTGTTTTATTTTTTTATATGGCATTAGAGAATGTTCTAATTTCATTCTTTTACATGTAGCTGCCCATTTTCATTTTTTCCCAGCATCACTTATTGAAGAGACTGTCCATTTATTCATTATATATTCTTGCCTCCTTTGTCACCATAGGTGCCTGTGTTTATCTCTGGACTGTCTGTCCTATTTCATTGATCTACATTTTTGTGCCAGTACCATGCTGTTCTGATTATTATAACTTTGTAGTATAGTCTGAAGTTAGGGAACCTGATTCTTCCAGCTCTGTTCTTCTTTCTCAAGATTTCTTGGCAATTCATGATCATTCTTCAAGCTAAGTTTTAGAATCATCAGACTTTTTAGTGAAACTAAGGTTACTAATTTGGGAAAATATGTCATAATATTAAGAAATGTTATTTTTCATTTACTTAAATCTTTTTATCACTTTTGTGGGTTATACATTTCTTATTATAGTTATCCCAAACTTCTAGTTACAGATGTAATTCTCTAGTGGTTATGTTAAAAAGGAAACAGCAGACCCAAAATGGAGTCAGTTATGCTAAATCCCACGTCACCAAACTAAGACTTAATACCTAGCACAGCTGTGGTTTTAATCTGCCTCAGGATTGTAACCTTTAATCAGTTAGCCTGGAATTACCAGGTCAGCATTAGTGAGGCAGTCTGCCATATAGTCCCTTCAGTTCCCTTTAGGAGGGTAACTGTTGCCTGGAATGGTGCATTATTTACTAATAATTTACTTTTTCTGCTTCCTTTGTACTTTAAAAGCCTTTCCTTTACTGTATCTCTGCAGAACTCCTTTCTATTTGCTACACAGGATGCTGCCCAATTAACGACTCTTTTAATAAAGCTAATTTGATCTTTAAATTTACTCAGTTGAATTTTTGTTGTTTAACCATTATTGCTAGCATTTAGGTATTTTTAATCTTTAGAATTTTACTATTTAGAAAAGTGTGTTTTGTAGCTAAAGTTATTTACAGATTTTTACATAATTTTTTTAAATTAACCTCTTAATGGTAAGCTCTATGTTTGATCACAAAACCGGAGAAGGTTCTCTATATTTTAGTTAAAGAATATTTCTGACTGAGAAGATATCTCCAGGGCAGTGCCCCACCGTAGAACATTTAATGCACTAATTTAACTGGTTTGGGAAAATTTTATATTATAGTTAAATGTATATGAAAAAAATATATATATGAAACTTAGAACTTGAATGTTCTTTCATATGTCATTTTGTTATTTATTCATCCCTAAACCTTTAAGGTAGGTATTATTATTACTGATAAAGAGTTGAATTCCAGCAACTTTAAGAAGACTTTTCCATGAGTTCTGAACTACTTGTTATGCTTCAGTCTTTAAAGCTTATGCTGTTTTCTCCTACATCACATTGTTTTTCATTGTATGTTAAAAGCAACCTGAAAGTACTTAGTTGGATTCTAAATGAGTTATTAAGGTAGAAACTTCTGTAGAATATCCCTTCTGCATATGTTTACTTTTAATATTTATATTTTTATGTTAATTATAGAATTATATAATCATTTTAAATTGCTTTTCTTATAGGAACCTCCAGAAGTTTAGCCTTTTTGGAGACATAAGCGTTCTACAACAGCAAGGAAGTTTGTCAAATACATACCTCAGCAAGGTGGACCCTGATGGCAAAAAAATTAAACAGTAAGTTATATAGTTAATGGAAAGGGACTCTATAATAATAAAAATATTTTTCTGAGAAATTTTAAGATACTGTCCAAAGAGTAATGATATTTTTTTCTGAAAAGAACATGTACCCTGGAAATGCCTTAACAATGAAATAGTAATCAATACATACCATTCCAATCTTTAAGACAAAGAATTTGCTGTGTAATTATTGCTATTTAAAATTTAACTTCTCTACTTTACTTTGCTATAACATGAATTGTAAATCATCAGTCTTTTCTTCTCTACTGATATAAAATGCTCCTTTACTTGAAAAACATATCTCTATATAGGTAATATAGTTGGTGACGGACAGGGAGGCCTGCGTGCTGTGATTCATGGGGTCGCAGAGTCGGACACAACTGAGCAACTGAACTGAGCTGAATATATATTATATTTTTATGTGAATTTTAATGATAATACTACTTGTGGGTCAAATGAGTGTACTCAGGTGTTCAGTCATGTCCAACTCTTTGCAACTGCATGGAATGTAGCTTGCCAGGTTCCTCTTGTCCATGGGATTTCCCAGGCAAGAATACTGGAGTGTGTTACCATTCCTTTCTCCAGGCGATCTTCCCAACCCGTAATTGAACCCATGTCCCCTGCACTGCAGGTGGATTCTGTGGATTCTTTACCACCTGAGCCACCTAGAGCTAAGTCTTAACAGGATTGTGTGGCATGTGCTTTCCTTACAGAATTCAGCAACTGTTTGAAGAAATACTGAGTAATAGCAGGCAACTGAAATGGCTGTCTTGTGGGTTTATGCTGGAAATAGTAACCCCATCATCACTGTCATCTCTCTCAAACTCTATTGCCAACACCATGGAGCACCTGAGTTTACTGGACAACAATATCCCTGGTAACAGCACCCTTATCACCGCAGCAGAACTGGAGCGATTTGTGAATCTGCGCTCACTTGCCCTGGATTTCTGTGACTTTACAGCTGAGATGGCTAGAGTCTTAACCGATAATAACCATGTGCCTTTGCAGCGACTTTCTCTCCTGGTTCACAATGTTTCCGTGATGCACAAGTCTCTGGACAACATGCCAAATGATGAGCATTGGAAAGCCTTGTCAAGAAAGAGCACCAGCCTTCGGGTCTATATTATGGCTTTTGATATCAAGAGTGAAGATATGTTAAAGATTCTGAAACCCAGTATACCACTAGAGAGGATTCATTTTGACAGCTACATTACTTGTGTTTCAGGAGCTATTGTTGATCTTATATCTAGGCAGTATGACAAGTTCCTCACTCATTTTATATTAATGAATGATGTGATTGACACGTCTGGTTTTCCAGATCTTAGTGACAACCGAAATGAAGATCCGTTGGTCTTATTAGCATGGAGGTGCACAAAGCTCTCTCTTCTGGCAATTCATGGTAGGTAACTTTTGTTTGTTATAGTTTGAATTTGTTATTACAGCTAAAACATTTTATACCAATAAAAAAAAATAGCACTGACATTTATACTGTCAAAAACTCTTATAACAAGTTGATATGCAGATTTTTTTTATACTTTCTAACATGACTGAAGCGACTTAACAGCAGCATGCATTGGAGAAGGAAATGGCAACCCACTCAAGTATTCTTGCCTGGACAATCCCAGGGACGGAGGAGCCTGGTGGGCTGCCATCTGTGGGGTCACACAGATTCGGACACAGCTGAAGCGACTTAGCAGCAGCAGCAACATGTGTATAACATGTATAACATATACCACGTATAACATACACCACTTACAAGTAGAAAGACATTTCTACCCTATTTTATTCCAGCTCCCGTATTACTGTTTTTCTTTCACCATGTGATTAATAGTACTTCACAAAAATGGCATTTGAAATTATCCAAGAAAACACACATTCACTTGCAGTAGATATATTTCTTCTTAGGAACATAACACAGAAGGAAGAAGAAAGTATGATTTCTTCCATGCTCACTGCCTCATCTTCTAGATTCTTGGTATCAACATGTTAATTTGTAAACATTTTTTAAATGATGGTTTTGTTGGTTGAGAAGTGCTCTTTTCTTACTGGCAGGCCTTTCATCTGAATGTGAACTAATTTTTCATTTGGACAGAGTTTCTTTTATAAGTTAGAAGAACATATTACTTATTTTCTGAAACTTGTAAGATATTTAGATAATACAAAATAGAAAGTCTGCATGAACAACTTAAATTTATTATGTTTCATTATTTCCAAAATTAATCTCTTAGCTGCATTTGAGTGTGGAAGTGTATCTTGCTTTTCAAGTTTTGCTTTATAATTTGGCCAGTCATTGGAAGTAATAGCAAAGAATAGATCACTATTGAAGTTAATAAATTAGGATTTTTTTAATAGGATGAAGAAATAGCAAGATATTTAAAATTTAGTCTTTTTAAATCTCCTTTTATTTTTTTGACTCTGCTGAGAGGCTTCTGGGATCTTAGTTACCCAGCAGATATCGAACCCAGGCCCCAGCAGTGAAAGAGCCGAATCCAAAATGTTATATTTGCTAGTGGTAATAACAATTTATCTTTAAAGTGTCACTTTATAACTTTGGACTGTGAAGTACCGTGTGTGTGTGTGTGTGTGTGTGTGTGTGTGTGTGTGTGTGTGTGTGTACGTGTGTACGCATACATGCGTGTACACACACACAGGGTGCTCAGTCACATCTCAACTCTTTGGGACCCCGTGGACTGTATGCTGCCAGGCTTCTCTGTCCGTAGAATTTTCCAGGCAGGAATACTGAAGTGTGTTGCCATTTCCTACTCCAGGGGCTCTTCCTGACCCAGGGGTCGAACCTGCGTCTCCTGAGTTGACACAGCAAATTCTTTACCACTGCTCTACCTGAGAAGCACCATAGGAGATGACTTTTCCTAATGAAAAATACCAGCTTACTATGTATTGTTAATCAGAAGCTATAAAATTACACTTTAAATGTCTTCAGTTTTACTAAATGTGCTGATATCAGAATACAGTTACAGCACCTATCTGTTCACCAGCTGCAGTGATGTTCTTGGAGACAATATCAGACTTCCAGTCTTTCTTTTCCTCTGAGCTAAACAATTACTGGGGCTTCCCTGGCAGTGGTAAAGAATCCACAGATCTCAGCATATTTTTAAAGGAAAAGGACCCCAAAGTGGTGAGATACAAATTTGTGGGAAAGACAGATGTATAAAATAGATAAAATACAAGGAAATGACAGCGCTTGTCTTCTGCTTACTTTGAAGGTTACACAGTGTGGGCACACAACCTCATAGCCATTGCTCGTCTTCGTGGCTCTGACCTAAAAGTACTTGAAGTCACCGAAGAAAGCATCGACTTTGACCAAGGTGAACTGGCCGACCAGGATGTGGATCCAGTGCACAATCTTGTTGAGCAGGTATCCCTGGGCCTTGGCCAGCCTTGGCACGCAGTCATGGACATCGAATCACTCAGCGTCTTCACTGAACCAAATCGTCATTTTTACAGAGAGATGCAGAGCTTCAGCGAAGACATTTAGCTTTTTTTTAACGTACAATTCCTGTGGTTACATTTGCAAGTAGGGCCCTATTATGTTTGTTTGTTTTTTTTTTCCAGTAGTGTGAATTAACCCCTTTGTGCTGTGTTTAATCAGTATTAGCTTTATAGAATTATATGTGTATATTCTACTTCTTGATCAAAGAACATAGTCGGGTATTGGTTTAGAAGTTCAAAGTGACAACGTATAGGGCTTTCACGGTTAATGGACTTGTTACCAGACCTTAAGAATATACAACCGAAGGTTGTCTGAGGTTGCTGGCTAACTATTTTTCACTGAGTTACTCTGCCTTTTGATGTTTTTATTCTTTGTGTGTCAGAGCTCAGGAGCCAAAATATTTTTATACATATATAGATATATATCCATAGCCTGATGGATTTGTATGCAATGCACTGCATTCATTCATTCGGATAGCATTTCACTGATTTGTATTTGAAATGGAAGAAGGGAGGATACTATGATCCCAAATGAGTCATCTTTAACAGAAGAGCCAAGACTTTAACTTTCATTACATATATAATAGTCAATTATCATCAACTACCACTGAATTTTATATAGTAGCAGGTTAGAACATTGCTTGATCCTTTTTCAAATGGATTTATGTAAACATGAATACTCAAATTATTGGATTTTTCCTAACCTTATCTGACATAATTTAATTCATCAATTACATTATACATTCAAGTACATTCAAGTTAGCTTTTTAGCCCAGATTTCAAATAGTGGAGGAAGAAAGAAATAATATTCCAGGGTAAAACCTCCTAAAAGAATATCATCAAATCACAGAGTTGTAAACACACATGCTTGCAAACAAACATTAGTCGTGAAATCCCTAGCAACAAGTCACTGGATTTTTCTCTGTCAGCGCGCGTGTCAGCTGCCAAAGAATAGACTTAACTGAAGAAGTGCCCACATGCTGGCAGGGGCTGGCCCACTCTGGCCAGCCAGATACTGCTAGATTGTAATATTTAAGGTCGAATTTCGACCTGTGGTACACAGCTGTGCTGTGGCTCAGTCAGCAACCTCAGATCTCTGAAAAAAAAAAACACAAAACAAAAAAAAAGAAAAAAAAAACCATGCACCTGTTTCACTGTGAATAGTGAATGTAAAGGAAAAAAAGGAAAAACTGAAAGCTTGTTCTATCACAGGTATGAGCTGCTATGATAAATGAAGAACATTCCATGAAGTATGTTTTAAAACCTTGTTATATCTGAGAGGCTTTAAAAGCCAACTTAACTGTTTCAGGGCAACCGCGGTACAGACGTGGTCTCTGTGAGACTTCCACCTGACCCCAGTTTTAAGTGGTACGAATGTTGTGCATTTAATGTTAAAGGACAGTCTGCAATAATAAAGTAAGTAGCCAACGTGGGTGCCCAGCAGTGCTGAGACCTGGCTGCTCTATTGTAAGCTTTGGAAACACAATTTATGCAACAGATGTCCAGATATGATTCTATTTATGGAAAAAGTTTATATGTATTTTACAAATGGTTTTACCATCTTCTATTAAAATGACCTTTTGACAGGTGTGCACTGTTTTGTCTCCAGTGAGCACATACCATGCGGATTTTTTATGTACATCAGTAGTGTGAACCCACTGGCACAGGGTGTGTAAATGCCAGATGTGGTGAGATTTTATCTTATAAATGTGATCAGATAAAATAACTCCTGACAGAAACTGTAAGGAAACCAGCTGAATGTTTGATCTGATGACTGATGTTGTATGGTTTATGTTAAATGTATATTCTTTTAATCAATGAATAAAGCATTAAAAAGTGATCATTGTAACATTTTCTTGTTCATGAAGCATGAAAACCTTTAGTGTTAAATAAACTACAGTAATCCTAACAATGTCTATAATCATGTTAGCTCCTATTGGTAGTGTGGTGCAGCAAAGCTTAAATTTGAACAATTTGGAGAGTTTTGATTTTTTTTTAAACTCACTGTGGCAAAATATAAACATAAAAGCAAACAGACTGGTTACCACCAAATCCAAGTGTATTATGTATTTAGAATACATTATTTATAGACTATAGGAACTTACTTTTAAAAATTCTTCTACTGGATGAAAAGGGGAAAAAAAACCATTTCAGTATGCCAGTACTAAATAGACCTTAAACTTCTATATTGCTTTAGTTTGGCTTTGTAATCTCCATTCTTGGTTGTTAAGACAAACAGCTGTCATTCCTTCTTCCTTCTCTAATCATTCCAGACACCACTTCTTCCAAGCACTGCCTCATCATGGAATAATCTGGGGTTCACAAAGAACTGTTATTATACCTATTGCTCCCTCATTTCATGGGTACATCTAACTCCTTTGGATGAATCAACATGTCTGTGTATTTAAAATACCAAAACAATACCTAAAATATATGAAAAAAGAAAATCAATGAATATATACATATATGTAAAAGTGAAGTTGTAGGTAGTAAAGCACTAAACTGGGGGTGTTAACCTGTTTTCCCCACTAAGCTCTGACTAATGCTACATGAGCAGAGCTGTTTTTCCCACTAAGCTCTGACTAATGCTACATGAGCAGAGCACAGACTCGAGCCTCAGTTTCCTCATCTGTGATAGGAGGGATTTGCCTAAAACTGATTCTTCGTTGAAAGTTTCAGCTGATGTTAGTCTGATAGCTTATAGACAAATGTTTATTTTCAAAACACAACTTTACTAAACTAGGAGAAATTTGTATATCTAAAATTACTTTCCTATTTCCTCCACCACCCTGGAAATAGAGAAGTTAGGGAG
The DNA here is from genome assembly GCF_014754425.2 of Oryx dammah. Taxonomy (NCBI): domain Eukaryota; kingdom Metazoa; phylum Chordata; class Mammalia; order Artiodactyla; family Bovidae; genus Oryx; species Oryx dammah. The sequence continues at coordinate 20,263,691 of NW_024070200.1, forward strand.
CTGGTAGAGTGGGGCTTGGGAAGGACAGTGTGGTTACGATTGAACACATAGATTCAGCACCTAACTTGCTTGTGGCTTATCCAATAGCATGAGCCAAACTGGGTTGTTATGAAGCTAGTAACGTTAAATGGCACTAATGGAGTAACATACACTAGGTATAAATAATACTCAACAGTCACACCACATTGTCTGTATCAAAGCTTCCTAAGCTTTTTCATATGCTGACACATAGAAAATATTATGCAGCACACTGGTATAACAAGGAATTGAAGCCCCCCTCCCCCCCCAAAAATTGTTTTCATTACATAATTAGAAAAATCCAGAAGGTTGATGGAAATAATTATTTGTATAGAACTTTCAAATAAAATCTTTTCAACTGTTTTACAGTCTATTAAAAATTTCCATGTTCCCACCAAGAGGAACACCCCACAAATGGATGATAATTTTTAAACTTTTCCATCCACAACATCAAACGTATACAGTTGAAATTATACTTAAGAAATCTAACAGCTCTAAATGTAATGGTAAGTGTAATGTTGAGCTTTCTTACATAATGTAAATTAATTTTCCAATTCAAGTGGTTTTTTCACTACAAGTATTTCAAAATAATGATGAAACTCTCATTTGTACATACATAACTCTGCTGCTAGTTGAGCCACTGTTCACACAGAAATACCTGACTTAAATGAAAGCAATTCAAGGCCTGCAGGAAGCCCTACTCCCACTTCCAGCCCCCAACACCCCCTCCTCACACTCACCAGCTACACTTGGAATTTCATACCTGGACCTCCTACCTGCTCTTCGAACACCTGGAGCACACTTCTTTCCCAGCGTCATAGATCCCCACTGTCCATGTGTGAACAGTGGGACACTGCAACTGGCCAGGGAGAAGTGGGTGCCTGGGTACAAGTACAAGTACACACCACTCCCACACCTAGTATCATTCATGTTTTTAAAATGCAATAAGCTCTTCATCATTTGGAAATTTTACATCATTTTCCCCCTTAAACCTATGTATCATATCAGTTATTAATTTGTTGCCTTAGCTCTGAATGCACCCTTCCATGTATGCTCTCCAATAATGGAACTCCTTTGAGTAACACACCTTGAAAGTCAGAACAGTGTTGTTCAGTAAGGGCCATGGGGGACATGGTAGAAGGCAGTTTATCCTGTAGGTCCCAGGGTAGGCAGCCTGGATGTAAGACTTCCGGTGTAGCCTCCCCCGGCCATGGTCCCTCTGCTACCTTGCAGCCTCAGCCTGACTGTCCTTCACACAGAAGCCAGAATTGCTGTACAGCTCATAGGCTGTGAAGCATGTGCTTCCTGCCTGCACTGGACTCCCATTCCCTGCCCTGCATGTCACATGTCTGCAGGCCTCTCCATCCCTGGTGTCCACACCCCCGCTGCAAACGCAGTGCCAGTAGTTGCTGTTGGCCTCCTCCCCACCTGCACCCTGCTAAGCCTATTGCTTGCTGAGCATCTCCAGACTAGCTCAGGCCTTGTGGAAGCAGTGATCTCTGCTGTCCTGGGGGATGAAACATACCTTCACCAAAGAGGACTGAAGCCCTTCTGAGTCTGTCCTACCGTGAGTGGCCCCCTCAGCTTTAAGGGGCACATACAGTTTCCTCACATTTTACAATTATTATCAAAGTAATAATTCTTTATATTAAACTTTTACTGCTCAAACTACGATGTGCTTTGTCTTCTGATCTGATCCAGACTGCTACATATATCCTTTTCAACTATGCCACAGCTTTTTATGCAAATCTAGTACTTCTGTTAGTTTTTAATTGATTACTTACATATTTTCTTACAAAAAAGTTTAAAATGTGATTTTTTTCTTAAAAGCCATTACATTTTTTGTCCTAGATTTTATAGCTATTAAACATAATTGATCAAGAATACAAATATTATTACTTGTTCCTGAAAATGAGTCAAGTCCATCTTCCATTCTATTTCTATTTTCATTTTTATAAACACGAGTGGTAAAAAATTTGTTTCACATATATAAGTAGATGAGAAGAGAGTTTTGTTACAGCAATGTCACTCATTCGACTTCTGAGTTTTCAGGACCAAACAAAGCACTGTCCTATTATCAAAAGTTATTTTATATAGGTCAACAGTTAAAAACAATCATTAATTACTCACTTACTCATCACTGAGAACATTATCTCAAACTGTGTCTTTAGCTCCATAGGTCTGCACACCTTAGTTGGATGCATCATCATAAGACTAGAAGGTTAAAGGCATGTGCTCATTTTATACATGGGAGAAGGGTTCCCTGCAAAATGAAGGAAAGGACAACCTGCACCCTGTTGACAAGTTATTTCTAGGCAGGACAGCAGTTAAGCAGTATACACATGGAAGGTGAATTCTGTGACTTTTCCTAGAAGCATACCCGCATAACATTTGGAAATATTTTACCATACTCTGGGGGGCTGGTGGTGGTGGTTAGTCACTAAGTCGTGTCTGACTCTTTTGCCACCCCATGGATTGTAGACCGCCAGGGCCCTCTCTCTGTCCATGGGATTTCCTAGGCAAAAATACTGGAGTGGGTTGTCATTCCCTTCAAAGGGTCTTCCTGACCCAGGGATTAAACCTGTGTCTCCTGCATTCGCAGGCAGATTCTTTACCACCAGGAAAGCCCCTCAGGGGGTGTATCCCAGTTTGCAAACTATAGCTTCTGTGACAAGAAATATTAACAGGCTTATTTCCACATTATTTACAATGAAAAATCAGCAGCAACCTCAAGACCATTAATAGAGTTACTATGGCAAAGCCACACAGTGGAATACCTACCACACAGTGGCCAGAATGAACTAACTTGACCTACATTTATTAACATGATGGATCTCAAAATAATGAGGTTAAAAAAAAGTCTACTTCTAAAGGATATATATGTGTGTGTGTGTATGTATGTATAAAGATGTTATTGATGTACATTTTTGAAAGGCAGGAAAAATAAACCTATATACTATACATAAACACATTTAACCAGAAAAACAAAAAACCACACTCTTTTCACAAGAGTACTTACCTCTATAGCATGAGGACAACTGTTATTGGGAACTTTTTTTTTTTTTTTCTTGAAAAAAATTAAGGCAAATGTTAAATCTGCTCTCTAGGTAAAGAAGTATTCTTTACATAATTGTTACAGAAAACAACCTCAGCTATTTGGAGTATGGCCAAGAATCCACAAGTAAATAGAAAAGGTTTGTAGGAGATTATTCCCTGTACTAAAAGGCATCAAATTCAGCAGAGCCCCTTGTTTCCTTCCAGCTCATTTGTTCTTATGTTCAGCATAATTCTGATAAGTCTGTTTGTTTCTTGGTCTCCCGTAGATTAGAAGTGGAGAGAAGAAATGAGTGTGGAAGGCAGAAGTTTACAATCCTCAAAAAAGAAGATAACTAATTTTAAATCATTGTGAAGGAACTTGAAATAGGCCTAAACAACCCCATAACAAGCTTTAAATACAATGTAATGATAAATGCAATGACCCTGAAACAATATAAAAATAAATTCAAAATATCTCTACAGTGAGTTAATAGAACACTTAATATATCTTGGAAATCTTTTCACACAAGATGGTTAAAATAAATATTTCTATTTAAAAGAATGGATTTTAATCAAGAAATACTTAAGTGAAATTTTCTAAGAAGACACAGTTATTAGCTAAGAAATATGACTGATAGAAAGTGAGTATTTACTGTGTACCAAGCATAATTTTAACTACTTCACAATAAAGTATTTTATATAGTTCTCATAGCAACCCTATAAGACAAGGTATCTGGGGACAGGGGAGAACGGATAATTCTTTAGGGATATATTCCTAAAATATAGAGAAAAGTTCACACAACGACAAAGACCCAGGATGGCCAAAAATAAATAATTTTTTAAAAAGAGAAAGATACTAATAGAGATTTAAATACATTAAAAATTGCAAAAGCAACAATAGAAAACTTAAACTGGGATAAATACCAAACATGAAGAAGAAAGGAAAATGGAGATGAGAATAGTACAAGTACATTAAGTCCCAATTTTTCATCTCAAGGAATCAACACACATACAAATTAATAAATGCAAGTTCATAGATTATATGTATATCTTCTAAAATTCTAAAATCACCAGAATTAAAAAGAAAAAAAAAAGTCAAAAGAGAAAATGTCTAGGATGTATAACTGGTCATAAGGAATAAATGGGGAAAACTGAAATTGATCCTTAAATTCTATTATTTGATTTCATCCCAGTTGTTTATATTACCTTAATAAAATGTATTTTTAAACTAATTATGTTCCTTTATTCTAGAATCCCAAAGTATTTTAGACCACTCAGCCCATATCAAGTGTCCTGCCTTCCACTATGCTCTCATCTGCCCCCTTGGTTTATTACCATTCTCTCTGTTATGTTTGATTTGCCTTCTCCTCTCTCCTCTCTTAAGCCAAGTCAAGTCTTTCCTACCCCAGGGCAAAAAAATTTTATTTACTTGATTAGAACATTCCACATTAGTCCTCTTACATTTCTCTTCTTTCCCTTTCCAACTTAAAAAAAAAAAGTCTTTATTTCCTACTGAAGGCTGCCTTTTAATACTGAATATAATGATGCTTTTTGGTTCTCATTCTACTTATTATTTTATCCAAGCTTTTCACATGGAGCCTTTCTTTGTAGCCTTTTTTCTATGGCAGGGCTAAGAATGGAGAGGGAGTGTAAATGCCTCACAAGGACAGCATTTCAAAGAACATCTGGGGAAATGCTGGTATGAAGTGTTCCAATTACAATGCATCACTGCTTTGCTCAAAAATATTTAATCTTCAGTCTCTTGGCACTGAAGGAAAAAATCTAAGTAAACAACTAAAACCAATCAACTTTTCAACATAAATAGTGTAATATTAGCTATACTTAATTGACTTTCCTTCCATAATCATATTAATGTGCAAGATGACTAACAACAGAATACAAACCCGAGTTACAGAGACGTTCTAAAGATACTGAGTTCAAAGCTCAAAATGACACACTGCCTCAACACAGCTATCTTAGAGTAAATCTCAACAGTCCCCACTAAAAACAGTAAATATCTTACAAATGAAGAGAAAAACAAGAAAAAAATGAAGCTGCACAGGAATTCAGTGAATTAACTAAAAATATCCAAATTCTAAAATTTGCCATTAGACAATGTCATGATTTTAAAATATGACCTTTAAGTGTATTAACTTTTTGCATGGGGTCATCCATGCCTATGGATAAGAAAAGGGCACAGTTTTGGTTAAGATACCTGAATGGAAAAGATCCAAAAAAAGTATTATTTTTAGCCTCAAAGCCACTGGTAGAAGTAAAAAAAAAAAAAACTAACTAATGGAGCCATATTTATGAAAAAACTAGCTGATTTTATTATTATCAATGCCAATCAAGTCTTTAAATCAATCAAAATTTATTTAATTAGGCATAAAGTTACTTTCACATTTGTCTGCAACCATAATAAATACAGTTCTTGGCATAAAGACACACAGCCTTTGGAGTTTAAAATATCCCCAACTGCAAGATTACATATATAAAACTCTCTTTATTGTTTATGTTATAGTGGATGAATTAAATTAAAATAATTATACCACCTAGAACAAAATAAAATGGAAATAATTTACTCATAAGATTCATATTTAAATCATCTTTATTTACAAAATACTATCCTGAGAATTATAATTCCATTAAGCTCCAATTTGAGCAAAAGTATAATCACTTAAGTAACAGCAGTTACTTAAACTGAAAATGAGAGAGAAGTCAAAGTTACTTTTGAAGAGAGACCAACAATATGGTCAAATTTCTTGCGGTGGCTCTGGATGCTCAGTAGTAGGCTCATTTGAAGGTGGAATCAGCCCTGATGGGAACTCACTTCTACTTTCAGGAGGTGGGGGTGGGGGGAAAAATCCAGCTCTCGGGGGAAGATAATGAGGAAAACCTCTTGGTGGATAGACATTTCTCACTGTTCAAAGAGATTGGTAAAAGACATGTTTTAACTTTCAGCACCTGCACTGTCGCCCCAATAAATCATTTGCTTATAACTTTCAGTACTTATCTTTATTTTCAAAAGATGACACCAGAATAATTATCTGATTTAACAAATGAATTTTTACAACATTAAGAAAAACATATGCTCTTCAACTACACGTGATTAAGGGGAACATCACTCATTTTAGCTGCAGATTTTTGTCCTATGAAAATCTAACATCTTAACATTTTTTTAAAAGGAGAATTATTTCAAAATAGAGTAACTTACTCTCAGAAAAGCTTTCATGTAATGTAATTTTCACCAGACTTAAAATTAAGATCAGTAATTCCCAAATCTAATTTGACAGTATCCTAAAATATTTACAGTTATATAAAAAACTGTCTTGAAATTCCTCAAATAAATTCATTTTAGTTCACTCTAAGCTTTAAAGAGGAGGAATGAGGAAAGGAATGACTCTATCAGGCAAATGATAGGCTTTTTCCTAGTGTTTGTTAACCATGTATTTATTCTGCTGAAACCTGTAGTTCTAAATGGAAACAGATAGTCATAAAAGCAATAATTATTTCTTTTCTCAAATGTGAGGCTATGAGGAATTTTAATAAATTCAACAATTAGTCCAAACATGATGATAAACACATTCTAGGTTTTAAATAAGTAGGACTGCATGGGAGCTACTTATGAAAAAAGATTTTAAAAGATTTTTTTAAATACTTTAGCCAGTCATTTTAATGCAAAAATATAAACTGTAATTATTTTTACTAATTGACCCAATTTCTATCTAATAAGAAAAAATAATTTTAGTCTTAACGTAAGACTGTTGCAAAAAGCCAATGATTTTCCTGATTACTGAAACACAGAAATAATTCTACATCTATTAAGATGAATCAAGTTGAAGCCTCATTACAGATGAGACCTCATTACTGATGGCTGGCAATCTTTCCAATTTGGAAAAATAATGCTATACTTACAGAAGATGAGAAAAACTTTCCTCCATTGTATTACTACATGAATAGAAAATAAAATGAACGTGTCTGATCTACTCTGTAAGACATATATAAAGCTTTATAAAGCATACTTGCGAATGGCGGAGGTGGTGGGCCAGGGAAATCCCTTGGTGGAAAATAATCTCGGGGAGCTCCATATATGCTTCCTGGAGGAGGTGGAGGAAAAGGAGGCCCTCTTCTTATGAAAGGACCCCTTGTATCCATTGGAAACAATGGAACTCTGACTAGAGGACGAGGTGGAGGAACAAAACCAGGTCCAGTTGCTTCATTTTCAGTGGGAACAGATGAATCAGGAACATTTAAATTCTACAACAAATTGACATATGGCAGTCACTGCAATAGCAAAGTTTGCAATAGCTTTCCTTATAAATTTAGGCTTAGAAGGCGGCATCTAGGCACCTAGGCAGAAAGCAGTCTATGATACCATAAAAGGCTCCAGAGAAAGATTCCGTTTTCTACATCAGATGGATTTTAGCTATCATGAATATTTTATTAACTTAACAGAAAACAGCTTTAACCAACAAAGCAATTGTCCAGTTAAAAATAAAACATAAGAATGGCCCAAGAGTACCAAAATATACATTCTTTTATTAAGCATATACTAAAAAAAACCTGCTTATGTTAATATTTTCAAGGTGACCAAAAATCAAGATTGTAAGCACAGTGAACAAAAAAATACTTTAAAACAGTCCTGGATTTAAAATGAAAGTCCAAGAGGGAATTCAAGTTCTTGTTTAACTATATAAACTAAATCAAGCCTTGAGTCTGTACATTGTACTTTATCACCATGGGGTACAATCCGGAAAGGAAATAGCTATAATGAAAGCATGAAGTACATTTGTCAAAAAGAAAGCAGCAGCTTTTAATCAAAAAACCAGATGCTGGCTAAATTACCATTCTAGTAAACCAAGAGATTAGAAAGATCCTGAATACATGGATACAATTCCACTTTCAATACTTACACCAAGATCATCTTTGCTTTCATTTCTACTGGATTCCATTTCTGAAGATACTGCTCCATCTAAAATTAAAAGTTAAATCATGAAAAATACATGGTTTATCACACCATTCTTACAACTTCAGATCACAAAGGACATTGATAACCCTACTCCCCTTGTCGGCAGACAAGCCAGCTTGACACCAGCATCCTATATTAGTGCCACAAGGACAGCTTGAGGTCCATGGAACTTTCAGCAGACTCAGACAGAGTTCTGTAAAGGCATGTGTTTGTAGTTTCCCCACCACGTGCCTAGACAATCCTGCAAGCTGCATCATTAAGGAAGCACGTGCCTAGACAATCCTGCAAGCTGCATCATTAAGGAAGCTTCCAGGAGACAGCATTCCTCTCCCTCTCCCCACTTCCTTTTCCTCCTGCCTTCCTTTCCTTTCTTCCTCCCTCCTCTCTCATCTGTCCTTCCTTATTCCTCCATCACATAACACAGACTAGCAATTGAATAGCCACTGTTTCTAAATAAATGTGCCTGGGCTTTATCATCAAGAATTGCACAGGCTCTGAGAACATAAATTTAAACAACCCTCTCTCTGACCACAACTACCTGTCCCCTCCCAGCCTTTTCATTTCATCACTCTCACTATACTTGTCCTTGGGTATCACTGAAGCTTCCAGTCCTCTGATCTCTCAATTTCCTCCTTTCCTCATTTCCTTCCCTAATTAGCTGATCTTGGAGACTCCATTGCTAACAGCCAGTCACTAGCGTCTTTGTCCTATTGGCCATTTTTCACCTGCCTAGGATTCTTCTAGACAATCTAAGAGCCTGATTCTGTACTCAGAGTCCCCTGCCTCAAAGAGCTTCTGCTGGAATCTTCCATTCTGTTTCCTCCCTCCACCCTTTCCGCTAGACCTATCCTATCGGCAAGTCTCTCCCAACTACTGTTTTAAAATTAGATAGAAAAAGAGAACCCCCTTACAGCTATCCCTCCCCTTCACAGTCAAAAGTTCTTCTTCTTAAAAAAAAAAAGTTTTCCTATATATATTATTGAGAATTCCTCCCATTTTGTCTCTCAATTTATGTGCAGCATACACTGTTCCACTGAAATTACATCCCCCAAGATAAAACGTCTTTTTTTCCCCCTCAATTAAAATAGAACTTTCAGTTCTTATTGAATGTAGTTTCTCACACTGTTGACTATTCACTCCCTCTTTCAACCCTCTCAGCCTTCAGCTTCCGGGAGGGCACCTTCCCTACCTCTCCTTTCTAGCTGTGCCTTCTCAGTCTCTTCAGTGGGCTCCACGATCCCTCAGGGGTGGTCTCTTCAGAGCTCCATCCTCATCCTCCTCTCCTCTCATTCTCTCCTTGAGAAATTTCACCCATTCTACAGCTCGAATTTGATGTAAACTACTACTGTACTTCCAGACGTTTAAGTCAGATCTAGGTATTTCTCCGAGGACTTCCGAGCTTGAAGCGCCTTGCAGCTGTATCGCAAGCACAGCTAATTTAAGTTCTAAGTTAACTTAAAATATTTCCCATCAAACATTATACTGCTTCTTGCTCCTTGTCTCAGAACAATGAATGGCCCACATGCCTTAGCCAAGAAGCCAGCATCAGCCGAGACTCCCCGTCCTCCCTCATTCCATTCAATCTGAAGTCCTCCCAATTATGTTATCTCTGTGTCTCTTCACATCTTTCTGTCTGCTCAGCTAAGTCACCACCATCATCCATGTAGATTTCTGTCAGTGTTCTAAAACGTTACCCTCTCTCCAATCTCAACTGCTCCCCTCTAATCTATTTCCCATAACACAACCAGAATAATTTCTCCAAAATGCAGGTCTGATCTGATTATTCTCCATTTAAAACCCTTTAACGTGTTCCCATTATCCCACAAGTCGGTCCAAAATTTCTGAACAGGTTTGCAAGGCCTTGAAAACTATGCGCTGCTTACTTCTACACGACTTGTTTCAATATTCTGACTTCCACTCCATGCTGCAGCCATATTTACAAGGCACTCCTCCCTGTGTCTTTACACAGGCTATTCTCTCCTCCCAGAACATTATCAAACATCATTCTGGCCTAGCTAATTCCTCCTTTAATTCTCAGCTTACCCATCATTTCCTCCAAAAAGACTTCCTCGACGACCCCACATTCCAAACATCACCACCTCTCATCTAGGTTCCTGGCTCGTGGCCCATAAGCTGCCATAACATTTTGCACTTGTTACTTTTGTCTCTATATAGTGCAACTGCCTACAGACCACAGGTATAAGGAATGCTGACCTCCTATTCACCACTGAAACACAGCAGCCACCACAGTCCTGTCAAACGGTAAACAGTCTATAGGTATTTAGTGCATCAATGGCAGGGCCGAGGCACTAAACTCATCCACTAGCCTCTCATTTCAGTAAAGCCTAAGGATCAAGACCATGGCTCTAGAGTCAGACAGGGTATCAAATCCTAGCTCTAACACTTCCTACCTGAGCTCTTTAGCACCTTTTTGAGCCTTGGTTTCTTCATCTGTAAAATAAGGGCAATACTATCTACTTTACAGGTTTATTGCAAAAATGAAATCAGGTCATTCATTTCATTCAATAAATGTTTACTGGTGTTTACTAGTGTTACTTAATGTATTTCTACCATTTCACACTACTTTCCTTCATGTAAATACCATACACTGATAAACCAATAACAAAACATTACATATATATAGAAATTCTTCAGCTTACAAAATACTTCCTCACACATTAACTGATTTAACCCTCATAAGATCAAGGGATTCATATCTCAAGTTTTACAGGTATTACCCATCAATAATTCATGCTCTTTTCTTTACTTTTGCTTATACTCTTCATTATTACTGGCACAGACCTTTACCTTTTAACTAAATTTTCAAATTCCCTAAAAGCAGCTCAAATGCCACCTCTTTCACAGAGTTTTCCCTGATCCTTCAACTATATGGGCATTTTCACTTTCTGTGAACATAATCTACTCTCTAATGGGATTTATCATTCTGACTAGTATCAGTCAAGCATATATATCTGTCTTTCTCTTTTATTAGTAATTATTAGCTCCTTAGAACTAAAAACTATACCTTACTATAATTGTATTGTCTACCATGTCATGCAGTGTACCTTCTCAAGTGAAAGAACTTAAAAATTACTTGCTAAATTGAATATTTCCCTCTCCTAAAATATATACCCTTTCCTGAGGAAATCTTTTACCCATAAATTTTTCATTTTCTACTTTTAATCTTTTGTTATGTATTTCTAAAATACATTGGGTGTATGTAATTCCCAATTTCAATGGGTTGCTCTGAGGTGGTTTAAGAAAATGAGCCCCAGACATATTGTTGGTTGCTCAGTAAATGTTAAATCTACCTAAGCATGAAAAATTTAAACAAGGTAACTGATTAACCCATCAACAGAGCATGCACTCAAATTATTTCTCTGATTTTCACATATCATTCACACAGCCTAATTTCTCCGATTACTACACAGGATTTATGTAAAGTGGACTGGAAAAACTAGAAAATTAATCATAGAACACAGTAAAATTTACCACCATGCTGCTGCTGCTGCTGCTGCTACTAAGTCGCTTCAGTCGTGTCCGACTCTGTGCGACCCCATAGACGGCAGCCCGCCAGGCTCCCCCGTCCCTGGGATTCTCCAGGCAAGAACACTGGAGTGGGCTGCCAATGCCTTCTCCAATGCATGAAAGTGAAAAGTGAAAGGGAAGTCGCTCAGTCGTGTCTGACTCTTAGCGACCCCATGGACTGCAGCCCACCAGGCTCCTCCGTCCATGGGATTTTCCAGGCAAGAGCACTGGAGTGGGGTGCCATTGTTTTCTCCATTACCACCATAGGTACACAGAATAAAGTCATTGCAATAGTGCTCAAACCAACCACCAACACCTGTGCAGATGCCATGGATGAGTACAAAATAGCAAGAAACATAAAACCAGAAGTTCTCAGGAAAGAAATTGTGGCCTTAAGAGCTAAGGAGAAATCACAATTATATTAGTCCTTTATGCAGCTTCCAGTTCTTTAGTATGCCATCATTACTAAAAAACACATACACACAGAATATTTCTTACCTGTTTTATCCAAAGAAGGCATATTAAAACTTCTGAGTTCTGCTGGTCCAGAAAGTCTACCAGAATTAGAATAAAATCCGTCTTGCCTTTGTGGAAGAAGAACTAGATCAGGATATGGCTGGCCTAAAAAACATGTTTTTAAAATATCTTCATTAAAGATAAAAATCAAGTTTCCTTAAATTTAATACATTGAACATAGAATTTTTCTCTCTAAGAGACTTTGACACATAGTCTTGGTAGACGATAGTAAACAATTTTAGGAAAACCACACACTTTACTTAAAGCAATAATTTTGCTTTTTAGTAAACACAAATATGACGACACCTTGGAGTTTGAAAGTTTCCATTACTACATGTACATCAGAATATATGAACAAAATTTAGTTACATATATATTTATAGATAGATTTAACTTTAATTTTAATAATAGTGGAAGGAAGTGGATACATCAATAAATCAAAAAAAGGCTTCAGGGAGCTATCTACTAGTAAACAAAGAAAAGAGAGAATATGCTGTAAACATACTAAGAAAGAACAGAACTGATAATGATAAAAGAAATGGTCACCAGAGCAGAAACAGTATCAGTGAGGTCATCAAGTAATCAAATTTTCAGTAACCTCAACATTTTAGAATTTAGCATCCCTCCAAAACTAAAGGGAAAGATCTCTGACTCAACAGATGAATGGAAGGTTCACAATGCCCAGATTAAGGACATTTGGGCAGACACAAATTTAGGCACAGACTCTGACTCAAGTGCTTCTACAGTCAGCCCCCTTTGTCATTTATGATGACAAAATGGTAATAATTCATGGGTCCTTGTGTAACTCATCATTCTTGAAAAAATATAAGTAGTCTATCTCATCTCTGTTAGGTGATGGTAGACTTTGATTAAGGATGCTTTTGGCAATCTTCAAAAATATGGAAGAGAATATGACCAGCATCTGCCTATTTCTCCATCCCCAACCCCTGGTGGCCATTGGTCTACTCTCTTTCTACGTGTTCTACATTTTCAGATGCCCACATATAAGGGAGGTCCTGCAGTATTTGTCTTCCTCTATCTGAATAATTAGGGGTAGAAGTTCTTAAAGACACTGCTACGGTGGGAGGGAAGGGCCAGAAGTTTCCTTAAGTAACCAGATTCTGGCAAAAGTTAATAAGTAATAATACTATTAAAAAAATATGGCAGAGGACAAAGGGGATAACTTTTTCTTACCCTGTTTCACTCTCCCATCCTAATAGATACGGTCTCATACTACCTTCCATGACTCTCCTAGGTGAATATAATGTGAACTGCATACATACTTGTTATATGACTCAGTTCCTTGGGACCTTACAGACACATCTTTCCCACAAAAAAGCCAAGGATACCATCTGACATCAACTGGAGTCAATGAAGAAAATTATATTTAATGATTTCTCGAGGGTCAAGTGGAGAAGGAAATGGCAACCCACTCTAGTATTCTCGCCTAGAGAATCCCGTGGACAGAGGAGACTGGTGGGCTGCCATCTACCGGGTCTCGAAGAGTCAGACACGACTGAAGCAACTTAGCATGCACACATGCATTGTAGAAGGAAATGGCAACCCTCTCCAGTATTCTTGCCTGGAGAATCCCAGGGACAGAGGAGCCTGGTGGGCTGCAGTCTATGGGGTCGCACAAAGTTGGACACGACTGAAGTGACTTAGCAGCAGCAACAGCAGCAAGGGTCAAGGGATGTGACTTAGGAAAGAAAGATTCAGAGAGTCATAAAGGCTCATTTCCTCCCTCTTTCAGGGTGTTGTAACCAGCTGAATTAGCCCCATGGGAGAAAAGGCCAATACCAACCACAGGTCTAAACTGAGTTTTCCCTACTTTAAACATGGAATTAACAAAATGGCAGACTTTCCAACTCTTTCTTAAAATCAGGTCTCAAGATACCATATCATCATTTTGCTTCTAAAATACATCCCCACAATATCAGTAACCTGAGAAATACAAGATTTTGCTATAAGTATTCTGTTTTACTGACCATATGCTATACATTGCCCTCCTCTAGGAAAATAATCCACTCTTTAAGTCTACCAGCTCTTATTATGTGCCAGGCATTAGTGATACAAAGTTGGTTTTAATACAATCTGTGTCCTTATGGTGATGAAACAAAAACAAATCATGTCTTAAATAAAAGGGCATACAAATAATATGAGAGATGGTCTATCTAATTCTGACTGGAAGAGTCAGAAACAGTGCCACAGAGGAGGTAAAGCTTGCCCCGAAAGAAAAATAAGAAAGGACGAACAAGTAAACAGTGATATTCTAGTCAAATTCAAATATACATATACATGTATAGTACATACATAAACACACACATATACTCAATGTATCAAGATAAAACTACATGGAAAGCATATGACCAATGAAAGACTAAAATACAAATAATTACATGAAGGGTTCCTTTCTCTTTTGCCTGCTTACCTTTGTTTTCTACCACCCTTCTCAGAGAAGGGATGATTAAAAAGAAAGAATGGAAGAAGGAAAAGAATCAGGGGGAAAAAAAAATAAAAAAGGAGGAAGAACCATGCAGAGCACCGTGAAGCAATTTCATAAAATAAAGATTACAATAAAATTCACAATGTCTAGTTTAAACAAAAATGTTACTCATCTCTTTTCATTCCAAAACAAATCTCAGCTTATAATAGTTCCTTCAGCAGCTTTAATAACTGGGGGTCTATCACATAACAAGAACATTAATGTGGTTGAGAAGAGAATTATACAGATGGATAAAGGGTTTGCATTTTTTTAATTTCAATACTATTCACTAATCAAGTACAATAAGCATCTTTACTCAGAATGTGAAGAAATAATTTAATTTAATGATTAAGGAACTAATGGAAAGTAAAACTTCCAGAAAGTAGCTGATAAAACCATCAATATGGATAGATTATGGCTCTGGAATAAAGAGGCCAATGGTACAGAGAAAATGTCTAAGAAACATACTTATGCAAATATGGACATTTAAGATAAAAGTAATATTTCAAATTGATAAATATACAGTATTAAAACAACTGTCTACCCATGGCGGGGAAAAACTCTTCAACTAAACACTAAAAACAAAATAAAATCTATATTAAAGACTTAAAAAACCAAAATTTTACATTTTTAGAAGAAAACAGTATCTTTTTGATATTGACAGGTTCTAAAGAAAAAAAATTCAGTAAAAATAAAAATGGATTAACTTCCCTTAAAAAAAATAGAAAACTTTTGGTTTTTTATATATAACAATAACATACATAACAATAAACCAAGAAAATATTTATAAAAGATAGAAGATTAGCATCCAAAGGATACTAAGAATTCCTATTAAGCAAAAGAGAAATGGATCAGGCAATCCACAGAAGTAAATACAAATGACCAATAAACATAAAAAGAGGCTCAAGCTCACTAATAATGAAGGAACTGTAAAAAAATCAATCAAAGAAAAATGAGAAAAAATTTAACTCATATGGCTGGAAATACTTTTTAAAAGTTTTATATCAGGTATTGAAGAAACAGCTACTCTCAAATACTTCACACATAACCACTCTTGAAGACCAAGGGCAACATCTATTAAAACTGAAACTATGTGTATCTTACTTCCCAGCAATTTCATAACTTGGACTCATCTCTAAAGAACATATGTGCAAAAATCAAGTGTTAACTTCAGCACTGTTAGTAATGGTGAAACACTGAAAACACCCTGAATGTTCATCAGAGGAAAATGGATAAGACTGGATAAATATATTGTGGTATATTCATATACTTAAATACAGCAATTTAATAATAAATTTTTTATTAAAATGGAAAGAAATCAGGAACATGCTGACAAAAACTTGATAAAATAGAAATTTAAAAAAAATCATATTTAGACTATAAATTTACAAACATTAAACTGATGAGTAATTGTCTCTGGGAAAGAAGGTTGACCTTGGGAAAGGAAACAGAAGACTTTCCCTGGTGGCTCAGAGGGTAAACAGTCCACCTGCTGTGAAGGAAACAGAATAGACTTCAACTCATATAGTGTGCTGTTTATATTTGTTTTATTTACCCATTCTCTTTCTTTGACACAGAGCTACACATATACACACACACACACATATGTATATGTATATGTATATGAAACAAATATTAATATGTAAATTCTGGTAGGTGATAGGATTATGCTATTTTTTAACTTCTTGTTTTTTTTTTCTTTACCTGTAAAATCAGAATAATAAATTTAAGAGTGTTAGAATGATTAATATAAAGCTCTTAACATATGGCACAAAGTAAGCATCCCAAAGTAGATGTAATGATAAATTAAATTTTTTATAATTACAAACTATATTAAAATATAGTATTGACTTGTATGCTTAGTCGCATACAACTCTATGCAACTGCATGGACTGTAGCCCATGTTCCTCTGTCCACGGGATTTTCAAATGGAATCAGTTGCCATTTCTTCCTCCAGGGAATCTTCCTAACAAAGGGGTCGAACTCATGTCCCTTGAATCTCCTGCATTGGCAGGCAGATTCTTTACCACTAGTGCTACCTGGGAAGCCTATAGTATTGACTGCTGCTGCTAAGTCACTTCAGCCGTGTCCGACTCTGTGCGACCCCATAGACGGCAGCCCACCAGGCTCCC
Organism: Oryx dammah; assembly: GCF_014754425.2. NCBI lineage: Eukaryota > Metazoa > Chordata > Mammalia > Artiodactyla > Bovidae > Oryx > Oryx dammah. The sequence goes on from NW_024070200.1 coordinate 20,280,375, forward strand.
CCGCCCCTGGGATTCTCCAGGCAAGAACACTGGAGTGGGTTGCCATTTCCTTCTCCAATGCATGAAAGTGAAAAGTGAAAGGGAAGTCGCTCAGTCGTGTCCGACTCTTAGCTGGTCTCTTTCAAATCTATGATCATAAACTTCAACTGGATACTCAACATTGCCCTGTAATCATACCACGTTTCACTGACAGGTAAATTCTTTCACTGTCCTAAATGGCTACTGTGTACCTTTTTCTCCCTCCAAATCTCTGACAATCCCCTCCCTTTCTCTCCTATCCCAAGTTAATGATCTTACACATCAAGGAACTTGATGCAACTAAATACACACACTTACCCTCACCCAGCCTCTACATCTGTACCCAGCTGCTCCACCTTCCTTTTACAAAGTTATTCAAACACTATCTAATTTCTTAATTACCCTCTGGATCCCACTCTTTTTGTGTACTTTTATACCCTCTCCCATACATCATCAATTTCTCCTCTGACCTTAGATTATTCCCATCAGCAAATAAACATGTAATGTTTTCTATCTTTAAAAACAAAAACATTGCTCCATCCAATTACCACCTCATCTCTCATTTTTATTAAAAGCAAATTTTTTCAAAAATTGTTTACATTTGTCCCCATATCTTAATCTTTCTTCAATCTACTCTCTTCAGGAAGACTGCAAAATTAAACATAGATTTTTCAAGTTTATATAACTACATATACCAGTAAGTTAGCAACCAAATGCTAATCATTAGAATTTAAAAAGGATCATTACACAAGAAAGTTGAAGTGCCACAAGAAATATATACTCCCAAAAAAGTGAGAGCCTCAAAATTTGGAAATAACTTTAAAGTAAATCTCATCCTCTAAGAGTAGAAAAGCATCACTATGGATTTTAGTACACTTTTTCAGCTTATGAAAACTCCAAAATCTCAACAGGGAAATCAAAGTGAACCTAACTGAAGACAAACTATAATTCTATCAAATGCATCTTATCTGAAAGAATGTTTGTAATGCAGGGCAATGGTCTACACAAACGTCTACAGATCAGAGCCAGTAATGTAAAAATCTATGCCTGTATTCTCCAAACTGTTCTGATAAAGCTCTCCCAATTGTTCTGATCTGTTTAGCCTGCTTTTCTCTCTCAAGGTAAAATTTAGAACTGTCCTCTTCAAGTTGGCTGTATATGTCTTCGGATTAGCTCTTTAAAAAAAAGAGAGATAAAAAGCAAGTTTTTAAACATGGAACACTGAAGACCACACTTAATTCATGATAAAACCACCAAGAAATAGCAGCTAAGTCTCTTTGCTACCCCTTACATAAAATAAATTATCTAAATCAGTTAAAGATAAGCACTGGCCAAAGAAAAAATGGAATACATACATACAAACATATTCCCGGCTCTTTGCTAAAGCTCAGAAAAGTACAAGGAGGAAAAACTATATAATTCACTATTAATGCATATCTCTCGAGTAGCACAAGATCTGCTGAGAATTAAGATTCTTATTCTTCTCTGCTACTTCTCTATTCCTGGAAAAAGAAACTGTGAGGCAACATAGAGGAATAAAAGGACACTGAAGTTGGAGCGCTGAAAGATCAAGAGGGGCACTGAGAGATTAAGAATACCAAAGAGTGGGAAAAAAATGATAAAAACTGAAACTTTGTTTCATTAAAGTATCTGTGGTTTTACTTTCTTAATTTAAAATTTTACCAAAATATTTACATGAACTTAGACACAATTGCTATCTGTCTTGTTAGATTCATGAATATAACCATGTACATATGATGAATCATAACTGTGATTAATACCTGTACTATAAATTACTTAAAGATATAATTCTCAAGAATCAGTTAAAAGACTAAAAGCCAAGAATCCTGCAGATTCATACCCTGACAGTCAAAAAGCTATCATTTAAATTTTAGCATTTCTTTTCTTATTTCAATTATGTTACTAGTACCGTAGAAACACACAGTTACTAATTACAGTTTACAAAAAGCATAAGAACATTTTAATAAGCATATCTCTCAAAATGTATTAATAACTACTAAATGTGGGAGCAAGAGATGCAGAAGATATGGGTTCAATCCCTAGGTTGGGAAAATCCACTGGAATAGCAAATGGCAACCCACAACAGTATTCTCACCTAGAAAATTCCATGGACAGAGGATCCTGGTGGGTTACAGTCCATGGCGTTGCAAATAATCGGACATGACTGAGTGACTCAGCACGCACACATGCGGGAGTTAGATCATATTTTAAGACTTTCTAAAAACTTGTCAAGATTGCTTACTATGCACAGCTTTGTAAATAAGAGCAACTATAAAGAAAACAAGGCAATTACTTAGGAAGAACTTAACAGAAAAACCATATATTCCTTTCTTCCAAAAGTAATTTTAAAATTTTAAAATTATATTACATAAATATATTTTTAAAAAATAGTTATATAATAAGTGAAAATACATCACAATAGTATTAATATAATCCCTCTGCTTAGATTCTATTCATGACCTCTATTATTTACCTTTCCTTGTATCCTTATCCTTAAGAGATAGAATACCTATCCTGCCCAATGATTCCAAATTCTGCCATGTGACTTGCTTTGTCAATCAAATGTTAGCTGTTGTGATTCAAAGAGGCTTCAAAAAGCATTTTGATGTTTTTGCTTTTCTACTCCTGACCTTCAAGGATGAGATCCTCACAGAATAAAGTTCTACTTCTTACAGAATAAAACACTGAGCAAGGTAAGGAACACTGATGAAATTCATGTTGCAGTTAAATATTTATTGAGAATTTATAATGGGTTTGTTAATTACAGGACATCTTGTTAAAATTTTAACTCTGATTACTTATGATGTGATATTCCTATCTAAATTCATAAGATGAATAAAAATAAATTGAAAATGGTTTCTTAACCTGAATGCTGGCTTACAGGTGTGCTCAAATTTTGAAACAATTATATGCATAAAAATATTTGCACTTTATATGCACTGTATCCAGATAAGAAGGTTTTGTTTTTTTTTAACTGTTGACTTTAAAATAAAGATTCCCAGAGAGCTGAAAAATAATACAGAAAGTTCCTGCATACCCTTTACCCAGTTTCCCCAAATGTTTACATTTTTCATAACTATAGTTCAAAGTAATAACAGGAAAGGAAAGTGAAAATGAAGTTGCTCAGTCGTGTCTGACTCTTTGCAACCCCATGGACTGTAGCCTACCAGGCTCCTCTGTCCATGGGATTTTCCAGGCAATAGTACTGGAGTGGTTTGCCATTTCCTTCTCCAGTGGATCTTCCTGACCCAGGGATGCAACCCAGGTCTCCCGCATTGTAGACAGACACTTTACCATCTGAGCAACCACATTATTACTACGTCTATAGTTCTTGCCATGGATAGATTTTATCATGAATAGATTTATGAAACCACCACCACACTCAAGATACAGAACTATTCCATTACCAAAGGATCTCTCTCAGGCTTCCCTTTAATCACATCCACTCTCCTCCCTCTACCATCCCTAACTCACGGCATCCACTAATCTGTTTTCTAGTTCTATAATTTTGTCATTTCAAGGATGTTATATACATGAAATCATATATTATCTGACCTTCTGAGATATTTTTCTCAGTCAACATTATGGCTTTATGTTAGTCACTCAGTTGTGTCTGCCTCTTTGAGATCCCATGGACTGTAGCCCTCCAGGCTCCTCTGTTCATGGAGCTTCCAGGCAAGAATACCGGAGTGGGTAGCCATTCCCTTCTATAGGGGACTTCCCATGCCAGGGATCCAACCCGGCTCTCCTGCGTTGCAGGCAGATTCTTAACCATCTGAGATCTATTCAAATTGTTGCATGTATCAATAATTCAACCTAGTTTGATTCCACTGTAATCAGAGAACACACGATATGATTTCAATTCTTTTAGATTTGTTAAATGTTGTTTCATGACCCAGGATATGATCTATCTTGGGAAATGTTTCCTTGGGGCTTGAAAAGCAGGTCTATTCCGATGACAATTTATCTGATCCAAAGCATTCCTCAGTATATCTCTTTAAGAAGACTTTTTAGTGGTTGCTCTAGGTATTACATAACTTACTGCTGTCAACATTTACCAGTTTGATTAAAAGGTAGCTTGACCTAGAACAGGAAGTCCCTCAATTAAGTTTTTAAAATGAAAAAGGTGTGTTCACAATTGGATTTCGAAAAGAATGCTGTAAATAGTCTTCGGTTTTACCAACATTGTATATTATATTATTTGCTCTATCAACTAGATTGAACATTTTCTAGAACATCTCAACATTAACCATTAATACTGAACTAAATGTTCTATTACTCAGATAAACAGATTACACAGATCACTCAGTTCATCTCTCTCACTGTATAAAAGGACTGAGGTCCAAAGAGATAAAACAAATTTCAAAAATCACATAAAAAGATTAAAGAGTGAAGATCAGTAATCAAATTTCTTAATTTCTAATCCAAATACTTTTTCACCTGCAGAATTCTGGACAGAGGCTACAGTCCATGGGGTTGGTTAGTTGCTCAATCGTGTCCAACTCTTTGTGATCCTGTGGACTGTAGCCTGCCAGGCCCCTTGGACCACAGGATTTCCCAAGCAAGAATGCTGGAGTGGGTTGCCACTTCCTTCTCCAGGGGATCTTCCCGACCAGAGATCAAATCCATGTATCCTGTACTGGCAGGCAGATTCTTTACTGCTAAGCCACCAGGAAAGCCCCAAATGTATCAGATGGGCTTAACAGAAGAATGGAAGTAACACTGGAAAGAGTCAGTAAACTTAAAGATAGATCAACAGAAATTATTCAACCAAAAAAGTTCTAGCCTCAGCTCCTCACCTGGCTAACTGTTCTAACCTAAGACTGTCAGAGAAAATCCCTCTTCTGGGACTCAGTTCCCTTCTCTCCAGTAAGGGCACTGGATAAATTAGTGGTTTTTAAATTTAGCTATTCCTCAGAACCTCCTAGAGAGGTTTTTTTGGGAAATACAGATCTTACCTCCAGAGATCATGTTCAGAAGGTGTAATGACAACATCATAAATCAACTATACTTCAATGAAATTTACAGAAAAACAAGGGCAGGGGAATGCGGTGAAACCCAGGTATTTGCATTTTTTTAAGTCCCCTCGATTATTTCTGATGATAAGCCAAGTTTGAGCATCACCACACTAGATAATACTTGGAGGGACAGGCAGAGCATGTGACAGCTTGTAAATTCTCAAAAGGAACATCCTTTACAAAAATATGAGACTTCCCTGGTGGTTCAGTGGTTAAGAATCCACCTTGCAATGCAGGGGACATGAGTTTGATCCTTGATCAGGGAACTAAGATCCCACATGCCTTGGAGCAACTGAGCCCATGTGAGCCACAAAGAAAGATCCCGCTAAGACCTAATGCTCCCAAACAAAACATTTTAAATATATATACATATGTGTGTGTATATATATATATATGAAAGTGAAGTCACTCAGTCGTGTCCGACTTTTGCAACCCCGTGGACTGTAGCCCACCAGGTTCCTCCATCCATGGGATTCTCCAGGCAAGAATACTGGAGTGGGTTGCCATTTCCTTCTCCAGAGGATCTTCCTGACCCAGGGATTGAACCCAGGTCTCCCACATTGCAGGCAGAGGCTTTAACCTCTGAGCCACCAGAGAAGCCCATATATATGTATATACACACACACACACACAGAGAAATACAATATACACCAAAAGCTTGAAATCAAACTCCTTAAGAAAGGGGCTGTAAATTATTCATCTTTATTTTTATCACATCTAAAGTTTAAAATGAATGCTACTTAAGAAAAAAGTCCTTGAAAGATTTCTATGCCACCTATTAACAGATTCTTAAGTTTGAAAGTCACAGCATATATATTTCTAAATATAAAACAGTAAGAAAACTATTCAGCTTTCTTAGAATTATTTGGGTATTCATTCATTCAGCAAATATTTACTGGGCAAATACTACAGGCTCAGCATTGTTCTAGGTTCTGGAGATATAGCAGTGAACTAAAGTGACACAAATCTCTGTTTTTATGAAGCTGATACTCTAATGATATCAAACGAAAGTAACCTCAAACCAAAGAAATTACCACTTCATACCACATACACACACTAACAAAGCAAAGGCTAATTGGAATTAAAGGTTTTTTTAACCATAATATTCTTCCTTCTACAACTCCTCAAGAAGCAATCCGAACTAGTATTTTTTTTAATGTAACTAATTTATGCAAAGCAGGCATAGCTTGCTCTACATAACAGTGTCTGTCCCTGAAACACTGTGCATAAATAAAAGTTTAGCAAACTGAATAATTTTAATAACATTCCTTGGGCAAACAGAGGCTATAAGGGAATTTATTGCCTTACTTCAGAATATTCTACTGTGAGTCTTCCGGTAAATATATTTATCTTTACAATTAATCTAAGATATATTGTTCAAGGGTAAAAAGACAATTATAAGAAGGTGAATAGCATAACTGCAAAGAAGTGATGAAGGAATGGGTATACCTATGTTTATGAAAACACACCAAAAAAGAACTCCTTAAAAGATATAAAACTACATTCTGGGAGGGGCATGCTTAAGATGACAAGGGGGACTTTTTTCACTTTCCTAATAATACATTTCTCCATTGTTTGAATTTTCTAACATAAATATAAACATGTATCACTTCTATGAGCTACAAAAACTATAAAGACATTGCATGGTGGGGATGGAGGGAGGACAGTTTTCTACAATGTGAATAATTATCCCTAATCATTCTCTTTGGAAATTTGTGTTACTACTGTTTTCTAATATTTATCATGGTTCTTCTTAAGACAGGGCACACGTGTACTTCTCTATTCTTTCATTCCTGTATGCTGCACATACTGGCTGCCTTTCAAATATACACACTAACTATACTCATTCCATACCTGATGGAGGAATCATCATCCTACGATCTTGTTCCCAGGGTGGTGAAAGGGAACCAGTGTCAGACGATGCTCTGTGAGGATCAGTTAACCTATCAGAATTTGATTCTCCTCTTTCATTGGTAATTGGATGGTCCAGAGGATTCCCTGGGCCTCTTGAGCCTAATTAAAGAAGAAAGATACAACTGTTTTATCTAAAAAAGTATTATAAGATCTCTCATCAAATAAAATCCAGGCCTTTTTTGAAAGGCAAAACAATCAGATTCCAACCAAGTTTTCCTAAGACACATTAGACTATAACTCTATCCTATGAAAGCCATTTCTAAAACAAAAGGAAATATTTTGTCATATACATAAATACTTGCCTATAAAACTCATTCTTAAATGTTATTACTATCATTATTTACATATTAAGTCAGTGGTTAAATTGGAAATTATAAATACTAAGTCTGAAAAATAAGAGTAGAAAGTAAATAGCAAAGTAAAGGATTTCTATATCAGATGTAATAATTATGAGATTTTTGTTAATTAAACTAATATGCCAATAGTCAAAGGGTATGAAGCCTTTAGAACAGTCATCTTAGAGGCTATATACCTATTTTAATAATTCTGCAACTACTCAAAGTTTCTTTTATTAACTTAAGAGCCACTCAAGAAATTGTATCTTACTACTGTAGTAAGTAGAGGCATGACTCTTCATGACTTCTGCCTCAGAAATGATTTTAACCAGTCTGATTACAAAATTTATATATGCCAAATAAATTTGGCTTTAAGTGGCTTCTGCCACTAAGTCACTTCAGTCGTGTCCAACTCTGTGCGACCCCATAGACAACAGCCCACCATGCTCTGCCAACCCTGGGATTCTCCAAGCAAGAACACCGGAGTGGGTTGCCATTTCCTGGTTTCTAGCAATTTTTAAATATCAAGTTCACCTCCAAAGAGAGCTCGCAACTCTGAAAGCAAGTCTAAAATAAAAGAGTTTCAAAAGCAGCAGCACTGTTGAAATAAACACTCTGAGCAAGGTAACACTCATTTGGATAAGAAAATCTGACATGCTGACATTTATAAAGAAAGAGAATCATTCCAAAGTTCCCTTCCTATGACCACAGAAAGAATGGCACCTCAACTAATAACCCATACTCAATTAAAGTGAAAAACACAAATATAAAAAGTTGTAATATTAAATAACAAAATTAATTAATATTTCACCTGCCATTGAAGGGGGAATGAGGTCTCCTCAAAATTATATTGCCCAGAAAACAAAAACTTATTTAACTTTTCAAAGAACAACTTTAAAAACCAATTATTTTAATAGAAATATTCTAAAATGCTCCCCACATTTCACTACTTCCTTTAAGAGATAAAAGTAATATGATAAGTAATATGGTAACTTGTACCAATCAGTATAAGCATTCTTTTTTTTTTAATTTTAGTAATTTTAAAAATTGTTCTATCAACTCTTGTTGTCAGGAAGCCAACTGACTTTTATGTCAGAAGGTCAACTTTTCCTTATTCCTTCTAGTGTATTCATCCTTCTAGTCAGTTCATCAGAAGGAAAAAAAAAAGGCTGGGAAAGCAGAAAATTAAATCAGCGAAAAATGTTCAAGAGTCAATTAGGCTGAGGTTGTGTAGAGTGAAAAATGGATCTTTAAAGGAGACATTTAAAGACTTTCTCCTGATTGCTTACTTCCAGAGGAAAAAAGTACAGGCCAAGTGACTATTTTAGGTGAAAAACTGCCAACATGAACATACTAAAGGTCAAGGTTTTTCATTCAGTCCACAAGTTACATACAATTTACTCTAAAAAGAAATTATTTTCCTTACACTCAAACTTACTCAAACATGTATCTCATCCAAACTTTCAAAAAAAAAAGATAAGAGGAAGGAAAAGAAAGGTCATTCTTCTTTTGTGAGTCATAGAAACTTTCAGTTCAAAGCAACTCTTTTAAGACCTGCTGATAACTTACCTAAAACTTCGGTAGCTTTTCTAACAAACAATAAAACACCCTTGCAAATGATCTAATCACACTGTATCTTGAAAGTTATTTAAAAAGAAAGGAAAGTAATTTAAATAGGAGAGGCGAAATCAAAGGTAATTTTTACTGTTATTTCAAATATTCAATTAACTACAAGCAATCCTTGACTTATGTCATTCAACTTCTAGTGATTCACATTGGCAATTCAGCTAGTTTATACCCTTACTTTTAGGGCATTGTTTTTCAGACTGTTGGCTGCAACCCATTGTGGTGTATGAAGTTAATCTTAACTAGTATTCTTTCTTAATGAAATGGAATAGAACTGAATAGAAGTTATCAGAAAGCATCACAGATAGTAAGGGTAGTACTATTTCATGTGACTGGCTTCAATAACACTTATGTTCATGAGTAATATGACATGATATAAACACAAATTCAGGGCTAAAAACCTAAAGCTCTTGATTTTGGAATAAATATGTTTGAATTTTGCCACAACGCAAAGAAAAGTTTTAAAGTAACTTGACAAACAAAATATAGTTGAGAGATCAAAAGAGGAAAACTCCAGATCAAAAGAAGTATACAGGTAACATCAATGCTGATGAGGTAACTGCAGAAAGATCAATAGCTCATGCTTGGGCTTGAATGGCCCTGGAAATTCTAAAAAACACATAAGGGGGTAACAAAGCACACAATCTTGGGTCAGTTTCTCAAAGTATTAGCAAATGATTTAGGACTCTTTTAAGGTTCCCAACAAAACTATGCCTACAAGAGAGCACTTCTGAATTCCTTATTTCTTAAAAAAAAAAAACAAAAAAACAGCTCTTTCACTTTTTGATTTTCTACAATAAAAAGATCATGATAATGAAGTAAAAAAAGATTTTTTTAAAATTCTGTATTCTAATAATGCTTAATTAAAATACAATTTTATGCTAGGTTATACTGTTACTGTATTTCATGTATACTTTTATAAAGCTATATATTATGTAGCAAAGGATACAGTTTTCTAAAAGATTTTAAAAGATGATATATGAACTCCCTGACCAAAATGTAATCCATTAGAAATAGGTTTCTAAGGGAAAAATATATTCAAATTAGATGTCACAGAGTTCCTTTTCCAAACGAAAATTAACCCAAAGTAAGTGCAAGGAATGCCTGTATTTTGCAAAGGTTTACTTTAAAGATGATTTTAAAGATAAGTTGAGATGAAAATATAAAGTAAGGAAGAAATCTAGAGTAATAAAGATGTTTAAACAATATACCTCTTCCTCCTCCCCCTGGAAGCAAAGGTGAGAGTCTGAGTGGACCCTCCAACAAAGTTGGAGGGGAGAGAAAAGCTCTCATTTCAGGTGAAGGCCGACCCAATGGTGAGGGATCATATGGGGGATGCTCTGGAATAATTAAAACAGCATGTTTAAATTCACAGTTTCAACTACCTACTCTATAGACTAGACTCCTAGCGCAGCAGTTACCATCGGGTCATGCTATTGCCAATTTAACTTTAGTCTCTGTCCTAAATGCTGAACGTGACTTGGGTTTAGCTAAGATGGGATAGAGCTATATATAGAACCATGTGTTTAAGTCTATCTACCAAATAGACACGCCAGTCAATAAAAACATCACCCTTCTGGTAACTAATACACTTGAATGATCATACGCTATTAAGCAAAGAACACCATATTTTAGAGTTATAAGAGGATTTGAGGGGCATGAAGTTTGTTTGGTTTGGTTTGGTTTTGAATGGCAGTATGCTTCCAGATATTTCAGCTAGTGAGGGTTGTACCAATAGACGGGCTCTGTTTAAATCAGGGCCAGATAGAGCCTGTATTGGACTATGAATTACCCGAGTAAAGTTCAGATTTTCAAAAGCTGAAAAACAAAAACAGAAAATACTCTGAAGCATCAGAAATTATTTCTGGTTTATCACCAGTGAAAACTCAGTTTTACACATCAAATAAATCACTTTATCTGTAAATCAGATGACCAAAAGTCTGATCATTTTACAAACTTCACCATTCTCAAATCATGGTTACACTTCCAAAGATCAAAAATCAACATTATCAAAAACAAACAAACTTTAATGCCACCCAAAATAATACTTTTCAAAACATGCTAAATTTTATTATGTAGCTTATATAATATTCAAATGTAGTTATAACAAAAGATCAAAGCATTATTTACCCTGAGACATTTTTGCATTTGATTCAGATAAAAAAATTCTTTCTGTATAACTCCCTCAACTCCAGATTTTGTTCCTATTTGAAATTCATAACAATCTGCTATTTCTTAACGTAGAAATACTTAATGAAACTGGGCTGTCAAAGTGATCTTTATAACTTTTCAACAGTTATTAAAAGAGGAGTCTACCTACAGAAGATAGGTTTGTTTTTACTACCTAGAAGCTTAATTCCAATTCAACCAAAATCATTTTGAAAAATGTAATAAACTATTTGGAATAGTATGAGATCATACAGATGCTAACTCACTAATGAATGGACAGAAATATTAAATACATTTTCCAAATAACTGGTTCTTCTGGGGGTAATTAAAGCAATCAAAACTCAGATTAATAAAGTTTTCCCACCTTTTTAATGAAGTTTTACATTATTTCAAACCAGTTGTTTTAATTCTTATTTTTAAAATTCAAGCAAATTCCAAAGAATGGTTAATATATAAACAGTCACAATGCTATTCCATTTAAGCAATCTTTACCCATTCACTCTCCAAAAAAACAATGAGTACCTTACTATGTACCAAGCACTTTGCTTCCCAAGGAGCTCAAGGTACTAAACATACATCATCCTACAAAATGCCACTGAGAAACCCATTATTCACAGTATTGCTAGAGAACAAAACTCAGAAACTTGGGAGACCACAAGAGAACTCAGATTCAAACCCTAACTCCAAAATCTAAAAAATTCATAAGGAATAGTGTTAATTCACACTAATATAAATGGTATGTACAAAATATAATAAGTATTTTTTTAATGAGGGGTTAAAAAAAAAAACTACCTCTGCCAAATGCTGTATTTGGAACATCAAGTGCATAAGGATCTTTTTCTAAAAGTTCAATTTTAAATTCTGTTTCAGTTAATCTGCAAATAAAGAACAAACATTGCTAAGTTACCTATATAAGAGAAGCACTCACATTTCAAGAAAAATGCCACTATTATAAACTACTTTTTATTATCTCAATATCTACATAAAAGAAGCAGTTCCCGTAAAATTATTCTGATCAAAATACCTTTATATATCCCCCACTATTTATTTTAGGGTAACAGGTTCCTTTTGCCTCATGATAGTGATGTTTTGTGGAGGTTTGGATTTGTTTTGTTCTCTTTCAAAACTAGGCTACAAAGAATACCGTATCACAGAATCCAACTTTTAGAAAGATGAAGGGCCCTCCAAGGTCAGTGAGTTCAAACCTATTATTTTACAACTAAGGAAAGTGAAGTTAGGAGTTCAAATGATTTATGCAAAATTAAAACTCAAGGCTCCCAGCTCTGAGTCATATAAGCTCTCCATTGTAGTGTTACCCATACAATTTCAGTCATAACATAAAATTGGAATCTGATTACTTCATCCTACTAGTTTATTCCTTTCCAAACCTTTTATCTGAAAAATATGACATTTTAAAAGAATCTTATTTCTAGTTCTATACTATTAGATCTGAAATAAAACATTTAATCATATGGCTTTAATTTCTGGGTAGAAAAGACAAGAGACTAAAACTAATACTGGATAATGTTGATAGTACATTCTGTCAAGAAATTATAACACTATGGGAAGACTTTTACAGTCTTCATAGAAAACCATTTACTCTTCCCTTCAATCGAACATTGTATTCTTTTATCCTCTCTTTCATTTTGTTATTGTAAAGCAATGCCATCCAATATAATAAAACCATGGAAAAAGAAAAATAAACATTCTATCCATTTATTCATTAAAGATGTTAATACTCTGCGAATTACCATGTCAAAGAGATTTATCCTTTCTATCTCCAGCTCTTATAATCTCCTTCTACCCACCCTGGTTTAAACAAAAATTTTTTAAGTTATACTTTTTACAAAAAAATCTATGAAAAGTTTCTGTTACAGTAACCTCTAAGACAAGTGTTTCAAACAAAAAATCTAGTCAACTCTAATAGAACTAAGGTATACTTTATTACTAGATATGTTGGGTCACTGAAAGTCTGTTTATCCTTATAAAAATATTAACTACTTAATAAAATAACAACTAAGAATAAAAGTCATAAGCAAAGTTTTTAAAGTATTCCTACTAAGATACTTACTTTTGTCTGTTGTGAGCATTTTCTTTCCTTAAATCATTGAGGTTTCTTTCAGCAGTCCGAGCTGCCAACTTAAAGAAAATAATATAAGCATACATAAATATCTCAATAATTGCATACAAATATACAAAAATTGCATACAATCACTTAAGTATGCAAGTATGCATTTCAGTAAACTCAATGTAAAAAAAATTTAATTTAGAAAATTATATCAAAAAGGAATGAGTTTCATACAACCAGATGAGCCTAAGGCTGGAGTTTAATCATGTACTTGCCAAGAAATGCTTTCAGCTAGATGTAAAGTCAAGGATTAGAATTACTTGGTGTTGTAAATATCCAAATAACATGACAAGAGCAATGGAAGAGGACCCAAGCTTAGGAATGGAGACTCAGAATTATTATGCGTGGCAACACTGGCAGTGGGACAAAGTAACTATCTCCAGAAAGAAATCACTGTAATTCTGTGAAACCATAAAAGTCTAAAAATGCTGGTAAAGGCCATTTTTTTTAATGGCTGAATATAATCAAAGCATGCTGCATGTTTATTAAGTACACAGCACTGTAGAGATATATTCCTTAGTCTTTTACATTTACTTAGAGACACTTTCATTTAATAAAAATCAGAGTACCAATACATATGTTACAAGAAAAAAAAGCTTATACCAAGAATATGCAATAAACCCAAATAGCTGTGGGTAAAATTAAGCTTGCATAGAATACTACATGTTTCCCTGTTATTCTGCGGACTCTCCAGAGTAGAAGCAGCAGAGTGTGGAACATCACACCTGTCAGATGAATGCAGTTCACTATCCCATGGATGGAGGAGCCTGGTAGGCGGCAGTCCATGGGGTCGCTGAGGGTGGGACCTGACTGAGCGACTTCACTTTCACTTTTCACTTTCATGCACTGGGGAAGGAAATGGCAACCCACTCCAGTGTTCTTGCCTGGAGAATCTCAGGGACAGGGGAGCCTGGTGGGCTGCCGTCTATGGGGTCGCACAGAGTCGGACATGACTGAAGTGACTTAGCAACAGCAGAGCAAATGTGAGTCACCAAAAGGTAGGTAAATTAACTCAGTCTATAATTTTGAACTGTACCTGAGCATTGACTTTAACTGGTCAAATAGTCACCAAAAATATAGCTTAACCACATGTTAGCACTCAATGTCAAAAAGATTCCAGGTGTAAATCTTTTTCTGAATTATATAATCAATTTTGTACTAACAAAAAGAACACCACTGTAACAATTTTTGTTAACAAAATACCAATTCATTTAACTTTTAATGATGCAGAACTAAAATCATTTCTAAATGATGCTAATGTGTAACATATTTACTCTTAAACATATGGCACAAAAATGTGTAGTTAAGTCAAAAGTAAGTTCTACTCTGTTTATAGTATAGTATATACTAAGATATAACTACAACAAATAAATATAAAAATAGACTGATGACAGTGATTCACACTTGAAAAATTTACACCCAGAAGTTAGCAAAACTGTAATTTTAGTAAATAACCAACCATATTGTATTCTAAAACATTTTATATTCAGATATTGAACACTTACAATATGCAAAAAAGATTCTATTAGGTACAGGTGTTAAGAAGGAAAGCAAAACAGTCCCTATAAGCTTAAATATGTGGTAAGAACAAATACAAATAACCACAGTACTTGCCACAGAATACAAAAAAAAAAACAACAAAGTACTATGACAATTTAAAGGAAGATTAAATCTAACAGGATGGAGCAAAGAAATGCTCAACAGAGAAAGTAACACCTAAAATTAAGAAATTATTTATTACAACCAAAAGTCTATAAAATGAAAAACTTCATAGAAAATATAAAACTTCATAAAAATATCTATGATATATTAAGAAACGTTATAAAACATTAATATATGATCTTGTTTTTTTAAACATATGTATCTATAAAAGCATGGAATAAATTAAAGTACTACTGCTGATTATTCTTTGTACTTTTCTACCTAGTATAAATTTTTGTTCAATGAGTATATATTATTTTTATAAAATATCTTTTTAGTTTGAGACATTAAGGACATAATGTCTGCATGTTTTAATTTAAGATCAATGTCATTATTTACTAAATAAGAATCTCAATGTATTGAAAAGAAAAAGTATAAGACTTAGAATCTAAAAAAAAAACCTGTAAGACTTAGAATCTAAAAGGTCAATGTTTCAATCTCCAATCTTAACTCTCTGATCACATGACCGAGGGGTGTTTCCTTATCAGGAAGACCTGAATTACATTTATTGTGTGGACTGAGTGAGTAATATATGTAAAATGCCTTAGAGCACAGTGCCTAGAATATATGCAATACTAATAAACATCAGTTCCCTCCATCTTTAAAAAATAATTTGCATGTGAGCATTTAGAAAGGGGTGAGGAAGACTAAATTCATTTCCAAGACCAGCGTATTATTTCAATAACAAATCTTCATTTGAACCCTCATTACAGAAGCATATAAAAGCTCAAAATTGGGAAGGATCCTGATATTCAACTTATCTAATTTCTTACTCTAAGCTGAAATCTCCATTCCAAGAAACATCCATGCCTAAAAATAAAAATATCTTCCAAGCTTCAGGACAGCAGTGATAATTTAACAGTTAACATTTACTGAATGCCTACTATATGTCAGGTACTTGGCTATCAGAATTATCTTATTTAATGTCATCACAATAACTCTGAAATAGATACTAATAATATCTGTCTTTAGGTAAGGAACAGGTGGTAGGTGATAGAACCAGGATATCAACTAAAACAAGCTGACTCCGGACCCCATATTCACCTACTGTGCAAATCGCTTCCCCTTGAAGACTTTGAGGGGCAAGTCTTTCAAAGGCCAGCTGTTAACAACAGTTCTTCATGTTAGAGAGACCATCCTGATCATTACTCAAAATCTATATAGTTATCAGTTCCTCACACAGTTCCTCCACAGCACTGACATGTCACTTCTCATGATGGTCTTTTTCTTACTGTGTAACAAGTAATTAAAAATCAGAGAATCAGATACCTGAATTATATTAATATAATTTTTAGAACTAGGACGGGCTTTAGATTATTACTTCAGCTAGTCCCATTGTTTTACAGATGAGTACACAAGCCTAGAGAATTTTAAATATTTGTCCACAAGTAATTAGCTGGCAATCCACTGCCTGAAACAAGTCCATGAACATTGCCTCACCTCCCCCAGAGTATAAGCCCCAAAGAGTAAAGCTCCTTGCAAAGAAGTAATATGCTAAAAGCAGAGAAGGAAAAATCAGATTTTGTGAATAACTGTATCATAACAAAGTATTTAGTTCATAAGGGATGTAATTCCACTACTGGTGAAATTAAAAGAAACTGATTTCTTTAAACACTACCTTTTTTTCTCAGTTATAAAACTGTACCTTTACACTGCTCATGTAAATTAGGAAAAAGAACAATTTGACAAAAAAGCCTAAGAAAATGTAATACTTACCCAATTATCATGTGCTTTTTTCTCATGAGAAATAACCTGAAAAAGAAAATTCATTAAAATACTACTAATAACTATTTTTTTTCTGTAAAAAACATTCATACCTACCACTATGATTTAATATAAAACTCATAAACTCAAAAATAACTCATTCATCTCTAAAAAGTCAGCAAGTATTATTTTAAAGCAAATTTTCATATACATATGATCTACTCTATTATACTTCTAAAAGAAAAACAATGTAAAGACAACTGAAATTTTTGTCTAGTACATTTCTGTTTTACACAATAATCAATTACAATAGGAGGTACCAATTAAGAGACAACTAGCCAGACTGGTTATATATATACATAGGACCCTAATGCTGCTATATGTTTATCTATTTATGCAACTCAAATTCCCACATCAGCAGTAGTTCACATCGCAACTTTAAACAATGTCTCTTGGCCCAGAATCTTTGCTCCCTAGAAATGTTCCGCCACCACGTGCAAAACCTCAAGAGACTAACTACATTCCTGCATCACAACAGGTATGAATTCAAACAAATCACCACTGTTTCAAGTTACACACACACACGTACCTGTCCTTTATAAGAATGAATAGTTCTCTCCAACTCTTCTTCTAGATCTTTGGCTCGCTTTCTATAAAGAACAAACAATTATTCTACTTAACATAAACTAAGAAATGACAGAACACTCTATCTCTACTGAAAATATTAATTAATTTAATACCTAGACTGCTTTGTTTCATGTAACGCTAGAACTCCACATGTTCATCACCTTTGGTGGTGCTGGTTTAGTTGCAAGGTTCTAAAGCATATTTTTTTCCTGATATAATTTAAACATTAGGTAAGCTTTAAGAATACTACTACTTGAGTTTACCTAAGATTTAGATGGAATACTGGCTCATTTTCATTTTTAAGAAGCATATTGGGAGATGTATTCAGATGCCTATAGTCTTAACAGAACTCTAAGAAATTAAAGATCTGTGAGAAAGAAAATGCTATTACCTTTATAAGACTAAAAAGACTTAAAGTTCATAAAACTATAAAAAGACCTTATAAGACTAAAAACTTCTTTTGGATAAAATTCAAGCTTGCTCTTCCTAATGTAAAATGAAGTATCACAACTATTTGGAGTACTGCTGAATCTTGTCACCTATTTTCTCTAGGTTTTTATTATTTCTATTATTTTAGGATCGACTATTTCAGTAAGGATTGAGCTAAGGTAAAAACTAGATTTATGGTTTTATAAACACTTCTTCATAACTTTAATTAAGGCTTATTCTTCTTTTTGCAGCATACTTCTCTAATTGATTAATATTATATACATTCTTCCCCATGTGAACCAGAGGAAAGACCTTAAAATTAGTCACATTCATAAAGTTCTTAACTTTAACATAATATAGGATTGCCCATATTCAAATCCAACTAATCTAAGAGATTTTGAATTACATAGAGTAAAAGAAAAACTTTTTTGTCCTTTTTATATTTTCTGTATGATCACATAAGAGCAAGACATCCAAAGGAAAAATAATTAAGGGGGATTTTTTTTGATTGCTCTATTATTTTTTTCTGCTTTGGGGCTTTTGTATGGATACCCTTCCTACCTCAAAAACAAAGGGGTGAAATATATTCATACCTATAGGTCTCCAGCTCTTCAGCTGCATGGTTGATCTTTTCATCAGCTTTGGAAAGTTTCTCCTCTTTCTCTAATCGGTAATTTTCCTCCATTGTCAATTTCCTTAAAACAAAGAGTGTTTTATTTCTGTTATTGTATGTCAGAAAATAATCAAAGGTATGTTTTTACTTATATCACAACTGGTGATTTATTCTACTGCTTCCCATAAAGCAACCTGCAAATATCAATAAAAACATCACATGTAAGAAAAAAAAGTACCTGAGTATGGAATTTAATTTATAGACTCAAATTGTAAAGCACCTTATCCAATACAGTACTACTAATACAGAAGCTTTAAGAGTTCACCATTATCATTTATATTTTTATCACTGAAGAAAAAATGTTTCAAAATCAAATAACTTTCTTAAAAAAATAAATTGATGCAATGCAACCCAATCATAAATTAAGAACTTTGAATAACCACATAGTGAAAGTGAAAGTCGCTCAGTCATGTCCGACTCTGTGACCTCATGGACTATACAGTTCGTGGAATTCTCTAGGCCAAAATACTGGAGTGGGTAGCCTTTCCCTTCTCCAGGGGATCTTCCCAACCCAGGGATCAAACCCAAGTCTCCCACACTGCAGGTGGATTCTTTACCAGCTGAGCCACAAGGGAAGCCTAAATAATCACATAAGCTGAATGTAAAACATTTTTAAGCTATTTTATTTGCCACTCAATGGAGTGACCAACATAATTTATTACCTGTGAAGTATCATCTCATTTTCTTGATATAGTTCAGTCATTACTTTAAGTTTCTGCTGAAGTTTTTGAGTTTCACTTTCGAACTGTGTATTTTCTGACTGTAAAGACGCTTGTTCAGTCTGGAGATTTTTAATACACTCTACAGAAAAAATTTTTAAATCACAATTAAGGGAGCAAATATTTTGAGATACATATTAATATTTTATAAAAATAAAAATTACAAAAACTAATTATTAATAAACTAAATTCTTTCCAACAGAAAATTGATAAGATATTTTGTTTGCTTTAACATGTTAAGAGCTATATAAATTATTATAACATTTTTTATTATTTAAGGATTTCCTAAAAAAAATTCTAAAACCTTGAGTACTCTTTAATTCTAGCATCTAATTTTCTGTGACAAAAGTCACTAAAATTCTCAAAGTTTAGGTGATGAGGATTTTGAAGGCAAATACTTTAGCTTAATATTTTCTGTGAATCTCTCCTACATGATTAATAATGCATCTATTTTTCCCAAATAAAAAGTTGTTTACCCATTAACACTTCTACCCAGCCTCTTTCTAAGCCAAAATTTTTATACGTGTTAAAAATCAAGCCAGAAATTTGGGTTTTCTGATAATGAATACCCCAAAGTCCTGCTGGCTTATACCAGATCAAGACTGGAAAGGAAAATACCAATTTTAGCTTTGTTTCAACCTAAAAGAATTGTCAATGAAAATTAAAATAAACAATTCTAATAATTATGATTATAAAATAATTAGTGGATGCACTAATTAGATAAATTATTTCTCTTTCAACATAACATAATTCAGCTCCTCTAAGACTAAGGTGACATCTCCCCAAAAAAATGGGTATGAATCACGACCATACCCACAAATCTTGAAACAAGGCAAAACTCACTCTGCCTAAACAGGACAATTCCAAAATCATACTAACAATCATTAGAATTTTACTGATTTTACACACCAAAAAGATAGTTTAATACCTTAACATTAAATGATTAAACGTGCAGGAAATTGTCCACATCTTGTCTTTCCAAGAAATTTTTAAATCTAGATCAGTAAAGTTTGTTGACCTTTGGCCTTAAGCCATTGCCATGTCATCTTAACAATTCTTAACAAGCCATTGTTAAGTCACTTAACTGACATTCATGTTGGATATTACTTCTTTTAAAATTGGATCATCTCTATTAAAAAAGAAAATTAAACCAACACTTAAACCTTCATTATATTTTTTCACTTCTACCTTAACTGTTTTGTTTCAAATCCTCTGTATCTTAAAATAACACTGTAAATGATTACCAAAAACGGCAGGGTCAGAGGAGAAACAATTCAGAACAAAACCTTTCTGTTCTGAATAGAAGATCAATTATAGAAATTTATCTTTCATGACTCCCTAAAATAAGAAAGATTTGCAAGAAGGGACACAAAGTCTCCAAATACTAGTTTTAGAAAAATAGTAATTTGCCAAGATACCATATTAAGTGATGGGGTAACTGGTGAGCAAATTCATACTACAAGTTCCTCACTGAAAGAAAGCCTGTTAATGTACTAAAATAGGGCTTCCTTGAAAGTTGGCTTCCTATCTTTTCCTCTTGTAAATCTCCCATATAGGAGATTTTAGTACTCCCATATAGGAGTATTTAAAGTATAGGCCTTTTTTAGTACTATACACTAGCAAAACTTTAGGTTAATATTAATGTTTTTCAAAATTCAAAAATAACCCAACTATCAGTACCATGTGAATAGGGCAATGATAATTTTTTAAATAATCTGTACCTTTGGTGGTTCAACCTTTTCAAAAGATGTTTTATTATAAACACAGTTTACCTATTTTAGAAATTTTTGGAAATATAGATAAGTAAAAAGAAAACAGAAATCTTCCATGATCCCATATTCAAAGAGAATCATGGCTGACATTTGAGAATGTCCTTCCATCATTTTTTTTGCTAACAGTTATGCTGAATTTTTTTTTTTTTTTTTTTTACAAAATGGAATGTTACTTACATCAACTTTTAAAATTTTGGAACATAACAGTATTTTTTCACTTTAGGGAAAAAAATGCTATCAGCAAAATTAAAAAACAAATCTTTTCAATGATAAAAAACATCAGTTCTACAGGTCTAACATCATTCCCATATATGTTAATATACTATGCAAGGACATTAGAGGAAAAAGCTGTACCATAAAAAGATCTATGAAATATAGAAGTACCACTACTAAAAATCAAATTTGCAATTAACAAAGTTTTTTTAATTAAGTTTTAATCTGCTACTTTTAAACAACTAAAACCATACCAAATATTTGACACTGAAATTAAAAGTACAGCTTTACATGTTTTTTTTTTTAAATAATGCCATTGATTTTATATAAATATGGAGGAAACAATATGGCTTTACCAACAATAAAAACTCAGACTAACTTTTCACAAATAACGAACAAAAGTAAAAGTTAAAAAAAAAATTCAAATTGTATCTCCCCATAATTGATTCAATTAATGTTCTATTCTCTATAAGGAGACATATTTATTTAGAGAAACTTTGTAAGTCTATAGATTATCTACCTGTAAGCTCTTCTTTTGTTTTATCAGCTTCAGATAATTGAGTGTAAATTTGGTTTCTTTCTCCTTCTAGGGTTTTTAAAGAAGCTCTTAACTTCAAAGAATGGGAGAAGGAGAAGAAAAAAAGCAACATTAAACAATTATACCAAAACAAACAAAAATCTCAATATACCATCCTAATCCTTTGAAGCTCTTTTACACTCCGAGGAAATTACTGCCCAGACTA
Source organism: Oryx dammah (assembly GCF_014754425.2). NCBI lineage: Eukaryota > Metazoa > Chordata > Mammalia > Artiodactyla > Bovidae > Oryx > Oryx dammah. The sequence continues at coordinate 20,302,185 of NW_024070200.1, forward strand.
CACAAGCCAACAATGGAGTTTCCATCTTAGAAAGTTAGCAAAGTCATCAACACATGTAAATCTCAAAACAGGAATAAAGAAGTCAGTGATTAATGTTTGAACAGCAGCTGTTTGCTTTCAGCACATAAATTTTGATCAAAGCAACCTTCAAACTACATTACTGAAACTTCACATAGATCAATAAAGATCAGGATACCACTACTAGGATGAAAGAGAATAGGGATAAACCACAAGAAAACGAATCTAGTACGTACTTCTTAAGATAAGATATGGGGCAACAGAATATTAGAAAACACTGAGACGTGAGAATGAAGAACATCCAAAGAGGAAAGTATGGGAAAATATGTAGCAAACATTAATACAGTCCTTATCCAAAGAAATGAGTGCACACCTTGAAAATTTTTATTACAATAAATTCTAAAACCTAACAATATGAATATCTAGTTACCATAAAAAAATTAAAAGCAACTGAAGAAAATTCTGATCACTTCTAAAACTTCTATCACTTATACGGTAACCATAAGATAGACATTTAAAAGTTACTAGGATATATGGATTTAATCCATGCTTTATTTGTTTCTCTATATTCTTATGTAGTAATGCAAACCTTAGCAGCATGAACCAGTTTCTTCAAAGCTCCTTTTGGTTGATTATCTATAACGAAAAACAAAACCATAATAACTTGATAAAACAGTACAATGCCACAACAGACAGCCAAATGATTTTATTAGTTCACTCAACTAGAGCTTTATAATCCTTTGTTACAATAAAGAATTTAACATAAGGCACAACGGCCTCAGACCTGCTCCCAGGAAGCTAAACCAAAAAAGCAATGGAATTATCATAGTATCTGTAACATGGTTCTTTACCACTAACTCCAAAAACAGAGTTAAAATAAGTATTTGGTAGTCACCTAAATCTAGCCCCCAGTTTCGATTATTCTTAGAATTCCTCATCAGACAAAATATGAGCAGAATTATATTCCAAATTAAAATAACATTAAGCATGAGTTTTCTCATAATAATTTCTTACAAGATAAAGCAGAAGTAAAAAATTACAAACAGAACTATATGTCTTTACTTTGGAGTGTACTTTTCTTCCAAGACATTAATGTTACCATCAAAGAAAATCTTTAAAAAAATCACACCTTCTCCTTAACACATTTTTTACTGATATAGAGGATGGAGGGAGAGAAAAGAGAAAAGTTACAAAAGTCAGAGAAACTATCATTGGGGGAAACTCAATGAAGATACCTGAGACCTCTTTTGTACTGTTCTTACAATTTTCTGTGAGTCTATATATCAAAGCAAGATATTCTTTTTTAGAGTCAAAAGAACTGTTCTGAAAATATACTAAGTGGCTATAGGGAACCTAACTTTTGCTGAGTTTTCATACTGCAACCAGCAATGGCAATAGACTTTGGGATGGTCGAAATTAAAGTACTGTCACCATATGAACCATCTAAAAAAAATGCATCCTGAGGCATTCATTTATACAACACTCAGTTTTCCAACTACTCACCCATCCATTTAATTAGCTTACAGTACAGGGGGAAACAAGCAAGGAAAGAATTATGATGCAGTATGAAGACTGCTGTGGTCGTGGTGGTGGTTTAGTCACTAAGTCATGTCTGAATCGTGCGACCCCTTGGACTGTAGCCCGCCAGGCTCCTCTGTCCATGGGATCTCCCAGGCAAGAATACTGGAGTGGGTTGCCATTTCCTTCTCCAGGGGATCTTCCTGAACCAGGGATCAAACATGTGTCTCCCGCATTGCAGCTGGGTCCCCTACATTGCAGGCGGATTCTTTACCACTGAGCCACCAGGGAAGCCAAGGACTGCTATAATGTACAACACATAAAAAGAACAGAGGTGAAGAAGGCTGAAAGTCTATCTATCTGAGGCACCGAAGACAGATTTACTGAAATGGAGCTATCCTAGCTGACACAACCACAAGGGATAGTGAGAGAGGAAAAGAATGTTACGCAAGTATATAAGGAGTATTATAATAGCACATGGGGAACTAAAAGGATATACCAGAGCCAGTCATCATATTCAGTAAAAGAAGATGAGTTATACCTAGGTACGCATCGTTTTCTGAATCACTCTTCATTTCCAAGTTATCATCGTCTGCAATGTCTTCACCAAGTACAGCAGTCCAGTCTTTCATCTTTCGTAAGCGCTCTGTCAGAGACTTGACATTTACCAAAGGGGGAAAAAAAAGAGGGTAATGCCTTATGCTGGCTTTACAACCTCTGAATGTGTAACTGTAGTCTAAAAATCAATCCACATAGATAAAAGTACATGAGCTCTTACTCTCTACCTAGCATAAAATATGTAAATACTCTCAGAAACTAACATTTATTTAGTATTAATGTCTACAAGTTAAAAATAAAAACTGGGTACTCTTAAATCAAATATGAAAAGTGAAAGCTGAAAGTGGCAGTCGCTCAGTCAGGTCTGACTCTTCGTGACCCCGTGGACTGTAATTCTCCAGGCAACAATGCTGGAGTGGGTGGCCATTCATTTCTCCAGTGATCTTCCAACTCGGGTCTCCTGCATGGCAGGTGGATTCCTTACCGTCTGAGCTACGAAGGAAGCCCAAATCAAATAAGTGTAATACCTAGCAATGGCGCATTTTCTCGAAGTGTATCACATGACTATACAGTAACAAAACATTTCTTACATGGTATTTCTCACTTGCCACAATAAGAGTAGTCATTAACGTGAGAATAAATTTTGTGTGAAAGTTAAACAAATCCCCAAGTGGAGTACATGATATATGAAAACAGATTGCACAGATTCAATTTAATCAAGTAAACAACTAGCTGAGGAGATCAGCTGACACAACTGACCAACAGAAAACGAAACTGTAAAATAGAATCTGAGTTGGAACATCAGAGGTTTTGCTACAGTACTTTTTGATTTTTCTTAAAGAAGCTCCTCTGTCCATGGGATTCTCTAGGCAAGAATACTGGAATGGGTTGCCATGCCCTCCTCCAGGGGACTGTCCCAACCCAAGGATCGAGCCCAGGTCTCCTGCACTGGCAGGTGGATTCTTTACTTTTGAGACACTGAGGAAGCCCCAAAAACATCCTTAGTAGTGAAGTAAATAGTGTAAATGTATAGCTTTCAAGATGACATCATCCACTTCACTGTGCAGGTTACAGAATGTTAGTTGTACATCTTATTATTAATATAATAAACAGATACTTGAGTATCTATTAAGATTTAAAAGTGTAGGCAGGAAAAACTGGTAGAAGGGAGAGATAAGAAGTAGGAAAAAAATCAATAAATCTTAACAGTAATACCAATTATCTTATTCCTAATGGAGTTAAAGTGCAATTAGATTTACTTAAAATATTCATCTCTGTGAAAGTACATATACCAGTTAATCTAGGCATTAAAGATATTCATATTTATATTCAATGCATAAAACTTCATTTGTCCAATTTATAAAATTCTTTCCAACTCTTCTCATTAACAAAAACGATGGCAATCTTAAGATAAAATCCAAAATCCTTTGTCTTTCTTCATTAAATATCTAGGCTAAAACAGAAGAGAGAAGAAAAAAGGACACAGAGAATATATGTGTGTGTGTGTGTGTGTACATACTAAAAATCTACAAGTTTTCAAAGAACATTTGGCAACACAGATACAAATACAGTACAACTAGTAATGTTTGCAAAAAAGTACATCTCCTCAAAATAAAAGCTGCTAAAAACAAAATTTTTTATATTTCACAATTAGTACAAAGATCTAGCTTAACTCAGTCATTAAACTAGCAGGGCTGTTTACCTTAATCTGATTTTCTTTATCACAGAGAACTTGTTCCATATGTACTTTGGAGTCTTCAAAAGTTATTTTCTGTTTATTAAGCTCATTCACTTGTTCTCTCCATTCTTCAGCTTCTTGTAAAAGCTAACATTTAAACCCCAAAGAAAAAGAAAAGCAACTCTTATTATCTCATCATATTTATATGCAGGTACACTTATTCATGGGCTTCTCTTGTGGCTCAGCTGGTAAAGAATACACCTGCAATGTGGGAGACCTGGGTTCCATCCCTGGGTTGGGAAGATCCCCTGGAGAAGGGAAAGGTTACCCACTCTAGTGTTCTGGCCTAGAGAATTCCATGGACTGTATAGTCCATGGGGTCACAAAGAGTCGGACACAACTGAGTGACTTTCACTTTCACACTTATGTATGTAAGGTGTATCATTAAAAGAACCTCACAAAAAGGAGAAGTAACTCATATTATTGTATCAAACTCAGGTGCAGATGCACTTATTTATATATACCTAGGTGCACCACTAATAAATAGGTTTCCCCGGTGGCTCAGTGGTAACGAATTTGCCTGCCAGTGAAGGAGACCTGGGCTTGGTCCCTGGGGTTGGAAAAATCACTTGGCGACAGAAATGGCACCCCACTCCAGTATTCTTGCCTGGGAAATGCCAGGGACAGAAGAGCCTGGTGGGCTAGAGTCCATGGAGTTCCAAAGAGTCCAACACAACTTAGCAGCTGAGCACGCATGCACCACTAATAAATATTATACAACACAGTGTGTTGCTAAGAAGGGTAAGGAAAAAATGAGGTGGTGGGGAAGGAGTATAATGAAGAAAGAAGGAAAGGAAGGAAGGGCTCCTTTTTTTCAAAGAACTTTTAAAACGTGGGTTTTAAAGTAAAATAACAGACTTTAACATTCTTCAACTACTTATATGATAAATGTATATCAAATTAAAAGCTTTCAGAGACACATTTGTTAGATTTGGCTATTTCTTGCCATTCTTTATATCCCATATAACATGCCATACCTCATTTATATTAAAATTTATTTTTTAATCATGTGCCATTTTGTGGCTAACTAACCTTCAGAAATACCCTAATCTAAAATAGATCAAATTCTGCATAAACAACCTTTTACTGTATAGACTTTTTTACAGAGGAGAACTTTCTCAACATGAATAAAAGGTAAAGACTGTCATAAAAGATAAACTTAACTACATAATGCTTATTTTAAAGTTTTGCAAATCAAAAAATAACAGAAATAAAATTTAAAATTTAAAAACAAGCAAGTAACTAGCAAGAAATATTTATATATAACACAGGGTTAATAACTGTAATATGCAAAAAGCTTTTAGAAGTCAATAAGAAAAATAGGTCCCCTCCCCCCAAAATAGAATCAGCAAGTGATTTACAAAAGAATCAGCCAATATATACATATATATGGAAAAAAGGCCAATTTTACTTAATCTTTAAAACTCTATTCCATTAAATAGTAATTACTGGGTTTTCCAGCAAAATCAAGGCTTCATCAGCATATTCCCTGGCACACAAAAAACTAGTCCTTCTCCACATATGTTAGTAAAATAAGACAATTTCAGTATTCTTGCCTTGGAATCCCATGAACAGTAGGAAAAGGCAAAATGATAGGATACCAAAAGAGGAACTGCCCAGGTCATTAGGTGCCCAATATGCTACTGGAGATCAGTGGAGAAGTAACTCCAGAAAGAATGAAGGGATGGAGCCAAAACAAAAACAATACCCAGTTGTGCATGTGACTGGTGATAGAAGCAAGATCCGGTGCTTGTAAAGAGCAATATTGCATAGGAACCTGGAATGTCAGGTCCATGAATCAAGGCAAATTGGAAGTGGTCAAACAAGAGATGGCAAGGGTGAACGTCAATATTCTAGGAATCAGCGAACTAAAATGGACAGGAATGGGTGAATTTAACTCAGATGACCATTATATCTACTACTGCAGGCAGGAATCTCTCAAAAGAAATGGAGTAGCCATCATGGTCAACAAAAGAGTCCGAAATGCAGTACTTGGATGCAATCTCAAAAATGACAGAATGATCTCTGTTCATTTCCTGGTCAAACCATTCAATATCACAGTTATCCAAGTCTATGCCCCAATCAGTAATGCTGAAGAAGCTGAAGTTGAACGGTGCTATAGACACCTACAAGAACTTTTAGAACTAACACCCCCAAATGATGTCCTTTTCATTATAGGGGACTGGAATGCAAAAGTAGGAAGTCAAGAAACACCTGGAGTAACAAGCAAATTTGGCCTTGGAATGTGGAATGAAGCAGGGCAAAGACTAATAGAGTTTTGCCAAGAAAATGCACTGGTCATAGCAAACACTGTCTTCCAACAACACAAGAGAAGACTCTACACATGGACATCACCAGATGGTCAACACCGAAATCAGATTGATTATATTCTTTGCAGCCAAAGAAGGAGAAGCTCTATACAGTCAACAAAAACAGGACCAGTAGCTGACTGTGGCTCAGATCATGAACTCCTTATTACCAAATTCAGACTCAAATTGAAGAAAGTAGGGAAAACTGCTTGACAATTCAGGTATGACCTAAATCAAATCCCTTATGATTATACAGTACAAGTGAGAAATAGATTTAAGGGCCTAGATCTGATAGATAGAGTGCCTGATGAACTATGGAATGGGGTTCGTGACATTGTACAGCAGACAGGGATCAAGACCATCCCCATGGAAAAGAAATGCAAAAAACCAAAATGGCTGTCTGGGGAGGGCTTAAAATAGCTGTGAAAAGGAGACAGGCAAAAGCAAAGGAGAAAAGGAAAGATATAAGCATCTGAATGCAGAGTCCCAAAGAATAGCAAGAAGAGATAAGAAAGCCTTCTTCAGTGATCAATGCAAAGAAATAGAGGAAAAGAACAGAATGGGAAAGACTAGCGATCTCTTCAAGAAAATTAGAGATACCAAGGGAACGTTTCATGCAAAGATGGGCTCAATAAAGGACAGAAATGGTCTGGACCTAACAGAAGCAGAAGATATTAAGAAGAGGTGGCAAGAATACATGGAAGAACTATACAAAAAAGATCTTCACGACCTAGATAATCATGATGATGTGATCACTAATCTAGAGCCAGACATCTTGGAATGTGGAGTCAAGGGGCCTTAGAAAGCATCACTACAAACAAAGCTAGTGGAGGTGATGGAATCCAGTTGAGCTATTTCAAATCCTGAAAGATGATGCTGTGAAAGTGCTGCACTCAATATGCCAGCAAATTTGGAAAACTCAGCAGTGGCCACAGGACTAGAAAAGGTCAGTTTTCATTCCAATTCCAAAGAAAGGCAATGCCAAAGAATGCTCAAACTACCACACAATTGCACTCATCTCACATGCTAGTAAAGTAATGCTCAAAATTCTCCAAGCCAGACTTCAGCAATACGTGAACCATAAACTCCCTGATGTTCAAGCTGGTTTTAGAAAAGGCAGAGGAACCAGAGATCAAATTGCCAACATCTGCTGGATCATGGAAAAAGCAAGAGAGTTCCAGAAAAACATCTATTTCTGCTTCATTGACTATGCCAAAGCCTTTGACTGTGTGGATCACCATAAACTGTGGAAAATTCTGAAAGAGATGGGAATACCAGACCACCTAACCTGCCTCCTGAGAAATCTGTATACAGGTCAGGAAGCAACAGTTAGAACTGGACATGGAACAACAGACTGGTTCCAAATAGGAAAAGGAGTACGTCAAGGCTGTATATTGTCGCCCTGCTTATTTAACTTCTATGCAGAGTACATCATGAGAAACGCTGGACTGGAAGAAACACAAACTGGAATCAAGATTGCCGGGAGAAATATCAATAAACTCAGATATGCAGATGACACCACCCTTATGGCAGAAAGTGAAGAGGAGCTAAAAAGCCTCTTGATGACAGTGAAAGAGGAGAGTGAAGAAGTTGGCTTAAAGCTCAACATTCAGAAAACGAAGATCATGGCATCCGGTCCCATCACTTGATGGGAAATAGATGGGGAAACAGTGTCAGACTTTATTTTGGGGGGCTCCAGAATCACTGCAGATGGTGATTGCAGCCATGAAATTAAAAGACGCTTACTCCTTGGAAGAAAAGTTATGAGCAACCTAGATAGTATATTCAAAAGCAGAGACATTACTTTGCCGACTAAGGTCCGTCTAGTCAAGGCTATGGTTTTTCCTGTGGTCATGTATGGATGTGAGAGTTGGACTGTGAAGAAGGCTGAGCGCTGAAGAATTGATGCTTTTGAACTGTGGTGTTGGAGAAGACTCTTGAGAGTCCCTTGGACTGCAAGGAGATCCAACCAGTTCATTCTGAAGGAGATCAACCCTGGGATTTCTTTGGAAGGAATGATGCTAAAGCTGAAACTCCAGTACTTTGGCCACCTCATGAGAAGAGTTGACTCACTGGAAAAGACTCTGATGCTGGGAGGGATTAGGGGCAGGAGGAGAAAGGGACGACAGAGGATGAGATGGCTGGATGGCATCACGGACTCGATGGACATGAGTCTGAGTGAACTTCAGGAGATGGTGATGGACAGGGAGGCCTGGCGTGCTGCGATTCATGGGGTCGCAAGAGTCAGACACGACTGAGCAACTGAACTGAACTGAACTGAAAAATAAATAAGAATTGAAGACTAAAACTTGGATTTGGTGACTGGCTGATCTTTAGTGAGTTACTAAGGAGACTGCATATATAGCAAGCAGTCTTACAAGGTTAAAGAAGGAATGTGTTAGAACATGGAGTCAGTGCATACAGAATAGTTTATTTCAAAAACTCTGATGACCAAAAGGAGTTAGATTAAAGCAGCGAGTAAGACAATCTAGATGAAATATTTTCAATGTACAGAAGGTCACTTTTGACTATATTGATAACACAGCAAAAGTAACACAGGATGTATTGATACCAGCCACTTTCACCTGAAATCTACTAAGATGACAGTAAAAAGGTTTAAGGGGGGGAAAAAGCATAAACCCACAAGGAAAAAGACAAAATGTGATGAAGAAAAGGATAGTTCCAGAAGTGGAAAGTGATGGAAGCATGGTAAAAGACCAGACAATTGAAATCTAAGGCAGAAGATGGTAGAGTCTAAAACTAGTGTTGACTTGATACAAACCAGGAAGGCTCATGATTTGGAGGTACAAGTACTAGCTTGTAAGTGGAATGAAAACAGAAGGACTACTCAAAAGTCTGTATGAAAACTAGTTAGAGAAAACCCCATGTTCTCCGCACACATACATATACAAACACTCTACTTCTCAGTCCATCCCTCTCTCCCTCTGTCTTTTCCATGCACAAACACATGCATGTGCATACACACTTACACACACATACACACATCTGGCAAAAGCCTGGAAGGTTATTCTCTGGAGAGCTAGAATCTGAAACTCTGGGACACCGGATCCAGGTAAAGGTGTGAGTAATAAGCTGTAAACATAATAGCATTAAGTGAAAACTGACTTTCTGAATAGTGAGATACCAGCCCTCCTTACCTCACTAAGCTGCTTACCTCAGTGTTCACAAACAACCCTATACCTCCCCAAACAGGAACTGTGGAGGATTCATCCCTGTGGAAAATGGTATTTGAATACCAACAACTGGGGACCCTCCAATGAAATACCCTAGCCAGATTACTGTGTAGAAAGGCCCACAAGAAGCTCACACAGGGCTTCCAACTAGATTTGGAGAGCCCTACTATTAAATAAACAGATACCCATGAATCACCAAACATCTGAAAAAAGAAACTCTTAGACAAAAGACATAGACTAAAGCAGAACACAAAGGAACTTGAAGGAAACAAGGCAACTCAGGAAAAATAAACATCAAAAAAGAGTGGGGAAAAAAAACATGACATCCTCAGCAAAGTAAGACATTGCATCCATGAAATCAGTAAAAAGCATAAGCAAAACAACAAAGAACTCTCACAAGTAGAAAATATCAGAGAACAAGTGAAAAAAGTTTCATAGTCATAAAGAAACCAAAACAGACATTTTCAAATAATTTCATACATCATACAAAATACACCCCAAATTGAATAAAATAATTCAAGTAAATTTCCCAGAACTGAATCAAGAGGAAGAGTTTCCAGACAGAGTGTAATCAACAAATATATAGAAAAAGACCCACACTAAGCCATATCATTGTGAAATTTCAGAGAACTGGAAATAATGAAAGATACTAAAATTTTCCACAGGGGAAAAGAGTAGGTAACAAAAAAGGTTCAGTAATCCAAACAGCACTTGACTTCTCACAAGTAAGTCTAGAAAATGAAGACAATAGAGCAATAATGTCAAAATTTCAAGGAAAAAAAAATTGCAACCCAGAACATATCCAACCAAAATGTTAATGGTATGAGAGAAGACATTCTAAGTCATGAAACTTCTTAAAAAGTTTCCTCCTATGCTTTTTCTCAGGAAGATAATCAAGGGAATTTACCATATAAAGCACGACATGACATAGGAAATAGAAGATCCAACACAGAAGAAAGGTAAGTCAAAGGACAGGGGTAGAGTGCAATCTCAGAACAGCAGAAATGTAGCAGACCTAGAGACCAAGTTCCTACTGAACTAGGAGGATGGCAGACCCAGAAAGTATTGCTTCAAGGGGAAAATGAAATTAGATTAACCAAAGCCTTTGCACACACAAACAAAATATTTACATAATCTCTAAAAGAGACATTTATGATTGAAATACAGATAAATTACAGATAGGTATAAAAGAAACAAGACAATTATTAACTCGATGGCAAATAGAAAGTTGAGTGAAACATAACACATAATCAGAGCACATCCTGTGACTCAGCTGTGAACGACGTTTAGAAAATTATAAATAATGTTATCATTTTAAAAATTTCCCACTGAAAATTCTAACTGTATTGGGAGAATAGGTAGAGAGGAAATATGTTTGGGTATGTGGCAGTGTCTACATATGTGAGGAAGTTACATCCTTACTATATCTGCCACCACAACCGCTTCTGCCTTTAGGCCCCTAGCTGCAATAACTCTCATAGCATTCTCCACTCTCCTACAATCTGGCTTTGAAGCTTTGTGCTAAATGCTATTTGCTATTATTATCCAAATGGTGAGTGTCCAGGCTTACTTTCACTCCTGGGGGAAGAGGGTTCCAGGAATATAGACCTTTGTATCCTATACAAAAGAGACACCATAGGATACAAAGGCGATTGCCCTGCTCTTGTGGTTTCTGGAAATAGCCCACTTTTGCCCCTAGCATGAGTCAGTCAGGAGTATGCCCAGAACGTTTATAATTATATACTCACAAGTTGAGGAGCCCCTTTACAGTACAAACCTGTTTCTGGCTTTCTTGAAGCTGAGAATTTTCACTCAAGGCATCTTTTATAGCTATCTTAAGTCGTTCTTCATTCATCTGAAATATTTTGAAGGTTGTTTTGGCCTAAGTAAAATACAACATAATGAGATTACAAGAATTAGTTTAACAGCCCTTTTTTATACACACTCCTTGAAACATGGAATTTTAAAGTTAAAAACGGGCCAATATTAATAGGAGAGGCAGCATACTATAGCAGAAAAAAGGCTGGCTTAAACTCAAGGTCTAGTCACTCGAGGTCTAGTTGCTCTGCCACTAACTTGCCACATGACTTTGGACAAATGATTTAACCTCTCATAACCTTCTATGTACTACCTGGCAACTTTAATTAACTTTCTATTGTCTCTCTTACTAGAACTCAAAATCCACAAGAGTCTTTCTGTTCATTTTGTTTACTAATATTAAGTGCTAATCACCTTCAACAGTGAACAGTATATATAGCTATGGCTCAATAAATATTATTCAATGAAAAACATGAACTTTCCTCAGATACTCTGTATTTTACAGCTGTATCTAGCGCTTCCCTGGTGGCTCAGTGGTAAAGAATCTGCCTGTCAATGCAAGAGACACAGGTTCAATTCCACATGTCAAGGAGCAACTAAGCCCGTTTGCTACAACTATTGAGCCTATACTCTAGAGCCCAAGAGCCACAACTACTGAGTCCACGTACGGCAACTTCTGAGCCTCATACACCCAGAACCTGTGCTCTCCAGCAAGAGAAGCCACTGCACCGAGAGGCCCTTGCATAGCTACTAGAGAATTAGCCCCCACTGTCCACATCTAGAGAAAAAGCCCGCACAGCAGCAAAGACAGCGCAGCCAAAAATAAATAAAAATTTTTTAAAACTACTCTTTAAAGTAGTTTAAAAATAAACTAAATTTTATTTAAAACTTTATACCTGTGGCAGATTCATGTTGATGTATGGCAAAACCAATACAATATTGTAAAGTAATTAGCCTCCAATTAAAATAAATAAATTTAAATTAAAAAATAATAAAATAAAACACATTTTTAAAAAACTATCTAAATTCTAATATTTAATTCTTTAATCATAAAAGTAATAGCAAAATGTAAATGATTTTTAAAGCAATAGCCCTATTAAAATAACTCAACTTACTTCAGCTACTTGTGATTTGAGGGACTTGGATTCATCTTCTAGGGACTGGATCCTTTTTGAAATGTCTGACATCTAAAAAGACAGTATCAATCAACAAGTATTTACTGAACTCCTCCAGTTTTCAAGATGCCATTTCTATTAAGTATATTATTAACCTAACACTTTTGCTCCAAAAGTGAGAATTCAGATTAAGAAAACTTCAAAGCTATATGCTTAAAGGGATTTTATATGAAAGTTATATAACAACAGTATTTCAACTCATCTTTAATATTTCTTAACATTTAAGTTATATATAAGAAGGCTACTAGCATTATATCTTACTAAATAATCTCACACACATTAAGATCATCCTTAAGATAGATTTTAAAATAAAGACAAATACAGGGAACTTTAAGTTCCTAAAATACTTTCAGAGTAATAAAAAACCAAAACCACTATGTATGTGATTATTCAACTTAAATGATTTATGTGAGCTATTCCATAGTGCAAATAGAAAATTTCTATAAGAATATGCAAGAAATATAACATAATAATGTTAACTCTAACAAATGAAAAGAGCTAGAGAATCCAGAAAATTTTATTCTCCACTTTATAGCCTTCTGTATTCTTTGGACTTTTTTCTTTTTACAGTGCATGTAATACTTTAACCGATATCGTATAATTTAACTCAATAACTTTCTTTTTCCTACATTCTCCTCAAACACAAAAGTCCTACCAACTCATCTTGCTTCAAATGTTTAGATTTCTCTTCCTTTAACTCTTTTTCTAGAATGAGTATTTCATCCTCAAGTTCAGATTTGGACCCAGTCAGCTTTTCACAGAATGCCTGAAAGAGGAAGAAAACTTTATAAGACAGTCATAGGAATATTTGCTGAAGATAAATCAGATGAATGTAATCAAATACACACACTATAAGTTAAATAAGTCTAGTTTATATATTTGTTCATAACACTGAAATAACAGCAATACTAGCAGGTGTTAGCAAACTTTTTCTATAAAGAGATAGTAAATATTTTAGGTTTGAAAGCCATGCAGTTTCTGTTCCAGCTAAAGTCATATATATATGTAGTGAGAAAGCAGAGACAACACATAAATGAATGAACATGGCTATGTTTCAATAAGATTTTATTTACAACAACAGGTAGAGAGCTCAGAGCCTAGTTTGCCAGCTTCTGCTCTAAAACATTATAAAAGAAGCAATGAGAAAAAGTCCAATTTCATATAATTCAATACATAAAATCAAAAATAAACTCAAAAGACAATCAAGATAATATTCTACACTGAATTAAGACATATTTTCTGTGGCCTTTTTAATTTTAAATGATTAGTTATTGGATTATCCATTTGGAATTTAAATACTGAAATAAACATACCTCTGATATTTGTGATCCTTCAACAAACTTGTTAAAAGAAAAATAAACCAAAAGAATCAAAGAACTTAATGCAGGCCAAAATAAAAGTTTAATAAATACATATTATATCATACTGGTTAAAAAGCATATTTACATATATTCATATATATAGTAAAAATATATATATGCATATATTTCCCCAAATTTGACTACCTGATTGTATGAGTTCTCTTACTTGAATCCAAATTACCCTGATATTTGGATTTTATCTATAGATTCAAACAGCAATTTTTGTAACTGTACCACATGATAGTTTATATTCAACTATGTTTGCCAATCTTGAAAATAAACACTGTGTTTCAAAAAACTACTAAAATTAGAGAAAAACTTCCAAAATATTCATTTTAAAGTAAAAATTCAATGCCTAAGAATAAATTGGTGTGCTTTATTTTATTCACAAGGTTGCAAAGCTTAAGTAAACATATTTGCTCTTCAGTTTTTGTTCTTTTGTCAGCATATTAAATTCCTTGTGAAATTCTATTTTATTCAATCTAATAAATTACAAATAAAATAAATAAATAAAATATAATAATTTCAACAAGTTCTTGAGAATATTAATCGGTAACATAAAGAAAACAAAAGGTTAAGAATTCAATTTTATTTGGAATTCAATTTATGACTTCCTTTGGACTCTACTAGGAAATTCTGATCCATATGCTTTGATGATTATAGATATCAGTGATGGAGAACACCAAGCTAAACTGAACACATATACCGAAGGTACAAAGTCCATCATTTTCTATTTTAATATTACTATGCTTTTTACAACACTTCCATCTCTAAATAGTAGCATGACACTCCTATTACAAACCCTTATCCGTCATAACTTCGCTAAATGACAGATTATCACACTTTGCTTCCTTATTATTAGCCAAATCAAACCTGGCTCAGGAGACCCAACTCTGTATTTCTTCCAAACTGCACACTCAGTGGCACAATGTTGCTACCTTGAAATTGGTCCTGGTAGGAGTATTTACACAACAGAACTCAGCAGGTATTACAGATAAAGGCTCCTACTTTTTAGATACCAGCACATCACTGTGTGTAACATTTTAGTCAGCTCCTAACTCTTTGATGAGGTAAAGGCAAGAACTGCCTCAACTTATATAATTATTATTTCAAACTATTCCTAAAGTTATGAAAGTGAATTCTATTTTTCCTTCCTGGAGCAAACTGAGCCAAAAAAAAGAATGATTATCTTAATACATTTCCCAGAAATGAAGAATTAAGAGCCTCTATATAACTCCAGATGACAGTCAACTGAATATGCTTCACTCAAAATAAATCAACAAAGGCTCAAAATTTTAAAATACCTTATGCTACTTATAACATTTTATTTCTTATATTTAACTTAAATTTCTTTAAGTTTTAATATCCAAGAAACGTGAGTTTTGAGAAGATACATGACTTTTAAAGTTTATGTCATTTAGAAAGAACCTTTCCTTTAACTTTTATAAGTATCTATTTGTTCTTACCTCCAAACATTGTGCTTCTGTTGACTCCTTCTCATAGCTGGCATCCTTTAAAGATGACTCTAAGCTTTCATACTGAAAGAAAGCAACAGTATAAGTAAAAGTACTATAAATTTTATTACAAACTATACCTGCCCCCTGACCCACCAATTCCATGAAAAGCAACACTAAAACCTCACTGCAGAAAGACAGCATCATCCACAGCTTCAAATTTACCACAATAATTTATATTATAATGTTATTGATACTCAACATGGAAAAATCCGGCATTCAAGAAAACAAGATCTGAGTGAGAATGAAGAGAAAAAATGAACAAGAGAAAAAGACAATCTTAGAGGGTTCAAGTAATAGAGTTCTCCTTCAGACAACAAAATAAGTAAGCTTAATATATAAGAGGAACTAAAAGACAATCATTGAGCCAAAGAAAAAGAACTACAAAAAGAGCCACACAACCTTTAGAACCAAAAAAGGCAACAGATGAAATTAAGAAGGTTTAAAAGGTGATTGGGCATAGGTGACGGAGAAGGCAATGGCACCCCACTCCAGTACTCTTGCCTGGAAAATCCCATGGACGGAGGAGCCTGGTGGGCTGCAGTCCATGGGGTCACTAAGAATCAGACACGACTGAGCAACTTCACTTTCACTTTTCACTTTCATGCATTGGAGAAGGAAAAGGCAACCCACTCCAGTGTTCTTGCCTGGAGAATCCCAGGGACGGGGGAGCCTGGTGGGCTGCCGTCTATGGGGTCACACAGAGTCTGACATGACTGAAGCAACTTAGCAGCAGCAGCAGCAGGCATAGGTGAAGACAATCAGTAAGATGGAAGCTAGATCAGAAGAAAATATCCAGACTGAAGTGTGAACAAAAAGATAAGATCCAGAAAAGAACATAAGAGATATGTGGGATATAGTAAAAAGCTAAAATACAAGTATCTGGAATCCCAGCAAGAGAAGAAAAAAGGGCAAAAACAGTATTTGAAAAAGTTATGATCAAGAGAATTCCAAAACAAATAAGACATTAAGCCACAGATTCTGGAACACCATGAAGCCCAGGGATGAATAACAGAAGACACCATATCCATATAGCCAGTAACACTGTTGAAAATCAAAGAGAAAATCATAAAAAGGCACAGTTTCTTATAAAGTTATACACTTCCTGCCATATGATCCACCAATTCTAAGATACTTACAAAAGAGAAATAAAAACATATACCCACACACAAAAAAAGGTAAAATGATCATAGCAACATTTTTCATAATAGCCAAAAGATGGAAATAACCACATTCAGAGGTAAACGGATAAAAGAAAATGTGGTAATGTTGCTATAATGCAAATTTACTTTCAAGTTAAAAAAAAAAAAAACTACTATATGCAACATAGTGAATCTCAAAAATAAAATGCTACCGGAAAAAAAACCAGACACAAAAAAGTATGATTTCATTTACAGAAACTCTAAAACAGACAAAAACTAATTTATGGAGATAGAAATATAAACAGTGGTTGCTGGCAGGGGTATGGGACTGAATGAAAATGAGGACAAGGGAAATACAAAGGTGATAGAAATGTTTTATGTATTAATGAGGGAGGTAGATTCCTGGGTGAATACACCTGTGAAAATAAAAAGAACTGCATATTTAAGAATGTCCATTTAACTACTGAAAACCATACTTCAAGTTTTGAAATTGAAAGAGAAAAATAATTCAAAAAAAGACATAACACCAAATTTCAATAAAACTTATAGCTGACTTTGACCCACAAACAACATGCCAAGAAAAAAAAGTAAAATGAGGTGTCCCCAAAGTGCTTAAAGAAAATAACTGCCAACTCAGACTTCTATAAAGAACATTATACAAAACAGAGAAATAAAGACATGGTCAGACAAAAACTAAGAGTTATCGACAGTATATTACAGAAAAAAAGAACAGGAGGTCCTTCTATTCTTTAAGAGGAAAAAAAATCACCTCAGAGGGAAGCTGGAAAGGAAGGGAAGAATGAAAAGTAATGGAAAGAATAAATGTGTGGATAAATCCAAATGAATCTTGACTGTCTCAAAGAATAATAAAGTTATTTGGGGGTTTATATAAACATAAAGGCAAAATATAATAGATAAAAGGGGGCAAGTGAAATTAAAGCATTCTAAGATCTTTGCACTATTCATTAAGCAGCATTATGACAGCATAAATTTATATTAGAACTCAATAATTTAAAAATATACACTACAATCTCAAACATAACCATTAAAAAAATAAAATCCATAACTAACAAACCCACTGATGTAGAAAATATTGAATTAGTTAAAAACTGTTTCAACCCAAAAATAAAAAAATAGAAGAGAAAAAGGCTTGTGGGACAGATGGGTCAAATAGAAAAATAGTTAAGATGGTAGATTTGACCCCTAATAAATTAGAAATTATACTAAATGCAAATGAACTAAATAGTCTAAATAAAAAGATTTTTTAGACTAATTAAAAAAAAAAACCTATCTGTATGATGTTCAAATCACTAGCTATGAGGGAAATGTACATTAAAACCTCACTGAACAACACTATAAGTCAACCATACTTCAATAAAATTTAAAAAAACAAACACCTCATTGAGACAACACTTCACATCTGTTAGGATGGCTATAATCAAAAAGACATAATAACAAGTGTTGGGAAAGATGTGGAGAAAATGGAACACTCACAACCTGCTGGTGGAAATATAAACTAGCACGGCCACTGTGAAACACAATATGGCAGTTCTTCAAAAAGTGAAATATAGATCCAACAATTCTACTCCAAGGTATATACCCAAAATAACTTAAAATGCATATTCACACAAAAATTTGTACAAGAATGTCCACACAGCATCATTTATAACAGCCAAAAAGTACAATAACCCAAACGACCATCAACTGAAAAATGGATATGTCAATTGTGGTAAGGAATATTATTTGGCAAAAAAAGATATATATAGTATTGATATTTGCTACAACATGGATGAGTCTTGAAAACATTATGTTAGGTTTAAAAAGCTATTCACAACGAAGCACATGTTATATATATTATTCCATTTACGTGAAACGGAATCCAGAGTGGGCAAGTTTATAGAAATAGAAAGTGGGTAAGTTGTCTAGGGCTTGGGAATAGGGGAGATTGGGTGAAGGGTGACAGCTAAGAGGTGCAGGGTTCCTTTAGGGTGTACAAAGTATGTTCAAAAACATTTTGTTTTTGTGTTTTGTTTTGTTTAGTAAATAAACTAAAAGTATACTAAATATACTAAAGTATACTAAAATATACTAATTATATAAATATTCATTTGTACAATTTAAATGGGTGAACAGTATAGTATGTGAATTATATCCCAACAGAGCTGTTTAAAAAACTACTATAATAGTTTCAAAACCCTCAGATACCAGGGAATAAATCTAAAAAAAGATGTGCAAGACCTCAACACATAAATATATAAACAACACTGAGAATTTTAAAAAGACATAATTAGAGGGATATACCATTGTCCATCGATAAATACTCAACACTGTAAAAATGTAAATTCTTTTCAAATTAATCTATATAGTCAATGTAATCCCAAATTCCTAGGAGGCTATGTGCATGTGTAAACTGATGAAGTGATCGAAAATTTATATGAAAAGACACAATCTCGAAAAACAAGTCTGGCAATTTACACTGTCAGATACCAAGACGAGCTAGGTAGCTTTTAAAAAGCATGGTATTGGTGCAAAGATATATACATATATGCTGCTGCTGCTGCTAAGTTGCTTCAGTCGTGTCCGACTCTGTGCAACCCCAGAGACAGCAGCCCACCAGGCTCCCCCGTCCCTGGGATTCTCCAGGCAAGAATACAGGAGTGGGTTGCCATTTCCTTCTCCAATGCATGAAAGTGAAAAGTGAAAGTGAAGTCGTTCAGTTGTTGTCCGACTCCTAGCGACCCCATGGACTGCAGCCCACCAGGCTCCTCCATCCATGGGATTTTCCAGGCAAGAGGACTGGAGTGGAGTGCCATTGCCTTCTCCAATATACATATATGTGTGTGTATATATATAAAATAGACCAACAGAACAGAAAATACTATAAAAACAGACTCAGATACACACAGTCGCAAGATTTAAGACAACAACACTATAGAACAAAGGGGAAAGACGGCCTTTTAATCAATGGTACTGGTATATTCAGCAGCCATATGAAAAATATGAAATACTAACCACCAAATCATACATCACAGACGCAATTCTAGATGGGTTAGAGACTGATTAATTTGGGGCTGAACTGAGTTTCGCCTCAATATGTGTTTGTTGAAGGCCCAATACCTCAAAATGTGACTGTATTTGAAGACAAGCCTTTCAAAGGGCATTAAGTTAAAATAAGCCCGTTGTATTAAGATAGGCTCGCATCCAGTCTGACTGGTACCCTTACAAGAGGAGGAAATTTGGACACAAAGAGACATCAGAAACGCACACCTGCACAGAGAAAAGACAATGTGAGAAGAGACTAAGAGGCTGGCGGTTATGTCAAGATGACAGGCCTCAGCACAAACCAAACCAGTCATGACCTTGATCCTGGACTTTGAACCTCCAGAACCGTACAAAACTTAATTTCTGTGTAAGTCATCCAGTCTGTGGTATTGTGTTATAACAGTCTTATCAAACTAATAAAAAGACTAAGTAAGAAAAGTTAAAAATAGTTTCTGAAAGATAACACAGATGAATATCTTCATATTCTTGAGTAGGCCAAAAAAAAAAAACTTTAAGTAGGAAACAAACAGCAGTCATCATAAAGAAAAGATTGACAA
The DNA here is from genome assembly GCF_014754425.2 of Oryx dammah. Taxonomy (NCBI): domain Eukaryota; kingdom Metazoa; phylum Chordata; class Mammalia; order Artiodactyla; family Bovidae; genus Oryx; species Oryx dammah. Next base: position 20,322,129 of record NW_024070200.1, read on the forward strand.
ATTATAGACTGTTACAAATAAGAACTTCTGCTTACCAAGACACCACTTGAAATATAAAGGCAAACCATAGAGTAGAAGATATTTCTAATACATGTATCTGACAAAGGACTTGTATCCAAAATATAGGAAAATATATATATATCAAAAGGAAAAAGATAACCAAAGATTTTCAAAAGATAAAAAATAATTTTTAAAATGTGAAAAAAAATGAACTAGGCAAGATGAAACAAAAAGGATATATCCAAATGGTTAATAAAACATCAAAGGGTGCTCAACCTCATCGGTCAGGGAAACAAAAACTGAAATCACAATGAGACATCACTATGCATCAACCACAATGGTTACAATTTAGACTGGTTATATGAAAGCAACTGAACTCTCATACTTTGCAAACAAAGCATTAATAATCTTAAACTTACACAGAAATATCTGCACTGTAAAGTAAGGATCCTAGAGGATCCTAACGTGAATGTCAACATTTTCAAAAATGTCTTACCTCCTTTTGAACAATGCTAAATTTTTCAAGCAGTTTACATTTTTCTTCAATCAGCGTAGAAAGTTCTACAGCAAGCTTTTTCTCTCTCCCTAAAAAAGAGTTAATGTTATCATGTTTTTAAGTTTATTTAATTACAAACAACAATGATGTGATTTAAAATAGAAAAAAGAGCTTACCCACATAAATCCGGCTTCTAACCTGAAACAAATTTTTAACAAAAATTACATTAAAACAAACATACATTCAGGCAAATATAATTTATTTAACTGCTACTGACAACTTAAAGTGTTTCTTATTACTTTTAGTATAAATGTAAGCTAGCCAAAAAGTGTTCTATTTCCATTGAGAAAATAATACTACATATTAAAGTCCCCCCATTGAAGATTCACATTATTTATTAGCATAATAAAGGCTCTGAAATAACTCTACCTTAAAAATACCTGTTTCATTTCATTTAGCCCACTGCTCCTCAAACATATTTGACCCCAAAACAAACTACTTAAAGAAGCCCCTATCATCTCCCCTAGTACTAATATCTAAAATAACACAATTTGAAAAATGTTACCATGGGGCCATGGATCTGCTGACTATAAAGTAAAAAAACTTTTTTCTTCTTTAACCTCTCTTTCAAACAATAAAGGGAAAATTTCAATTTATAAGAGGGTCAGGCTTAGGACTGAAAAACAATGGGGACATGCCTGCTCCCCCTTCACTGCCCAAATGGCCCACAAGGGCCAGAATAAACAAGTGCTGCCGCTGCTGCTGCTGCTGCTAAGTCGCTTCAGTCGTGTCCAACTCTGTGCGACCCCACAGACAGCAGCCCACCAGGCTCCCCCTCCCTGGGATACTCAAGGCAATACTGGAGTGGGTTGCCACTTCAGTACTGAGAAAAAAAAGCAATGGGGACTTAGATAATCTACACAAGATATACAGGAATAAAATTAAATGAAACAAGATTTAAAAGTCAAGGTACAGTATAATTAGTTAGATGAGGAACAACTAGTGAACTGAAACAGATTCAGAAACTATCTCAAAAAGTGACAGGAGGAGGAGGAGACGGCAGCGACGAATCTCTTATAAATGATGCCGAAGCAGGACCCGAAGCCTAAATTCCAGGAGGTGAGAGAGTGCTGTGCTTTCATGGGCCTCTTCTTTATGAAGCAAAGTGTGTAAAAGTTGCCATAAAGGATAAACAAGTAAAATACTTTATACATTACAGTGGTTGGAATAAAAATTGGGGTGCCTGGGTTCCAGAAAGCAGAGTACTCAAGTATGTGGATACCAATCTGCAGAAACAACTAGAACTTCAAAAAAGCCAATCAGAAGCAGTATGCAGAGGGGAAGATGTGAGGGGCTGCCCCTGGAAAGAAGACTGCTGGGCTGCAGCAGAAAAACGCTGAAGTGAAAACAAAAAGAAACAAACAGAAGAGACCTGGAAATGGAGATGGTGGCAGCATCGGGGAGACACCTCAGCCTCCCTGCAAGAAAAGGGCTCGAGTAGATCCTACTGCTGAAAACCAGGAAACATTCATGAGCAGAGCTGAAGTTAAAGATTCCTCAAGAACTGAAACCATGGCTTGTTGATGACTGGGACTTAATTACCCAGCAAAAACAGCTCTTTTATCTTCCTGCCAAGAAGAATGTGGATTCCATTCTAGAGGATTATGCAAAAGACAAGAAATCTCGAGGAAACACAGATCAGATAATAAGGAGTATGCAGTCAATGAGGTTGTGGCTGGGAAAAAGGAGTACTTCTGTGTGATGCTGGGCACTCAACTGCTTTACAAATTTGAGAGGCCATGGTACGCTGAGATCCTTGCAGACCACCCTGATCCACCCAGGTGTACAGAGCGCCATATCTCCTGAGACTGTAAGAATTGGAGCAATGTTGGCCTATACACCTCTGGATGAGAAGAGCCTTGCTTTATTACTGAATTATCTTCACAATTTCCTAAAATATCTGGCAAGGAACTCTACAATTCTGTTTAGTGCCAGCGATTATGAAGTCGCTCCCCGGAGTACCATCGGAAAGCCGTGTGAGGCACCTGCACCCACTCACATTTGATCTCTATGAACACCTTTTTGTTTCTTAGTCCTTCCCTTGTACAAACAATGTACTTTGGAAATGTTCGTGCATAACAAAATTGAGGTTTGTTTTCTGTTTGATTTTAAACAGAGAAAATAAAAGGAGTTATAGCTCCTTTTTTCTTTCCTTTTTTTCATTTCAAAGTTGCTGCCAGTGTATTCAGTGATGGATAACAGAGAGACATACTGTAGAGTGTTTTATTGCTTAGTTGACAAAGCTGCTTTTGAACACTGGTGGTTTCTATTCCTTTGACACTACGTACTTTTATAATATGTGTTAATGCCATATGACACAATGCTCTGATTCCTAGTGCCAAAGGCTCAATTCAGTGTACATAACTGAAAACATTCATCCATTTGTGCTCCCCTTTTTTTTTATGGTGCTTAAAGAGCCCCTCCTTTGTGAGTAATCCATCCATATTGTTCTTTAGGCATTTTATCTTTGCTCAATTGCTGAAGAACGGTGGCTTGTTTCATGGTTTTTGTATTTGTGTCTAATGCACGTTTTAACATGATAGACTCAATGCATTGTGTAGCTACAGTTTTCTGGAAAAGTTAATCTTTTAGAAATTGTTTTTCAGATCTTCAATAAATTTTTTCTTTAAAATTAAAAAAAAAAGTAACAGTAAACCATTAAAAAAAATGGAGAAAAAATTGTTAAAGAAATAGGGAAGTAAGAAGAGCCAACATCTTAAATAGCAATAGTCCCAAAGAGAAAAAAAAATCCATGTAAAATGCAGAAAAAACTTCTCAGAATTAAAAAATATAAAAGATTTCATATTTAAATATTTAAGATAATTCAACGAAGAAATAAGAAAACAGTCAAGCCTAAACAAATTATATTGAAATAAGGATATCAAAAGCCTCTTACAAATGAATAAGAATCACACTGACAAGAGACCTTTCAATAAGTAACATTAGATATAAAAAGACAAGGAAGTAAAGGATTTTAAAGTACTAACAGGATGAAACTTTAGACCCAGAATGCTTAAATCAAACAAATTGCTGTTCCAGCATAAGGACTTAATTCAAACGTCCTCAAGCATACAAAAGTTTTACCATACAAAGACCAATACTAAACATAATATAGAAAGAAGTATCCAAATATGAGACGAATTAAATCCAGGAGACCCTACAAGAGATATGTCAATTATTGATGATCAAATATCTTGGTAATATTTATTGTTGTCTTCAGGGATGGAGAAGGGGTGGAGAAGAAAGTAAAAAAGAAAGGAGAAATATTTTTAGAACTAAAATTCTAGATTACACCAACATGAAAGTAGTTTGGAAAGTGAAAGAGGCCAAGGGATGTGAGAGTATGCCAAATAAGGTTCTTGTCTTCTCACTAGGAAATTTTACTTTATGAATGCAGAAAGAACTGAAAAGAAATATACAAAAAGTGGAATAAATTAATAAAGTATGCTAGGAGAAAGTGGTCCAAATACATCAGTAATCAATAATCATAACGTAGATACAGTAAATTCAGTGAAAACACAGAGATTTTTGGATTAAATATTTTAAAAAATTCATACAGAACTGAATCACCTTGCTGTATGCCTGAAATTAACACAACGTAGTAAATCAACTATACTCCAATAAAATAGAGAAATCCATAGAGTACATACATTAAGTAAAAGACCACAGAAAGACTGGAAAATATAAGGATGGAAAAAGACACAATAAATATTACCAAAGAGAAAATTGGTCTAGCTGTATTAACATCAGATAAGAAACTTTAAGACAAAAGCATCAGTAGAGTTATAGAGGGTCACTAAATATTGACTAAACAGTTAACCCACCAAGAAGAGATATAGCAATTCTAAACATATATCCACCTAACACAATATTCTCAAAGTATGTAAAGAAAGAATTGAAAAAACTATAGAAAGTAACTGATAAATCCATCATGACAGTGGAATTCAGCCAACTTCTCTCTATTCTTGATAATGAAGGAAACAACAACAAAAAGAGCAAGAATATGTGATACATGAATTATCATATTAGTCAGTTAGCAAGACTGACCTAATAATGGACGGATATGGAATGATACCCATGTATTTGTTTTCAATACTACTCAGTGCAATAGGAAAAAGAGCACAGAAAAGGTCTACATCCACATGGCACTCTCATACAGCATGGCAGAAAAATGGGAAAAGGAAAGACTATTCACTAAACAAACCTGGGAAAAAGGTTATTTGGCAGGTAGGGTGAGGAGCATGGGGAATTACAGACTCGCTACCCTACACCAACCAGAAAATTAACTCAAAATGGATCAAGCACTTCTGTGCTAAATGGAAATTGTTTTCATTAAGAATTTCTACTCATCAGAAAACATCTTAAGAACAATGAAAAGATGTTTCATACTGGGACATCTGTAATAGACATAATCGACAAGGATATCATCAAGAATACATAAGGAGGGGATGGGAAGAAGGCTGAAGAGGGAGAAGATATATGTATACTTATAGCTGATTCACTTTGCTATACAGCAGAAACCAACACAACAGTGTAAAGCAATCAAACTCCAATTTAAAAAAATTTTTTGAAGAATACATAAGAAATTCCTACAAATAAAAAGGAAAAGAACAAACTACTCAAAAGAAAAAGGGGCATAAGATACAAACAAAATATTTCCCTGAAGAACAAATACATATGGCCAGTAAATAAAGTTTTCAATCTCCTTAGTGATCAAAGAATACATCAGAACCATGGTAAGATACCATTCAAATGGCAAAAATAAAGAATTTCAATGATAATAACTGTTGGAGAGGACAGAGATCAAATGGATCTCTAGGACCTCTTATATATTGCTGTTGGGAGTATAAACTGGTACAGACAACTTATATATTGCTGTTGGGAGTATAAACTGGTACAGCATTATCTTTTAAAAGTAGAACCTCCAGCATGCACTAAACCAAGTAAATCTCAGACCCAGTATATTCCCAAGAGAAACTTACAAATACACAACAGGAGACAAGTATAAGAATTTACACAGCAGCGTGATTTGTAATAGAAAAAACCTGGAAACAACTCAAAGGCCCAAGACCATAAAAAATATAAATTAACTATAGTATATTCTCTCGATGTAATATTAAAACAATCAAAATGAGCCAAAAATATGGATGAATCTTAGCAAAATAAGATGGAGTAAAAAGTTCCAAAACATGATATTTGGCATGAAGCAAATATATTAAGCAAAATTACTAAACTTCTGAAGGATATATGGCAAAATTACTATACTTCTGAAGGATATATGCCAAAATTACTATACTTCTGAAGGATATATTATTTAATAGATATGACCAAAAATAAATTTTTTTGAGGCATTGGAATATCAACACAGGATCTTGAACAGGATTACCTCTACTTCAGGGAGGCAGGGGGATGAAATGAGGAGGATCATCTAAATATAAGTGACAGTCAACATCTTTGATTCCAGTTGGGTGGTACATTCACAGATGTTTAGTAGACTCTTAAAACTAAACACCACCCCAAATAATAAATAAGAAACAAAGGCAGCGTTTTAGTATTACTATGGAATACTCGTGTAAAGGAATTTTTTAAAATTTCAGCACTTTAAAAAATTCCTCTAGGGACTTCCCTGGCAGTCCAGTGGTTAAGACTCCACGCTTCCACTGCAGGGGGGCATAGGTTCTATCCCTGGTCAGGGAACTAAGATCCTGCATGCTGCATGGTGTGGTCGAAAAATGAAAAACAAAAAAACAAAATTCCTTAAAATCTATATTCAGTTTCTAGTAGCTACACATTAACACGAGTAGCCCACAAAATGATAACCTGTTTCCTTAAAACAAAAGATATGTTTCTCATATTACTTATTCAACATGAAGACTGAACGAACATTCTCTTAGTATACCTAGCATTGGTTACTTACCGACTGAAAACTTCTCCACAAAAACAAGAGAACAGCAAAAAATCCAACAATAGTTGCACATATCACCAATTCCCATGGAAAACCATACAAATTGGATTGTCTCATATCTTCAGGCAATGCTGCCACAGCCTTCAAGACAAAGAAAATTAACTTGTTAAAAAGTTTTGATTACAACAAACCAGATCTGCAGCACCTTTATCATGGTGTTCCCAGCCCCTAGAACTATGATGAAAATCACTCGGTCTACAGCATTTTCGTTATAGGAGCCCTGTCAGACTAAGACATAAACATAAGTACAAGTTTACATGTAAACACTAATAAAACCTGTTTCATAAAATTATCTGTTATTAACCACTATCACCAAGAGACGAACAAAAACAGTAGGGTGAAATGTAGTGATTTTTAAACCAGAGTTCTACAGAGATGCCTGAAAGTGAGAGTACTAGGAGAGAAGGCCAAAGAAAGAAGCTGAATCCGATCGATGCTCTTTATCCCGATTCAATCAGTTTAGGCTTTTTCCATAGAGTATGGTGAAGTCGCTCAGTGGTGTCCGACTCTTTGCGACCCCATGGACTGTAGCCTACCAGGCTCCTCAGTCCATGGGATTTTCCAGGCAAGAACACTGGAGTGGGTTGCCATTTCCTTCTCCAGGGGATCTTCCTGACCCAGGGATCAAACCTGGGTCTTCGGCATTGTAGGCAGACGCTTTACCATCTGAACTAAAAGCATTATTTCTTAAAAGAAACCGCAGAATTAGAATCCCAATTCCCTGTCCAGGCTTAGATGTCCTTTCAAGCAACGCGAAGTTTCAGCACTTAAAAGGAACTGATTTCACAGGATCAGTCCTCAAGTTTCTCACAGTCGGGGAAACCACGTGTCATCCAAATAAATAACATGACCGAAAGGCTAATTCATTTTAGGAAACTCACCTTCTAAAGTCCTGCTAAGCATCAGCAAATGCTCCCTTCACCTTCCGGATCTCCAGGTCTCCCTACACCACAGCAGAACCCGCCCAAGCACCCTAGGAACCTAGCGACTGCCCTGGACATAGGCCGCAGCCCGCCGGCAGCTGAGAACTGGCTTCAGGACCTCCGACCACTGCGGCTCAGACCCCAAAGTCTGCAGCTTCCTTCCCCGGGAGGCACCCGCGACCCCTGGGCCAAGTAACCCTGATCGCGCCTGGACTCACCCAGCGAAGCTTTGCCAGGACCAGCCCCAGGTACGGCTGAGGGGCACTCCCGGGCCCCGCCATGGCGCCAAGGCTGCTCTGGCAATCAGAGCCGTATCCAGGGCCTGCCCGAACCACAACAAATGAACAGAACACGCAGCGTTCGGTCCGGAACCCAAACCTGCACCGGGCAACCGGATCAGACCACTGCGGAGCCGGCTACAGGGGGGTGCTGGAGATGAATGGCGCGGCCGTGCCTCAAGCGTCCATGCTGACCACCCGGGGAGCTTCGCCACCCACCCGGGGTTACGCTTTGCATCCCTAAGATCCGAAGGTTCAAACCTGCCTGCGCGCATCTGCGATCTGCACTCTGCTTGCCACCCTACCCGGCTGTTTGGTTTATCGCCTTCCATAGAAGATTTACCTAGGCCGGGGGAGGGGGGGGGGGGGGCGAGGGGGAGCGGGGGGATGGATCTGCTGTTTTATTACAGTTTAAGAACTACTGATGAAACCATGGCTTTAGAATCTGAATCCCTCTACCATACCTCTATGGCTCCTTTCTATTATCTGTAATGGGAATAATGCTGTTTAAACATGGAGGACAGGTGCTCAATAGAGGTAACTCTTTCTACTATTCCTCTTTCAAAGAGCATGATACTATAATCATTGCCTTTCCGCATTACTTCTTTCCCTAACAAGTCTTCAGCACAAAACAGCTGAAGGCCTTTGCAGCTGCTTCTGTATTTTACCTTTCTCTGGATCAATTCATCTTCACTGTCATCCAATGAGGTTATTTTTTTTTTGTTACCAGGCCCCACATATTATTCAATCACATAAAAAGATAAAAGGGGACTTCCCTAATGGTTGAATGGTGAGGAATCTATCTGCCAATGCCAGGGTCACAGGTTCAATCCCTGCTCCTAAAAGATTCTATATGCCACGGGGCAACTAACCTCATTGTGCCACAACTACTGAGCCAGATCACCTAGAGGTCTTGCTCCACAACAACGGAAGCCACCACAGTGAGAAACCTGCTCACAATGAAGAGAAGTCCCTGCTCACTGCAACTAGGGAAAGCCATTACATAGAAATGAAGATCCAGGGCAGTAAAAAATAAACAGTTCTTTTTTTTTTTTTTTTTTAAGGTAAAAGGCAAGGGAATAGTAGAAAAATATCCTTTTTTTAAGAACAACCTGAAGTTTGATCAAGCTTGAGTCTTTCCAGAATTAAATCCAAAACCTCTATGGGCAAATCTTTCCTTTTTAGGCCATTTCTATCTAGAAAAATACCCTTTAATATCTATTCTCCTTTTTAAAATCATTTTTATAACTCTGATCCGCATATGCTATCTACAGTTCATTAAGCCGTATTAAATAAACCTTATACCTTTTCTATAAAGCTCAACATTCAGAAAACGAAGATCATGGCATCTGGTCCCATCACTTCATGGGAAATGGGGAAACAGTGGAAACAGTGTCAGACTACTTTTGGGGGCTCCAAAATCACTGCAGATGGTGACTGCAGCCATGAAATTAAAAGACACTTACTCCTTGGAAGAAAAGTTATGAGCAACCTAGATAGCATATTCAAAAGCAAAGACATTACTTTGCCGACTAAGGTCCGTCTAGTCAAGGCTATGGTTTTTCCTGTGGTTATGTATGGATGTGAGAGTTGGACTGTGAAGAAGGCTGAGCGCTGAAGAACTGATGCTTTTGAACTGTGGTGTTGGAGAAGACTTTGAGAGTCCCTTGGACTGCAAGGAGATCCAACCAGTCCATTCTGAAGGAGATCAGCCCTGGGATTTCTTTGGAAGGAATGATGCTAAAGCTGAAACTCCAGTACTTTGGCCACCTCATGCAAAGAGTTGACTCATTGGAAAAGACTCTGTTGCTGGGAAGGATTGGGGGCAGGAGGAGAAGGGGACTACAGAGGATGAGATGGCTGGATGGCATCACCAACTTGATGGACGTTAGTTTGAGTGAACTCTGGGAGTTGGTGATGGACAGGGAGACCTGGCATGCTGGGATTCATGGGGTCACAAAGACTCAGACACGACTGAGCAACTGAACTGAACTGATAACTTTTCTAAAAAAAAAAAAAAATACCCTTTACCCTGATCTCTACCTCTGCCTTTCCCTACATTACCCACTACCAGCTCACAGAATTGTGATGTCACTATACATAACTAATAATAATTTTTTAAAATTATTTCTGTTTCTGAGAAAAAGGAGTATTTGGACACACAATACTGGGAAGAAATGGATACATGTATATGTATGGCCAAGTTCTTTCTCACTGTACATCTGGAATCTCTCATAATATTGTTTGTTAATCAGCTATACCTCGATACAAAATAAAAACTAAAAAAAAATTTTAAAAGAAGATGTATACACACACATATACACACACATACACACACACACACACAATGGGATGTTATCCATTCATAAAAAGGAATAAAATGTTGGTATTTGCAATATGAGTAAATCTGTAAGGTATTATAGCAAAATCAGTGAGACAAAGAAAGACACAGGACATTATCACTATATACGGGATCTAAGAAATAAACGAATGCAACAGAACAGAAAGAGAATCAAGGTTATAAAGAACAAATCTGTGGCTACAAGTGGGGAGAGGGAAGGGGGAAGAGGCAAGATAAGGGGAGGCAGGTAAGAGGTACAGACTACTATGCATAAACTACAAGCAGAAGATTGAAGAAGAGGGGGCAGGAATCCACAGAAGAACTACACAAAAGAGATCGTCACAACCCAGATAATCACGAGGGTGTGATCCCTCACCCAGAGCCAGATATCCTGCAATGTGAAGTCAAGTGGGCCTTAGGAAGCATCACTACAAACAAACCTAGTGGATGTGATGGAATTTCAGTTCAGCTAATTTCAAATTCTGAAAGATGATGCTGTGAAAGTGCTACACTCAATATGTCAGCAAATTTGGAAAACTCATCAGTGGCCACAGAACTGGAAAAGGTTAGTTTTCATTCCAATCCCAACGAAAGGTGATGCCAAAAAATGCTCAAACTACAGCACAATTGCACTCATCTCACACGCTAGTAAGTGAAGAGAAGTGAAAGTCGCTCAGTCGTGTCTGACTCTTTCCGTCCCCATGGACAGTAGCCAAACAGGCTCCTCCGTCTATGGGATTTTCCAGGCAAGAATACTGGGGTGGGTTGCCATTTAAAGTAATGCTCAAAATTCTCCAAGCCAGGCTTCAGCAATACATGAACTGTGAAGTTCCAGATGTTCAAACTGGTTTGTAAAAGGCAGAGGAACTAGAGATCAAATTGCCAACATCCCCTGGAGCATTGAAAAAGCGAGAGTTTCAGAAAAACATCTATTTCTGCTTTATTGACTATGCCGAAGCCTTTGACTGTGTGGATCACAATAAACTGTGGAAAATTCTGAAAGAGATGGGAATACCAGCCCACCTAACTTGCCCTTTGAAAAACCTGTAGGCAGGTCAGGAAGCAACAGTTAACTGGACATGGAACAAAATAGGTAAAGGAGTATGTCAAGCCTGTATATTGTCACCCTGCTTATTTAACCTATATGGAGAGAACATCATGAGAAATGCTGAGCTGGATGAAACACAAGCTGGAATCAAGATTGCCGGGAGAAATATCAATAACCTCAGATATGCAGATGACACCACCCTTCTGGCAGAAAGTGAAGAACTAAAGAGCCTCCTAATGAAAGTGAAAGAGGAGCATGAAAAACCCAGCTTACAACTCAACATTCAGAAAACTAAGATCATGGCGTCTGGTCTCATTCAGTTCAGTTGAGTTCAGTCGCTCAGTCGTGTCCGACTCTTCGAGACCCCATGAATCGCAGCACACCAGGCCACCCTGTCCATCCCCAACTCCCGGAGTTCACTCAGACTCACGTCCATCGAGTCAGTGATGCCATCCAGCCATCTCATCCTCTGTCGTCTCCTTCTCCTCCTGCCCCCAATCCTTCCCAGCATCTGAGTCTTTTCCAATGAGTCAACTCTTCGCATGAGGTGGCCAAAGTACTGGAGTTTCAGCTTTAGCATCATTCCTTCCAAAGAAATCCCAGGGCTGATCTCCTTCAGAATGGACTGGTTGGATCTCCTTGCAGTCCAAGGGACTCTCAAGAGTCTTCTCCAACACCACAGTTCAAAAGCATCAATTCTTCAGCGCTCAGCCTTCTTCACAGTCCAACTCTCACATCCATACATGACCACAGGAAAAACCATAGCCTTGACTAGACGGACCTTAGTCAGCAAAGTAATGTCTCTGCTTTTGAATATGCTATTTAGGTTACTCATAACTTATCTTCCAAGGAGTAAGTGTCTTTTAATTTCATGGCTGCAGTCACCATTGCAGTGATTTTGGAGCACAAAAAAATAAAGTCTGACACTGTTTCCACTGTTTCCCCATCTATTTCCCATCAAGTGATGGGACCAGATGCCATGATCTTTGTTTTCTGAATGTTGAGCTTTAAGCCAACTTCTTCACTCTCCTCTTTCACGGTCATCAACAGGCTTTTTAGCTCCTCTTCACTTTCTGCCATAAGGGTAGTGCCATCTGCATATCTGAGGTGATTGATATTTCTCCTGGCAATTTTGATTCCAGCTTGTGTTTCTTCCAGTCCAGCGTTTCTCATGATGTACTCTGCATAGAAGTTAAATAAGCAGGGCGACAATATACAGCCTTGATGTATTCCTTTTCCTATTTGGAACCAGTCTGTTGTTCCATGTCCAGTTCTAACTGTTGCTTCCTGACCTGCATACAGATTTCTCAAGAGGCAGGTCAGGTGGTCTGGTATTTCCATCTCTTTCAGAATTTTCCACACTTTATTGTGATCCACACAGTCAAAGGCTTTGGCATAGTCAATAAAGCAGAAACAGATGTTTTTCTGGAACTATCTTGCTTTTCCCATGATCCAGCGGATGTTGGCAATTTGATCCCTGGTTCCTCTGCCTTTCCTAAAACCAGCTTGAACATCTGGAAGTTCACGGTTCATGTATTGCTGAAGTCTGGCTTGGAGAATTTTGAGCATTACTTTACTAGCATGTGAGATGAGTGCAATTGTGCGGTAGTTTGAGCATTCTTTGGCATTGCCTTTCTTTGGAATTGGAATGAAAACTGACCTTTTCCAGTCCTGTGGCCACTGCTGAGTTTTCCAAATGTGCTGGCATGTTGAGTGCAGCACTTTCACAGCATCATCTTTCAGGATTTGAAACAGCTCAACTGGAATGCCATCACCTCCACTAGCTTTGTTCGTAGTGATGCTTTCTAAGGCCCACTTGACTTCACATTCCAGGATGTCTGGCTCTAGATCAGTGATCACACCATTGTGATTATCTGGGTCGTGAAAATCTTTTTGGTACAGTTCTGTGTATTCTTGCCACCTCTTCTTAGTATCTTCTGCTTCTGTTAGGTCCAGACCATTTCTGTCCTTTATCGAGCCCATCTTTGCATGAAATGTTCCCTTGGTATCTCTAATTTTCTTGAAGAGATCTCTAGTCTTTCCCATTCTCTTGTTTTCCTCGATTTCTTTGCACTGATCACTGAAGAAGGCTTTCTTATCTCTTCTTGCTATTCTTTGGGACTCTGCATTCAGATGCTTATATCTTTCCTTTTCTCCTTTGCTTTTCACTTCTCTTCTTTTCACAGCTATTTGTAAGGCCTCCCCAGACAGCCATTTTGGTTTTTTGCATTTCTGTTCCATGGAGATGGTCTTGATCCCTGTCTCCTGTACAATGTCATGAACCTCATTCCACAGTTCATCAGGCACTCTATCTATCAGATATAGGCCCCTAAATCTATTTCTCACTTGTACTGTATAATCATAAGGGATTTGATTTAGGTCATACCTGAATTGTCAAGCAGTTTTCCCTACTTTCTTCAATTTGAGTCTGAATTTGGTAATAAGGAGTTCATGATCTGAGCCACAGTCAGCTACTGGTCCTGTTTTTGTTGACTGTATAGAGCTTCTCCTTCTTTGGCTGCAAAGAATATAATCAATCTGATTTCGGTGTTGACCATCTGGTGATGTCCATGTGTAGAGGCTTGTCTTGTGTTGTTGGAAGAGGGTGTTTGCTATGACCAGTGCATTTTCTTGGCAAAACTCTTATTAGTCTTTGCCCTGCTTCATTCTGCATTCCAAGGCCAAATTTGCCTGTTACTCCAGGTGTTTCTTGACTTCCTACTTTTGCATTCCAGTCCCCTATAATGAAAAGGACATCTTTTGGGGGTGTTAGTTCTAAAAGGTCTTGTAGGTGTTCATAGAACTGTTCAACTTCAGCTTCTTCAGCATTACTGGTTGGGGCATAGACTTGGATAACTGTGATATTGAATGGTTTGCCTGGGAAACGAACAGAGATCATTCTGTCGTTTTTGAGACTGCATCCAAGTACTGCATTTCGGACTCTTGTTGACCATGATGGCTACTCCATTTCTTCTGAGGGATTCCTGCCTGCAGTAGTAGATATAATGGTCATCTGAGTTAAATTCACCCATTCCTGTCCATTTTAGTTCGCTGATTCCTAGAATGTCAACGTACACTCTTGCCATCTCTTGTTTCACCACCTCCAATTTGCCTTGATTCATGGACCTGACATTCCAGGTTCCTATGCAATATTGCTCTTTACAGCATCGGACCTTGCTTCTATCACCAGTCACATCCACAGCTGTGTATTGTTTTTGCTTTGGTTCCATCCCTTCATTCTTTCTGGAGTTATTTCTCCACTGATCTCCAGTAGCATATTGGGACCTACTGACCTGGGGAGTTCCTCTTTCAGTATCCTATCATTTTGCCTTTTCCTACTGTTCATGGGGTTCTCAAGCCAAGAATACTGAAGTGGTTTGCCATTCCCTTCTCCAGTGGACCACATTCTGTCAGACCTCTCCACCATGACCCACCCGTCTTGGGTTGCCCCATGGGCATGGCTTAGTTCATTGAGTTAGACAAGGCTGTGGTCCTAGTGTGATTAGATTGACTAGTTTTCTGTGAGTATGGTTTCAGTGTGTCTGCCCTCTGATGCCCTTTGCAACACTTACCATCTTACTTTGGTTTCTCTAACCTTGGGCGTAGGGTATCTCTTCATGGCTGCTCCAGCAAAGCGCAGCTGCTGCTCCTTACCTTGGCCAAGGGGTATCTCCTCACCACCGCCCTTCCTGACCTTCAACGTGGGATAGCTCCTCTAGGCCCTCCTGGGCCCATGCAGCCACCGCTCCTTGGACGCGGGGTTGCTCCTCCCAGCCACCGCCTCTGACCTCAGTGGCACGGTGGCTCCTCCCGGCTGCCCCGACCTCGGACACCGGGTAGCTCCTCTCGGCCAAGAGGAGCTACCCAAGTCCCAGGTCAGGGGCAGCAGATTAGAGGAGCTACCCCGCGTCTGGTCTCATTACTCCATGGCAAATAGATGGGGAAACAGTAGAAACAGTGACAGACTTTATTTTGGGCGGCTCTAGAATCACTGCAGATGGTGATTGCAGCCATGAAATTAAAAGACACTCCTTGGAAGGAAAGTTATGACCAACTTAGACAGCATATTAAAAAGCAGAGACGTTACTTTGTCAACAAAGGTCCGTGTAGTCAAGGCTATGGTTTTTCCAGTAGTCATGTCTGGATTTGAGAGTTGGACTATAAAGAAAGCTGAGCGCTGAAGAATTGATGCTTTTGAACTGTGGTGTTGGAGAAGACTCTTGAGAGTCCCTTGGACTGCAAGGAGATCCAACCAGTCCATCCTAAAGCACATCAGTCCTGGGTGTTCATTGGAAGAACTGATGCTAAAGCTGAAACTCCAATACTTTGGCCACCTGATGTGAAGAGCTGATTCACTGGAAAAGACCCTGATGCTGGGAAAGATTGAGGGCAGGAGGAGAAGGAGACAACAGAGGATGACATGGTTGGATGGCATCACCGACTCAATGGACACGGGTTTGGGTGGACTCCAGGAGATGGTGATGGACAGGGAGGCCTGGCACACTGTGCTTCATGGGGTCGCAAAGAGTCAGACACAACTGAGCGACTGAACTGAACTGAACTGAAACTATAAAGATATACTGCACAGGGAATATAGCCAATATTTTATAATAACTTTAAGTGGAATATCATCTATAGAAATTCTGAATCACTGTATTTTACACCTGAAACTAATCTTATAAATTAATCTCATCTCAATAAAAAAAATTTATGGTCAATTGATTTTTAACAGCAGTACCAATACAAAATCAATGAGGAGAGAGGAGTCTTTTCAACAGATGGTTTTGGGACTAGTGAATATCCACTTGCAAACAAATGAAATGAAACCTATACTTTATATTACATATAAGTATTAATTTAAAATACATCACAGACCAAAATGTAAGAGCTAAAACTCTTAGAAGGAAGCACTGACGTAAATCTTTGTGACCTTATTTTAAGCAATCATTTCCTGCATATGACACCAAAAGCATATAGAACCAATGGGAAAAAAAAAGATAAACTAGATTTCATCAAAGTTTAAAACTTCATGTTTCAAAAGTCACCATCAAAAAAGTGAAAACACAATCCACAGAATGGGAGAGAGAAAACATTTGCCAGTCATGTACCTGATAAGGAAGGGTCTAATATTGTGAATGTATAAAGAACTCTTATGACTTCAACAGTAAAAAGACAAATAATCCAATGTTTTAAATGGTAAAAAAAAAAAAAAAACTGAATAGATATTTCTACAAAGAAGATAATGGTCAATAAGTACATGTGAGGTTGTTCAACATTATTAGTCATTAGATGACTGCAAATCGAAACCACAAGGTACCACTTTACACTGTTGTTAGTTGCTAAGTCACGTCCGACTCTTTTGTGACCCCATGGACTGTAGGACTGTAGCCCGCCAGGCTCCTCAGCCCATGGGACTTCCTGGACAAGAATACTAGAGTAGGTTGCCATTCCCTCCTCCAGGGGATCTTCCCAACCAGGGGATCAAACCCACATCTCCTGCACTGCAGGCAGATTCTTTACCACTGAGCCACCAGGGATGCCCACACTCATCATTAGGGTGGTTGTATAGGAAGGAAAAAAACATATTGGAGAGAATGTGTGAAATTCAGCTCTCATAAACTGCAGGTAGGAATGCAAAATGGTACATCATCTGTGGAAAACAATTTGGCAGTTCTTCCAAAAGTTAAACATACAGTAAATATGACGAAAAACTATACGAAAAAGATCTTCATGACCCAGACAATCGTGATGGTGTGATCACTGACCTAGAGACAGACATCTTAGAATGTGAAGTCAAGTGAGCCTTAGGAAGTATCACTATGAACAAAGCTAGTGATGGAATTCCAAATTTGATGAGCTATTTCAAATCCCAAAAGATGATGCTGTTAAAGTGTTGCACTCAATGTACCAGTCAATTTGGAAAACTCAGCAGTGGCCATAGGACTGGAAAAGGTAAGTTTCCATTCGAATCCCAAAGGCAAAGCCATGGTGAAGATAGAGGCGACGAACAATCTCACTTATGGTGAAGTCGCTCAGTCGTGTCCGACTCTTTGCGACCCCATGGACTATAGCCTACCAGGCTCCTCAGTCCATGGGATTTTCCAGGCAAGAACACTGGAGTGGGTTGCCATTTCCTTCTCCAGGGGATCTTCCTGACCCAGGGATCAAACCTGGGTCTTCGGCATTGTAGGCAGACGCTTTACCGTCTGAACTAAAAGCATTATTTCTTAAAAGAAACCGCAGAATTAGAATCCCAATTCCCTGTCCAGGCTTAGATGTCCTTTCAAGCAACGCGAAGTTTCAGCACTTAAAAGGAACTGATTTCACAGGATCAGTCCTCAAGTTTCTCACAGTCGGGGAAACCACGTGTCATCCAAATAAATAACATGACCGAAAGGCTAATTCATTTTAGGAAACTCACCTTTCTAAAGTCCTGCTAAGCGTAAGCAAATGCTCCCTTTACCTTCCGGATCTCCAGGTCTCCCTACACCACAGCAGAACCCGCCCAAGCACCCTAGGAACCTAGCGACTGCCCTGGACACAGGCCGCAGCCCGCCGGCAGCTGAGAACTGGCTTCAGGACCTCTGACCACTGCGGCTCAGACCCCAAAGTCTGCAGCTTCCTTCCCCGGGAGGCACCCGCGACCCCTGGGCCAAGTAACCCTGATCGCGCCTGGACTCACCCAGCGAAGCTTTGCCAGGACCAGCCCCAGGTACGGCTGAGGGGCACTCCCGGGCCCCGCCATGGCGCCAAGGCTGCTCTGGCAATCAGAGCCGTATCCAGGGCCTGCCCGAACCACAACAAATGAACAGAACACGCAGCGTTCGGTCCGGAACCCAAACCTGCACTGGGCAACCGGATCAGACCACTGCGGAGCCGGCTACAGGGGGGTGCTGGAGATGAATGGCGCGGCCGTGCCTCAAGCGTCCATGCTGACCACCCGGGGAGCTTCGCCACCCACCCCAGGTTATGCTTTGCGTCCCTAAGATCCGAAGGTTCAAACCTGCCCGCGCGAGTCTGCGATCTGCACTCTCCCTGCCACCCTACCCCGCGGTTTGGTTTCGGCCGAGCCGCGGCGGGGAGGCGGGGTCGCGGGGAGTCAGTTAATTTCCCTTCCTTCTTCGCGCGAGGTTCGTAGACGTGTCCCTGTCTTTCTCTCTTAAAGGGGCCGGCCCTCTACCTATAGAGGCTACCCATCCTTGGAAATCGAGGTGCTCGGGGCTGAGAGAGAAGGATTCCGCCTCCGGCCCTGAGTTGTAGCGCGAGCCGCAGACATCCCCAGCGAAGGTCAAGACCACGGCCCAGAAATCCCCATCATCGGGCTGGCGGCTGCTAGACTTCTCCCGGAGGCCCCTCCGGGTCGCCCGGCTGGGTGAGCGCGACGCGCCTCCTCTGCCCGGCTGCGGGCGCCTGGCCCAAGGCCAGCCCCCAACGCTTTCATCTCGCAGCCCTGCAAGAGCCTGCTGTCCGCACCCCAAGGAAGCCTTGATGGCGTCGTACCCCGGGGGAGCCCGCCGGCCCAGGGAAACCGGCCGCCGTCTTCATTCCAGTCACAAAATGGCTTGCAGGGCCCGGGCCTCTGCGTCCTGCCAACCGTGTCCGGACTTTGGACAGGAAGGCGCTTTGGGTCAGCTGTGATCTGGGCAAAGTTTAACCTCTCCCACGCAAGAGAATATCTATCGGGCTTTCGGTGCCCAGCGGAGGGTTCCAGGGGCTTACTCACTTTTACCTGAGTTACCTGGGCACTTGCTGTGCAAAACTCTTAAAACTTCATGAGCTCCTGGTTACCCAGACGCCAAATCAAACCCGAATGAACCTCAGCTGGCCTCGTGTTCTCTGAAATGGGAAGCTAAAAGTAGCACCTTGCCCTCTACATTTAGGAGCCTATATTTAGGGCTGTTGAGTAAATGCCCAGGGATGGACCTGTTCTTAGAGATGGGCTTTATAACCCATCCCTGCATTTTCCAACTGAAGTCCTCGTTGAAGCAACCAGAAAAGGAAGGAACGGATACGTCTTCCTTAACAAATCACCTGAGAGAACTCAGCAGTCGAACAATATGTTAGTTCCTTAGAAAACTTCCCTAATGTTAAGCTCCAGCAGCAACAAAAGCATTGTGCCATAAAGAATCCAAAAATGGTCCAGTTCACGGTGGGAGATTTTCGGAACCAAAATGCTGCCTAGATTTTCGGAACTCTCATTTGCCACATCAGCCTAAGGAGTTTCAGGAACTATCGGTAGCAAAGAACAGCAGAAATTGCTTAATAATCCTCCCTATTTAAGGTATTACACAACCTTCATATGTGTTGGACAGTATATACTCAAACTAAACTATGTGTATAGCTTATTAAGTCAAACAGAAGCCAAACTAAAACTCTGTCTTTAAAATTTAAAAGAATCTTAGAACAAAGTATGCCTCAAAACATTGTATTACTGGATGAAAATTCTTCAGTAAATCTGAACATTTTCAGAGAACTCCAGAATTACTTTCAGCTTTCAAGACTTATTTACAACTTAAAACATTTTTTTTTAAGTCCCTTTGCTCTCCCAGAGACAGTCTGTGCTCTTTTCTAATTTAACAATAATTACCGTTACAAATAGTAAAAACATAGATCAGGCACAAAAGGATAAATGAAATTTTTTAAAAATCTACAAATTTCCCCATGGCAAAAACCGTAAACCTTAAATTCAATGCCAGATCCAAACCTAATTTCTGTACACACTTAATAGTCATGTTGAAACTTACCTCTTCCTCTAGATCTTTCAGTTCCATTTTTTAAAAAGTTCATGTTAAAATATCCTAATATGTAAGTAAAATTCTAATAAGTACCTCATATCTTTGAGAAAGATTTCAGGTGCTAATACATCCTGCGCTTTTCTGTGTCTACAATGACTGGGATCCTGTTTTGACACTTGTGTGGTAAAGGGGTGCTATAGGTGGAGTTGTGACTACCAACCCATAATCTAATTTCATGGACAAAACTCCTGGTCAATTTTTGTCTTTAAATATCATGCAAGTACTACTCTCTTAAAATCTACAATTGAAAAGAGAAATCCTGGATTAGGTAACTGATAAAAATAAAACTTTTAACATATAGAGTATACGATTTTTTACCATATTTACATTCAAAGTTTGTTCTCCTTAAGTAGATATGGGATTTTGCCACTTACATAGGCCTACCTAAAAGGAAATGGAGAAGATATGCAGTTAGTGTCTGTGACAGCTACAAGAACCCACACAAGAACATTGGAAACATGCTAACCAGTCAACGTTGTCCACAATCCAGAAACTGATTTCGCTTATAAAGGGCCCTGTTGCTAAACTATAAATACTAGTTACTCCCTTTTAATTAAACAGCCAGTGTCACTGGATATAAGATCTAGTCTTTCAAAAGAAAGTCAAACATGCTGAGCCACATCCTCATTCTCTAATGATGTAAGAGTTTGTTCTCAAAACGTGTTAAATCAGGAGCTACCTGTTGAACAAGAGTTGGGTAATTTCCATTGTTTATTCCATATATAAATGAAGCATTCTAGTTAAGAATATATAGATGTTAGAACTCAAAGAGCCTCTTCAATTTTAAAATAAAGTAGATAAAAGTGGTGTTGATTCCTATTACTTAACTTTTTAAAAAGCTTTTTTTTTTTTTTTTTACAAAATCTAACTGAATTTATCAACAAATAGAAACAATTTAGGCGAGAAAAAAAGGAAACCCTTTCACCTAAATGTATGGGTGCTTATTAGACACATTAAGATTGTTGAAATTCCTGGTCTGACAGAAACTCTTCAGAATATTTAGTCTAAACATTATGAACTTAAAGCCATATAGAGGCCAAACAGTTGAAATAAGTGTAGGGAAATGAAAAATGCATGTCTACTCAACACAAGCACTATTCAGCTTGAACTTCTTGTTGCTGTAGAAAAATGGGAGACTATGTATTACAGTCTTCCACTTTTTCAACAGAATGCAGAAATCCATATTTTTGTATGAATGCACATTTTAAATGCAGGCAACTGATTCATAATGTTTTACACAAAGCTCAAGCCAGTCTATGACCTGTCAAGCCTGTCATATAATCTCTGATATTAGAGTTTTAAACTAAGACTTCCCCAGAGAATAAGTGACTTTCCAGGGTCACAAGATAATTAATACATTTAAAGTCAATATTTTCATGTCTAAAGAATTTCAAACAAGATGTTCATATAAAATGTATTTGACAAAATTTACTGAGTTCACAAAAGTAAGCATACTTAGCACAGCATATATTAAATAAGCACTTAACTCCAGTACTCTTGCCTGGAAAATCCCATGGATGGAGGAGCCTGGTAGGCTGCAGTCCATGGGGTCGCTAAGAGTCAGACAGGACTGAGCGACTTCACTTTCACTTTTCACTTTCATGCATTGGAGAAGGAAAGGGCAACCCACTCCAGTATTCTTGCCTGGTGAATCCCAGGGACGGGGGAGCCTGGTGGGCTGCCGTCTATGAGGTCGCACAGAGTCAGACACAACTGAAGTGACTTAGCTTAGCTTAACTATATGAAAGGTTAATATGGTATAGCAATAAATTATTTTTTAATTTAGTAACTTCACTGGTATAATTTATGGGGAGATGACAAGTAAGGGCTATGTCAGTAGGACATACTAATAAGTAGAATTAAATAAGCAGTTGAAAGTTTTATTATAACTATTTTAGAAACTACATCATTAGTTTTTATTCTCTCCTATGCTAGAGCAGATTTCTGAGTAATGTTTTTAACCAACATCTTCAACACCAAATCATACTGAGTAAATTAATCATTTCTCTGAGCTTATTTACTAGGTAATGTCAACTCTCCGGAACCCACCAAAGAAAGTGAGGAGGAAGCTTCTGAAAGCAAAACAATTTGTGTCATTAAGCCTAGTTTTCACAAATACTCTTACAGTCAGCGGCACCTGGTCACCTTAGCTAGAAATCTGGTAAATTTTCCTATGTTTTCCATTTTCTCCTTGCTACTTTCAATCAATCACTAAATCCAGTGAATTCTATCTGCAAAAGATCTATCTAGTTTGTTCTTCCAGTCATTTTAATAACCACTATCAGATACTTGCTGCTGCTAAGTCGCGTCAGTCGTGCCCGACTCTGTGTGACCCCATAGACAGCAGCCCACCAGGCTCCTCCGTCCCTGGGATTCTCCAAGCGAGAACCCTGGAGTGGGTTGCCATTTCCTTCTCCAATGCATGAAAGTGGAAAGTGAAAATTGAAAGTGAAGCCATTCAGTCGTGTCTGACTCTCAGATACTTAGTCAGAGGTTAAAAAATATGGCTAATAGGCCAAACTCAACCCATAGAACATTTTGTCAGACCCGCATGGTATTTTTTTTATCTGAATATTTGCCAGCAATTAAAAATTGGGAGATTTCAAGCTTCCCTGGTGGCTCAGTGGTAAAGAATCCACCTGCCATTTTTCACAGAACTAGAACAAAAAAATCTCACAATTCATATGGAAACACAAAAGACCCCAAATAGCCAAAGCAATTGAGAGAAAGAAGAATGCAGCTAGAGGAATCAACTTTCCTGACTTCAGACTATATTACAAAGCTATAGTCATCAAGAAGACAGTATGATACTGGCACGAAAACAGAAATATAGACCAATGGAAGAAGGTAAAAAGCCCAGAGATAAACCCATGCACCTATGGATACCTTATTTTTAACAAAGGAGGCAAAAATACACAATGGGGCAAAGATAGCTTCTTCAATAAGTGGTGCTGGGAAAACTGGACGCCTACACATAAAAGAATGAACGTAGAACACTTCCTTACACCATCTTAAGTCTCTTCAGTCATGTTCGACTCTTTGAGACCCCATGGACTATAGCCCACCAGGCTCCTCTGCCCATGGGGATATTCCAGGCAGGAATACTGGAGTGGGTTGCCTGCGCCCTCCTCCAAGGGATCTTCCCGACCAAGGAACTGAACCCACATCCCTAACACCATACACAAAGATAAACTCAAAATGGATTAAAGACCTAAATGTAAGACCAAAAACTATAATATTCTTAGAGGAAAACATAGGCAGAACACTCTATGACATAAATCACAGCAAGTTCCTCTATGACCCACCTCCTAGAGTAGAGGAAATAAAAACAAAAATAAACAAGTGGGACCTAATTAAACTTAAAAAGTTTACACAGCAAAGGAAACTATAAACAAGGTGAAAAGACACCCCTCAGAATGAGAGAAAATAATAGCAAATGAAACAACTGATAAAGGATTTATTTCCAAAATAAACAAGCAGCTCATATAAGTCAATATCAGAAAAACAGCCCAATCAAAAAGTAGGGAAGACCTAAATAGACATTTCTCCAAACAAGACATACAGATGGCTAACAAACACATGAAAAGATGCTCAACATCGCTCAGTATTAGAGAAATGCAAATCAAAACTGTAAGATATCACCTCACACCAGTCAGAATGGCTGTCATCAAAATGTCTACAAACAAATGCTGGAGAAGGTGTAGAGCAAACAGAACCCTCTTACATTGCTGGTGGGAATGTAAATTGATACAGTCATGATGGAAAAGAGTGTGGAGATTGTTTAAAAAAAAAAAAACTGGGAATAAAAACCACCATGTGTGTGCTTGCTAAGTTGCTTTAGTTGTGTCCAAGTCTGCAACCCTATGGACTATAGCCCGCCAGGCTCCTCTGTCCATGGGATTTCCCAGGCAAGAGTACTGGAGTGAGTTGCCATTCCCTTCTCCAAAACCACCATATGACCCAGCAATCCCACTACTAGGCATGTACACTGAGGAAACCGAAATTGAAAAAGACACATGTACCCCAATGTTCACTGCAGTACTATTTACAATAGCTAGGACATGGAAGCAACATAGATGTCCATCAACAGATGAACGTATAAAGAAGCCATGGTACATATATACAATAGAATGTTACTCAACCATAAAAAGGAGCACATTTGAGTCAGTTCTAATAAGACAGATGAACCTAGAGCCTATTACAGAGTGAAGTAAATCAGAAAAAGAAAAGCAAATATCGTACACTAACACACATATATGGAATCTATAAAGATAGTGCTGATAAAATTATTTGCAGGACAGCAATGGAGACACAGACTTAAAGAATAGACTTAAGGACACAGTGCAGGGAAGGAAGGAGAGGGTGGGATGTACGGAGAGAGTAACATGGAAATGTACATTACAATATATAAAATAGATAGCTAATAGTAATTTGCTGTCTGACTCAGGGAACTCAAACCAAGACTCTGTAACAACCTAGAGGGGTGGGATAGGGAGGGAGGGGGGAGGGAGGTTCAAGAGGGAGGGGACACATGTATACCTATTGCCGATTCTTGTTGATGTTTGGCAGAAACCAACACAATACTGTAAAGTAATTATGCTTCAACTAAAAATAAATCAATTAAAAAAAAGAAAAAAAGAATCCACCTGCCAATGCAGGAGACACAGTTTCAATCCCTGGTCAGAGAAGATCCTATATGCTGAAGAGCAACGAAGCCCGAGTGCAACAACTACTGAGCCCATGCTGTAGGGCCCTCAAGTCACAACACTGAGCCCGTGTTCTGTAACTACTGAAGCTCCCGCACCCTGGAGCCGGTGCTCCTCAACAGGAGGAGCCAGTGCAATGAAAAGCCCTTGCACCACACCTGGAGAGTAGCCCCTCATTGAAACTAGAAAAAGCCTGTGCAGCAACGAAGACCCAACACAGCCATAAATAAATAAACATTTTTAAAAATTATTTTTAAAAAACAGGTTCTTTTTTGAAAATGGGAGAGTTCACACATACAAAATCTAGATTTCCAACTTTTCTTGAAATATCAGAAGATCTGGGGAACAAAAAACAAAACTGAAGAACTTATATCCTTTGGAGAAGGCATACACTCTCTAGCTGGCTACAGTTCTCTCCTTTACCTCTGCTTCACTCATTTCATTTGAGTTTATAAACCCTAATTGAGACCTTTACAATTTATTTCCTCAATTCAAGTGATAACTTCTTGATTGGGCTCCCTTCCTCTGGTCTTCAGTCAATTCTTATTAATATTGACAATGTTGATTGACAGACTTCATACATGAATCTTTTTCACTCTACTTAAAGCAATTATCTTCCAATTAAAAATAAATTTAAAAAACAGTGCCCCATTATTGAAAAGATAGAGTTCAACTTCCTATCACAAATGCCAAGCTAACCTTCCTCTTTAATCCCAGTATTCAACTTCAATCCCAATATTCATCTGAATTATTTATAAATTGCTTATAAATTTATTGCTTGTAAATTCAATCAGACTGAATTACTTAGAAATGCCAAAATCTCTCCCACTTCTGTACTTTTTAAAATGCACTCTCAACCTAGAATGTCCATCCTTGCTTGCCTGGCTAACTCCTACTCTTTCTTCAAGATCAGCTCAAGTAAGATCTCTTCTGGGACATTTTCCCAGGCTCCTCCGCCCTACTCTCTCTACCTACCATTTCCAGTCAGTCTACCAGGCAACTCCTCCTGCGTATCAGTAGCATCCTGTGGCCATTACAGCATGTACAATTATTGCTTTTTTTACTGTGTCCAACCACAATGCACTCCTTGAAGGTAACCACTGTTAAGTTTCATCTTAAAATGTAAATGAGAAGATACAAGTGCTTCCTCAATTATTTCTATAACAGCAGTAAATGAGAAAAGGAACAAACACTTGCAAAATACCTTATGTGCCAAATACTACAGCCAGATCCTTTTGTAATATTTCATTTACAATAAATGAGATAGAATTTAATAGAAGTTACAATAAATGAAGAAGCAGACAGATTTTAGAATTTTAGTTATGACTTGGTTAAATTTTGAAGTACTAGTTGTTTTTGCAAGATTCTTACATTACATCAGTTTAAGGTCACAGCTGTCATTCAAATATTAATAATTTCCTTAAGATTAAATTTCAGTTCATATTATCTCTGAGTTAAATCTTAGTGTGATTTCCTCTGATTTAAAAAAAGGAGAAGGAAAAAACCCTAATGCTCAAGATCAACAAAGCTTAAGGAAAGGTTTTTAAAAATATCTTTAAGAACATCCATGCAACAAAATATTCATATAAGGGAAAAGCTTCATATAAGATTTTATGCAAAGAGAAATATTATGCATCAATAATATTTACATAGGGAGGATTCACTCAAACATAATTTTTAGCTATTCCTATATTTAGTGAAGTAGGTAAAATTATTGGGTGGCGCTAGTGATAAAGAACCCACCTGCCAATGCAAGAGACATAGAAATTCAGTTTTGATCCCTTGGTCGGGAAGATCCCCTGGAGAAGGAAATGGCAACCTACTCCAATATTCTTGCCTACATTATCCCATGATGTAGACCTGGCAGGCTGCAGTTTATAGCCTCGCAAAGAGTCACACACAACTGACTCAACTTAGCACACACATAAAAGTATTGGAAAATATCTAAAAGGTCAACTTACCCTTTCTATAAGAATTACAATTGGTGAAAATGCAGAATTCAGGAAATCATAAATATCAATTTGAAATAAATATTCCAGAAGCTGAGGCCAAGAAGCATCTTCTGTCAATTTATAAATTAAAATGTTAATACTTGATAAGATACAAATATTGAGTTTAATTTCTTCCTTAATTGCTGCATTAGAGAACAAATAACTTATTTCTTACCTTTTTTAGCAATGTAATTTTGAGAAGATAAAAAGTAATCAGCTAAAAGGATCTGACTGTTTGACAGGGTATTTTCCATAGATGTGTCCATTTCCACCTGAGTAGGCCTTTCAGTGTCTAGTGATATTTTTAATTTTTCATCACTATTTTCAGAAGATAGAGTTTTGAAATGAGCTTCTTCATGAATTCTCATAGGGAACTCTATTTCAGAGTCCATATCTGCAAATAGAGAGAAATGTTTAGGGTTTTTAATAATGTTTACTTTGTCGTAGGCTTCCTATTTTTTTTTCTAGGCAGGTCATCCTTTGAATCTTTGTGGGCATTGTGATATTCATTATGGAAATAATTCATTGAAACAAATTTATAGTCTGTATTATTCCTACTTCAGATATAAATTAACACACACTTAATGGCTTAAACAACACAAATATATTTCTGGAAATCAGAAATCCTAAAACCAGGGCTTTGGCAGAGCTGTATTCCTTCTGAAGGTCTAGAGGAGAATTCATTTCCTTTTTCTACCTTCTGGAGGCCATCTGCATCCTTTGGCTCATGGCCCTGTACATATGAAGATATATATATACATATATATCTATGCACATCTCGAGAAAATTCACTTTAAAGAGGATTGTTGTCATTGTTGTTTAGTCACTAAGTTGTGTCCAACTTTTGTGATCCCATGGAATGTAGCCCCCCAGGCTCCTCTGTCCATGGGATTTTCCAGGCAAGACTATTGGAGCAGATTGCCATTTCCTTCTTCAGGGGCTCTTCCGAACCCAGGGAGTACCCGACTGCATTGGCAAGCAGATTCTTTACCACTTATCCATCTGGGAAGCCCTTAAAAAGGACTACCCTTCTCCAAAATTAGGAAAAAAATTTAATTAGAAATATATGTGTAACAATTTTCCACATTTGTAATGTTGCACCATATATTTATGTGCATGCCATGTCACACAGGCATCAATTCAATTTTCAAATATAGTTTAAACTGATCACTTGATTCAATGAACTAATCAAACAGGATTTAAAAAAAAAAAAGTTCTAATTATTCCTAGCCTGAGGTATAGTAGTCAAGTAAATTGTGGGATTTATTTCTCAGTTACTCTTTAAGACAAGGATAGAAAAAGTATCATTGCAGTCCTGAAAAACAATATTAAAGAATAGTCCTAACTGAATTATTCAATATCTAACTTCACTCTTTGAGTTATGAACGTAACATATCACTTTCATGCTGTCACTTACTTAGTCAGCATCGTTTAAAAGATGAAAGTCCCAAGTGAGCAAACAGATACTTGTAATTTAATAATGCTACATGTGGACTTTAAAATTTAAAATGAACAATCAATTCAGGAGTTTGAATATAATTGGACTATTGTAAATACAGGACTCAAATAGTGATCTACAATGATGTTTGATGGCATAAGAGGAAAAAAAGACTTAATTCAACAATTAATTTCACAAAATTTATGTGTGCCTAGATTGATTTTTTTTTAAATATTTTCTTATACTGCACTTGAAATAAATATATGTAAAAAAATGAAAACTTCCTATATTATTTTCATATTTAATTATACTTCTGAGGTATTATTTTTACATTACTTAAACATAAGCCTTAGGATTTACATTAGAAGCCAAAGCAATCTTGAAATTGAAGAATACTGAACCCTGAAAAAGAAGAATAGAGCTTGAGTAATCATACTCCCTGACTTCAGCCTATACTACAAAGCTACAATCTTGAAAACAGTATGATACTGGAACAAAAATAGACACATGGATCAATGGAATAGTCTAGAGAGCCCAGAAATAGGCCCACACACTTAGGGTCAATTAATCTAAACAAAGGAGATAAGGATATACAATATAGAAAAGATAGTTTCTTCAAAAAGTGGTACAGGGAAAACTAGACAGCAACATGTAAAAGAATGAAATTAGAACATTCTCTAATACCATACACAAAAAATTAAAAAACCTAACTATAAGACTGGATACTATAAAATTCCTGGAGGAAAACAATGGTAGAACACTTTTTGATATAAATCACAGCAATATTTTGGGGAATCTGTCTCCTAGAGTAAAGAAAACAAAACCAAAAATAAATGGGACCTAATTAAACTAAAAATCTTTGCACAGCAAAAGAAACCATAAACAAAACAAAAAGACAACCTACGAAGTGGGAGAAAAATTTGCAAATGATGCGATGGACAAGGGATTGATTTCCAAAATATACAAACAGCTCATACAGGTCAATATCAAAAAAGCAAACAACTCATTCAAAACTGAGTGGAAGACCTAAGCAGATGTTTCTTCAAAGAAGACATCCAGATGGCTAAGAAGAAGCACATCGCTAATTATTAGAGAAATGTAAATCAAACCTACAGTGAGGTATCACACCAGCCAGAATGGCCATCATCAAAAAGTCCACAAACAATGAATACTGAAAAGGGTGTGGAGAAAAGGAAAGCCTTCTGTACTTTGGTGGGAACATAAACTCGTGCAGCCACAAGGGAGAACAGCATGGAGGTCCCTTAAAAAACTGAAAATAGAACTTCCAAAGGCTCCAACAACCCCACACTTGGCCATATACTGGGAGAAAACTATAATTTGAAAACATGCATGCATTATTTACAATAGCCAAGACATGGAAGTAATCTAAATGTCTATCAACAGATGAACAGAAAAAGATTGTATGTATTCAATACATACAACGGATTATAGGCCATAAAAAAGAATGAAATAATGCTATTTGCAGCATTGGATAGACCTAGAGATTATCATACTAGATGAAGTCAGATAGTGAATGACAAATATCATATGATATCTCTTACATGTA
Source organism: Oryx dammah (assembly GCF_014754425.2). Lineage (NCBI taxonomy): Eukaryota > Metazoa > Chordata > Mammalia > Artiodactyla > Bovidae > Oryx > Oryx dammah. The sequence continues at coordinate 20,351,737 of NW_024070200.1, forward strand.
GAATCTAGAAAAATTATACAAATGAACTTATTTACAAAACAGAAATAGACTCACAGACAGAAAATAAGCATAGTTACCAAAGGGAAAGAAAGGGAGGGATAAATTAAGAATTTGGGATTAACATTTATATACTACTGTATACAAAATAAACAACAAGGTCCTAATAATAGCACAGGAAACTATATTCAATATCTGATAATAACCTATAATTGAAAATCTGAAAATATATATTCTTATCTGTATATTCATATATGTCCTTATATGTATATATTGTTTATATATATAACTGAATCACTTTGCTGTATATCTGAAATATTGTAAATACTTCAATTTTACATTAGATACAGTTATTACTTTCTTATAATTGTTAATAAATTAATAAAGTTTTAATTCAAATAAAACAATATTCTTTCATATTTACTGTACTTGGAAAGTTCATTATTTAAATAAGCTCAGTTGGAATCCTTTTGTAAAATAGCTATTAATATTGTAATATAAATAACTTATCTAATTAATTTATTTTGTAAATTCTTAGATCTGCAATATTGGCTTTTGGTAAATGTGTTATCTCAAGCCTCAAGCTTTTCACAAATACTTATTCAAGATCAGCAATTCATTTTTCTTATGCATTCTTTACAAATAAGTCCAGTTTTCACTTGTTATTCCCTAAAAGGGGCAGTGAAATTATCTGAAAATATCGGCTATTTTAGCTATTTCTCCAATATCCAAAAAAATAGACTCTGTGGTATTAACTGAATCCTTCCTTTAGTATTCTCTTTTTTAGTAGTAAACTTTGCATGACCCTAGTTTGTTTTTCATTTAGTTAATAGTGAAATGTTTTGAAATATTTGTAGAGTAAGGCATCTTTTTTCTGAACCTTAAAAGAATTTCTTAACTTTTATAAAAATCCTTCAAAACTAGTTATAATTGCATAAATGCACTGCTTGACTGTTTACCAAGTTATTCTCCCAGCATCACTGCATGAAATAAATTCTACTAAACTGATATTCAGAATGCCCTGAAGTTTCTATAAATAAGCTTTAAAGTATTTTTATATATCTATATTTTGAAACATCTATATTTCTGTATTGATATTGCTTTGTTTTAGTCTCTCTTCTTTCCAGTTACTCTTATCCACTTTTTCACAAATATCTCTTTAGGATCTAACAAGCTTAGAATAAAATAATTTCCTCTAGCTTTTGAAAATGTAGGTCTCTAATGTTTTCAGTCATGAAAATCATCATATCTAAATCTTTCTTATTTAGAAAAGTGTTAGAGGTGGCTCAGATGGTAAAGAATCTGCCTGCAATGCAGGAGACCCAAGTTCGATCCCTGGGTCAGGAAGATCCCCTAGAGAAGGGAATGGCTACCCACTCTAGTATTCTTGGCTGGAGAATTCCATGAACAGAAGAGCCTAGCCGGCTATAGTTCATGGGGTCTCAAAGAGTCTGACATGACTGAGCAACTAATACTTTCACTTCACTTAGAATCTAGTCTATATTCTGGTTAGAGGATGTTGATCAAGTAAAGAACTCACATTTTGTAGAATATTAAGAGTTCTTCTGGAAATTCAAGAAAATCAACTAGCTCCAGTGAAATGTGTTTCTTTCTGAGTTTGCAACATTATTGATCTCTTTTTGTGAAAGTTTTTCTGTCATTCTAAGGTTCAATCGTTTCTGTATTATTGGCCAATATTTGTTGAGTTTCTAATCTATCCATCATAAAGACATCAGAATGGAGATGTGAGAAAGTCATGTTACATAACTCTACTTAAAATATAATCCACATGTTTTTAATCATAGGAGTCACTGATGCCTGGACACCTAGAAGTCTCCTCTGCTACTCTGCTCTCTTCTGTTGCCTTCTGTTGAGCTCCCAGAATTGAGAGACTTGAGGGAGAATGTGGAAAACTTTTTCATTGTTCTTGCTTGAGTTTCCATATTATTTTGTACACTTAAAGAAAACGCTTGTTATCACAGATCTTCTTAGTGGGGAGGTGACGAACTATAGATCTAGAATAAAATATAATTTAGAAACTGAGACTATTTTAAAGTAATGAAAGGTGTTTTTATAATAACCTAATAAGCAAAAATTATCACCTAACAGAACAGGGAGTCAATGGACATTATCTAAAATAGGTCAATCAAAGAAGAACAATATAAATATTTATTTAGAAAATAGATAAATACTAAAAGAAATATTCTCTAAAAAATGAAAGAAATTATTATCCTTGAGAGAGAGGTGGAAGTAGAGATGGACAAAGGGAAGAGAAATTGCTTTTGTTTAGGAAAAAAAAGGTCTTAGCACTACATATATTATTAAACCTGTCTACATATAGCAGTTTGATTAAAACTTATTGTAAAATACCTAGAGATCTCCCTGAAATAGCCATATACATCCAATCATTCCTTGTCCCTTGAGATTTTATATTAAGATCTACTAAGCACTTTCCTTTTGGCTCAGACAGTAAAGAATCCACCTGCAATGTGGGAGACCTGGGTTTGAACCCTGAGTTGGGAAGATCCCTTGGAGAATGGAATGGCAACCCACTCCAGTCTTCTTGCCTGGAGAATTGCACGAACAGAGGAGCCTGGCAGGCCCCAGTCCATGGGGTTGCAGGGTTGGACATGACTGACTGACTTTCACTTCACTTCAAGCTCTACTAAGTCCCAGAGCAAACCAGATATATTGATAAAAGGGTGATTGACAAGGTGGTTGCTGACTATTGTTTATTTAGAAAAATAAGGATTCCTGGATTTTTCATGTGATTTGTACTTTTAAAAATAGGCTCATACTGTAAAGAATCTGCCCATAACGTGGGAGACCCGGGTTCAACTCCTAGGTTGGGGAGATCCCCTGAAGAAGAGAATGGCTACCCACTCCAATATTCTGGCCTGGAGAATTCATGGACAGAGGAGCCTGGCAGGCTACAGTCCATGGCACCTCAAAAAGTCAGACACGGCTGAGCAAGGAGCAATTTCACTTTTTCCTATGTTTAAAAAAGAAATCACATTATAGATATTTTTATACTAACCTGGCTGACTGTAACCACTTTTCAACATATCTTCTATATTATCTGTGGGGTACTTTTCAGCTGAAAATTCTTCTGTTTTATCATTTTCACCTACATTATTTTCATCCAGAGTCTGTTTGGGAAATGTCAATTCCGTTTCCTTTGGAGTGTTCTGGAACCTCCAGCGGTTGTCAAAGTTATACAATAACTTTTTAAAATATGGTACAGTATCAGGATCATCTGTTTTCTCTAAGACCCTTTCCTTGCCTACTTGATTTTCAGTTTCCGTAATTTTTATTAGTTTTATTTCTTGTTCCTTATCAGGGTCAAATTCACTTGTTGAAGGATGTCTATGTTTATCTCTCTCACCTCCTTCTTCATTTTTTCCATCATCTGATATCATTTTATCTTCATTAGCATATGCAAAGCCTAGCATACCAAAACCAAAATCAAACCAACTTGGCTTGAGAATTGAGCTGTCATTAGTGATTACGTCTTCTTTTTCTGTTAATGTTTCCGTACACGGAACAGTAGGTTCTTCCTCAGAGGATATGGAACTAGGAACATCTTCTAAGGGTGGGTTGCTTTCTTTGGACGATAACTCAAGTTTTGTATCCTCACCTCCAAAACCCAAATAACGTGTAAATCCACCACCAAACCAGCCAGTGTCTTGAGGATTGAGAATGTGCTCTGACTCAGATACTAGTTCAGACTGTTCCTTTGGCACTGAATCAAACTCTAATTCAAGTTCTTGCTTATGTTCTGTTTGGGGCTCACCACTGTTTAATTCCTCTGGGTCATTCCCATCTTCCACTGCTATTTGTCTACTTTGAAATGAGCTTTCTTCTTGAGGTTCAATAACTGATTCAAAAGTCTTTTCTTCAGCTTGGTCCTTTCCAAATCCAAACCATCCTTTCACTTCAGGGACAGCTGAAGATGGTGGGACATGAGCCCCTTCTGGAATAAGATACTGTTCCATACTTCCAGCTTCTGCTTCCCAATCTTCTGATTCACTAGTACTTCTGATATCTTCAGGAGCCTCTGAAGCTGGAAACTGGTCTTGAAACAAACTACTTTCAGAAGTTGAATAAAAGCCAGGTTCTATCTGAAAATCACTTTCATATACACTAGATTTGGGGTCATTATCTTCATGTGGATACATATTTTCACTATTATCACTGTTTAACTCACTAGCTTCATTTTCAAATATGTAGCTTATTCCAAGAAGACAGAAAAAGTCAGATTCCTAAAAGGAAAAAAAAATATATGATTGACATTAATATACTGAAACCCCTTGTTTGTCCAAAATCGTTTCAAATGAGTGTCATTTTCCCAAGGCCACACAACTAGCTCAATAGCTGAGCAAAAACTCCTAATCGTAAACGCTTATATCATAACTGACTTTTCAGGGTTAGTGATATAAACCTCAGGGAGGTCCACTTGCACTAGGATTTGTTCACTTTCACTTTTCACTTTCATGCATTGGAGAAATGGCAACCCACTCCAGTGTTCTTGCCTGGAGAAGCCCAGGGGGAGCCTGGTGGGCTGCCGTCTCTGGGGTCGCACAGAGTCGGATGCAACTGAAGCAACTTAGCAGCAGCAGCAGCAGCAGTTGAAGAACTTTAGAAGAAAAGGCAATCTAGTACTGAGTATATTCTGCAAAGAAACTCTGATGAAAAGGCGTACATGGCCACAAAATCTTGTTCCTTGTGAGGGTATACTGAATGGACACATGGAGCTGTGCAGTGGTTTCAGAGTGGAATTTACAGCACATGATCACAGCTCAGAAAAACCAGACTCTCAAGCATGACGGCCTGGTTAGAAGCTACACTAAAACACTTAGGCTTCTTTAATTGAGTTACCGTAAGCCGCCAATGGAGGCAGGGATCCCCTTGCTCATCTCACAGAGCAACCAAATTTTCAAGTATAAAATGGTAAAAGCTATTTTTTTAAATCTGAAGGTATGAGACACTGATATGCACTGCTCTTTGGTTATCACCATTATAAAATAAGAATAAAACTCAGAATTTTACAAAAAATAAACTTCAGAATTGCAATTTTTACAGTATAATTTTGGCACTGCAACACTGTAGGTGATTAATAGACGTTGGAGCCAAACACTATGGATTGAAATCTTAATCCCACTGTTTACTAGCTCTGTGACCTTGGGTGAATTAGATGACCTTTCTATGCCTCAGTCTCTTCATTTGTAAAATGAGAAAAATAATACCTTATAGGGCTGTTGTGAAAGATTAAATGAATAAAATACTTAAAATAGCAACTGTCTCTAGTAAATACTAGCCTAATGTAGCCCAAGGTTATACTACGCTAGATGAGCCAGCTGTCCAAGGATAAAAAGGCCCAACCCCTTGCCTCTATTCAGAACAAATCTAAAAGGCCATCCCAGCTTCTAAGTTCCTTATAGAATCACCTGAAATCATTGCTGCAACTGCGTCATAGTTCAGCTTCTCTGTCTGTCCAGTCCTGCTTTTTCTGGTGTTTCCTCACAAGTGCTATTCCCAAGAGTACCCCCCAGTACACTTCTTGGATGCAAAAGTCCATCTATTTCCCAGGGGACTTGACCTAAGAATTTGGGCCTCCTATATGCCTACTAGGTGCTCTGCTCTGTGCCAAGTACTGAAATTCTACAGTAAATGATAGAAACAATAAATAATAGATTGTGATAAGTGCTATGCAGGAAATAAACAGGAAGTTGTGGTTGAGAAGCAATAATTCCTTTAGAACCATCATGAAAGAGCTCTCTGAGGCACTGATGTTTAAGCTGCGACCTACAGCTTAAGGACTAAACAACAACAGATACAATTTAACGACTAAACAACAACAAAAGGATAAGGAGGAACTAACCAGATGAAGAATTTAGGGAAAGCATTTCAAACAAAGGGAATGACCTATCTGGGTTTTTAGGCAGAGAAAGGGCTTGGCATGGTCTAAGAACAGTCAATAGGCCAGCATGGCTAGGAGCATAGTGGGGGCCAGAAGAAGGGCATATGACAGGGTCAGCAGAGGGCAGGAACAGATCATGTGGAGCCAGATAAGGAGTCAAGGCTTGATTATGACAAGATCTGATTTTTTGGATTTTGATTCATGACTATAAGATTCGTGTTTAGGGAATGAATTGGGAGAGGGCAAAAGTAAAGGTAAAAAGACCAGTTAGACATCTACTGCAGGTTCTACTCAGGAGGTAATTATGCCTTGAGTCAGAGCTATAGGGAGAGTACAAATGAAGAGAAGACAGATAGATATATTTTGGAGACAGAACTGGCAGGACTGATAGTTACACAGTGAATAGACAGTTAATCCCAGAATTTGTGGTGGGAAAGAGCCAAATAATAGACAGTTTACTTAACCAGGCAGAACTGACTTCACACTGACCTCATTTAAGGTAAATTGGCTTAACCTGCTTGTGTGTATGCGCTAAGTTGCTTCAGTTGTGTCCAGCTCTTTGTGATCCTATGGACCGTAGCCTGCCAGGCTCCTCTGTCCACGGGATTTTCCAGGCAAGAGTTCTGGAGTGGGTGGCCATACTCTCCTCCAGAGGATCTTGCTGATCCAGGGATCGAACACAGAATCTGAATTAAATGCACTAGTCAAATTCACGTGTTGAAGAGTCACTTTCTCATTCCCCTTCTCACTATCAAGCCCAGCATTATCAAACTCAGTTAAAAATCCAACAGCAAAAGAGGTTTACAGATTAGAGACCTAGAGAGTATGATGGGAAACAAACTCTGTCTCAGGAGGACAATAACATTAGTAATAATGATCTAACATTTACATAGCAGTTAGCAAATGCTGTTTTATGTGCTTTCCTATGCTCTTTTTTCTCAGTACATTCATGAGGTAAGTTTGTAATAATCATCCTCATTTTATAAATAAGAAAAAAGCCACAAAGACCACATGACAGCTAAGTGGCTAAGTCAGGCTTCGAACCCAGCTCAGCTCCAGAACTGATGCTCTAAGCCACTGCATTCTACTGCCTGCCAATTTTTCAGGAAGCAAAAGCTTTGTCATTGACCCTTTCTTAACCTGATATTATTCACATACTCAAACTATTCCTAGCATTAGTTCTTAAGCCTATTTTATGTATCCACTACATAAGATGTAAAACCAATGGGTACTTACACCACAGAAAACTGTGTTAATCAAGAAATTTTAAATTCAACTAATAACCATTAAGGGAATGGCAACCCCGTCCAATATTCTTGCCTTGAGAATACCATGGACAGAGGATCCTGGGGGGCTACTGTCCAAAGGGGTCACAAAGAGTCAGACATGAATGAATGACTAACACACACACACACAGAACAACTATACTCCAATATCAATTAATTTAAAAATAAATTAAATAAAGAATACATTCATTAAGAGGAGAAAGAAGAAAAGGAAAACTGGTAATTGGAAAAGAGAATTCTTGGGTATTTATAATTATTTCTTTTGTTAGAGAAAAAAACATATAAATTTACTTTAAAAAATAAATCAGTTCAATTAAGAACCAAAATCTGTTTACTCACTTTTGTTGGTATTTGAACTTCCTCAGATATGAATACTTCTTCAATCTGGACTGCGTCTCTGGGAAAATATCCAAAGTCCTTTCCTTTCTATCAAAATGAAGAATAAATATTAGCAAGTAAGAATGATCAAAGCAATAGCTATTGAGCCTAATTTTGTTCCATGTCCTTGACTTTCATGTATTTCAAATCACAAATAGTAATTGGTTTTCATTTACTGTCTAAAAGAAAGTCCAATGAAATCATATTCCATTTGCTACTCAACAGAACAGGGTTAATTTGAGGGAACAAATGGGCAAGCTATAAAATGGCACTTTTTCACATTTCAGAGGGAAAACCACTCATTTTCTTCCTCTTTCTGTTCTTAATGACCTTTCTTGCCTAGAGGACCACAGATTTATACTAATAAACCTGGAATATCAAAAAACAAGGGAATGGTGACAGTAGCCAAGCTAGATGGAGCTGTGACATAGTCCGCATTTTCAGGATGTCAAAATAAGATAAGATGTTTAAACTCTGAAGAGCCAAGATGGATTCATCAAGATAGTAAAGATCTACTAGTCCTCCAGAGGGAATTGGGTTCCATTCAACTTCTCTGGTGGCTCAGACAGTAAAATGTCTGTCTACAATGTGGGAGACCAGGGTTCAATCCCTGGTTTGGGAAGATGCCCTGGAGAAGGAAATGGCAATCCACTCCAGTACTATTGCCTGGAAAATCCCATGGACAGAGGAGCCTGGTAGGCTACAATCCATGGGGTTACAAAGAGTCGGACACGACTGAGTGACTTCACTTTCACTTTCAACTTCTGTACATTGGTGACAGAGATCCTCTCAATATTGTTTAAGTGCCTTCAAGATGTCCCCCAAGAGTGAAGGCTTCACATGGCCACTCTCAGCCCATTTCCTACCCCTGTCCAAGTTTAAAGAGTGTATTTCTTTTGGCCCTTTGATTTAGCACTATTACACCTCAATTCTGATTTTTCCAGCTCTTCAGTTGCTGCAACTATTTGAAAACTGACAAAGTGAGCTCCACAATGTGGCTTCTTTTCTATGGTGGCAAAACCTGGTTTGCAGGATCTTAGTTCTTTGACCAGGGATTGAACCCAGGCCCTCGGCAACATAAAGCCCAGAGTCTTAATCACACCATGTAGATTCTTTTAATTTTATTTATTTACTTATTTTTGGCTGTGCTGTGTCTTTGTTGCTATGCAGGCTTTTCTCTAGTTGCAGCGAGCAGGCTTCTCATTGTAGTGGCTTCTCTTGTTGCAGAGCATGCGCTCAGTAGTTGTGACTCCTAGGCTCTAGAGTGTGGGTTCAATAACTGTGGTCTACGGTCTCAGTTGCTTGGCAGCATGTGGGATCCTCCCAGATCAGAGATCAAACCCATGTCTCCTGCACTGGCAGGTGGATTCTTTACCATTGAGACACCAGGGAAGCCCACAGTGAGACTTCTTAAATGGCTATCTGCCTGGACTAGACACCTAAAGCACAAAACTAAGTGTGCTTGAAACTTCACCCTGGCTCTACACATTACATGTTGCTTTGTGCGGAACTATCATTTTCACACATAGTAGACAAGAAAGAATGGTTTCTTTTCTTCTTATGATACCTACTGTTTAATTTTTCTTATCGTTGCCTTAGATACCTCCAGTGCATTCAAGGCAGAGAAATAGTGTGTTTAAAGAACCATAAGCAGTAAGCAGTCTAGGGAGCTGCAAAGTCCAGGTAAACAATTCTGGTCAATGATGTCTGAGGTTCAGTCATATAGCCTCTAATGCTAAGAAGCAGGATTGACCCACATAGAATCTGCTCCTTCAAATAAAGATCAGAGGCTTCCCGTGTAGATGCTATACAAGGAAGAGATCTTAGGCATATGCTATATGGAAATGATGTATGTATCAGGTTGGTCATGCTTGCTCAGCTTGGGAATAAAATCATGTGTCATGGTATGATTTCATTCTAAAATAATAATGATGATATAATCTAAGATACCAATCTCTTTTCAACTGAAAATATTAATCATTAATTTGTCTATGTTATATATTCAGAAAGATGATTCAGGCATCTAGGAATTTCAGTGTAATAGGACTTTGGGCCAAATAAAGTATCTCAGTTATTCTTTTTTCCCATGAAAAATTCATATATCTCATTTCCTTAGGCTACTAATCTTTCAGAGGACCTCTTCAATAGTAACTCAGTCCTTTATTTGCTCAGAAAGACATGTCTTTTTAAAATTTTTTTGGCCAAGTGAGATATCAGTTTTCCCAGTTAGGAAATGGAACTGCACCCTTGGCAGTGAAAGGTGATAGCATGGAGCTCTAACCACTGGACTGCCAGGGAAGTCCCAAGACATGTCTTTTAATCTGATTAACTAAAACTTTCCAGTCTGTCTTAAACTTGGCGGTTGGTAGCATCAGGGGATGGTTGGGCTTAACTAGTCACCTGGTAATCTCCATCAGTACCTCTAAGGTCTCTCCAAACAAATATAAAAGTTAAGTTCAAAAACTATGCATGGTATGTAAAATAACTTCAAGGCACTCTTAAGCCTTCATCCCAATCAGACTGGCTTTTCCAAAGCTACTTTTATAGAAATTCTGGAACCAACAGTGAACATGTCCATGTTTGTTTGTTTAAATACATCAAAGGCTTTATATATATAACGGTTTTATATATATATATATAAAGGTTTACATATATATATATAGATAGATAGATAGTACTTTGAAATGTTTAAAGTTCTTTTAGAGATGAAAAGCAGGCTTCTTCGTCTAAGCTGGTCATTTATTCTGTATTCGATTTATAAAATTAGATACTTACACTTCCTGCCCACAAGTCTTCCCTTTTTCCTGAGAGTTTAACATAAACCGATATCTCTTCTCCCTTAGTGAAGTTCAGGTATCGACAGTCAGGTCCTCTGTAATCTCTTATGGCAAAGACTCTGCTTATTAAAGCTATGTAACACGCAAAGTAGAGAAGGGAAGGAAAAGATAATTAGTTTTCTTCCTGGCACCTACTATATTCCAGGCATCATGATAAGCTCTTTCATACCTTTTATCATTGTTATTATGAAATTCTTAAAACAGCCTATGAGGTAAATAATCTCATCTTAGACTAACAAATCAGCCTTTAATTAAGTCTCAAAGAGATGATCACACACCTGATAAATAGTGGAGCCAGATCTGAACTGACTTTCTTTTCACTGCAACATCCGCCTTCTATATTCTGAGCTTTTCTTTCTGTTTTTCCCTAAACCTTTCTAGAAATCCATCAGTCTCTCTTCATGGACAACTCATATCCTACTTCTTATATAAGATATCCCTAATTGGTCCAGCCTACTCTGCCCCTTCTTTGAATTTCAAAATTACCTATTATTCTTATGTTGTATCCCTATCTACTATTTCATATTTCATATTGACCTGTCTTATCATCATTTACTAGAATGAAAATCCCTGGAGGAACAGAAAGTTATCTTACATTTTATTTCACTTAGATACACACCCCTGATCTTCCAGACCCAGCACATAACAGACCCTTAGTAACTATGAACGATTATATCCACATATGCTAGATTAGCCCTTCAACACGTGAAGTAATATACATACCATATTAACCATTATAATTATACTGACATATGTAAAACATTTTGATTAAGTTGTACAATTAAAGTTAAAATAACTTTTATCAATTACTATAAATGTGAATGTTCTGTTTACATGACATGTGCCTAACCCTAAGGCAACTAAAATGAGGTTTTAAAAAGGAAAAAAAAATTGTTTTATTATTATATAATTAGATAATATAATTATATAATGGTTATATAATATTATTATTATTATCATCTAGTAAACATTCTCTCTATATTAAATTACATATCCAAATTATTAAGGAAAATGTTGACACATAAAAATTTACTTTTAAATTATTTATGTTAATACTAATAATATTTTGCATTTTTAATTTCCATGTTGCAAATTAGAAATAATTCTCACATACTGGAGGGATAGAAGGTTTAAAGCAATTATAATATATTGGGATGAAAGATGCTATTCATTTTGTACCATAATGCCAATTTCAGAAAATAAGTTCTTAAAGAACAAAATGAAAATTAATTTATCATTGTAGAAGAAAGCTTAATATTCAAAGACATAAATAAAATTTTCAACTCCTAAAACTGATTTCAGTATTTTTACATAATAAATTATGCAAAAATGATTAATGTTGATAAAGTTTTAGACAATAAATCATGATAGTATGAAATAAAAACAGTCTTAGAAAACTCATGATAGTCAGAAACTTCTGATTGTCAAACAGAAACTAAAAAATGTAAGCGCTTCATAAAAATAGCTATCAAATGGCCTGATTTTTTTTTTACATCATTTACATTTATCTTAAAAAGGAGTAAAAGTGCTAATTTGTTTTTGAAAGCTAGATTAATATCCTTATAATTTCTGATATATTTATATATAAGGTTATCCTTATTCCTTTATATTTACATTAAAAACTATCACAAAATGTTTTGGTTCTAGCATATCCTTTTTATAGTGGACTATACCTTATAACTACAAACATTTCCCAGTGATATTAATGTTCATTTTTTTATCACACATGTCCACAATAACATTTTATATCATTTCAGAGCCTTAGTTTAAGAGGAAAAAAAGAAAAGCAACTTACTTTCACATTCCAAGTCACCACACTTCTTTAAGTCTGCCAGCAGTTTTGTGCTCTCCAAACACTTTGTCAGAGAAATAACCAAAAGGAAGATCCTGTGAATTTTAAGATCCGCCATGCTAAATTAAGCAGGAATCCCAAACAAGGTTTGAACTGATCGTTTAGGCAGTAGTTATGCCAGCCAAAACAGGAGATAACCCAGCCTATTTTCTAAATGTAAGAGGGAAAGGTCTGAGGTTTTTCAACCCCTTCCTAACTACTTTTCTCTATCGGTGTTTAGGCCTAACTTGAGAGACAAACACTCTCTGTTCTCAATCTTCAGTATCTGCAGTGTCAGGTATCCAGATTATACATAAGGGTTTAATAATTAACAAGGATTTTTAGCTGGAGTCATGTCTTATAAAGCCGGCCCATGGAAAACTCTCCTGCTTAAAGGCACCTTGTGTTCCACAGAACAATTTTTAAATGGCCTCCACAAAAGGTAGTTCATCTCTTTCTGTTAAAGTCTTCGGGTAGATTAGTCAATAAGTATACAGCATTTGCTGCATGTAAATAAATACCAGGGTCAGGGAAGATATAGTTAAAGGTAGAAGCAATAAACATTTATATTAAAAGCATGGTTCAGGATTATCATGATGTAAGTTATTTGAAAAAATATCCACTTTCATATTGTAACAACCTTCCATGTTACTCTGAAGTTGAAACTTGTATTTAGTTAAGATAGTTAAAATGTATTAAGTACTTACTATGATCCAGGTACTATCTTAATCAATTACACGATCTGATTTTACTTTCACATCAACTGTCTAAGTAGGTAACATTATCATCCCTTTTTTGCATTATGAGGAAACCGAAGTACATGGAGATGGGTTAACTCACTTGCCTAGTGTCACACAGTGCATGGAGAAGGAATTTAAACCTAGGTCCCGTGACTCGTCCTTCTCACAACCACAGAAAGATGTCTACTCCATCTGCGACAACACCGTTGCAGAAACAGAAGGCACAGTTTCATACAAGACATACATACAGTGTCCTTTCATGTATTTAAAATCATATGCATATTTCTGTATGTAGAGGGTGAATGAGAGAGATGTCTGAAAGACTTCCCCCACAATGGTGGGAATATATCGTTTGAGTTCCAGTTGTTTTCACTTCCTCTTTGTACTTTTCTATATTGTTTGACTTTCTTCTTAAAAATAAGTAAGCATATATCATTTTTAAATAACAGTAAGGTTACGGAAATTAAATTATTTGAATGACTTGTTTAGTCACATCTGACTCTTTTTGTGACCCCATGGAGTCTAGCCCTCCACGCTCCTCTGTCCATGGCATTTCCCAGGTACAAATACTGGAGTAGGTGGCCATTTCTTTCTCCAAATTGAATGATATTGTCCCTTAAAGGAGATCAAATCCCTATATTGGGAATTTTTGTGTAAAACACTAGGTCAAAGTAGACTTTTGCAAACTAAGTTTGTCCTATTTCAATCTTAGGGAAATATTTTTCTTAGTCCTTTGCTGTACCTTTTCCCAGTGTCTGGCATGCGAGCATATACGCGCTTTGCAGAATGTAGCACTTGCAGCACTTATATGACACCACACTCCCCTCTAGTGCCTCAGACAGCTAAAGTGAAAGTCTGTTGCATTCAAAGTCCTAAAAAAAAGGATGTGTGTTCTCTGTTTGTTTTCCAGAACCAATAATTAGTAGGAAACCTGTTCTCTGAGGTTAAAGATTTTTGCCTCTTTAGAAAGAATCTGACAAAGCATGAGTTTGAGGATCCTTTGGTTTACAATTAGAGCACTGCATAGCTGTACATGTGCACACTCAAAAAGGTGTAGATTTGTTTCTTGAATACCTTTGCAAATCTGTAAACTATGTTTGTCAAAGATATTAAAGAAGCTCTTCAGCTTCAAATTCTGGCACTGAATTACTTACATAGTCTATAGTATCAAATCAAGAATGTTCAGTAATTAATGTACTTCATCCTTTTCTGTATTCAGTATTAAAAATTTTAAAGCTAAATTCTTAACTAGCTAATTTAATTGTGCTCTGCATTATGAGACAGATGAACCCAGAGAAATTTGTCTATTCATTTGAGTCCAGAAAAACAAGAGAAAAATCCTTGCCTAAGATACCACCTTGCAGAGATTTGCCCTTGCTAGAAATGCTCCCACTTTCTTACTACTTAATGCACTGAAATGATCTCATTTTATGTTCAAACCATTATTCAAATATATTTTAATAAGAAATCTGAAAATGTGGTAGCATAATGTCAAGTGTCTCTAACAGATCCAGATGAAGAGGTGGTATATGAAAAGGATGAGAACATTTAAAGAAACTGAAGTATCAATTTTCACTGCAAAAATAGTTGTATTAACTTAGCCAGACATTATATAATGGCTGATGCATTTTGCAGCTCAAGTGTTTTGTCAACATTAAAATATAATACTGCTTTTGAGGAGGATTTCATAGTACGAGTCAGGAAAACTGATTTGGAAGGCCTATCTTCCAAAAGATAGGCCTTTGGAAGGCTTTCTTCCAAATCAGTATTGGAATCAGCTTGCCAACAAAGGTCTGTATAGTCAAAGCTATGGTTTTTCCAGTAATCATGTACAGATATAAGAACTGGATCACAAAAAATGCTGAACACCGAAGAATTGATTCTTTTGAATTGTGGTGTTGGAGAAGGCACTTGAGAGTCCCTTGGACTGCAAGGAAGTCAAACCAGTCAATCCTAAAGGAAATCAACCCTGAATATTCATTGGAAGGACTGATTCTGAAGCTCCAATACTTTGGCCACCTGGTGCGAAGAGCTGACTCATGGAAAAGACCCTGATGCTAGCAAAGATTGAGGGCAGGAGATGGGGGCAGCAGGGGATGAGATGGTTAGATACGTATCACTCAGTCAATGGACATGAATTTGAATAACTTCTGGGAGATGTGGAAGACAGGGGGGCCTGGTGTGCTATAGTCCATAGGGTTTACATTCGAGTGATCAGACCCAACTTAGTGACTGAACAGCAACAATAGCTTTCTTCAGAAACCACACAGGATGTAAGAGTAACTACTGCACTGAGCTAAAGAGTCAATCCTCAAAGCCATGAATGTTCAGTATCTTAGAGGAAATATGACAAAGCAGACCTTCCCATGAGAATACACAGACATAATCATGAATGCTGCATTTCTACTGCTCGGTGATGTTATTTCTGATACTGTGTGGTATTACTTTTTCTCTTAGTACCTCAGATTTCCTGAAGTGGGAACATACTTCTTCAATCAGCTGACAGTTACCCTGGCAGTTTATAAAATAGAGAAACTTAATTATAGTGGTCCCCTCTTATCCACATTTTCACTTTCCATGGATTCTGCTACCTAAGATCTGAGAACATTATATTGAAAATTCCAGAAACAAACAAGTCACAAGTTTTAAATTGTGCACTGCTCTAAGTGGTGTGATGAAATCTGCTGTCCTTCTCCCTCCTGCTCGGAGTCATCCCTTTGTCCAGTACATCCTGTCTATCAGTCACTTAGTAGCCACCTTGGTTATCAGATGGGCTGTCAAGGTATCACAATGCTGTGTTCAAGGAGCCTTTGGTTTACTTAAAAATGGCCCCAAACACAGGAGTAACAATGCTGGCAATTTGGATATGCCAAAGATAAGCCATAAAGCACTTCCGTTAGGTGAAAATAGGAAAGTACTTGACAATAAGCGGGAAAAAATCATATGCTGAGATTGCTGAGATCTAAGGTAGAAACAAATCTGTCTGTGAAATTGTGAAGAAGGAAAAAGAAATTTGTGCTGGTTTTGCTATCACACTTCAAAATGCAAAAGTTACACCCACAATGTCTGATAAACGCTTAGTTAAGACGGAAAGGGCATTACATTTGTACAATAAGAAATGCTTGGAGAGAGAAGACATATAGATGGCAAAAAAAACACATGAAAAGATACTCAATATCACTAATTTTTAGAGAAATGCAAAACAAAACTATTAATACAATGAGGTATTACCTCACACCAGTCAGAATAGATTTCATCAAAGTCTACAAATAATAAATGCTGGGAAAGGTATAGAGAAAAGGGAACCCTCCTACCTTGTTGGTGGAAATGTGAATTGATACTGCCACTATGGAGAGCAATATGGAGATTCTTTAAAAAAATAAAAATAAAGCTACCATATGATCCAACAATCTCACTCCTGGCCATATATACAGAAAAAAAAATTCAAAAGGATGCTGCACCCCAGTATTCACTGAAGCACTGTTTTACAATAGCCAGGACACGCAGGCAACCTAAATGTCCATTAAATGAGGACTGGATAAAGATGTGGTACATACGTACAATGGAATATTAGTCACAGAAAGGAATGAAATAATACCATCTGCACTGACATGGATGGACCTAGAGACTGTCATACAGACTGACATACAGCTTGTCATACAGACGGACAAATATGTGAACTCAGTCGTCCCCATCTGTTTGCAACCCCATGAATTGCCCGCCAGGCTCCTCTGTCCGTGGAATTTTCCAGGCAAGAATACTGGAGCAGGTTGCCATTTCCAACACCAGGGGATCTTCCTAAACTAGGGATCAAATCTGCCTCTCTTACGTCTCCTGCATTAGCAGGCAGATTCTTTACCACTGAGCCACCTGAGAAACCTCAAATACTGTATAATATCACTTATAGTGGACTTTAGAAAAATGGTACAGATTTACAGATGAACTTATTTGCAAGGCAGAAATAGAGTCACAGATGTAGAAAACAATCTTGTGGTTGCCAGTGGAGGAAGTGGGGGTGGGATGAATTGGGAGATTGGGATGGATATATACACACTCTTATATATAAATGTATAATTAATGAGAACCTACTGTATAGCACAGGAATCTCTACTGAATGCTCTGTGATGATCTAAATGGGAAGGGAATCTAAGTAAGTGAAGTGAAGTTGCTCAGTCGTGTCCGACTCTTTGCAACCCCATGGACTGTAGCCTACCGGGCTCCTCTGTCCATGGGATTTTCCAGGCAATAGTCCTGGACTGGATTGCCATTTCCTTCTCCAGGAGAGGATCTTCCCGACCCAGGGATCGAACCCGGGTCTCCCGCATTGTAGACAGACGCTTTACAACCAGAGCCACCAGGGAAGTCTTCTTTAGTAGGTGTTAATCTCTTGAAAGCAAAACTCCGTCTCGGTATTTATTACCTGGAGGACCCAATCTCAGATGCTAGTGATCCACAGATGCAAAAAGAAGGGAAGGCAGAATGTGCGCACTTTGACTTGTTATTGGTGCTACTCACTCCACGGCTCTTCTTACTTTTGTTGTTTTTGTGTTGCTGAAGGCCGTTTTAATCCTGACCATTTCCTCTTATTCTATCAGTCAGAGTTCTACCAGGAGACAGGTGGGTATTCCATTTTGAGGGAGGCACTCTTGAGTGATTGAGGAGTTTCTAATAACAAAGGTGGGGGCAGGGTTAAGAAAGACCAGCAGGGTATGTAACATCCCCAGGCATGCAGGAACAGTAACCACAGCCTGGAGAGAACTCCAGGAAAGGACTGCCCAGCACAAACTTGAAACCTTCAGTAAAGGAACTCAGTCAAGAGAATCTCTCTTTTTCTGATCTGATTGTATCTCCAATCCATCAAACCCAGTCAGAAGCTAGCAAATAGGGAACTCTTTGAAGCCATTCTAAAGTTCTGTGTTCTAGAGATGCAGAGCGGAGTGGCAAAGAGTGGACTGAGAGGAGAAGAAGAGAATACCCTCCATGTTGTCATTATTCCTTTACTGTGTGTTTTTGAATGATAGTAGGCAATATCCTCTATAGTCAAGATGGTAAGTGTGTGATATTTGCTGATCAGCAGACTGAATTGGTAAGTCTCATCAGTGGGTAGGAAAGGAATTTAAAATTTGTTGAACACCAGCTTTGTATCAATAAGCTTAATATTTCACACGAAAATCTCACATTCCAGGATAGGTATTATTTATTGAGTGCCTGTGATGTGCCAGCCACTCTTCTAGGGACTGGAGGTGCAGGAAGGAACAGAGCAAAGTCCTTGCTCTCAAGGACTTTGTATGCTAGTGAAGAGAGACAGACAAGAACAAACAAGCAAATAAATGAACAGGATAACTGCAAGTAGTGATAACTTGTTATGTAAGTCTGCTTAAGATAAAATTGTAAGGAAAGGCATTCTGGACAGTGACATTTGATTTAAGATGGGGGAGTAGAAGGCAGAACATTGTGTGCAGAGGGGAGAATTAATGAGAAAGTCGTACTTCATTGTCTGAAGTTTGATTGTGCGTGTGTGTTACTCACTCAGTCATGTCCGACTCTTTGCAACCCCATGGACTGTAGCCCACCAGGCTTCTCTGTCCATGGAATTCTCCAGGCAAGAATAGTAGAATGGATTGCCTTTCCCTTCTCCAGAAGTTTGATTACCAAAGATGTAAAGCAAAAAAAAAAAAAAAAAAGAAAGAAAGAAAGAAAGAAAAGGCACATTGAATGCATTATAGTATGTCAGAAACAAGGCTCTAAAGTGGAAACTAACTTGGCATATATAATCAAGAAGCATAAAGGCAGGTGGAGAGTGGTCAGAGATGAAGTAGGAGACACAGGTCCCATCGTGTAGGGACTTTTGACTTTGGAAATGAATGAGCTTTGTTCTAAGTGCAGAGGGATGCCATAGAAAGTTTTAAGGAAGAGACTGACAATATTTGTGCTTATATATAACTTCACATTTTTGCTTTACTAACGCCTACTTATTGTTCAAGTATCTTAAGTTAAATCACTTAATGAATATATCACTCAACTTTTTATTGAGTGAATAAACGAATACATTCCTGAATGAATACACAAACTGATTTCTTTTCAAGGGCAAGGTTCGTCATGCCCCACTACTAAATGAAACTGTATCTTCAGCTGTGAGGCTCAACTGCTTCTTTCTCTCATTTCAAAAAAAGTCAAGTGATCCTTTTGATTAAATTTGCATTGTTGAATATGTGTTACAAAAATCTATAATCCACCCACACTGTAATCAGGGGATTGAGATTAACTTTATATTAGATCTGTATTTCTAATATTCTCAGACAAGGTGTGAGAATGATACTGGAACAAAGCCAATATATTGTCAAAATGCTCATTGTCTTATCAATAAACATATTACCACGCTTGAGCAGATTTTGTTTTATATAGCCTATTGACAGAAAATTATCTCCATAATTATTTTAAAAGAAATAATATTTTCAAGTGACAAAGGTGTATTTTTTTTTCTTCAGGATCAACAATTCAGAGACATTGGAGGGCTTTTGCTCTAGGACTTCTTTCTGGGCCTATGCCAGAGAACTGCCTCATAAGAAAGTTCATGTTGGTGTATCAGCCATTCATATAAGACCTGTCTTACACAGGATTACACTCTACAGAGTACTGTAAACTAGATCCAACATATTTACTTTCACTCAAGCCCCACAGCAGTCGTGCTGAGAATTCATGTCGCCTCCATGCATTTTTTAGGACTCCATTACAGCAAAATCGGCACCTAGGGCTACATACATATGTTTCAAAATTTAGTGATAATAAAAAACTTTCTCCAAAAATTCAACTCAAAGCGTGTGAAGAGTGAAATGTCAGCCAAAGAGCCTTTTCTGCTTGTCTGCTTTCCTCACATTTGTAGAACACTTTTTCCCCTGTATTGTAGAGCATAAAAATATTTAAATGGCACATGTTAAAAGACTTAATATCTCCATCCCCAGTATTAAATCCTAATTTTTCATTCTCAATAGGAAAATCATGTCGGGTTACAGCAATACTTCAAACAAAAATAATTAAAAATATTATCAAATTACAAAGTATTGCTTCTCATAGACCTGCCCATAAAATTCAGACTATTATAAATTCACAGTAATAAAGAGCTACTTAAAAGCTTGGAAATTTTTGCTTTGAAACCTTACAAACTATGTATGGGCTTCTAAAAATATGCCATGTTAAATGAGTCACGTTGTGGCAAACACCCTTATAGATGTATCTCCACGACTAGCTTTTCAGATGTTGTTGAATATCTTTATGAAAATTCTTCTGGAGATGAGTAATGTGGGAGTTGGCAGTGCATTTTCATCTGATTTCTTCCGATTCCTGTCCTATTGCTATCATGATTAACTTCTTTTTCAGAGTGTCATACTATTTAAGCCAAAATGGAAGGTCTGTATTTTGGGCAGATGACTATTCAGTGCACTGAATGATGGAGCATCCTACCAGATAATTAAATCTGGGAAATGATCAAAATTTTAAGTACAGTTTCTACTGAATACCATATACTGCTTTCATACCATGGTAAAGTAAAAAAATAATAAAATCAAAAAATCATTAAGTTGAACCTAATAAGTCAAGGACTGCCTATATAGACATATGTGGTGTGTGTTTTTGGTATGTGTCTTGGTATGTGGATTAGTTTTTGAAATTTGTGTCAATGGGATCACATAATATGTATTCCTCCCTGATTTCTTTCGCTCAGTATTGCAGTTGTAGGAGGTACCATGTTGATGATGTAGTTGTGGTTGATTTACTTGAATTGCTGAACAGCATTCCATCGTATGATTATGCCACAATTTATTCATCTCATTGTTGAGGGAATTTGGATTTTTACAGATTGGGCCATCTATAAACAAGGCTGCTAAAGATACTATGTACATATCTTGGTGAAGACTGCATACTTTCCTATTGGATTTACCAGTTCAGTTCAGTCACTCAGTCATGTCCAACTCTTTGCAACCCCATGGACTGCAGCTGCAGCAGACCAGGCTTCCCTGTCCATCACCATCTCCTGGAGCTTGCTCAAACTCCTGTCCATCGAGTTGATGATGCCATCCAACCATCTCATCTTCTGTAGTCCCCTTCTCCTCCTGCCTTCAATCTTTCCCAGCATCAGGGTCTTTTCCAATGAGTCAGTGGCCAAAGTATTGGAGGAGTTTCAGTGTCAGCATCAGTCCTTCCAAAGAATATTCAGGACTGATTTCCTTTAGGATTGACTGGTTTGATCTCCCTGCAGTCCAAGGGACTGTCTATGTCCAGTTCTAACAGTTGCTTCTTGACCTGCATACAGACTTCTCAGGAGGCAGGTCAGGTGGTCTGGTATTCCCATCTCTTTCAGAATTTTCCACAGTTTGTTGTGACCCACACAGTCAAAGGCTTTGGCATAGTCAATAAAGCAGAAGTAGATGTTATTCTGGAATTCTCTTGCTTTTTCTATGATCCAACAGATGTTAGAAATTTGATCTCTGGTTCCTCTGCCTTTCTAAATCCAGCTTGAACATCTGGAAGTTCATGGTTCACACACTGCTGAAGCCTGGCTTGGAGAATTTTGAGCATTACTTTGCTAGCATGTGAGATGAGTGCAATTGAGCAGTAGTTTGAACATTCTTTGGTATTGCCCTTCTTTGGGATTGGAATGAAAACTGACCTTTTCCAGTCCTGTGGCCACTGCTGAGTTTTCCAAATTTGCTGGCATATTGAGTGCAGCACTTTAATATCATCTTTTAGGATTTGAAGTAGCTCAACTGGAATTCCATCATCTCCACTAGCTTTGTTTGTAGTGATGCTTCCTAAGGCCTGCTTAACTTCGCATTCCAGGATGTCTGGCTCTATGTGAGTGATCACACCACTGTGGTTATCTGGCTCATGAAGATCTTTTTTGTATAGTTCTTCTGTGTAAACTCACCACCTCTTCTTAATCTCTTCTGCTTCTGTTAGGTCCATACCATTTCTGTCCTTTATTGCACCCATCTTTGCATGAAATGTTCCCTTGGTATCTCTAATTTTCTTGAAGAGATCTCTAGTCTTTCCCATTCTGTTGCTTTCCTCTATTTCTTTGCAGTGATCACTGAGGAAGGCTTTCTTCTCTCTCCTTGCTATTCTTTGGAACTCTGCATTCAGATGGGTATATCTTTCCTTTCCTCCTTTGCCTTTAGTTTCTCTTTTCTCAGCTATTTGTAAGGTCTCCTCATATAACCATTTTGCCTTTTTGCATTTTTTTCTTGGGATGGTCTTGATCACTGCCTACTGTACAGTGTCACGAACCTCTGTCCATAAATCTTCAGGCACTCTATCAGACCTAATCCCTGGAATCTATTTGTCACTTCCACTGTGTAATCATAAGGGATTTGATTTAGGTCATATCTAAATGGTCTAGTGGTTTTCCCTGCTTTCTTCAATTTGTTTGAATTTGGCAATAAGGAGTTCATGATCTGAGCCACAGTCAGCTCCCAGTCTTATTTTTATTGGATTTATACCTACTCAGTGATAAAATTGCTGGGATATAGGATCTGCAGAGAAATGTACTTCAGCAGATATTGCCAGTTTTCTAAAGTGGTTATATAACTTACTTTTTCACCAGCATTTCTATGAGAGTTCTCTTTACTCCATACCTTACCAGTACATGGTATTGTCACTCCTTTTTTTTAGCTATCGTGGTGACCATCTATTTCTGGACTTTATTTCATTGGTCTGTTTGACTATACTTGCACCAATATCACAGTCTTAATTATTTTAGTTTATAAAAAGTCTTGATATCTGGTAGATATCCAGATATCCTTCTTCAAGGATTAGGTTCTTTACATTTTCTATTTTCATATACATTTTAGGGACCCCTGTCAATCCTTACACACCCCACCTCTCCTTTCCCCACACACTTGTGGAACCTATACTAGAATAACATTGAATTGATAGATCAACTTGATGGAAATTAACATTTTTATAATAATCTTAATGATTGAATCTGGTACATTCTTTTACTTAATTCTTCTAAAATTTCTCTCAATAATCTTTTAGATTTCTGTGTTTTCAATTTTTTTTCCTGTCCAATCTTCCTACCATCTATTTTTTCTTCTTGCCTTATTGCACTAGAATTGTCCAGTCAGTAAAATGTTGAATAAAGGTGGAGATAGTGAATATTCTTTTTTGTTCTTAATCTCAAGGATAAAGTGCTGAATATTTTACCACTGTGTATCATTTTTAACCATTGCTGGATTTGACCTTCTTATAGTTCAAGGTTTTACATTTATATTTGTGAGTGAATTGCACTGTAATTTTCCCTTTTGTCTAATATCCGTGTGTCATACTGCTATCAGTGTTATACAGGCCTCACAAAATGAGCTAAGAAGTGTTTCCTCTTCTTCTCTGCAAGGGTTTGTGCAAAACTGATAGAATTCAGTGATGAAATAACTGGGGCCTGGAATTTTTTCCTTTGCTGTTTCCCTCTCCCCTCAGAGGCAAGGTCTGGATTACCTTCAGAGGAGCAAAAATAAGGCCATCATTTGACTTCAACAGAAACAATGAATACAGAAGGCAATAAAACAAGCTGTTCAAAATACAGAAAGAAAATACCTCCCAACCTAGACTTCCATGTGGAGCAAATATATCCTGCAAAAATGTAGATGAAATAAGAGAATTTTAGGATAAATAAAAACAGAGACTACATCACCAGAAGACCCACATTGAAAGATATACTAAAGAATGTTCTTTAGGCAGAAGGAAAATGATCCCAGATCAAAGCTTGAAGGTGTAGGAAGGTATAAAAAGCAATGGAAGGTGTAAATGAATATGAAAGTATGAATCTATAACAATGTGTTATGAGGCTTAAAACATATATAGACAAATTATATGAAAAAACTAGCAAAATGTTCTAAGGGTACTGCCTCATGTATAGATACATATTGTAAATTCAAGGACTCTACCACTTGAAAAAGTGCAAGTATTAGTCGCTCAGTTGTGTCCGACTCTGCAACCCACGGACTGTAGCCTGCCAGGCTCCTTTGTTCATGGTATTCTCTAGGCAAGAATATTTTGGGTAGCTACTCCATTCTCCAGGGGACCTTCCTGACCCAGGGATCGAACCCAGGTTTCCTGCACTGCAGACGGACTCCTTACCTTTGAGTCACCAGGGAAACCCTTAAGAAACTTTAAAAGAATGTATCAAGTTAATAGAGCAGGAAAATAAAATATTAGTAATTACTCATTCAGTTCAAAAGAAGTCAAGAAATATAAAAAAACAGAATAGGAAAGAAAAATAATCGATTATTAAAATGGTAAGATTTACACCTAAATATGTCAATAATTAAAGTTAGGCAGACTATTCCAAATGAAAGAGAAAGGCTATCATATTGGTTTTTAGAAATATCTTGCTTATAAAACAAATCTTTAATACAAGGATTACAGAAACCCTGAAAGTAAAATGTGGAAAAGAAATTATGCCAACACTATCCCAAAGAAAGCTGCAGTAGCTATCAGAGTAGATTTTAAGAAAAAAAAAACATTGTTAGAGATAAACACATTTGAAAATTCTAAAAGGGTCAATTCACAAAGATGGTGAAGCTATTTTAAAATTTATATGCACTAAAACAGCCTCAAAAATACATAAAATAAAAAGGAGAAAGACAAATCCATGAACTTACTGGCAAGTTATAACACACCTCTTGGTAACTAAGTCAATAAAGAAATAAGGATATAAAAGATTTAAGCAATAAAAAGAATCTAATTGACATAAACTGCAAATAGCTACAGAATCACCATTTTGTTCAAGGCCACGTAATAGTTTTCAACTAAACATATGCAAGGTCTAACCTAATAGTAATTCTCAACAAAATTTAATCCATTGAAATTACATAGAATAAGCTCTTTAATGACAGTAGAATTAAACTATTAATCAATAATAAAAAGATACTAGAAAATTCCCATACATTTGGATTTGTATGTGGTTTTGAAAAGTTTTAACGATGGATGCTTAAGTGCTTTTTACTTATTCCACTTGAGGTTCAAGACTATGGCCTTATTGTTTCCTCAGTTGTGGAAGATCCTCAGCCACTATTCATTGACCGTCTCTGATCTATTGCTAAATTTAGCTACTGAACTCTTGATTTCAAAGTGTTTCTCAGTTCTAGAATTTCCATTTAGCTCTTTTTTAAAACTAATTTTCCATTCTGTTAAATTCTCCATCCTCCCTTAGTTCCTTGTATCTATTAAGCAGTTAAAGTCCAGGATTGATTACACCATTATCAGGATTCCCTTTAACCCTGTCACCTTTGTGTCTGTTCTTTTGACCAGGTCTTTATCTCTTTTTACTCCTGGTTATATTTGATCATGTACAAAAAATTGCACAAAAACTTGAAACACTGGTGATGCCATCTTCATACAAACCAACTTTGCTCCTCTGAATCTCAGATAACAATCCAGTAAGGTTCATTCAGCCCCTTTGAAAACTGGTCAATTAATACTTCTGGTTCAACCTATTCCTAGAGTATATAGTAACTTGGGGTTCCAATTCAAAGCCTGGGGCGTGGGTGGCAAGAGCGCTCCCTTTTTTGGTGACTATTGAACTCAAGGTTTTGTCTGCTTGGCACCTGATTCTGTACATCTGTTTTCAGCTTCTTGGAAGTCTCTTCCAGAATAGGTCCTGGGGGAAAAGTAACCCCAAACACCAAGCACCTTTGTTTTTCTTCCTTTCTCAGATTTTGGCCCTATAATTCTTTAGTACCTTAGTGGTTCTCTGAAGGCTTTAGATGGTAATATCTATACTTCTCTCTAGAGAGAGACATACACATACATATGTCTATGTATCAATCACAGATTTTCTAGTTCTCAGTGGGGAGATAGGTAGCCCCAATGTAACTACCTTAACTGGAAATGATAAATTTCTTTTCCATCATGCTCTTACCCCATCACTCTCCTGAAAAATTTATTCAAATACTTTTAATCTTTGCTGTACAGCAAAATGACTGTTATATATTTTTTATATTCTTTTCTATCACAGGATATTGACTATAGTTTCACTGTGCTATATACATAGTAGGGCGTTTTATGAAACTGTCCTTCTGAAGTTCACTAGTGACCTGTTGCTAAATTCAAGGGTTCTTACTCTTCATTAACTTATTTGCATCACTTGGCACATTATACTACTTCCTGCTGCAAAGGCTTCCTTCCCTGACCTTCAAAAACGCCACTCCACTCTACTTCCCTATTTTTCTGGTTTCTCCTTAGCTCCCCGTTCTCTTAAAAGCTAAAATGCCCAGGAGTCTCATTACAACTCTTCTATTCTTACCCTTGGTGATCTTACCATGGATACACTCAGAACTCTCAAATTTGTATTTCCAGTGAAGCATCCCCTGAATCAACTTTCACTTCCAGTAAAATGTCTTGCTTCTTTTACTGCATATTGTCACTTGGATATGCAACAGGAAAGTTCCTGACCAACTCACCTTCACTATCCTCAAACCTGTTTATTCATCTGCTCTTTCCCATTTCAGTTAATAGCAATCCAGTTCAGGTAAAGCCTTTAATCACCCCTGACTTCTCACAACATACAGTCCACTGGAAAGGACCATCTTAAAAATATATCCAGAACCTGGCAACAACTTCTACTGCTACCACCCCCAAGTCACTACATTGTGCCTAATTAGAGTAGCTCCTTAACCATTTGTCACTGGCCTTGGTTCCATTTAGTCTTTACTTAGCACAGTAGCCAGAGTAATTCTATTAAATCCCATCATTTAACCTCTTTGTTCAAATGGCATGCCATAAATAAAAGCTAAAGAACTTAAGCCAGAAATGTCTCCTTGGGTCCAGCTACAATGGCTGGTACATTTGAAACAGTTCACTGTTTCAAAGAAGCATATTTTAATGTGATAGGAGAGGCAACATAAACTGGAAAGAAAAAGATCAAATCGCACAAACATTAATTACCCATCATAATTTATTCATGATATTGCCTATAATAAACAAGGTCATATCCAAGGTATCTGAATTACAGCAATGGGATTAAAAAAATCACTCATGGAGTTTAAATTCTAACAGGACATATACAATATATCAAAGTACAATATAACTACAAAATACTAAGTATTATGGAAAAAAATAAAGAAAAGAGGATAGTAAGGGTGTTATAAAGTTAAATAAGGTCCTGAAATGGCAATGGAAGTATGCTAGGTGAGACAGAGTAGTGTTTTAAGAGATTTTCAGCTACCTCAGGTTTGCCAAACTGCAATCCTCCCCATTGATTTCTTACAGAAGCCAAGTCCAAACACGTAGACAGGCAACAGGTTTGCTGGGCTAAGTGCTTTAATGGCAGTATCTCAAGGGAAACTGATTTCACTTTTATTCAAGGATTTTTAAAAAATGATCTAAAAAACTGTTAAGAAACGGAACCCCCAAATATGCTGCTGCTAAGTTGCTTCAGTCATGTCCGACTCTGTGCGACCCCATAGATGGCAGCCTACCAGGCTCCCCTGTCCCTGGGATTCTCCAGGCAAAAAACTGGAGTGGGTTGCCATTTCCTTCTCCAATGCATGAAAGTGAAGTCTCTCAGTCGTGTCGGACTCCTAGCAACCCCATGGACTGCAGGCTACCAGGTTCCTCTGTCCATGGGATTTTCCAGGCAAGAGTACTGGAGTGGGGTGCCATTGCCTTCTCTGCCCAAACATGCTAGTGGCTTGCTATTCTGAGGACACTGGCCTACATTACTATCCCATGTAATCATCTGTCAATCCAGTAGCCTATGAACTCACTCAATTGGTGCATTAGTGCTTGGCCCTAATGACTAGAGTATACATGTGTATAATTACCAGAGTTCTAGATGGTGCAAGGACAAGCCCTAGGCTGGATACAGCTTATCGAAGATGATACTATTTTCTAATTTCCGTGGCCATACCTAACCTTGGACTCTTAGAGCAAAGCGTTTTCTTAAGAGCCTCTTAGATGTCTCTAATTAAGAGATCCAAATTAGTTGCAGTCCTTGGTCAGTAAATGTACCCCTTTTAAGCGTCTACATTTTCCCATAAAAATAATTTCTAATAGGATTCCTGTATGTCTTTTTCCCCTAAGAAATTGTCACTACTTTTACTAACATTTCTTGTATCTTTGTAAGGAACCAATTACACAATTCTCTGAACATGAATTCCTTAAAATATTCACAAGGATAAAGCAAAACCCAATTTTAAAAATGAAACTTTCTAATTTATAAATGCATACCACTAAAAAGCTAACAAAGTTATTAGAATTTTCTTTATATACGTCATCAGTACAGCTTAACCAAAATAAAATTGTTCTGCATATTCCAAAGATCTTTTCCTTTTTTCTCCTCATGCATTATAATCCCAAAATAATCTTCTGTATAAGCACCATGACAACAGTTCAAATTTTCTGGATAAAAATGAGTGAACATTTAATTTGTATAAGATCTTAATACATGTAAGTATTTTAGATTCATCAAACAAGGATGCTTTAAGAAAAGAATCAGGTTGTCCTATGGTTATCCCTTTTAAGTGTTTACCAACCTTCTCCCCATAATGGCTCACAAGAAAATAAAGCTTATACAATTCCTAGGTAAAAGTGACTCCTGGTAGAAACAACTGGCCCAGGGATGCAGGTATCTAGCTTTGCAGCTTGAGATCTACACGTTAACTATTTAATAACTGCTCCAAGAAAGGATTTTTTAAAGAGATCTTTCTTTTACCACGTTAACTTTTATATAATGCAGTAAATGTGTTGACATTTTAACTCTTACCGTTTTCTTGTCAAGAGAAGGCATAATGAATATTCAAAATTAAGCCTAAAGCTACAGTCACAACATAAATTATGAACTCAAAAAAAGACCATCTGCAATTTAAGTGCTCTCTTGTATAAAGCATCAAAAAGTTAATACAAGTACTAGTCTTAAGCAGTCACACAATCTAAGCCACATTTATTTGCACATGTATAGTAATGGGCAACAGATACTCCAAATTCATACAAATTTATAAAACAAACAATCATTTGGTACCACTTGCGTGTTATCTTGCTTACAGATTCAAGTGTAGATGAAGTTCCTTCATTTTGTAAACTTTCACACAAATACTTAAACAAAAATTCTTGAAAACACATATTGGCATGTTTCAGATAGGGCCAACACAAAAGTTAGGACAAGACCACAAACTTAAAATCCAAGTTTAGAAAATTTTACCTCCTTCCCCTAGAAAGTGATTATTTTCTTTAACAGATGTATATGCTGTATCACAGAAGTAACCATGGGAGACGAAAGATGCTCCCATAATCATAAAGAAAATGCCAGCCATACTGTTTTATCTACCAAATATATGGTTTAAATATGAGAAAACAGGAAAGATGGGGAAATGCTTAGATTAAAATAACAAGGGAGATTAGAAAAATGTGCTAAGTGATTTTGAAGGAGAACAAACTGTTCCCATCAAAGCTGGAAAGATCTGACTTTGACAACTCAAAATAATTGTCTAAGGCAAATAAAAGTGATGACACCTTCAAAAACATTCTAATCACGTTTAGTATCTAGTGATAAAAGCTGAAATTGTTATCAAGAGGGTATTTATTATACAAGCGTCAACAAGGACATCCCAAAGCTAATGAAACAAATGCACATTTATTTCTACAAAAGCAATGTATGATACAGAAGGGAACAGACTTAAAGATTTACCTATTAAAATATACAGATTCTTACTGAAGAGTATAGGATATTTAAAAAAGATGACAAGGGATGTTAATCTTTTTTTATTATTATTGTTTTTACATATTTTGGAACCTCACATAATTTTGATAAATAACTCTTACAAAATTATGCAAAAGTACAAGAATGTCTGGTAAACAAACAGTCTGTATTTTCCAAAAAATTTTTTACAACATGCAATTCTTAAGGCAGCATTCTCCTTACAAGGAAAGGTAATCCTTTTAACTCATCAAGAAATCTTCTGCTGCAAAGAATAGGCTAAGAAAGCCTGGCTTCTTCCATTAACGCCTCTTGTCTTTCCTGTCTGATTTTCGGTCTCTTTCACTTCTTGAAGATCTTTTGCCTGATCGACTACTCTCTGATATAGACCTCTTTCTGTCAGACCGGGAATTCTTATCCTTTGATCCTTTTGCATCTCTACTACTACCTCCTTTTGAAGACTTGTGACTTCTCTCTAGTCCTGCAGCATCCCTTCGCTTCCGGTCCACGCTCCTCCTGTGCTTTCTATCTCTGTTATGCCCCCGGCCCCGACTCCGACTTCTACTCTCACTGCTGCTGGTCGTGCTGCTGCTACTGTCTCTACTGCTGCTGCCACTCGTGCTGGAGCTGCTGCTGGAACTACTGCGGCTACTGCTGCTGCCACTGCTGGAGCTGCTGCCACTGCTGCTACTGGTCGAGCTGCTACTAGAACTGCTACTGCTACTGCTTCGACTCCTACTCTTGCTTGTCTTATTTCTAGCTCGACCTCTACTTCTGCTCCTAGTTTTCGTTTTGTTCTTGCTCTCTGAATGTACCGTCAGGACTGGCTCTGTCACCTCAGTGAGTTTTACAGATTCTACAAGAAACTCCTTCCTCTCAGGTGGTAAATGCCCTTGCTCCTGAATAACCTGAGGTGGTGGCTGTGAAACAGCTAACGGCAAAATCTCAGGCTGAGAGAGGGGCTGGGGCTGGAGTACTTGTGGGGGCTGAGACTGGGATTGAGACTGGGGCTGGGGCTGAGGCAGGGACTGAGGTTGAGCCATAGGCTCAGGTTGGGGCTCAGATTCTTTTTCTTCTTTTTCCTCAGGCTCATTTTCCATTTCTAGAGTACTAACATTCTCTTTTGCAGGAGAAACAGATTTACATTCTTTATCTGGCTCAACTTCAAATTCCATTTCTGGCTCCAATTCTTTGCTAGTTTCATTTTCTGAAGGTTCTATGCTTTCAACTTGATTGATTTCCATTACCTCCTGCTCAGCAATTACATTTTTGACACTCTCAACCATCTCTAGCACATCCATAACTTCTTCAGGCTGACTATCCTGCTGCTTCTCACCTTCCCTTACCTCAGTTTCCTCCTCCATCTTTACTTCCATTTCCTGTTTTTGTTCCTCCTCCTCCTGTTCCTTCTCTGCATCACTATGAACTATACCAATTTCCTTTTCCTCGTCCTCTCCTGCTTCCTCTATTTCTACATCATTGTGCTGATTACCTGTCTCCTCCAACTCTTCCTCTCGCTGAGCCACCTTACCCTCTTCTTGTTCCGACTTCTGTTCTTCATTACGCACCACCACCTGATGCTCTTTTTCCTTCATTGATTGTCTTCTAGGCCTAGCCTCCATTTTATTTATTTGTTCTGCAAATTCGATGCGTCTACCTTCAAATAAAGCTAAAGAATAAAAATTTACAAGTGTAAAATTTACTAAGATTTAAAAAATTCAAAGTCACAATTTGACATCTGGTCACAAAATGTCATTGGAGTTTTATCTAAATGTCTTTTTTGTAAAGAGATAACAAGACTAATTATGTCAAGTAAGCAATTCCAAACTGATACAAGATGACAAAAGCACACTGGAAACCTAAACACTTTAAGAAATCAATAGCAGACAAAACTACACATTATCTAACTGACGGAAAAACAGGACAATCTTTTGCTATTTTACTGCAGTCTAAATGAAAAAGAACAAAACTTCTTTTAAACAGTTTCATGGTATCATGAATTAATTTTTCTGATCCCAGAGAGACAAGTGAGCTGATCACAATCTTAGTAGTATCTACCCTTCCATGTATATATTTCCTCTATAGACTATGTCAATCTTCACCTTTTTTTTTGATTCATCAGCATTTGAACCTGGCTACTAAGAGTATCAAGCAAAAAAGGAAGTCAGCTCACACAAATGCTTTAGAAACAAACGTGCATTAAGCACCACTTAATGTTAAGTTTCCTATATCTAACATCTGTCATGAAACAAATGATCCTGTACTCTAAACACATCAGCACCTTAAGAATATCGTTCTAAAACATTAACGAATTCCAACTGCTACATGAAAGAAATAAACATGTATGTACGTATGAGTCTGTTACCTTACCCATTAAGGAAATTTCAAGGGACCTCTTCTTTACACTTACCATTCATTTTCCTCTGAGACTCCTCTATTAATTTCTGGGTGGCAGGACACATTCTTCCAGGAATATAGAACAAATGGGGCTTTGTTTTAGTTCTGATGTATTTAATTATCTTGGCATTATGTTCATTCCATTCTTCTTGCTAAAGAAAAGATAAAAGGTCAGTGCTTTTGTCAACATGAAGGATTACCAATCTTAGAATTCCAAAATATACTCACCAGCTGCGCAAGCTCAACCTTCTGTTCCAAAAGCCGCAGTTCTGTCTGTTTAGCACGTCTCTCTTCAAACAGTTCTCTCCTCTCATTTTCAACCTGTTTTCTTTCTTCTTCTGCCTGCACTTCAAGTTTTTGTTCAATTTCCTGGCGTCTCTTTTGCTAAGGATAAACAATAACCTTAAAAAGCTTATTATGCACCCTGATGTGAAACACTGCAATTTTACTGATGTCTACAAACATGTGTCACATCTGTAATTCAGGACACCAGCTAATTCAAACTTGGGATCTGAAGCAGACTGCAGTTTCCTTTTCAGGAAATGGGGACTGAAGTCTTTTCATGTAAAAAATCTAAATTTTAAAGCTGCTAGCTGTAATATCAGTTACTATGCCATTCCAACACAATATATGAAATAACTTAACCTAAAAGTTCACCTGAAGGAGAAGAGTACTGTCTTTATAGGTTTTCATGTACTCTTTCCAAAGCAAAAAATTGGAGACAAGTGATATCCTAGAACAGACAACTAGTTCACTCTCTGAAATAAAACTTTATTAACTTCCTATAACTGAATTGCTATCTCCCTTCTCCTCTGAGAAGCAGTAACTTGGTGTTCAACTCCAAGGACACAATTTTGTAGCTCTAGTAAAATAAAAACTTTCGCAAATAGGACAAATAAACTCTGGAGAGCAGGTAATATAATTTATGCTTCTGCTTCTAGAGTACCCGAGTGTGTTTTAGAAATTATAATTACTTAATAAATTACAATGATTAACAAGTTTAACTTGCTGTTTGAAAGAAAGTACTGTAAGGCCTGAAGACATGGAGAGACTTGCCCAAGACCTGAAAATGAGATTGCTATAGAGCTGAAACCTGAATCCAGGTTCTCCTGAGTCAAATTAGGCTCACTGTACAACAAATAAAAATTCACTAAGTTACTTAACAGCACCTCAGAAAGAACCAGTTAATAACAACTTGAGAAAGTTTTAAGTTTTTCCTTAGTTTCATTTTAGGCTGGCAATTAAATCTTTTTCCCTCCTTAGGAAATATCAGTTCACTTTGTGAATCCTGCAATTAAATCTTAAGATTTTTTTAAACATTTAACACATAATCAACTACTTTGACAGGTTAATAAAGGAAGCAAAAGAAAAACTGCATAAATACCCTTTCAGTAGCAACAGTGGATTCTTGTTTAAATTTCTGAAGAGTGCCCATCAACAAGCCAAATATTCGCCGATTCCTAAAGAAAAGAAAAACAAAATCCAGTTTCAAGATGTTCTACTTCATTTAAACCTGCCATGTCCTAAAAGAAGCACAGTATAGACACTTGAACAATTCCTAAAATTTTCTTAAAATTGCATTATTTAACAAGAATTGTTTTCCTCCAGAAAGATACTTAAGATACATACCTTTGCTTTCCCTTTTCATCCATGTTTTGATCCTGGATAAGGTCTCTCCGTGTGCGCTCTTTGGAGGTAGCTACAACTGAAGACTGCAAAGCTGGCTGCAGGAGAAAAGAAATCTCAGTAATTAACATACGGGTAGCCCTCTACTAAATGTAGTAAGGTGAAAATACTATATTCACCCTCTATGAAGTTCTTTTAATTTCCATTACCTTCTTAACATCATCGTCCTCTGGGTCGCTTTCTTGGCGTGATTCTCGTCGAGTCCGACGCTCCCCTCCCAGCCTGACATAGGAAAGGGAATTTTAAAAGGCCAATTCAAACTTTGATCTCCTATAGCTCTCAACCTGGGAGAAGGCAACGGCAGCCCACTCCAGCACTCTTGCCTGGAAAATCCCATGGGCGGAGGAGCCTGGTAGGCTGCAGTCTATGGGGTCGCTAAGAGTCAGACACATCTAAGCGGCTTCATTTTCACTTTTGCATTGGAGAAGGAAATGGCAACCCACTCCAGTGTTCTTGCCTGGAGAATCCCAGGGACGGGGGAGCCTGGTGGGCTGCCGTCTATGGGGCTGCACAGAGCCAGACACGACTGAAGTGACTTAGCAGCAGCTCTCAACCCAGTTAAGCTTTTGTAGCGTAAGACAGGAAAGTAACACAGACAATCTCCTCCATCTTATCTTTCTCCTGACCTTTACTGTGCTTTCTTTTTTTAGTTCTACCAGTTTATTGCTATCAACCCATCTCCCTCCAATCTCTATCGTGCATGTGTGCTCAGTCATGTAACCCCATGAACTGCAGCCTGCCAGGCTCCTCTGTCCATGGACTTTTCCAGGCAAGAATACTGGAGTGGACTGCCATTTCCTTCTCCATGTGCTAAGATTTCTGTTACTGCCATGAAGAACTGAGTTTTGAGGGATACTGGCTGTCTCAGTTCAGTCAAATACCAAGTGAAAAGACTCAAAGTAAATGATATACTACTCAATTCTAATACAACTCAATTCAACAATATTAAATATTTATATTCTACCTCATAAAATAAAGTATGCTTCCAGAATCTTTTCCTCCAACATACCTACTGACTGCCCCTTCAAGGTCTCTCTGTTTGGCTGGGGGTCCTCCTCCACTATCTGAGAATCCACGCCTGCAATAAAAATGTCCAACATAAAGCACATGAAAATTACGAAAAATGGTTATTTCTATTTAAGAAGATAATTTAGTTGCTGTTATTAAAAACTCCTCTTCCAAATAAAGTAACCTCAAATGGACATTTACTTCAAGATGGATGTTCTTATAGCATTTCTTTTAGATCTATGAGAATATATTAAGTTTGCACATAACTGATATAGTTACTATATTCTTCAATCTCTAGCTGTAAATGTAAATTAACTATACAGAAAACTACAGCTAATCACAGCTTCAAACCAAACTTTTCTTAACACTGGCTCTAGCAAGAAATTTGTTTAAACCGATTCATTAATTTAGTACAGTACCAATGGATTAAATTTTAAGGAAATCTTACCTCAGCAATAAACTACCACGTCCTCTACCTCCACCAGGACCAGAAAGGGCGAGCAATCTGGCTTGGATGGGCCTACAAAATAATTTACAAATCAGTCCAACAATCGTTTCTAACAGCACCAAACACTTCAACGGGTGCAGTTCACCATCAAGAGAAAATAAACAGAAAAGTTTTAAGATGACGGTTTCAAACCCAAGTGTTTGAAACACGGCAAGAAGCACTCTACTAACTTCCTCGTTTTCCCAAGACCAGTTTCACAGAATTGTATTTATCTCAACACCACTACAGTTAACAGGCCTGAGTCTGGTTCAAATTTCACCAACCCAGAGAAAGCTGCACGTGGGCAAGAGCCGGAGGGTGAGGCAGCGGACCGCGTCCCCGGAAGGTCCCAGGGCCAGCCCTGAATCGGGTGGCCCGCCAAGGAGGAAGGCTTTGTGCTGCAGTTCCGGGCCTGCGGGGCCGAGGGCGGGAACCGGCAGTCCCGGCCTTCCCACAGGACGGGAGGCCATCCCGGCGCACCCAGGCTCCGCTCTCCTTCCTCACGCACCCAAGACCCAGGACCTAACGCTGAAGGCCTTGGAAATTCCCACCTCACCGAGGACAGGGTCCCACGGCTGCCCGCGAACAGGCCTCGATGTTCCAGTCTCCTCAGGGCTGACCGCCCTCCCCGCCCCCAATTCACCCCGGCTTCACGGCCGCCTCTGAGAGCCAGCATTTCCCATCCACTCCTTACCTCACGTCATTCGGATCCCGCCCGGTGAGCTTGCGAATATTCTCATCCACATTCTTTAGGCTCTCTTTGGCCTTTTCTAGCTGCTCCTGCAAAGTTCTCACTGCGACCGCCATCTTCTCCCTGCAGCAGGCTTCGAGACTGCTCTATAGGCCGCGCCTGCCTGTGTCGCGCCGCAGGACGCCAGAAGACTGACAGCTGGGTTCAGCCAATGGCAAAAGGAGTTGTATTTCGGCCTCAACCACTCAGCAACCGGAAGGGGGAGAAACTGCCGGCCTTTGTGACCCTGGGCCAATGAAAAGTGAGGCAGGGGTCCCCTCCCTCCCCAATTAGCTGCGGGTGGCTGGGCTCCGCTTCTAGCGCAGAGCCGGGGCGGGTTTGAGTACCTGGGTCCTCGGAGACGTGGGTTGGCGGCCCAGCTCTTCTGGTGAGGAGAGCGGGGGCCTTCCTGGCCCTTTTAACCTGTAGAGAACGTGCCTCTTATCATTTTACCACCTGATACCCTCAGAGTAGGGTTCAGGCGAGTCTATTTCCCCGTCTTTCCCCGGTAAATGATTTGATTAGGAAAGGGTGCGGCCATTCCGTTGGTGCGCATGCTCAGAGAGGCGGTGGGAGGGGCGCAGACTTCTCTTGGTTAGGTTAAACCTTAAAAGAGCGGAGGGAAGAGAGTGAAGGAAAAATCATTCCTCCTAATAGCTAACAATTATTTTGTACTCTGTGAAACACTTTACGTACATTATCCCCCACAAGCCAAAGGCTTGAATAAACTTGTTATTCAGGCTTGTTATTACTGATAAGGAAATTGAGTCTGGAGATAATGTAACTGTCCTAAATCACGCCGGTCCAGAATCATCCTATGATCAGACCAGTGCCAGACTGTACTACAAAAATAATGATCAGATCATGTGCAGGGCTGTACTAAAGAAAAACAGCGACGATAACGGGTATTAGCCTCTACAGCTAGGCTGCAGCTGGTTGGTTTAAAATGGGTTCTGAAGAACAATGTTATGGATAATCTTTGTGTTCTCATCCTTCACTCGTTAGCCAGGCATCCTTGCACTAAGCTTAGCGGGCCAGCAGTATTTAATCCGAGTTACTATTCATACAACAATCCTTAAAAGTTCTTGATCTGTTAACTTGGACTCTGGAAAAATCCTGGAACCAGATAGCTGTGGTTTCTGCTTCCACGAAGTTTGTACGCTTCTCAGGGAGCAAAGATGCTTCCTGTACTTATGCATTCAATAGATATTTATGAAATGCCTACTATGTGCCATGCACTTGGATAGTCACTGTACAATACAGAACTGTACAATACAGATATCTGCCCACAAGGAGTTTGGCGATGCGAAAAATGAGACAGATAAAAGCATAAGTAAATTATAAAACATGGTAGAAATGGGTTAAGTGCTATACAAAAAAAAGAAAACGTAAAGCTGGGTAAAGCTGGGTAAAAAGGA
Source organism: Oryx dammah (assembly GCF_014754425.2). Taxonomy (NCBI): domain Eukaryota; kingdom Metazoa; phylum Chordata; class Mammalia; order Artiodactyla; family Bovidae; genus Oryx; species Oryx dammah. The sequence goes on from NW_024070200.1 coordinate 20,389,139, forward strand.
TGTGTGTGTGTGCTCATTCATGCCTTTGCAACTCTATGGCCTATAGCCTCAGGACCCTCTGTCCATGGGAATCTCCAGGCAAGAATACTGGAGTGGATTGCCGGTCCCTCCTCCAGGGAGTCTTCCTGATCCAGGGATCTCCTGCAGGAGGATCTCCTGGCAGGCAGGTTCTTTACCACTAGCACCACCTGGGAGGCCAAAAAGGATGAGTCTTGATAAAATAACTAAATGATTCTGGGACTTCTTTGGTGGTGCAGTGGTTAAGACTCCTAAACTTCCACTGCAGGGGGCTCGGGTTTGATCCCTGGTTGGAGAACTAAACTGCTTGGCAGCTGTGGTATGAAAAAAAAAATTACATGGTTCTGATTGTGAGCAATCACTGTAGATGGTGACTGCAGCCATGAAATTAAAAGACTCCTTGGAAGAAAAGTTATGACCAACCTAGACAGCATGTTAAAAAGCAGAGACACTACTTTCCCAACAAAGGTCCATCTAGGGAAAGCTACGGTTTTTCCAGTAGTCATGTATGGATGTGAGAGTTGGACTATAAAGAAAACTGAGCCTGGAAGAATTGATGCTTTTGACCTGTGGTGTTGGAGAAGACTCTTGAGAGTCCCTTGGACTGCAAGGAAATCCAACTAGTCCATCCTAAAGGAAATCAGTCCTGAATATTCATTGGAAGGACTGATGCTGAAACTCCAATACTATGGCCACCTGATGTAAAGAACTGACTCATTTGAAAAGACCCTGATGTAGTACTGCCTACTACTTGGAATGTGGGTGTGGTAATAGTGCCACTAAGTGTAACAGTGTTTCCATGGGAAGATGCTTTTAGAGTCAGCCAAAAAGGTAGGATCTAGTCCTACTTCCTTAGAATCTATTACTATCATCCTGGGGAAATTTAAGTCTCATTTACGGGGGTTAATCAGTAGAATGCCACGTCCAACATTTAGTAATGCTCAATAAGTATGTTTCCCCTCTAGGCTCCAAAGTATCCGAAGACACCGTTATTGTGGTTTGAGAAACTGACCTTAGTAAGACACCAATTTTTTGCCTAATCTTTGACCTTGCTGGTGGTGATGAGGGAGAATACAATTGGACATAAAGGACCTGATTTCACAAATGGGAAATTTTAGTGCTGGAAAAATCAAGATTAAGATTACAAAATACTCTTCAAAATTAGTCTATTTTCAAAGGGTTTGTTGAAGCATATGCTTGTTTTTGTGGTGGTTGAAAAAAACTGATTGAAACGTTAGAAGGGACATGTTTAAAAACAAACCCACCTCAATTCCAGTTTTGGCACACGGTCTTAAATTTTATGAAAGGATATGAAGAGTTGAAAGGTTAACAATTTGAGAAACTCAGCATTACTTTTGAGGGAAGCAATGAATTCATTGGGCAAAAAATCTTTGTAAGTTACCAAGAAAAGAACTAATCGTAGGCGCAGCAACACGTTTAAGCCAGTTTGCCAAATTTGAAATGTGCATATGGTCTAACATTTGTATTTGCACGTGTGCAGCAGTTGTCCCACATCCACCATAGATTCTTATATGAACTCCATCCCACAGTGACGTCGCATTTCTGAAGTCTTTTATTTGCATTTTCTGATTAAAATTTCCCTGTTCTTTTCTTACTCCATCCACCCTGTCCCTTACTCCCAGTAAACTTCCTGGCAGCCAAAACGGCTCTAAATCTTACGCCTAGGCTTATCCAAAATGGATTGGGATAATTTCTCAATATACCTAAAATTTATCAGTTTAGTTCAGTCCTCAGTCTGACTCTACGACCCCAAGCACTGCAGCACGTCAGGCTTCCCTGTCCATCACCAACCTAAAATTTATAGCCTGAAAACTTACGATTTATTCACTCCTTACAACTTTTCATATTTAGGAACATATAGCAGAAGTGGAAGCTTTTAATGAAACTATTAGACAATGTTGTCAGTTCTAAGAAAACAAATTAACAGAGATGGCAGCAGGAGCTCGTCTCTTATCTTACAAACTTCGCCACCTAGCACACGAAAAATCCTTCCTCCTATCAGCGCCAGTGGTTCACCTCCGGCAAGCAACTCTGCGACCATAGAGCTGGCGGAATGCCGGGGTAGAGGGGACCGGATGTTGTTTTTTTCACCTCCTCGCCCAGGGCCCGGATCGGGTCTCCACCGGCTGGGTTTGGTTCCCGTTGCTGTCAGACTCTCTCGTTCAGCCGTAGGGCTGAGTGGCCCTGGGGTGAGCTCGCCCCGGGACCAGACTCGCTCCTTTACCAGCCTTCAGGAAGCTGCGTGGATTCCTGGTCTCCTAGCAACGAGGGCCTGGCCTTGGACTGAGCCGGCCGCGTAGCGTCCAAGCAGTTGGGGCGCTATCCAGAATCCCCAAGCCGGACCCGAACGGGAGCCGAAACCTCGCGCTTGGAAGAATAAGCAGGAAATGGCGGACGAGGCGTTGTTTTTGCTTCTGCATAACGAGATGGTGTCTGGAGTGTACAAGTCCGCGGAGCAGGGGGAGGTGGTGAGTGCTGCCACACGCCCCGACACTCCTTGTTTCCACTCAGTTCTTTCCTTCAACCCCTGTCCCGTCGCGTGCCACGCGTCGCCTCCCGAAGTGTAGACAGATTGGTCCACCTTCAGGTATCCTAAGTCTTAGAACCTGTCAGCTGTCCAGTCTTGCATTCTTGTCTCTTTCGTATTCTCTACTCTATGCCACCTTTTTGTCCAGTCCCGTATCTGTGTCTGGCAGGCCACAGACTTTCTTAGTTTTGTCCCTTCCATGTGTTGCCCCTGCCCTGATTTGCGGCAGAGTTAACTGCTGATGTTGGCAGCCCTGCTTAATTCCAGTCACTTCCAGCACTGCCCAGCTGTCCACTGGACAGACCTCTCCTAGCCTGAGAATCATGTCCCTCCCTCCACATCCCTAACCCTCACTAACACTCCAGGAAACTCAGAGAAAGAAGGTTAATGGGATTTGAGGTCGAAGCAAAGGAAACTTTGCGTGTGTTACTACGATTAGGAAACACAATGTAAAAAAATTTAGTGTGCATTATATGTCAGAGCTGGTCGCTGGGGATATAGTAATGAAGGAAACAATGGCCCCATCCTCCTGGAGGTTACTTCTAATGTATGTGAGTCTTCATTCACACTAATTGATTCATTTAGAAAATATGTTAAGTGTATTGTGGGCCTGACACTGTTAGATTAATAAGATGAAGTCCCTGCCTCATTGGGGAATGTGGGTTCAATAAATAATTAACAGTATTGGGTGGTGTGAAATAATGGAGTTGTAGGATTTCATATATAAAGTATTCTAAAGTCATGCTTAGGTCAGAAGCTCTAGTTTCTATAATGCTGTTGATAAAGAGGGGTAGAAAGTAAGGGCAGGACAAGCATCCTAGGCAAACGTAAAGTCATAGTGGAATGAAAGGTGTAGAGTATTTAAATATGTCTACATATTTATGAGTATTATAGTATGCCTACATATTTATGAGTGAATATGAGCATTCACTGTGACTAGATTGAATAGGTGGAGAGTGAAAAGTATTGAAAGCTAAAGCTAGAAAGAACCTCGTTATGATTAAAAACATGGACCTTCTCAGTTGAGGATTTTTAAAAAGAATGATACAGTCTATTTGCATTTCAGAAAGATAAAAGTAGTCTTTGGACTGGAGAGGGAAGCTCTTGTAGTGAGCAGCTCCATTATTGTAGGAGTCCAGGCAGGAGATGAAGAAGATCTGGATAAAGAGGAGAAGAGAGGACGGTTTGAGAGAGGAGGCTGAATCTCTAGGATTTGATTAGGTATAGGAATGAGAATTGAAAATTATCCCCAGGTGTTTAGCTTGAGCCACTGGGTCGGATGGAGAAGGAATAGAGAAGAGGTGAAGATACTGAATTATTTTGGACTGGTTGAATTTGTGGCACCTTAGGACATCCAGGAAGAGGTACTGTCAGTTTGTGAACTATAAGCAGGATACTGTCTGTTTCAGGGGGCTGTAACAAAGATGCCAAAGTGATTTATAAACAACAGAAATTCATTTCTCACAGTTTTGAAGGCTGGGAAGTACAGTCAAAGCACCAGAAAATTCAGTGTCTGGTGAAAGCCTCCTCCTGGTTTATAGATAGGTGTGTTTTGGCTGTGTCCTCACATGGTGAAAGGGGACTAGCTAGCTCTCTGGGATATCTTTTATAAGGACATTAATGCTTTTCTTGAGGGTTCCACCCTCAAGACAGAATCATCTCCCAAGGCCCCTACTTCCTAATACCGTCTGGGGGTTAGGATTTCAACATACGAATTTTGGGGAGATACATTCCGTCTTTGGTATTAATTATGCATTAGAGATATTAATAGGAAGACATCAGGAAGAGTATTGGAAATAAAGCAAATTTTATCCTTTTTTTTTTTTTTTTTGGCCACACCTTGCATGCAGGATCTTAGTTCCCAGACTGAACTCACATCCTCGGCAGTGAGTCCTAACCAAAGAACCACCAGGGAATCTCACAAAGTCTATTATTCAGATCCATCAGTAATAAGAGATTTTTTCCAAATTACAAACTTTTGACTTTAACATCATTAACAACCAGTAGTTAATGTTTAGCATCTGTGCTAAGTGCTAGTGCTTAATAGCAGACATTTGTGTTTGTGTTGAGTTAGCGTTCCTTAAATCCTTTTCCCCAGAGAATAATTAGTAACACACCTCTTTTACTCTTTTATCATAAAATCCTTGCTCCCTGCCCCATCACATATGCATCAGCTTGCTTCATTCTACTCTCTCCTACTTTCTTTCCCTCTTTCAGCTCTTGTCCAGGAAAACCTTTTTTAAAAATCCCTTTCCCCCCCTCAATGGGTTAGCCAAACTAAAACAAAACCAGTTGTTCTAATCATGACTGATAATTTTGAGAGATGTGCTAGTCCTGTAAGAGAAAGGAAATCCAAAAGTTTTGAATCATTAAAAATAACTTTCTTTTCCTATTGCAGTTTGTGTATGGTAAGTGCATATAAGCAAAAAATATCTTTAAAAAGTTATGTAGTAGGCTTGATGATTAGAATCCATACTAGCATCTTGGTGTATGAGGGTTTGTTAACGTCTCTACTTTGAGTGGGCCTCCAGTTTTTCATAATAAAAAAATGTAAACGAAAGACACAATTCTGTCATCCAGAGATGGTCTTTATGTATCTTTTTAGACATGAAGTCATAAGTGTAAATGAAATCAAGGAAAAGACTAATGTTCTCACACTTCAAATCAATAATTTTCCAACTGCGCCAAAGAGGTATTAAATCTAATAATTGAATAACTGGACATTTAGCAATTTATTTGGAATGTTTTTTTTTTACATTAATGGATAAAATAGTCCTCAGTTTTTCTTAAAAATTTGGTACTTACTAGTGAGCACTCACAGATACCAAAGTGAATGAACAGGTAGCAACATCAGAAGGTTTTCCTAGGGCTTAATTCAAAAGTTCATGTGATTCATAGTTAAGATTTGAGAATGTCTGCATATAAGCATATTTCCTGCTTATCAATATATTCCTGGGTGATTCTACAAAGAGTAGATTGTTTCACAAAGAGCATCATGATTTACAGGTCATTCTACCTGAGCATGTTTGGAAACGGGTGTGGAAATTAACAGCGTGGTGCTGTATGGTCCAGTGGAGAAACAACACGATTTGGGTTTTAGAAAGTCTATAGCTTAAATACAGAAAATAAATCAAAGGAGAAAAAACTAGAGACAAGGAGATCAGTTGGAAGGCTCTAACTGAAGACCAGGAGAGAAAGGTTAAGAGCTAATTTAAGCAGTCAGGAGAGATGATGGATTTGGAAAAGCACGTACCTGATAGGCCCCACAGGACTGCAGTGTGTGTGTAGGCTTGGCAGCACAGAGGTGAAGGAAATGGAAGTTGTCTGGTTGTATTAACTAGATAGATGGTGGTGCCATTAATGAGGTTAAAGAATTTTGGAGGCAGAGCAAGCTGAGGACACTAAGATAATATCATTTTGAACATGCTGTATTTAAGGGGCCTGTGGGACCTCAGGGCTTCCCAGGTGGCGCTAGTGGTAAAGAACCCACCTGCAACCCAAGAGACGCAGGAGACATGGCTTTGATCTCTGGTTCGGGAAGATCCCCTGGAGGAGGGCATGGCAGCCCACTCCAGTATCCTTGCCTGGAGAATCCCAGACAGAGGAGCCTGATGAGCAACAGTCAATGGGGTCGCAAAGAGTTGGACACAACTGAGCACGCACACAGTGGGACCACTAGGTGATTGTGTCTGCTAAAATCTGTACTAAAGATTTAGTAGTTAGCCCTGTTAGTGGAGTACTTAGAAGAAGGTTCAGCAGATAATGAGGCCTGTGGTGTTAATGGAAGACAAAGGCTTCAAAATACATAAAATTTCTTGCCCTCTGGTTGCTGTATTCTAGTAGGTGGGGATGGAGGAACGTGAACAGTATAAAAGTAGTAAAATGTATATTAGGTTAAATGCTGAAGTTCCTTGGAGACAAATTAGGCAGAGAAATGAGAGCATCAGAATCACTTTTGGAGGGCTTCCTGATCCATACCTGCAGCTCCTGACTCACTGATTTGGGGCTGGGCTTACAGAATTTGTAGTTTTACAAGTTCCCATGTGATGCTGAGATTGCTAGTCTTGGGACACACTTTGAGAATCATTAGGTAGTTTCTGAAGTGGAATGATTCTGTTGTTTTAAAAGACTGAAATTAGCCTCATTGAGATGACGACATGTGAGTGAAGACCTAAAGCCAGTGAGGTGGTCATGTGAGTTTCTAGATGGAGAGCTGCCTAGAGCCTGCCTGGCATGTTTAAGGACAGCAAGGAAATCAGTGAAGCTGGATGGAGTGAGTGCAGAAGAGGAGGTGAGGTTAGAGAGGCACAGAAGTCTGGATTATATAGGGCGAGTCTTTGACATAGGTGTTATTTAAAGCCTTAAGAGTGGATGAGATTGTCAAAGGAAGAGTGAAGCAATTGCATGATTTCCAGAAATAGGATGGTGGGGTCACCAACTAAGATACACTAGGAAATAGAAAGCTTGGCTGACTCTAAGAAACATTTTGAAGCAGAACTGAGAACTTGGTGACAGCACGATGGGAATGACAGAAAAAAGTCAAAAGCAATACCTTGACCTCAGTTTTATATCGGAAGGAATAGTTGAAAATGGAAAAAGCCAGGGAAAGCAGGAAAAGTAATTGGGAAGAACTTTGGCATTTCTGAAAAGCAGTAACAGTTCTCTGTTTATCTTATTGCCTTATGAAAATGATTAAGAAAATTCAAATATGACCTGTAATTCACTTTTTCTCACAATGTTTCAGTGAAATATTTACATTCTGGCATTCTAAAATTATTCAAAACTATTATTTTTTTAAATAGGAAAATGGACGCTGTATAACTAAACTGGAAAACATGGGGTTTCGAGTGGGACAAGGATTGATAGAAAGGTGAGCAGTATGGATTTGAAAATTTTCTTCCAGGTAGGTTATGAACAAAGATGATCCATTTCAAAAGATTGCATAAAACTTGAGATACTTTCATTTTAATTCCTAAATTTTATTTATTCTCTGTTCTTTATTCACAGATTGAAATTTCCTTTTAGGTCTGATGCTATTTTAAGTCAGTTATCCAACTTTCATGTTTCAAACTTTGAAGAAAATATGTATTTGTTTTAAATTTTTTTCCTCAAAACTTTGGTGTACTGAAACAACTATCTAAAATCTTGTTGCATTTCCTACTTAAGCTAGTAGGTTCTTTATCCTAAATGGAATATGGTTTAAATGCGAACCTTAGTCTCTGTTTATGCATGTGATCATCTTCAAACTCACAGGTCAATTTCTTTTAGTATTCCTTTCTATCTGAAATAACTGAACTCTTATATTTTCCTGATCTTCCTTCGCGGCTCAGGTGGTAAGGAATCCACCTGCAATGAAGGAGACCTGGGTTCAATCCCTGGATTGGGAAGATCCCCTGGAGAAGGAAATGGCAACCCACTCCAGTATTCTTGCCTGGAAAATCCCATGGACAGAGGAGTCTGGCAGGCTACAGTCCATGGGCCACAAGGAGTCGGACACGACTGAGCGACCTCTCTTTCTTTCATATTTTATATAACAGTACCATGATCATGCTCAGCTTTTTAAAAAAAAAATGTTGGCTGTACCTAAAATTGCTTACTGTTAGACTAATTTTAGCCCCATCATTATATAACAGAATGTGAATTCATTGAAGTGGGAACTACTTTGCTTGGTGCTTATCACTTTATGACTGTCAGTAAATGTTCAGTGCTATTGTGGCATTTGGAAATTAGTGAATAATTTGCCCCTCCTGCTTTCTCTGGATGAAAAGTACTGTATTACTTCTAGTTGATCTTTTTAGGTTTACAAAAGATACTGCAAGGTTCAAGGATGAGTTAGATATCATGAAGTTCATTTGTAAAGATTTCTGGACTACAGTATTCAAGAAACAAATCGACAATCTAAGGACAAATCATCAGGTATTTAGATAAATTAAGGCCTAGTTTTTAAAGTCCTTTATCTTAATATAAATGTTCTATTTTAGTGATTTACTTGTTATATAAAACTTAATTTCTCAGAAACTTAGGAATGTTTCTATGTTATTAAAACATCATTTTTTTTTTCTCTAATAGGGTATAGTGAATAAAGACAAGGGCAGTTATCTATAATGACAGCTGTCCCTTTCTCTCAATAAAATTTTAAGTTTTAAAAAGTAGCAAATATCAGAATGATAACAGTTTTAGGACTTGGTTCTTTCATTATTATTACTTAGTGGTGATAATATGCAGAACCACAGATACATCACATTTCTGTCTTTCAAGTAATTCCTGAAGTCTCATTGTAATTCTTGCCTGTTTAGTTGCCATTGTATTTTTTATTCTTAAAATATTTTGTTAATATAAAAGTTAATAGGTTGCCTGAGAGATTATGCAAAAATTGACTTATTTTGTAAAATTCTAGGAGATATTTAGAATATATTTGGCATTTACTGAAGTATAAAAAATGAAAATAATGTTATCTCTTAGCTATCAGTAAAATTCATTTTTTCAGATAACATCAGCCTTAGCCTGGAAGTACTTGAAATGCTTATAGGGAAAAGTGACTCTGATTATTGGCTTTCTAGGTATGAGTTAATTATATATAGCTGCTAATTTCACCTAGAATGTATTTTTCTTTCACACTAGACTGAATTCTTTAAGGATAGGAACTGTTTTATGTATCTTTGTATCTTCAGTATCTTTAAAGCATTCAGTAAATATTAGTGTTATAAATGATGAACAACTCTTCAACTTGAACACTGCAACACTTCTTTGTATAAAGAAAATTTGACCAATGGAAGGGAGAGTTTTAATAACTTCTAAAAATTCTTAAATTGTTTTGAAGGAAAGAGTACAGATTACATTGACTTTGGATGTTTTTCTATTTTTGGGACAGGGCATCTATGTACTTCAGGACAACAAATTTCGCTTGCTTACTCAGATGTCTGCAGGAAAACAATATTTAGAACATGCATCAAAGGTATTTAATGGAATAAAAGATTGGTTTTTTTATTATGAAACAAGTAGAAATGTAGGGAAAAGTACAATGCTAATCACAGACTTGAATTCAAAATGTTTTTAAATTGTTCCTTTTGCCTAAATACTTCTCTATGAAATAGATATTTATCATATTGAAATAGTTTAACTTGTAACTAAGTAGGCTTATGATGACCAATTCAAGAAACACTATAGTTTAAATGCCATTAAAAATGTAGATGATAAGATTCTCAAATATAGTACGGATACATCAGAAAAGATACTCAAGCTTAAAAAACTGGTATTAGCTATATAAAATTATTCACCTCAGAGTTCATATTTATCCATCAGTAAGTTAAAAACTTTTTCAGTATAGTTAATATTTGTTTCTAAGAATATGTTTTGTATTAAGCATATCTGCATTTCAGGGTTTCCTATATATTTTTTTCAGTCTCAAGTAGGAATCAATAAATAGGCCAGATGTATTACAGAAAAGCTGACAAGTTTTAATATAAGGGTTCCTTTGAAATGATTAAAATACATTGGGCAGTATGTAAAAGCTGCTTTTTATCTGTAAAATTTGTCCACACCTAAATTATCTAACACAAAGGCAGTTTAGTGTAGTGGAAAGAGTATGAACTTGGGACCAAATAAATCTAGATTTTAAGCTAACTCCACAACTTACAGATCCCCTCTGGACCTTAGTTTCCTTATTAATAAAACTGATTGTAACAATATATTATAAACAATCTCTTAAGTTCTCCCCCAGTTTATAATATAATGATTCCATATCTGATTACCTATCAGTACCCATTATGTATATTTATAAAATAATTTATTATTCATACATATTGTTGAATATCATGCAATACAAAAATCTAGAGAATAAAATACCTTGGACTATTTGCTTTTTGGTTCTCATTTTTGTGCTGTCTCTGCTATGGCTTAGTCCCATTTCCTTGTTTCCTTAGCAGAGTTTGTCAACATTGGCACTTTGATCCTTTAAACTGGATAAGTCTTTGTTGTGGCAGGCTATATGTCTTGAACAAGTCAAGATTCTTGGTTGTAGAAAGCAGAAACCAATCTTGATTGAATGGAATCATATTAGTTAGCTTACAGAATTGATGGGAAGGCTCAGAAAGGCAAGAACCATGGTTAGGGGAATCTCCTGGTGGTTTAGTAGTTAGGATTTGCTGTGGCCCAGGTTCAGTCCCTGGTCAGGGAACTGTGATCCCACAAGCGGTCAACATGGTGTGGCAAAAATTAAAGAGGGAAAAAAGACACGATGGGAAGTTAAAGCAGCCAGGTCACTCCACAAGGAGAGTCTAGTTAGAATCCTTCAAGCAGCACTGACGGTAGACACAAAACACCTTTGCTATCTCTAGAACTAATTCTAACCTGTTTCCAGCTTGTTTTTGTCACTCGTAGATTCAGGGTCATGGACTAGACCAGTGAGTTGACTGAACTTAAGTCATGTGTTCATGTTTAGTTGCCAAGGAGCTGGGAAATCTAATAATAAGAATTTTTAATAATTTGAAAAATTATTATATTTAGCTTTTCCAAATAAATGACTTATTAACATCAAGGTTTAACTAAATGTCATATTTATCAATACCTTTACTGTCTTAGTAAATCCTTAATACTTTTTATACTTTTGTTCCTTTTAGTATTTAGCATTTACATGTGGCTTAATCAGAGGTGGCTTATCAAACTTGGGGATAAAAAGTATTGTAACAGCTGAAGTATCTTCAATGCCTGCCTGTAAGTTGACTTCATATTTCTTAACAAATGTTTTTAGCAGTTATTTATCAGGTCTGGTGGTGTTTGTTTCTTGTTTTTGTTACTTAGAGGACATATACAGTGTTAAAACCATTTCATTTTACTTTTGTCAGTTTTAACACAATGTAGTAATATGTAGCATACTTATATTTATAGTCAATGATTTTTAAATTCATAATAGACAGTGATTTAAGAAAATGTGCTAAGGAAATGTAAATTTATAAGACAACTTAAATGGTGACTCTTAATTTTTAAAGGAAAATTTTAAGATAGCAAATTTCCTTATAATGTTGGAAGATTTTTAAAATTTTCTCAAATACATCTATTATTTTAAACTTGATAAAGCCAACTAGTCATCACTAAACTTCTTTTCAAAAATCTCTTCACCACAGCTACTAACCAAGAATAAAATTGGCTTGAGCATCACTGTATTTCCTTTCTATTCATAGTAATTAGAAATGAAATACATAAAATATAGAAATCAGAGAAACAAAGGCACTCATTCACAAACCAGATAATCATGATAAAAATGAAACTGACTTTACCAAATACTGCGAAAAGTCATTTGATATAGCAAGTTTCTTGATTGAAACAACTTATTAAATAGAGCAGAAAATGGATGTTTAGACATGTTTACCTTTTACCTGAAATCAAAACGATTTTCATGTTTTCCTTTTTAGGTAAATTTCAAGTGATGATACAGAAGCTATAGAACCTACTGAAATGCAAGGCTTTACTAGTGTAAAGAGATAAATTATTCCTGTATAAAGTATTTCAGATGGCAATGATTTAATTACATTGTTGGACATTTGTACTGATATAAGCTATTTGCTAACTTGTATAATGAAAGATGCACTCTTAAGCAGGAGGAAGGTTGTATTTTATCAACTTAAGACAGACCTTAAAGCAGGTAGAGACATTCTACTATAACATATACTTTACTGAAACTATTCAGAATGAAAACCTAATTTCAAATAACTAAACACCAATGCAGGACCCTTATTTAAACATTTTTATTTGCTTAGAGTGATACATATTTAACCAGAAATGGAGAAGGAAAACTCAGGGTTTGGTAAATTAGTGTAATGAAAAGTATGCACCAATCAGAATCATTTGTGTAAAAATGAACAAATTTTGGTTTATGAATTTGTTATTAAAAAAGCAAATAGTACACTAAATATTAAACTTTATTGTCTTATTGGTTATAATTTATTACTGAGTTTTTATGCATGTATAAGGATTTCATTATATACATTGTGTTGTGTGTGTGATATATTTAACTGCCTAAATTGCTTTAAAACTTTATTTTACTTTCATATAATTCAGTTCTTGAAAGCTCCATTAATGTAATAAAGTAAAATATAATCTAGATAAAGTGGGATACAGATGTGAATTCAGTGACACCAGAGCCAAAGAATAATAGGTATTTGAGGAATTGTTATACTTACTCCTGTTACAGCCTTGACTTTCCGTTTCTCTCTCCATATGTGGAAGTGCTGGTGAAGATTCTAATATCTGTATTTTTTCCCCTTACTTTTAGTCTTCCCCAAGGGCAGAAGGGTGGATGAATCGATAGTCACACCAGTATTCATGGGCCCATAAGCTTCTGTGGGTTGAGGTCAGTGCTTATCTAGTGTATATCTTATCTCTTCTTTCATCTGATGATCATGAAAGGACAAGCATGGAGATGAAAGCTATCATATTGAGGATAGCAGGTGCAGATAGAAAGCTCCTGAATTGTGCTCTTGAACTAACCAATCCTGGAACTACTATACCTTTGGACTTTTATAATAAATTCCTTGTATTGTTCAGTCTCCCTTTTGTGTGTTTTATTGTGTGTGCGCTCAGTTGTGTCTGACTCTTTGCGACCCCATGGACTGTAGCCCACCAGGGTCCTCTGTCTATAGAATTCTCCAGGCAAGAATATTGGAGTTGGGTGCCATTTCCTTCTCCAGTGGATCTTCCCAATCCACGGATTGAACCTGCATCTCTTGTGTTTCCTGCATTGGCAAGCAGATTCTTTACCGTTAGTGCCACCACTTGTAGCCAAAAAATAAGCCTGTCTTGGTAGAGGTGAGGCAAAAGTTAGGTTATACAAGAAACAGTATGGGAATATTGAATTTTCTCTTTTCTGTAGGGGGAGGGGAAGATAAAGGGTTACATTTAAAACAATAAAACCATGAGGTGCTAAAGACAATATGAGGTTTTATGATCTTGTAGTAGAGAAGGCCCTTTCAAGACTTGTAGAAAATCAAATAAAGCAAAATAGTAGAAAAAATTAATAGCATATCTTCAAGAAACAGTACTGGGAAACCTGAATACACATCCCCATGTAAAAGAATAGAAATGGACCCTTATACCATACACAGGTATATGAAGATGCCAAGTATCCTGACTAATGAGGGAAATGCATATCAAAACCACCATTAGTTACTACCCCACACCAGTTAGGATGGCCATTAAAAAAAGCCCAAACCAGAAAATAAGTGTTGGCAAGGATATGAAGAAATTGGAACCCTTGTGCACTCTCAGTGGGAATGTTAAAATGATACAGCCACTGTGGAAGAGAGTATAAAGATTACACAACAATTTAAAAGTAGAACTACTATATATTCCAGCAATCCCACTTGAGAGTATTTATTACAAATAATTTAAATCAGGATGTTGAAGAGTTACTTGCACTCCCATGTCCACTGCAGCGTTATTAACAATAGCCCAGAAGTGGAACCAACCTGCATGTTCATTGTATGTATAAGGATTTTCACTATTTCATTATATTCATTGATGGCACTTGATTTGTACTGGCAAACAAGGATGTGCAGCCAGTAAAAAGGATGAAACAGAGCTGTATGTAGTCCATGGAATGATGTTAATTGGTCTTAAGAGAGAAAGTTTTTGTTTTCTTACAGGATACCACACATGCAATATATAAAATATATATTATAAATATACATGACTATGAGTGTATCCAAAAGACTTGAAAGTTATAAGTAAATTGTACAGTAGATTAAAGTAATCCCACAATAAAGATTTTTTGGGGGTTATCTTTCTGTACAACTTTATATTTTAATTATAGTCATCAACAGCCCCAAGTGAACAGTAAACTTGTGTTGAAGAGCAGATGTATGTTTCAAAAGTAAATATACTGTATGAATGACAAACTGTGAGGTAGCTTTATAAACTTTTTTATAAACTATAGTCAGTGGCCTATACTAACCATGATGACAGTTGAACCCTTGTCTATTAGCCAAACCTACCTCTATAAAAGGAACTTAAGCCTGGAGATGTCATCAGAACCTGTCTTATTCCATTTGGGCTGCTTGTCTACTATATACTGCTATACTCATCTTTCTCAGTTTCTAACGCATTTTTATTATTTTTGTCCCCAGATGGTAAAACTGGTAACTTGAACCACTTTTCATCTAGTTCAGTCTCTAATTGACTTATTCTGCTAACAGACACAGATGAAATAATCTTATCTTAAAAAAAATGCGTACAATAAAAGTACAAACACAATTTAATGAATGCATAATGTCCTGACCAAAAGAAGTAATGAATCTTTATGTGAAAAAAAAATAGGTGCAATCCAATTTATCTGGTCCATACCCCCACAGACCTGATTAAACAACTGTATGGTAGCTATTATTTTCAAAATAATTACCTCTAAATTCTGTATTTAAAATGTGTAACTTCTCAATGAACTTGAAACACTTCTGTGTCAAAGAGTTGGAAAATTTTTCCTCTTCAATTTCTCATTAACATCAGAAGACACTTTTATTTGTTAAAGACTTGATAAACCCTTCAGCTATATTGGTAGTCTGCCTAAATGTATTTGTGACTTAAAATATCTTGTTTCTATATTCCTGAAAAATATCCTTATGCCAAGTTATTACAAAAATAAGTTTTCCGTTAAATATTAGAGACCTACAACTTGCTGGAAAACAAAGGTATAACAGCATTAAAATAATTTCATATACCACTTGTCTTCTGTACATGCAAAGTTGCCTTTTTTGTTTCTAGTCCTCAGGAATGTTAATTCTGTGTGAGTGAAGTCGCTCACTCGTGTCTGACTGTTTGCAACCCCATGGACTGTAGCCTACCAGGCTCCTCTGTCCATGGGATTTTCCAGGCAATAGTACTGGAGTGGATTGCCATTTCCTTCTCCAGGAGATCTTCCCGACCCAGGGATCGAACCCAGGTCTCCCACGTTGTAGACAGACGCTTTACTGTCTGAGCCACTAGAGTAGTGACCGTAAATACATGCTCAGCCACCAGCCATGGAAAAGTTACCCATTAGTTACAACAATAACTGCCACTTTAGACCTTTACAATTAATAAATCAGTCCCTAGCCTTACCCAGTAAAGATCAAATAGCAAAGAACACGAGTCTTATTACAAGGCTACTTGTGGTTACTGGTTGGAAATCTAAACTCTTCATGGTAGACACTGCTGGCTGCCTACTCAACAGCCCCTCTCCCTTGTCTAACAACCATTTTTGGTAGGAGTGACAATGTGCTCACCAATAATTACATTTCCCAGCCTTCATTCTAAGTAGAAAATATCGTAATTCTGGCAAATAATGTGTAAGTTGAGGACTTCTTGTAATACTTTCCTCCCCTGATATGACATCAAGAAGTGTGATACCTTTTTATCCTCCCTGGAATGTAGATTCAAAGAGATAAAACAACCATATCATGACTAAAAAGATGAGAACTATCCTCTAAGATTGATGAGAGAGAAATCTGGATGTAGCCTAGGATATTTAAGATATTGTTACAGCCAGCTGCTATACCAGCCCTGAACTTCTCAAACCAGAATTAATGAGAGAAAAAAAATTCTTAATTTTTAAAACCTCAGTTAAGTCAAGTTGCAAAAGCAATACTTAACTGTTGGAATCTCATGACTTTCAATCCTACTCTTGGGAACATCTGGTCAAAGAAAGGAAAAAGTTGTACATAAAAGATATTTTCTATATTGGATTAGCACTGAAAACATTAAATATCCAACGAGAGAATGTTTAAATTCTGGTAAAACACAACTTAAGACTACTAGGCTACCATTTAAAACTCAGTTTTTTGAGGGAATTTCCTGGCAGTCCAGTGGTTTGGACTCCTTGCTTTGATTGCTGAGGGTCCGGGGTTCAATCCCTGGTTGGGGAACTAAGATCCCACAAGCCATTGGGTGCGACCCCCCTCCCCCACTGCCAAAACCAACTTTTGGAAGACAACGTGGTAGAAAAGATTAAAATACAAAATTATATCTGCTCCATTTATAACTAGTGGCAAAACTATTGGTTGCCCAATCCACGTTTATTCTCAATCCTCTTTTCCTTTTCCATTTCCCATTAGAAAGATTGGAAAAGCTTACAGTTTCATTTCCCCATTCTTCTTGGAGCTAAAGGTAATGATTTTATACATTCAAGGCCAACAGATGAACACAAGTCTGCTGTGGATTTCTGGAGAAGGTTTTGCTTTTATGAAAAAAGGATCAGATATGGGAGGCTCTGCCTCCTTCCCCAACTTTTCTATCTTGAATACAGACACACTGCTCTGCACTGCAGTGGCCACCTTACTGTGAAGGAAAAACTAAGAGACTTTCAAACTCCTTGGTAAAGTGGAGTCACTGAACGAATGCCAGCTCCTCTAGGTTTCTTGTTATATGAGAAAGATAAATCCCTATTTGAAAAACCATTGCTACTTGGATCTTTTGTCACTTAAAGTATGAAACACTCCTGCCTGATAGAGAAGTGGAAAAATTGTAAATGATAAAAGATGTGGCATAAAAGTTAAAAGAGTTGACCTTTTATCGTATTACAGAAAATGATTTGTAAAGAAAAAATTGCGTTTATGTAAGAAAGCTTTTAAAAATAAAAGTACTGAGCTTAAAGAGAAAACATCAGACTAATTTTGTTGCTAACTATGAATACACATGCCATATAAACTAGATTATCCTAATTCTAATACTAAGGACATTAGTCTGTTGTCTTTTGTTTTGTTAAAGAGTCAAACAAAATTTAGTAACCAAAACATTTTCAATAAAATTTTATATGTGTACATGTAAATAAACAACAAAACAGCACCAAAGACCTCTGTACAATTTCACCATACAGTTTCTGTGTAGGATGCTTCATCAGTAAATCTTTCACTTTTGCTTTAAAAGCATGTGATTACAGAAAACTGCTTATTCATTAAAAACTGGGTAAGATCTTTCACAGATACCTCAGATATTCAAAATAATACAATCTATCTTCTGAAGATCAACCTGAGTTGCACAGGTTAAGTTGAAGACTCTTCACACGGTGCTGAAAATGTGAGGCAATCTGCACTTAACCGGCACTGCACTTCTCAGACTCAGGCTGTCTTCATCACAAGTATCTTCTGTCTCTGAGAGATCAGCTTCATCAGGATGGCTCATCAGCTAAGTCACGCTGATCAAAATACCTGGTGAAAAAAGAATTTGCACAGCGAAGGAAAGCATAAAATGAAAAGGGAACCTATGAACTGGGAGAAAATATTTGCAAACAGTGTGATCCATGAGGGTATAATTTCCAAAATAAAAAAAGCAGCTCATGCAACTCAATAACCAAAAAACCCAATAAAAAAAATGAGCAGAAAACCTATACAGACATTTCCTCAAAGAAGATATACAGCTGGCCAATAGGCATATGAAAAGATGCTCAATATCACTAACTTTTTGAGAAATGCAAATCGAAACTACAATGAGGTATCACCTCATGCCAATCAGAATGGCCATCATCAAATGATGGAAAGGGTATGGAGAAAAGGGAACTCTCCTACACTGTTGGTGGGAATGGAAATTGGTGCAGCCACTATGGAAAAACTACGGAGGTTCCTAAAAAGAATTAAAAATAGAGTTACCATATGATCTAGCAATCCCACTCCTGGGCATATATCTGGAGAAAACGCTAAAAAGGTCTGTGTATACACATATATAAGGAATATTACAAAGCTATAAAAAATAATGAAATAACGCTATTTGCAGCAACATGGATGGACCTAAAGACTATCACACAAGGTGCAGTAGGTCAGACAAAGATAAACACCATATGATGTCACTCTTACGTGGAATCTAAACAATGATACAAATGAACAAAATGATACCAAACAGACACAGACCCACAGGCATAGAAAACAAGTTTATGGTAACTGAAGGAGAAAGGTGAGGGCCAGGGCAGGGGAGAATGAATTAGGAGTTCCCAATAAGCAGATACAAACTACTACATACAAAATAAGCAAGGTCCTACTGTACAGCACAGTGAATATATTCAAAATCTTGTAATAAACTATAATGGGGAAAAAATCTGAAAAAGAATAGAATATGTATATATATAAATATATATTATATATGCATAACTGAACATAACTGAATCACTTTGCCATACACCAGAAACTAATACAACATTGTAAATCAACTATACTTCAATTAAAAAATATAATGTATAGTTAAAAATATTAAATGCAGCATTCAAAAAGATACATCTATATACATATATAAGGAATATTACTCAGCTATAAAAAATAATGTTTTTGTAATAGCAGAAGACCACAAATGACCCAAATATCCATGAATAAAGCGACTGGCTGAATAAATTACAGTACATCTACACGGTGAAAGATTACAAAGCTTTTCTAAAAAAGGAATGAGGGAAATATCTACACTGCCACCATGTGATTCCCAGGATTCAGTAAGTGAAAAAACGAAGCACAGAATGGAAAGATAAGTATGCTATGTTTTGTAAGCATGTGCAGGGTATACATACATTTGCTTATATTTTTCAAAAAGAAACAGTGAATGGGAGGATAAATCAAAAATTAACAATAAAACAGATAACTACAGAAGGGAGAAAAGAGACTACAAAGGATAAAGGTGGATTCTAAAATGCTCCAATACAAATTATAATTTTAACTTTGGAACAATTTAAGCATTTTATGAAATTATAAAACAAGTTTAAGTAAAAATAAAATCACTAACCAGACTCCACTAAATGAATCTTCTCCTATATTAGGTTGGTGGCATAAACCAAACAGGAGAATAATTCCAAGTCATCTTAAACATGATGTTCTGATATATGTAACTAGAAAGATATACCATGGACAAAAAGAACTGCAAAGAATTCTTAAACGGACTTCAACAGTTTTACAACTGGCCATATTGTTAGTATGGTTATTCTGAAACTACCATGTGCATATTGTAAGATAAAGTCAATAATTATGTTAAGAAAAATCAAGTAATCTTAAATTAGAACTGAAATATCAACTTGGAACTATGATTTTATTTTTCTTTCTAAAAAATACATACTTCACAGCTGTTCAGTGAAAAGGCCTAAATACAATGACCAACCCCAAAACACCTAGCTTCCCTAATGTTCAAATTGTAGACTCTAGATACCATTTTCTACTTTGAAAGAGGAACCAGCACTCCCAGGAGAAGAGACTAATTCCGATCTGGAGCCAGAAGTGCCTAAGATATAACTGAGTCATTTTGGCAGAGCAGAAAGTAAGAAAGCTTTTGATAGCTTTCTTTTGATAGACCACTGAGGTTATAGACCAAAAAGCATAGGAACTGATCTGAAGGGCTCCCACTATCCAAAGATAGAACAATTTGAGCATCAAAAAGAATGACTGCTATATCCCTTTACCTGAACGTGAAGATCAACCTCACACCACTCTACCAGAGACAACTGGACACTGTATGCTTCCTGATGTGACACAAGAGCACACAGTTTTGTAAACAAACACACAAACAAACACTATTAGATATAATCAAACCTCTAGACCTACCTACCGGTTTACAGAAAACATGCAGGATAAATGAACCATTAAACACCACCATGCAGTTAGCTGTCAAAACCAAAATACGGGAAATTTTACAAGTAAAGGATCCAGTTTTTTCAACAAATAAATAACAAAGAAAAAAACCAAAAGGGCTGGTGGGGGTACTTAAGAGACATACCAGACAAATGCAACGAGTGCACCCTACTTGGATCCTGGTTTGAACAATTCAAACATAAAAAGTCATTTTTGGGACAATTAGGGAATATGAAACACAACTGGGCATCAGATGATACTGAGTTATCACTAAATTTACTGGAAAGCCCTTTATCAGTCAGATACACTGAAACGGGAGAAATAATATGTCCAATATTTGTTTAAAATATATTAGCAAAACAGATAAATGAAACATCCTGGTGTAGAGTTAGTAACTGGAACCTGGGTGGTAGATTGGTCTGGGGGGGGTATTTTACTATATTTTTATGTGTTTAAAAACCTCTATAATAAGGAGCATAAAAAATAATTATGATTGGTAAAATAATTAAGGTGCCTAACAGTTACTGGGGGGCTTTCCCAGTGGCTCAGTAGTGAAGAATCTGCCTGCAATGCAGAAGACCTGGGTTAGATCCCTGGGTTGGGAACATCCCCTGGAGGAGGGCATGGCAACCCACTCCACAACTGTTACCTAGAGAATCCCACAGACAGAGGAGCTTGGTGGGCTACAGTCTATAGGGTCACAAAGAGTCAGACACAACAGTGAAGCAACTATGCCCGCACAACAGTTATTGGATCCTGTTTGAATGGGATTCTACTCATCTGATAGGGTATTTCTATGAATTAGCAGCTATTGCCTTAAAGCTATCAAAAGAAAACCAACAACAAAAAAACACAGAAGACTTATAACCATGTAAGTTACTTACACTGAAGCTGTTACAATAGAGTCAAGGCCTATGTTATCTGGTTTTCAAACCTGCTATAACCTATAGGTTTTCCTAAGTGAAGTCTATAGCCTCAGAAACTTCTGCCCTACCTTCTAAGGATTAAATGAGTTCCTATTTTGAAGCACTAAGAAAAATGCCTGGCACAAATTGACCAGTAAGTATTAATTATCATTATTAGCATAATTATTATAGATCAAGAAACTACATGCTGAACATGTTTATATTTTGAAAAAGTATATTGCTTGGCAATGGGAAAAATGAACACAGTAGTACTTAATATCCCAGTATTTAAATATATTATAAAGCATTAAAGTTATTAGTGTTGGAATAAAAACACAGACCAATGAACAAAAATAGCAAGTCCAGAAAGAGACCTAAAATAAATATGTGTGTGTATGTATACACATATTCACATTCAAGAATTTAGAATATGAAGACATTTTCATGTAAATTCCAGGTGGAATTTTAATGTAAGAAATGAAATAAAAAAATATACTAAATAACTGAAAATGAACAAAGGACATGAGCAATTGAAAAAGACTGCAATAAAATGAAACATATTCTATCCTTATGGATAACCATACAAAGCAAATAAAATTAATCTGCATCTTTTTATTACTAGAATGGAAATATTTACATCAACTGAAAACGCTCAGTGTTGAATAACAGGAGATGGGCACTCTCACCAACATTTTAGTCGGAACCCAGGGTGGTATGATCTTTCTAGAAGGCAAATGTAATAAATATCTCAGTTTTACAAGTACATGCAAGCCCTTTAATTTATTTCCAGGAATCTCCCCTTAGGCAATAAATAGAGCTATATGTATAAGAATCTTCAATGCAGCATTATTTATAGAGAAACACTAGAAATAAAGGGAATTGTGATACATATAATACTGTTTCCTTATGCCTCAACTTCCTCACTGTAAAATGGAAACAATACTTTCTACCACCATTAATAATGCTATTATAAAGCAAGAAGTCAAGGATTACTTACCTGCTAACCAAGCAGATTAATAAATTCAAAGCAGGAACCCTTTCATCATCTTTGCTATCCTAAAAAGTAAAAAGAAAAAGAAGAAAGCTTGAAATGTAGTCTGTTATCTCCTAATTTTTCCTTCTTTTATTGTGGCCTCGCAGCATATGGGATCTTAGTTCCCTGACCAGAGGTCAAACCCATGCTCCCTGTGAGCCACTGGATTGCCAGCAAAGTCCCAACCACCTGTTATTTTTGAAGGAAGTTTCCTTCCAAGGTGCAAAACATGAACATTTTATTAGATGACAATAATAATCACATGGATATAGAAAATGTCAAAGAAAACAGAGAAACTGTAGAGTTAATGATTCCTTGAGAAACATCTAAGATCTTCTTTTAAAGAAAGCTCCTGAATAGATCCTAGAAAGGAATAAGAGTTGAGGGCTCTAAGGAGGATAACTTGGGAGAGATACTTTTCCTGATTCCAAGTATAAGACTGAAAAAAGCCTGTGTCCTAACTGGATACTAATGGAAAAAACATATATAAACATATTTTAAAGAAAATATTTCAATCAGGGTTCTCAATGATGAAGGAAGTTGTTCCTGAACTATACATTTCCTAAAATTCACTTTAAATATATAGTGAGTAATAAGTTCCATTTTGCTCAGAGTACAGGCCATTTAAATTAGTCTGTGCCATCTCATGGAAGTTTAATGAAACTATTTTGGAGTAGTCAGTGGAGAACAGTTTTATGTTTTGTGCAGGTGAAAGGAGGAATGAAAAAAAAATCAGCTTAGTCTGGCATTGAATTAATTTATATCGTAATGCTGCAGGCATGAGTTAGAGGAAGGGTCTAAATGGAAAAATTCAAAACCATTATTATGCCAGAGACTGTTAGTTGACCACTGTGGCTTCTTGATTCCCCATATTATGTAGCAAATGAAGCTCATTTTCAGATGGATACACTGTCACCCAACTAAAATAAACATTTCCTATAGTTCCTTATGGTCATGTGACCAAATTCTGGCCAATGAGCTGTTTTGGCCAGATGTGCTTGTAAGACGCTCTGGGAAGGCTCTTTAGAGGGGAGAACCTTCTCTTCTTCCCAGCTTTCTTTAGTGAAACATATTGGCGGAACCTGGATTATGAAGTGAGCTTGGGGAGGGAAACCACAAGTGGCAGAACTCGAAGGCCTGGGTTACTGCCACCTTAGATCTAATCTGCCTACCTTCATACTTCCTTTGTCTGAGAAAAACACTTCCATTTTATTTAAGATAATGTTATTTTGGACTCTTCTACTACATGGCTAAATCTAATCTTGACTAACAACATAGTCCACCTTTTGTTACTTCACTGAAATCGTTCTTTACCACCACAGAAGCTGCTGAGTGCTTCTGATGTGGAATAGTGAGTCTGAACTTACCACCAGAAGCCTCACTTCAGAGCACCTTCTTGCAAGCTGCCGAATCAGTGAATGAGCCTCCGGTAATAAAGGTTTTTCAAGACAAGCCAATAAAGCATAAAGCCATCTTCCCTATACAGGATTTAAGAAAGTAATAAGTAGGCAAACTACACCATAAGTTTAATTTATAATCACTTAGCTGTACCTCAGAAAGGCCATTATCAAGTTATATTCCACCAGCAGTACGCATGACCGAGTTTATTTGGAGTAACACATCACTCCAGGGACTACTCAAGAGTATTAGAACAAAGTTTAAATAGCAATTTGTGCAACACACTAAGTTAGCTTCCTTAAGCAACCCCAAGTCAATGGCTTTTTTTCCCATTTAAAAAAAAAATGGTTTCGCTCTATTCAAGCTTTATTTCAATGACTTTTTCTTGAACAAAAAGATTCACACCCAGGTTTCTTTCACAAAGAGTGAGTGGGATTCTCTTCTATGTGAAAAGAGCAAGTATACATTTAAATTTGACCAGAAGCTTCTGGATGGCAAAGATTATATCTTGTGTTTTGACTGGGAGCCTTGAAGCTTCAGATACACTTTTTTTGCAAATATCCTCAATGGTGAAAAATACTTGTTTTAAAAATCAAATCTAACTGCAAAGGATGATAAAATTTCTTATTAGGGGATTAAGTGGGCAATTCATTTACATAACATCTATCAAATTTACCCGATTTTGAAGGTGAAAAATTTTGAAGCTGTGAGTGTAAAGCAATACAACAGAAGGGCAGTACAGTAGAGTTGGTCAGAGTATAGCCAAACTGCCCCAGCATGAGTCTCAGTTCTGCCAGTTATAATCTGTGTGCCCTCAGGCCAGTTACTGAATCCCTATGTGCTCCAGTTTCCTCATCTGTAAAATGGAAATAACAGCTCATAGGTTATTCAAGGATTCGAGGAGTTATTATACATAAAATCCTTAGAATGAAGCCCGGCACATATATTTGCTATTATTCCTATTTCTGATATTCTTTCATGGACTGGATTTCAAAGCCATTTTAGAAAATGCATTTCAAACTTCTCTAAGCCAGGACTATTTGAAATAGGGTCTGCAGACTGGTAGCCATTCTGTTTGTTACTGATCTGTGAAAAGATAAGCAGCTTCTCCCAGGATATAAACCAACTATTTGGTTGATGTTTTTTCTCCCCAATGCAAGATTCTCAATGAAGGAAGTACTATGTTGATTAACATTCTATTTTAAGTTCCTCATTTTACTGCAAACAAGCATTGTCTGCATTATACATATAGATGAATAACACATACATATATATAAATAATACAGAACCATAGCTTACATATAAGGTAAGTATATATAATTTTGTCTGCATTATGAAAAGAAAAAGATGCAGTACTACCAATTCCGGAGTAAAGTCTCTTTCCCCAAACCAATTATTCAGATATTCCAAGACACTAGTTACTGTTGCCTAAAAAAAGGGGGAGGGGGAAGAGATGGAAGAACAGTATTAATAATAAAACACTGACAAGTTCAAGCTGAGTTACATTAAGTTCAATGCTGAGTCACATTAAGTTCAGTGAGAAAACAACTCTGCTTAAAATGGACTTCTTTAGACTTAGAGAGAAACCTTTGACTCTATTTAGTAATTTGATTAGATGGAACACTCAGTGAGATAAGGCTTTTTTGACAAATATTTTTATATATTTTCAATTATCAACACGGTTTAAATCCTAGGGTTTAGTGAGTTACTACTAATTTAGTTCAGAACTATTTCTTTTTATATTCCACACTCTCTTTAAAAAAAGTGCATAAATTCAGCTTATTTTCATTAAATCAAAGTACAAACCTAAATACAAAGTTAGCTAGAGAAAGATTAATTTTAAAGCTATATAGATATAATCTACCAAATTCTCTAGCTTATTCTAGTATAGATGCTGCTGCTGCTGTTGCTAAGTCACTTCAGTTGTGTCCGACTCTGTGCAACCCCATAGATGGCAGCCCACCAGGCTCCCCCGTCCCTGGGATTCTCCAGGCAAGAACACTGGAGTGGGTTGCCATTTCCTTCTTCAATGCATGAAAGTGAAAAGTGAAAGTGAAGTCGCTCAGTTGTCTCCGACTCTTAGCGACCCCATGGACTGCAGCCCACCAGGCTCTTCCGTCCATGGGATTTTCCACGCCAGAGTACTGGAGTGGGGTGCCATTGCCTTCTCTGTAATATAGATGGGACACTTACAAAAGTCATTCTCATTGAATTTAGTATAATTATTAGAGTATCTTAATGTAAATGATCAAGTAAGTGAAACTGTAGGCCAGTATATTATTTACAACAGAGTATGACTTGTTAAAAAAATTTATCTTCCAAGAGTATCCAATATATGTGAATACAAAACAATCAAAGTTTTATTTGCTCTTTAAGTGGGCAACAGAGTTCCTAGTGCTGAGAGACCGAACAACTAAAATTCATATTGCTTCCCTTTTGACCCAAGAAATTCAAATTTCATTCTTAATGAAGTGTGCCCAACATCTGGAACTAGAAATAGCAATCTAACCTTAGTATTTTTTTCAAACCCCATAATCTAAGACTTATAACTGGAACATAAACGTATGAATAGTTTAGCACCATGATAAAGAGCATGAGTTCTGAAGTGAGATCAACTTGGGACTGAATTCCAGTGCTGCCATTAAAACTTGCTAATAAACCACCTACAAGTGACTTAATCGCCAACCATTTCCTCATTTATTAAAAAAAAAGTATATTAATAATAATTTCCCATATAAGGTTGTAGTGAGGATTAAATAAGAATTTTAAAGAGTTTAGGACAGGGTCTTACATACTGTAAACATTAAATAAATGTATTCAAATATCTTAACACACACTGCAAACAGAAGAATGCATATATTCTTATTATTATTAGATATATTTTACCTGATTCATTCTGCTAACAATACTAAGCAAGGGAGGAAAACCAATCTGAAAGAAAAATGAGACTGAAGTTTACTAAGTGGTATTACAAAGCGGGGTGGAGGGAGGGCTTCATTTTTTTTTTAATTGGTGAATTTCTCAACATGCTATTTTATGAAAACAAAAAAATAGATAAAATTCCTTCATTATATATTACAATAAAACATTCCATGAACTATTATGCTAATAATGCCCAAGAAAACAATGTCTTGACATTTGAATACATAAATGTAAAAATATAGACTGATTTGAGTAATAAAGATATTAAAATAAAGCATGTAATAAAAAACAGTATGATATTAATAAGTTGTGCATACTCTCTCAAAAATCTTTAGCTAAGGAAACATACTGGGGAAGTAAGGGTACTTGAATGAGTTCTTTCAAACCTAATCTGCTTTCAATAAAAAAAGTTATTTTGGACTTTAATGTTGGGAGCTTTGATTATGAAAACAGTACTGACTTACGAGAAACTTAAGTGGACATGCATTAAAGTGTATTTTGCAACAACAAACTGAATAAATATATATTCTTTGCCAAATTAAAAAATTTTGAAAAGTTAACATACATTAGGGATATAATCCAATAGAAGAAATGCTGTATAAGAAACAGCATCAAATTAGCTCTCAGAGATCTGAATCTGTCTACACTCCCACCACCACGCATTAAGACTGCCTGTTTTCCCAGCCCTTACTAACAGTGTGTCAAACTTGTTTTACCAATGTTAACTGAAAAATGCCAGCTCAGTGGAGATGTAAGTAATGTTTTTATTTTAAGAGAGTTTGGGCATCTTCTCATATAAGGACAATTTGCATTTCCTTCCTGTGAAATGTCTCTTTACATCTTTTGCTTGTTTTTGTTTTTTAAATTGAGGTCTTGGTCTTTTTTAGTGATTTTCGGAGCTTTTACACTTAGGGGATAAACTAATTTTAAATGAGAAAAACAAAACGTGGCACCAAAGAGAAAACAATAAATACCTATTCAACGGAACAGACAACATGGTATAGGGAGTTACCAGTAATGCAGATGTATGAACATCTGCAAGCTTGGGGGCAGGTGAATCCTGAAGGACAAGAAGCAGCTGGCCACATACTTTATTATTAAAGTCATATGAAATATAAATAATCTTTATATTTATAAAATATAAATTTAATATAGCCTCAACATTTCACCACCAGAATATGCAATTTATTAAGCATTTTTAAGCACCTGAGTCATGTTTTCCTTTGTTTCTCTGACTACTCAGAACTCACTGTTTGACCCTTGCCTAATCATTAAAAAAAAAAAAAAGTCCTATCTAGCTCAAAAAATTATTAAACAGCTAAAGCACACACTGTTTTAGAAAATAGGCTGTTATACATCAGTCATATATTAGTTGCTTTTAAAATTTTTTTTACAACCTTGGAAAACAAAAAAGCTCTTATGCTTCTATGTTTAGCAAATGGGCTTACAAAAATAGTCAGGAGACTGGATTTGGCCTAAACTATATTCTGCTAAGTCTCCATACTAAATCTTGCACCAAAACTATGACCTGTTTTTTGTTTGTTTAGTCACAGTATCACTTACTTGTACATAATCGATTCCAGGACTTTCACTTGCAGCTGGTCCAATAGCCCCTTCAGCACATAACCTTTCACCTAGACAAAATTTTTTCCAGCCTTCTTCATCTTCAGATTTTGGCTAAAAGAAAAAAAAAAAAAAGAATTTACTTATGTATTTTCTTTAATGCTGAACAATGAAAAAACAAGTGAGGATTCCTTCATATTCCCACCACCTCATACAAACATCCAGTGCTTGTAATGGAGTGAACTGTGTCCCCTCAAAATTTGTGTGTTGAAACCCTCACCTCCAGCACGTGCTGGTTAGGAGACTCCTAATCCAATCTGACTGACATTCTTGTGGGAAAGAGGAAATTCGGATAAAAAGACATTAGGAATGTGTATGCACACAGAAGGCCACGTGGGGACCCAGCTAGAAGATGGCCATCTGCAAGCCAGAGAGTGGCCTTGAGAGAAACCTGCTGACACCTCGATCTTAACCCTTTAACCCACAAAGCTGTGAGAAAATACCTTACTGTTTGGTAAGCCGCTCCATCTGTGGTGGTTTGTTATAGCAGTCCTAGCAAACCAGTACAGGACCCAGGTGGTCACACCATATGTGGGACATTTTTAGTCTGGATCATACTTTAATGAACACTAACAAGCAAGTACGTGCTCAAAAGAGGGTGATAAAGACGTAAAATTGATATAAAAAAAACACTAAGAATGCTTACAAGAATGAAGCCTATTTATCCCAAGGAAGGAGACATAATTACATACTTCACATAAAAGGAGACATAATTACATACTTCACAATCAAAGAGGGAATAGATTTATTCTACATTGTCAGATGAAAAAAGCATGACCTTTCAGCTCAACCTTAACAGAACCTAAAATTTTTTATTTATTTAGTTGATTTATAATATTGAGTTAGTTTCAGGCGTAGAGCAAAGAGATTCAGTTAATAGAACAATTTTTATTTGGGCACATCACCTCACAAATCATTTTACATACATATGAAGTTTTCCCCCCGAGGATAAAGAGCTTTCATTAGATCCTCAGAAGGAGAACAAAACCCCTAAAAGGTAAAAAAGCCTACTGTCCTGGAACAATGTTTTCCCATTACTCCATTAGGTCAGAGACTGTTTCTGCTTCAGGTAGCACTGAAAATCCTAATTATTACATATGGTTGGTTTTTTAACAAATGATTAGATCAATCAATCAATCAATGTTCATATTTACATAGTTGCCTTCAGAGGCTGCTTTAAAAATTCTTCATTTTATTATTTACATGTTTCACATCTGCCA
The DNA here is from genome assembly GCF_014754425.2 of Oryx dammah. NCBI lineage: Eukaryota > Metazoa > Chordata > Mammalia > Artiodactyla > Bovidae > Oryx > Oryx dammah. The sequence continues at coordinate 20,418,364 of NW_024070200.1, forward strand.
TGATGAATACATATGTTACTGCTATGTAATATTCCACTGTTTTGATGAAGGATCTTCATTTATTAAATCAATTAATTATGTTGTCATTTCTCTTTTGACAAAATTACATCATCATCCTGTTACTGGTGCAGCTTCTTTTTGAATTATATAGGTACCCAAAAGTCCTTACCTTAAGCAGGGCAAAAATGTATCTACCTACCTACTGCCCTCTTCCTCTTCTTACCAGGAGACCTCACCGGACAGTGAAAGGCTTTTGAATCAGACAAAGTTTGGTCTCTATCTCAGCTATACTTTGTATGAGTTAAATGATCTTGGGCAAGTGATGTTAGTGTCTTTCACACTTTTCCTAGGGCAGAGCTTCCAACAAGTATACAGAAGCATATAGAAAGGTTATACTGAATCTCTCAGATTTCAGCTGGCAGCCTTAGGCCATGAGAACAGCTTCCTCCATTTACCCCAAAGTGACATCATTTAAAAGATGTTAGGAAGCACTGCCTAGAAGCTTCTAAAATCTGAAAGCTAGGGGGAATTTCCTGGTGGGCCAATGGTTAGGACTCTGTGCTTACACTGCATGGGTTTGATCCCTGGTCAGGGAACCAAGATCCCACGGAGAGCACAGCATGGCCAAAAGAACCCCCTGAAATCTACGAACCACCTGAAACAATGAGCAAAATGGTATGAATAGGTGTGTTTCCCCCTCTCTGAAAATAAACAGCTTTCCTTCGATTCTCCAGAAGAATATGAGACTCCCTAAGAGGTTAAAGAGGTTCCCTGGTTGCTCAGTGGTAAAGAACTGGCCTGCCAATGCAGGAGTCTCGGCTTCAATCCCTGGGTTGGAAAGATCCCCTGGAGAAGGAAATGGCAACCCACTCCAGTATTCTTCCCTGGGAAATCCCATGGACAGAGGAGTCTGGTGGGCTACAGGCCATAGGGTTGCAAAGAGTCAGACAGGATTGAGTGACAAACACTTTCACTTTTTCAATGGAGATACAGACATTGGGTACAGACTTGTGGACACAGCGTGAGAAACAGAAGGTGGGAAGAATTGGGAGAGCAGCAAGGAACATATAAATTACCATGTAAAATAGATAGCCAGTAGAAATTTGCTGGATGAGACAAGGAGCTCCAATCAGGTGCTCTGTGACAACCTAGAGGGGCTGGATGGGGTGGGAGGTGCGAATGAGGTTCAAGAGGGCGGGGACATACGTAGACCATTCATGCTGATGTAGGGCAGAAACCAACACAATACTGTAAAACAGTTATCTTCCAATTACAAATTTTAAAAAATTAGTCTAAGCTGATAAAACATCAAATAGTACTTTCCAGTAAGCATGACAAACTTTACTAAAAAGTCAGTCACTGGTACTGGCACCATCACCTCATCAGGAAAATCCAAGGAGCCTTTATTCAATCTTTTTGTAAATACTGAAAATGTATTTACTTTCTTGAAAACCAAATGTCTAGAAGAACCTTTACAGACTTGTAGAGACTGATCCAAAGTCTCTCAAGATGTGGATTAAGGGTGTCATAAACATAACTTGCATTACTTATTCTATCCTTTCCAGGTGAAAAGACAATGGAACTGTTACTATTAATAGTAGATGGGAGAGAACGAAAATAATATGGATTAAACAAGAGAATCTTTAGGAACTGGAAGTAAATACGGAGTATTTCAAATAGCTGTAACAGTTACAATCAATAGTTATAATAGTTACGATCTAAAGAGAGAAACTTACATACCATGGTCACATTACTATCCAACTGTTGTGATTTCCAGTGACTTCTATGTCTGTTCACACTCTAAAGGAAGAGAAATCAGACAAATGATCTTCATAGAATGAATAACTCAAAAGAAATCAATTGCTGCACAACATTCTAACAATCTTAAAGCCTGGAAAATGTTTCAAATTGTACCATGTCAAGTGATTATAATAATTTGGTAATTGATTCATGAATATTCTTATCATTACATATTTAGCAACCCCAATTTTTCCAACTACAGTCTAAGAACAGAAATAAATCTGAAGAAAGGCTTTAATTTGATTAAATGATTAAAGTACAGCTACCTGCCGAACAGTTGAAAATTGTGCCACTTGTTGCTGTTGCCACTGAAGAGTGGGGGAGTATCCTTCTGGGGCAGGCTGGCATCCTGAAAGCTAGAGATCAGTTCATAAATTTTAGAATCAATGTTAAGTGTTACCACTAGAATCTCAAGCCTCTGCAAAGTAAAAGCAGAATCAAGAGGAAAAATGAGTAATAAAGCAAGTAAGACTACACAAGAAAGGAAGTACTTTTTGCAGATGTAAAAAAGGATGCAATTCATTTATGTCTGAGTTTAAAACATCAAGAAAAGATCCTTATATAGTTGCTTTAGTAAAAGCAATCTGGAACAGTTTATAGTTGGAGTTTCTACAAAATCCAAATATGAGACCTAAAGATATAACCCAGTACTACCTTTCTATAATAGCAAAACTATTTGAAGCAAAAAGACATAATGCAAATAAAACATTCTGGTATGAGAAGAATGCAAATAATTAAAAGCATCTGACTTTACAAGGGCTACTTCTGTTTCTTAAAACAGCACATAGGTCACAACTGATCACATATTGCCTTGAAATAAAACTGAGTATGGTAACATTTCAAAAGTCAGGTATACAAGATATCATGTCATCAACTAAAAATTTCTGTAAAGGAATTATATGAAACATTATAGTGTCTGAGTTAAAATCTCCTGATAATAAACATCAGCTAAACAAATTACTTAGAACACAAAAGGAAAAGGAACTGTGGTAATTTAAAAACTGCTGCTCTCCTTCCACCATAGGTTAAACGCATCAAGTGGACCTTCTGTGGCTACTCCATCCAGACTAGTTCTCCCTGTTACTTACTGGTCATTATATGTTAACTTTCTTCACAGCAGTAGAAATAATATATAACTTTGTTTTTTTAATGTCTTCCTCAGGAGAAAGGGCAAATTCTACAAGGGTAGGGACTCTCTGTCTCATCCTCTGTTGTATTCCCAGTGCCTGGCACATACAGCTGCTTAGTTAAAAAATGTGCTGGATAAATAAATGAATGAAAAGGTTCACAGTGGGCAAGTAGGTAGAAAAGTGTGATACTTGGGTTTCTATTTTTAAAAAACAAAACCTAGTCAAATTCAAAACAAACAAACTACTCTAAGTAAGATTAAACGCCAGCACAATAATAATTGTGAACTGGTAAAAGGTACCTTAAAAATAAAGGCTAGCATAAATAACCTATTTAAAGACTCCGTGAAGATCGGATCATGCTCCTAAAGTGTTATGAGCTCCAGGAATGTCAGGGTTACTGAAAGCCTCTCTGGAGGTAGTAAACGCCAGCTGTCCTTTTGGGGGAAAAAGTACAAGCAATTGTCTAACTGAACATACAGCAATCACATCTTACATTTTAACTGATCCTGTCCGATACTTTCTGACACTATAGGGTGAGCCTCCGTCTTTTAATTTGCAGGGAGGAAAAAAAAAAATCCCCTGATGCGTAATAACACTCACAGAAATATTCACACTTTGCTTCCTTTTCAACTTCTTTGGGTCAATCTGAGCTACCACAACATCTGGACATTGAGCTGCTTCGATCCTACAAACAAGTAATAAATGCAAAAAAACGTGATTACTATTGTTCACGTGTAGTATAACAAGCGATCCAACTTCTACAGTTCAACATAAAATTACAAACTTCAGAATTGCAATGGAAGCTCTAAACAATTTCTGAAATTATCTGGACTGAAAGCAATCTAAGAGCATGTATCTTGTCACGAGTAATCAGGTTTAATAAAATGAAGTTCACAGAAACTCGCTCACACAAAGATGTAATCAAGGGATTGTTCTGACCGAGTATGGGGACAGAACAGAAGTGGGGCTTTATCGCACTTTGGGGTCGAGTTGGGGTACGGGCGCTGTGCCCAAGGGCGTAAGGACAACCGGCCCACCCGCACAGGGTCCGACACTCACTGGACCCGCCTCAGGTATTCCTGGGGAGTCCTCGGAGGTACGCTGGGATCGAAACTTTCCGTCAAGTCGCAGGGCTCCACCGGCAAAAGCCGTGGCATCAACTCCTCTACCGCGGACTCCGCAGGTGCCCACGCCATAGTTTTCAATGAAGAGCGTCCCACCCAGCGCATGCGCCAGAGCTGGGGTCACAACGCAGGCGCACGTAGAGGCGCGTTAGGCGCGGAGTTGAGCAAGAGGCCGGGCTTAGGGGGCGTAACTGCGCATGAGCAAACCTGAAGCTTGTCCCAGAGTTTAAGGGTCCGGTGCTATAATGAAGACTGCGAAGTTAGTTCCTTGTAGAAGTGGTTCTGAAGTTTTTCTGGGTTTTATTCTTATACCTTTCTAAGACTGAGGGTTATTAACTTTTATGCATCGTTAGTACTGAGGGAACTGTAAGTACTTTTTAGGTTAATGAGCAGTTACTGTAACGATCATTTCTTGAGCTTTAAATTCACATCACCTGCATTTCCTCATTTAATTTTTACTGTCTTTTAAAGTAAGTGGTATTATGAAAAGTTTGTGCGGACGGAAATCGACTGAAAGAGGGGTTAAGGACAATTGTAACTTTCTTCTAAGGAAGACCTATTGGAAAAGACCCTGCCGCTGGGAAGGATTGATAGCAGGAGGAGACGGGAGTGACAGATGATGAGATGGTTGGATGGCATCACCAACTCCAGGGACATGAATTTCAGCAAACTCTGGGCGATGGTGAAGGATAGGGAAGCCTGGCGTGTTTCAGTCTATGGGATCGCAGTGTCAGACACCACTGAACAAGAACAACAAAAGAGAAGAGCCGATTCCAACCCAGATTTATCTGATGCCAAATGAATGTAAAATTAGTTTCCCAGAGGAATTTTTTTTACTTGGCTGTGCCAAAGATCAGTTTATATTTATCCAAAATTATCTAGTAATAATAGAGTTCAGTTCAGTCGCTCAGTCGTGTCCGACTCTTTGGGACCCCATGAATCATAGCACGCCAGGCCTTCCTGTCCATCATCACCAACTCCCGGAATTCACTCAGACTCACGTCCATCGAGTCCGTGATGCCATCCAGCCATCTCATCCTCTGTCGTCCCCTTCTCTCCTCCTGTCCCCAATCCCTCCCAGCATCAGAGTCTTTTCCAATGAGTCAACTCTTCGCATGAGGTGGCCAAAGTACTGGAGTTTCAGCTTTAGCATCATTCCTTCCAAAGAAATCCCAGGGCTGATCTCCTTCAGAATGGACTGGTTGGATCTCCTTGCAGTCCAAGGGACTCTCAAGAGTCTTCTCCAACACCACAGTTCAAACGCATCAATTCTTTGGCGCTCAGCCTTCTTCACAGTCCAACTCTCACATCCATACGTGAACACAGGAAAAACCATAGTCTTGACTAGACGGACCTTAGTCGGCATGTCTTAGTAATGTCTCTGCTTTTGAATATGCTATCTAGGTTAGTCATAACTTTTCGTCCAAGGAGTAAGTGTCTTTTAATTTCATGGCTGCAGGAACTATCTGCAGTGATTTTGGAGCCACCCAAAATAAAGTCTGACACTGTTTCCACTGTTTCCCCATCTATTTCCCATGAAGTGATGGGACCAGATGCCATGATCTTTGTTTTCCGACTGTTGAGCTTTAAGCCAACTTTTTCACTCTTCTCTTTCACTTTCATCAAGAGGCTTTTTAGTTTCTCTTCACTTTCTGCCATAAGAGTGGTGTCATCTGCATATCTGAGGTTATTGATATTTCTCCCAGCAATCTTGATTCCAGCTTGTGTTTCTTCTAGCCCAGCATTTCTCATGATGTACTCTGCATAGAAGTTAAATAAGCAGGGTGACAATATACAGCCTTGACGTACTCCTTTTCCTATTTGGAACCAGTCTGTTGTTCCATGTCCAGTTCTAACTGTTGCTTCCTGACCTGCATATAGGTTTCTCAAGAGGCAGGTCAGGTGGTCTGGTATTCCCATCTCTTTCAGAATTTTCCACACTTTATTGTGATCCACACAGTCAAAGGCTTTGGCATAGTCAATAAAGCAGAAACAGATGTTTTTCTGGAACTCTCTTGCTTTTTCCATGATCCAGTGGATGTTGGCAATTTGATCTCTGGTTCCTCTGCCTTTTCTAAAGCCAGCTTGAACATCAGAAAGTTCACGGTTCACGTATTGCTGAAGCCTGGCTTGGAGAATTTTGAGCATTACTTTACTAGCATGTGAGATGAGTGCAACTGTGCCATAGTTTGAGCATTCTTTGGCATTGCCTTTCTTTGGGATTGGAATGAAAACTGACCTTTTCCAGTCCTGTGGCCACTGCTGAGTTTTCCAAATGTGCTGGCATGTTGAGTGCAGCACTTTCACAGCATCATCTTTCAGGATTTGAAGTAGCTCAACAGGAATTCCATCACCTCCACTAGCTTTGTTCGTAGTGATGCTTTCTAAGGTCCACTTGACTTCACATTCCAGGATGTCTGGCTCTAGATTAGTGATCACACCATCGTGATTATCTGGGTTGTGAAGATCTTTTTTGTACAGTACTTATGTGTATTCTTGCCACCTCTTCTTAATATATTCTGCTTCTGTTAGGTCCAGACCATTTCTGTCCTTTATTGAGCCCATCTTTGCATGAAATGTTCCCTTGGTATCTCTAATTTTCTTGAAGAGATCTCTAGTCTTTCCCATTCTGTTGTTTTCCTCTATTTCTTTGCACTGATTGCTGAAGAAGTCTTTCTTATCTCTTCTTGCTATTCTTTGGAACTTTGCATTCAGATGTTTATATCTTTCCTTTCCTCCTTTGCTTTTCACTTCTCTTCTTTTCACAGCTATTTGTAAGGCCTCCCTAGACAGCCATTTTGCTTTTTTGCATTTCTTTTCTATGGGGATGATCTTGATCCCTGTCTCCTGTACAATGTCATGAACCTCATTCCGTAGTTCATCAGGTACTCTATCTATCAGATCTAGGCCTTTAAATCTATTTCTCACTTCCACTGTATAAGGGATTTGATTGAGGTCATACCTGAATGGTCTAGCGGTTTTCCCTACTTTCTTCAATTTAAGTCTGAGATTGGTAATAAGGAGTTCATGATCTGAGCCACAGTCAGCTCCTGGTCTTGTTTTTGTTGACTGTATAATAGAGTAGCCATCCCTTTTTCTTTTTAAGAGAGATTTCTTAAATAGTGCAAAGAACAAAGTTAATGCCAACACCCAGAAGTTATCATTATTAATCTCAGGGGCAATCTTGTGAAGAGGTCCTATTATTTCCACTTTACAAGTGAGTAAACAAGGCAGAAATGGATTAAGTTACCTTATGCTAGGTCACAACTTGCAAGAAACAATGAAAGTACTATGTCTCGGTCTTTTCTAAACAAGCTCCGAGTGAATACAATTGTTTTCTAAGGTCTGTTTAATTTCAGGCTTTTTTTGTTTGTTTGTTCTTAAATCAGTCTTTAGATTGAACGCAATTAATTTTAAAACCAGAATGTAACTTTCTAAACTGGAGATAAAGTAAGGACAATCTTTCGGTTAAGCACTTAAGAATTTGTGCTTATAAATACTAACTAAACAATTGGGAGACATGGAAAGAAACTGCCTGGCTGCAAACTAAAAAGTTATTTGGTTAAAAAATCTTGCTGGTTTTAGAAGAAACAAACTTATAAGAGATGCGGAGAAACACTCCTGTCACCGAACATTTTGGTGATGATGAAGAATAAATTAGAAATCATAATGTGTCATTTCTGGATTTTCTTACACATACTTTTTTCTTTGGAAACTAGCTTATTAGCAATTTCCCTCCATTTTTCTGTAGAAAAGAACCTACTAGATCAACCACAAGGGAACAGTTCTTAATACTGGACTCCATATATAAGTGCATGGCAAAACTACACATGGATGAAGTAAACAAGGATAGAGATAACAAAATGGAACAAGGCTTGTCCCAGGAAATAATAAGAAAATTTTTTCAAAAGTGTGTAATAAAGGACATCAATAATTCTGAAATGGTTCTAAAATTTTAAATACATGGGAATGAATTCATTCAAGAGAGAGGAAATTAATTAAACATTTATAAGGCTTACTGTCTGGTCTTTAAAACATGTCTGGCTTAAAAGAATTAAGGAATGAATTTTGGAACACGTTTAATATGGCTATAAATAGGAAATTGCACTAAGTATTTTTTTTAAGTCTTTATTGAATTTGTCACAATACTGCTTCTGTTTTATGTTTTGGTTTTTTGGTCATGAGGCATGGTAGCTTCCTGACCAGGGATAGAACCCGCAGCCCCTGTATTGGAAGGTGAAGTCTTAACAACTGGACCACCGGGGAAGTCCCTTGCACTAAGTATTTTTGAATGTTTTGATTGAGATATGAGACAATTGAGAAAAAACTCTATTTTGTTGATGAAATTATTCTGAAGAAAAACTTAACTTTTTAGAAATCTGAACTTCTAAAACTATAATAACCATTTCTTCCTAGGAAGAACTATTTCTAAGATACTTAACTGCTTCTGAGGCCCTGTTTTTAAAGATTTCCAGTCACTTCTCAGTTTATAGTGGAAAGATTTTTATGTTTCAATGTTTCTTACATTGGTGCTTGGCTGTGGGAGTAATATGAAATTTGTGAGCACAGAATGTCTGTTTTTTGATGACAGAAGCATCTGCTAAGTCAAACTTGCAGAGCTAAATGAAAAATTCGTCCCTGTATTTTATGTCCTTTTAAGCAGCTCAGTTATTTTCAAGTATTAGTGTATATAAGAATTATCTGCAAGAAATGCTTTAAAATACAGACTCCTGGGTCCTATAACTCTCTCCTCCAGAGTTTCTGACTCTGTTTATTGGCTGTAGGACTCTGAACCTGAAGTTTTTCAAAAGCATTCCAAGTGAGAAACATAGCTTAGTCCATCCATTTTATCTTTTCCCCCTTATTCTTCAAGATTTACTCCCCGAGAATTTGGGGCTTCCATGTGGTGTTAGTGGTAAAGAACTCACCTGGCATGCAGGAGACATGAGAGACATGGGTTAATCGCTGGGTTGGCAAGATCCCTTGGAGGATGGCGTGACAACCCAGCCCAGTATTCTTGCCTGAAAAATCCCATGGACAGAGGAGCCTGGCAGGCTACAGTCCATAGGCTCTCAAAGAGTCGGACATGACTCAAACAACTTATCACACACCCTAGAATTCTGTCTTACCATACTTTGTCAGTTCTTTTCTCCTTGGCCACAGTCTGAAATTTCACTTGTCCCTTTTATACCATTAAACTTTAATAAATTCAGTCATCCAATTAACGTTTCAATTAAGTTCAGTTCAGTCGTTCAGTCATGTCCGACTCTTTGCGACCCCATGAATCGCAGCACACCAGGCCTCCCTGTCCATCACCAACTCCCGGAGTCTACCCAAACCCATGTCCATTGAGTCAGTGATGCCATCTAACAGTCTCATCCTCTGTCGTCCCCTTCTCCCCCTGCCCCCAGTCCCTCCCAGCATCAGGGTCTTTTCCAATGAGTCAGCTCTTCCCATCAGGTGGCCAACATATTGGAGTTTCAGCTTCAACATCACTCATTCCAATGAACACCCAGGACTGATTTCCTTTAAGATGGACTGGTTGGATCTCCTTGCAGTCCAAGGGACTCGCAAGAGTCTTCTCCAACATCACACTTCAAAAGTGTCAATTCTGCACGCAGCCATCTTATAGTCTGACTCTCACATCCATACATGACTACTGGAAAACCATAGCCTTGACTAGACAGACCTTCGTTCACAAAGTAATGTCTCTGCTTTTTAATATGCTGTCTAGGTTTATCAGTTTTCTATTATGTGTCAGACACTATCATAGGGATTGGGCTTTATTAGGTAATGTGGGGACAGTGGAGGTTTGCTGTCAGGAAATGGGGACAATTTTGAGGAGGACAATTCTGATGAATCCTGTTCCTTGGTTAAATACTTATATGTGATTTTTTAGGCCTGACCATGTGTGCATGCTCAGTCGCTTCAGTCATGTCTGACTCCCTGCGACTCTATGGACTGTAGCCTGCCATGCTCCTCTGTCCATGGGATTCTCCCAGCAAGAATACTGGAGTGGGTTGCCATGTCCTCCTCCAGGGGATCTTCCCGACCCAGAGAGAGAGCCAGGCTAATTTCAGGTTCTCAGAAACTGCTTTTCTCTTTCTTGGGCTAAATGTTTTATACAGTTTATCATGATATGTTGTTATTCTAAGAGGTAAGTACAATTATTATATTTACTTTCAGATGAAGAAATTGGCTCAGAAAAGGTTATATAACATGCCCAGATCATACAGCTAGGAAGTGGATGGAGGTGAGAGTCCATCTTGGGTAGTCAGATTAATGAACCATTGCTCTAAAAATTACTATACTCCACAAGATACAGCTCATCTCTTGTGAGAGCCTTTATGACCCACTGTAAAGAGCAATATTACATAGGAACCTGGAATGTTAGGTCCATGAATCAAGGCAAATTGGAAGTGATCAAACAGGAGATGGCAAGAGTGAACGTCGACATTCTAGGAATCAGCGAACTAAAATGGACTGGAATGGGTGAATTTAACTCAGATGACCATTATATCTACTACTGCAGGCAGGAATCCCTCAGAAGAAATGGAGTAGCCATCATGGTCAACAAAAGAGTCCGAAATGCAGTACTTGGATGCAATCTCAAAAATGACAGAATGATCTGTTTGTTACCAAGGCAAACCATTCAATATCACGGTAATCCAAGCTTATGCCCCAACCAATAATGCTGAAGAAGCTGAAGTTGAATGGTCCTATGAAGACCTACAAGACCTTTTAGAACTAACACCTAAAAAAGATGTCCTTTGATTATAGGGGACTGGAATGCAAAAGTAGGAAGTCAAGAAACACCTGGAGTAACAGGCAAATTTGGCCTTGGGATGCAGAATGAAGCAGGGCAAAGGCTAATAGAGTTTTGCCAAGAGAACACACTGGTCATAACAAACACCCTCTTCCAACAACACAAGAGAAGACTCTACACATGGACATCACCAGATGGTCAACACCGAAATCAGACTGATTATATTCTTTGCAGCCAAAAGTGGAGAAGCTCTATACAGTCAGCAAAAACAAGACCGGGAGCTGACTGTGGCTCAGATCATGAACTCCTTATTGCCAAATTCAGACTGAAATTGAAGAAAGTAGGGAAAACTACTAGACCATTCAGTTCAGTTCAGTTGCTCAGTCATGTCCGGCTCTTTGCAACCCCATGAATCCCGCCACGCCAGGCCTCCCTGTCCATCACCAACTCCCAGAGTTCACTCAGACTCAAGTCCATCGAGTCAGTGATACCATCCAGCCATCTCATCCTCTGTCATCCCCTTCTCCTCCTGCCCCCAATCACTCCCAGCATCAGAGTCTTTTTCAATGAGTCAACTCTTCGCATGAGGTGGCCAAAGTACTGGAGTTTCAGCTTTAGCATCATTCCTTCCAAAGAAATCCCATTCAGGTATGACCTAAATCAAATCCCTTATGATTATACAGTGGAAGTGAGAAATAGATTTAAAGGACTAGATCTGATAGACAGAGTGCCTGATGAACTATGGACAGAGGTTCATGACATTGTACAGGAGACAGGAATCAAGACCATCCCCATGGAAAAGAAATGCAAAAAAGCAAAATGGCTCACTGAGGAGGCCTTACAAATAGCTGTGAAAAGAAGAGAAGTGAAAAGCAAAGGAGGAAAGGAAAGATATACGCATCTGAATGCAAAGTTCCAAAGAATAGCAAGAAGAGATAAGAAAGCCATCCTCAGCAATCAATGCAAAGAAATAGAGGAAAACAACAGAATGGGAAAGACTAGAGATCTCTTCAAGAAAATTAGAGATGTCAAAGGAACACATCATGCAATGATGGGCTCGATAAAGGACAGAAATGGTATAGACCTAACAGAAGCAGAATATATTAAGAAGAGGTGGCAAGAATACACATAAGTACTGTACAAAAAAGATCTTCACAACCCAGATAATCAGGATGGTGTGATCACTAATCTAGAGCCAGACATCCTGGAATGTGAAGTCAAGTGGACCTTAGAAAGCATCACTACGAACAAAGCTAGTGGAGGTGATGGAATTCCTGTTGAGCTATTTCAAATCCTGAAAGATGATGCTGTGAAAGTGCTGCACTCAACATGCCAGCACATTTGGAAAACTCAGCAATGGCCACAGGACTGGAAAAGGTCAGTTTTCATTCCAATCCCAAAGAAAGGCAATGCCAAAGAATGCTCAAACTATGGCACAATTGCACTCATCTCACATGCTAGTAAAGTAATGCTCAAAATTCTCCAAGCCAGGCTTCAGCAATACGTGAACTGTGAACTTTCTGATGTTCAAGCTGGCTTTAGAAAAGGCAGAGGAACCAAAGATCAAATTGCCAACATCCACTGGATCATGGAAAAAGCAAGGGAGTTCCAGAAAAACATCTGTTTCTGCTTTATTGACTATGCCAAAGCCTTTGACTGTGTGGATCACAATAAAGTGTGGAAAATTCTGAAAGAGATGGGAATACCAGACCACCTGACCTGCCTCTTGAGAAACCTATATGCAGGTCAGGAAGCAACAGTTAGAACTGGACATGGAACAACAGACTGCTTCCAAATAGGAAAAGGAGTACATCAAGGCTGTATATTGTCACCCTGCTTATTTAACTTCTATGCAGAGTACATCATGAGAAACGCTGGGCTGGAAGAAACAAAAGCTGGAATCAAGATTGCCGGGAGAAATATCAGTAACCTCAGATATGCAGATGACACCACCCTTATGGCAGAAAGTGAAGAGGAAGTAAAGAGCCTCTTGATGAAAGTGAAAGTGGAGAGTGAAAAAGTTGGCTTAAAGCTCAACATTCAGAAAACCAAGATCATGGCATTCCTATCACTTCATGGGAAATAGATGGGGAAACAGTGGAAACAGTGTCAGACTTTATTTTTCTGGGCTCGAAAATCACTGCAGATGGTGATTGCAGCCATGAAATTAAAAGACGCTTACTCCTTGGCAGGAAATTTATGACCAACCTACATAGTATATTGAAAAGCAGAGACATTACTTTGTCGACTAAGGTCCGTCTAGTCAAGGCTATGGTTTTTCCTGTGGTCACGTATGGATGTGAGATTTGGACTGTGAAGAAAGCTCAGCACCGAAGAATGATGCTTTTGAACTGTTATGTTGGAGAAGAATCTTGAGAGTCCCTTGGACGGCGAGGAGGTCCAACCAGCCCATTCTAAAGGAGATCCTGGGTGTTCATTGGAAGGACTCATGCTAAAGCTGAAACTCCAATACTTTGGCCACCTCATGTGAAGAGTTGACTCATTGGAAAAGACCCTGATGCTGGAAGGGATTGGGGGCAGAAGAAGAAGTGGACGACAGAGGATGAGATGGCTGGATGTCATCACCGACTCAATGGAGATGAGTTTGAGTAAACTCCTGGAGTTGGTGATTGACAGGGAGGTCTGGCGTGCTGTGGTTCATGGGCTCGCACGCAAAGAGATGGACACGACTGAGCGACTGAACTGGAACCGGAACTGGCTGTAGATTAGAGAGAGGAAATTCTGTTAGATGCAAGGTCACACCTAGTCTTAGGTCACACCCTTTGGGTATGAGCAGTCAGTCTCTTTATCTCTGAGACGCTGTTTGTAAGCTTCTGAATCCAGATCCACAAACCTTACTTGATGCCAGAAAGTTGAGGCAAGATCTAATTTAATTATAGAAACCCCAAACCCATAACTTTGCTCCTCTTTTAAAGTAAAAATACAAATCAAGCTCCTTCCTTTTAAAGTAGGAGTTCTCTTCTTTGCTACATGGTTTTAATAATTCTTATGTTCTTTAGAAATCAAATAAACATTAGATAGAAAAGGAAAAAAACTTTAAAAAATATTAAAACATTTTTTAAATAACCATGTTCTGTTTCTTTAGCTATAACTGAATGAAGAACAGATCATATGGTTTCATTTGTTGTGTTTAATTACATGTACTCTTGGTAATAATTATGGATTTGGTCAGAGTGGCAGAATGAAATGATATTGAAGTATAATACTGGTGGGGCACTCTGTGGAATAGAAACAATTGCTGTTTGAACAAGAGCTATAAATTTTGATGCCAAGTCTCGCCAACATTTAAAGAGGATATGACAGGCATGAAACTAATACTAAGTGCTCTAGGTGTTAGAAGGACAGAAATAGCTTGACTGTGGCTGTGCTACTTAAACTCTCTTATCCTCACATTCATTTGTTATGTACAGCGATTAGACTAACTGATCACTGAGATCTATCTGAGTTGACAATTCTGTAACTCTCATGTATAATTGTTTTTGCAGATTTATCAATTATTTTATTGAAGTAGAGTTGAATTACATTTTGTGTTTGTTGCTGCTGTACAGCAAAGTGATTTTGTTATACATATATGTATATATTTATGCATTCTTTTTTAATATTCTTTTCCATTATGGTTTATCATAGCATATTGAATATAGTTCTTTGTGCTCTGCAGTAGGACTTTGTTGTTTATTCATTCTATGCATAAAAGCCTGTGTTTGCTAGCCCCATCCTCCCACTCCTTCCCTCCCCCTTGATAACGACCAGTCTGTTCTCTATGTTTTGGTTCTGTTTCATAGATAGGTTCATTTGTGTTATATTTTAGAATCCATATGTAAGTGGTATCTTATGTTATTTGTCTTTCTCTTTCTGACTTACATCACTTAGTATCATAATCTCCAGCTGCATCCATGTTGCTACAAATGGCATTTGTAAAATCGCTGAGTAGTATTCCATTGTATATATGCGCCACGTCTTCTTTATCCATTCATCTGTCAATGGACATTTAGGTTGTTTCCGTGTCTTGGCTGTTGTGAATAGTGCTGCTATGAACATAGGACTGCATGTGTGTTTTTCAATTAGAATTTTGTCTGGATCTGTGCCCAGGAGAGGGATTGCTGGATCATATGGTAACTCTATTTTTAGTTTTCTGAGGAATCTTCATCTTGTTTTCCACGGTGGCCGCACCAACTTACATTCCCATCAACAGTGTAGAAGGGCTCCGTTTTCTCCACACCCTTTCAGCATTTCTTGTTTGTAGACTTTTTGATGATGGCCATTCTGACTGGTGTAAAGTGGTACCTCATTGTAGCTTTGATTTGAATTTCTCTAATAAATTTTGATGTTGATTATTGAGGTCTTCTGCCCATTTTTGAAACTAATAAAATAGATCTACATTTTCATTAAGGTCAAACATGAACGAAAATTTATCATCATGTGTATACTGCAATAAGAATACACAAAATGAAATCCTGAAATTGAAAAGGATTCATCATTCAAGGTGATTTAAAACTAGGTAACACTATAATGGAAAACTATTTTATGAAGTTAATATAACATTCCAACACTATTTTTCAGATTTTAAAAATCACTTTGCTGATAAAGGTCCATAGGGTTAAAGCTATGGTTTTTCCAGTAGTCATATATGGAGGCTAGAGTTGGACAAGAAAGAAGGCTGAATGCTGAAGAATTGATGCTTTTGTACTGTGGTGCTGTAGAAGACTCTTGAGAGTCCCTTGGACAGCAAGGAGACCAAGTCACTCAATCCTAA
The DNA here is from genome assembly GCF_014754425.2 of Oryx dammah. NCBI lineage: Eukaryota > Metazoa > Chordata > Mammalia > Artiodactyla > Bovidae > Oryx > Oryx dammah. Next base: position 20,433,958 of record NW_024070200.1, read on the forward strand.
AGGAAATCAACCCTGAATATTCATTGGAAGGGCTGATGCTGAAGCCAAAGCTCTGATACTTTGGCCACCAGTTGTGAAAAGCTGACTTACTGGAAAAGAAACTGATGCTAGGAAAGACTGAGGGCAGGAGGAGAAGGGGGGGATAGAGGATGGCATCATAGACTCAATGGACATGAGTTTGAGCAAACTCCAGGAGATAATGAAGGACAGGGAAGCCTGGCATGCTGCAGTCCATCGGGTCGCAAAGAGTTGGACACACTTAGCAACTGAACAACAACAACAGTTGTAGTTTATGCTCAGCCTACAACACTATATGGACTATGATATCGCATATGCAATATATATGGACATTCTGCTTGATGCTTCAGTTCAGTTCAGCTCAGTTCAGTCGCTCAGTCGTGTCCAACTCTGCAACCCCATGAATCGCAGCACGCCAGGCCTCCCTGTCCATCACCATCTCCCGGAGTTCACTCAGACTTACATCCATCGAGTCCGTGATGACATCCAGCCATCTCATCTTCGGTCATCCCCTTCTCCTCCTGCCCCCAATCCCTCCCAGCATCTGAGTCTTTTCCAATGAGTCAACTCTTCGCATGAGGTGGCCAAAGTATTGGAGCTTCAGCTTCAGCATCATTCCTTCCAAAGAAATCCCAGGGTTGATCTCCTTCAGAATGGACTGGTTGGATCTTCTTGCAGTCCAAGGGACACTCAAGAGTCTTCTCCAACACCACAGTTCAAAAGCATCAATGCTTCAGCGCTCAGCCTTCTTCACAGTCCAACTCTCACATCCATACATGACCACAGGAAAAACCATAGCCTTGACTAGACGGACCTTAGTCAGCAAAGTAATGTCTCTGCTTTTGAATATACTATCTAGGTTGGTCATAACTTTTCTTCCAAGGAGTAAGCGTCTTTTAATTTCATGGCTGCCGTCACCATCTGCAGTGATTTGGGAGCCCCCCAAAATAAAGTCTGACACTGTTTCCACTGTTTCCCCATCTATTTCCCATGAAGTGATGGGACTGGATGCCATGATCTTCGTTTTCTGAATGTTGAACTTTAAGCCAACTTTTTCACTCTCCTCTTTCACTTTCATCAAGAGGCTTTTTAGCTCCTCTTCACTTTCTGCCATAAGGGTGGTGTCATCTGCATATCTGAGGAGATTGATATTTCTGCCAGCAATCTTGATTCCAGCTTGTGTTTCTTCCAGTCCAGCGTTTCTCATGCTGTACTCTGCATAGAAGTTAAATAAGCAGGGTGACAATATACTGCCTTGACATACTCCTTTTCCTATTTGGAACCAGTCTGTTGTTCCATGTCCAGTTCTAACTGTTGCTTCCTGACCTGTATACAGATTTCTCAGGAGGCAGGTTAGGTGGTCTGGTATTCCCATCTCTTGAAGAATTTTCCACAGTTTATTGTGATCCACACAGTCAAAGGCTTTGGTATAGTCAATAAAGCAGAAATAGAGTATTACTTTTTCTAGTGAGTACTCCAAAAATAGTTGGGTAGTGTCTTATAATGTCACCATCTGAACAAATATAAGACAATCCATGTTAGAAAAAACTACAGGTGGTTCATTTATTCCCTGGTCTAGTGGTTAGGATTTGGTGCTTTTACTGTTGTGACCCAGGTTCAATCCCTGGGCAGAGAGAGCACTGAGATCCCACAGGACAAAACCCAAAACACAGATTAAACCAGAAAGAAAAAGTAGATGTGAAAGCTCCATCTGCTGGTGACCATATGCAATTTCAATAAATTTGCATTCTTTGACTGTACTACTGGAATCTCCAGTTTGGAAAAACCTGTGGGTTCAAAAGTGGGAAGGAAAATATTGGCTGTTACACATTAACTAGTGATTAAAGTGATTAATGACTGAAGACAAAGTCATAGGTTATTTAGAGTACTTGCCCCTAGATAGTCCCTGGAAAAAGTCCAAAGTCAAATATCTTTGGGAAATGTACACAAATGCCACTCTTAAAGATTCACAGTGAATATTATTAACATATTAAAACTCTTAACAAGTTAAGAGACATATTTTACATAACTGGCATTTCCAGACTTTATTTGACCATGGGACCTCTCCTTCTTCCTCTCTGTTTTTAATTTGCTGGTGGTTCAGCACTCAGTTGTGTCCGACTTTTTGTGACTCCATAGACTGCAGTACGCCAGGCTATTCTGACATTTTCTAAAAATACCAGTTTGAAGTAATTATCTTAGGAGTATTTGCTTTAAAACAGACTTTTTCTGTGGGGGGATTTATGTCAGGTTTTATAGTTTTACAGTCAATCTGATTACATAAGAATGATAATGATAAAAACAGTATTTTATAATTGTTTAGGTTTCATGCTCAATTCATAAATATTTGGGGGAACAGTCATTTTGTGCTAGGACTTACAGGGTGGTGTAACTGAAAGCAAACAGTTATAATCAGTTGCATGTTGGTAAATGTTTAACTAGTAGCCTTCAGGTTTACCTATTGATCTAAAATGCCGTGGTCTAGTGATGTCTATAATTAAATAGAAAGCCAGTAAAGATTGTTTTTGGAGATTTTCCTTTTTTCCAATTCATTGTCTGACTGCTTTCTCAGGAGCTCAAGAAATTTTCCATTCTTTAAAATGGCCATACTCTTCAAAGCAATCTACAGATTTAATGCAATATCTGTCAAATTGCCCATTACATTTTTCACAGAAGTAGAACAGATAATCCTAAAAATTTTATGGAACTTCAGAAGACCCAGATTGCTAAAGCAATCCTGAGGAGAAAGAATGAAGTTGGAGGCATAACCCTCCCAGACTTCAGACATTACTACAAAGCTAGAGTAATCAAAACAGTGCTGTTTGTTGTTGTTCAGTTGCTAAGTCGTGACCAGCTCTTTGAGACCAGAATACTGCAGTGGGTTCTCCAGGGAATCTTCCCAGACCAGGGATCAAACCTGTATCCTCTGCATTGGCAGGTGGATTCTATTCTGAGCCACCAGGGAAGGCCAAACAGTGAGGTAGTACTGCACAAAACAGACATATGCATCAATGGAACAGAAGAGAGAGAGCCCAGAAATTAGCTCACACATGTATGGTTAATTGATCTTCAACAAAAGAGGCAAGAATATACAATGGGGAAAAGAGAGTCTCTTTAGCAAGTGGTGTTGGGAAACCTCGACAGTTTCATGTAAATCAACACTCTCACACCATTTGCAAAAATAAGCTCAAAATGACTTAAGACTTAAATGACATGATACCGTGAAACTTGTAGAAGAGAACATAGGCAAAACATTCTCTACTATGAATCTTAGCTGTATTTTCTTAAGTCAGACTGATCTAGTCAAAAGAATATATACACGTATCTATCTATATCTATGTATCAGAATCACTTTGCTGTATACCAGACCAAAAACAAACACAACATTGTAAATCAACTATACTTCAATTAAAAAAATTTTTTTCCTATTCTCTATTCTTCTTCAGATCAAAACTACTTTACTTTCAACATACCAGAAAAAATAGTCTTCATAGTTTACCATCTGGACTCATTATCCTTTTAAGTTTATATCTTCAAGTCATTTCATGAATAACTGATACATATTTAGATTAAAGAGATATTCAATAAAGCCATTATTTAAAAAAGAATAAAAGGATAATGGAAAGCAACTTTATTGGAAATTTAAATAAGTAATCTAAGCATAGAAAATCCCAGTTTTTACTCCCTATTTTCCTGGTTTTGAAGATATACCCCAAATGGGCAATGTGCTCTGACTGCAACTACTTTCTCATTGCCTGCAATAATGTGTCTGGAACACATCCATCTTACATACAGTGACTGCAAATTCCAAATACATTACTACTGCATACTATGAATTGCTTATTGTTACTTCTGGTTCTTTTTGCAGTTGCATCATCAAAACATAAGAATTTTCTGAAACCTTTAAAGGCTTGTCATTTTGTTGAATAGAGGACATATCTTCTTTGCTACCTAGTTGCAAAACATTTGTATTTTTAGTTTATAAATGAGCAACTCAAAGAATTTTTAATTTCCTGATTATCTGTTTCCTTCTTATCATCTTTGTATACAAAACTGCCATTAGCAAATATCCCTTTAAGAATCTTATCAAGTAAATTATCCATATAAACATCATAAAAGATGAAAGAATTCCATAATATGTGCTCTTAGCAAAATAAGATCATGCAGATGCTTGTTGCAAATCTTGTGGAATGAAGTTATTCCTTTTGAATGAATAACTAAATGAGAATATCAGTTTTTGTCTTTAGAAATATACTGTTGACTCATTAATTCTTGACTTAGAAACATTCATTTAGGAAATGGTCATTAAAGATTCTTAGTTTAAGATTTTGCTCTCATTATTAGAGAGCAATTTCTGTATTTCTCTCTATTTCTGTGTTCATCTTCTGAATTCTCAGCTATATTCAATGAAAGCTAGAGGCATAGTACAAAGATCTTGAAAGAAGTTACAGTGCTTGGAGCATTGCAAAAAGAAAACTGAAGGATAATGCAATATGATGACTTACTTCACTATTCTGTCATCTTAGGTAATTGTATCATTTTCCACTCTCTTATTATTTTAGTATATTTTAAAGCATAGTTTGGAACAATTAATCATTAATGATGAAATAATTCCATGGATGATGAAGTAGCAGAATGTTGCAAGACAGGAAAAATAAGATCAGTAAGTTTCCATGATGTATCCTAGATTTACAAGAGTTCAATAGACCCATGTAACTACTGCAAATAAAATAAAATTTTATCCTTTTTTTAATCCTATTTTTTAAAATGAATTTTTGTGTTTTGGAAGACCTTTAAGAAAGAATAAAAGTTGTAAAAAATCAATCCTTACAAATAGTACTCCCAGAAGAGGAAATCTTTGAAAATGAAAGTTGGATCTAATAGATCCTAATATGTAGAAGGGTTAACTCTTAAACTCATTAATCTTTAAGTACATAAAGACAGATATAATTGAATTTGTTACCCATCCTAACATTTATTTCATTGTAATAGGAAACAACAGCCTTTTGTCCAGCTGAAAACATAAACATTATGAGTTCTTAGACTTCATTGAGTTGGATGGCAAAGATCCCTCTCTGGGGACCATAAAATGAATGAAATTACCAAAGGTGCTATACTTTGATTTATTCCTCAAGGAATTCCAGGGTCCCAGTGGATCCTCTCATCTGTCTGTATTAACCCTACTCATTCTTAGATCTTGTTTTTTTGTGTGTGTGTGAATGTCCGTATTCCACCTTTATATCATTGTCTACAGCTATTTACTTGCTGTACTTTCAGTCAAGAATCCTTGTTAAGGTGGCACACTGACCCCACTTTGTTTGCAGGTCTGTACAGAATTTTGGCCTTTGATTCCCATTTCCTCTCAGGAGTGCTTAAAATTTGACAACCAAAGTCATCCTCTTTTATCTTACAAAACAAGCTTAGAGAAAGTAAAATATATATTTGCTATGTATCTTCTTTCTTGTGAATATAAGCTTTGAAGAACAAAAAAATTATCATTTTCTCTGTGCAGTAAAATGCTTATAGGGCTAAGCTTGGCAAGAGTTTAGGTGTTGTCCTTTTTGGAAATAATTTCATGAACAATCTGTGACATAGAGTAACTCCTGCCATATCAATAAATAAGAAATGTCACAGACATCAGCAATTTTGGAACACAATGCCTTCTGTCCAGCAGATGCTGCCATGCCCCTCTCCCTACCCTCCACCCCCAGGACTGCTGAGAAGCTAGGGGAAGCAGCCATCTGCCACATTTGCCACTTCTTACCGTGAACAAGGAATTAAGGATGTAAACAATGAGGAAACAGGATTTGGCCCCAGAGAGTCGAGGTCCATATGAAAGGAATGAAGTCAGTGAGCCCAGAGACTTGCATCTTCCCATACATAGAATGCTAAATTCCTTAACTTGATATCTGATTTCCCTTCAGTTCAGTTCAGTTCAGTTCAGTGGCTCAGTCGTGTCCGACTCTGCAACCCCGTGGACTGCAGCATGCCAGGCCTCCCTGTCCATCAGCAACTCCTGGAGTTTACTCAAACTCGTGTCCATTTAGTCGGGGATGCGATCCAGCCATCTCATCCTCTGTCATCCCCTTCTCCTCCTGCCTTCAATCTTTCCCAGCATCAGGGGCTTTTCCAGTGAGTCGGTTCTTCACATGAGGTGGCAAAAGAATGTGAGCTTCAGCTTCAGCATCAGTCCTTCCAATGGATATTCAGGACTGATTTCCTTTAGGATGGACTGTTGGATCTTCTTGCAGTCCAAGGGACTCAAAAGTCTTCTCCAATACCACAGTTCAAAAGCATCAGTTCTTTGACACTCAGCTTTCTTTATAGTTCAACTCTCACACCCATACATGACTACTGGAAAAACCATAGTTTTGACTAGACGGATCTTTGTTGGCAAAGTAATGTCTCTGCTTTTTGATACGCTGTCTAGGTTGGTCATAACTTTCCTGCCAAGGAGTAAGTGTCTTTTAATTTCATGGCTGCAGTCATCATCTGCAGTGATTTTGGAGCTCCCCAAAATAAAATCAGCCACTGTTTCCACTGTTTCCCCATCTATTTGTCATGAAGTGATGGGACCAGATGCCATTATCTTAGTTTTCTGAATGTTGTTTTCCCTTACCTCACAATAATCTTTGATGGTCAGACTGCCTGCCCCACTTTGTTGTAAACTTGTATATAGCATGACTCCCCCTCTTGCCTCCTTGGAGCAGTTTTCTCAGGTCTAGTGAGATGCTGCTTCTGGGCTCAAAGTCCTTAACATTCCCACCAAATAAAATACCTCTCTACTTTAAAGTTGTGACTATATTATTTTTTTGGTCAACAAACTCCTCACTGAAGGGTGGGGTTGCCTTAGACCATCAAACTCCAGTGTCTTTCCAGCCAGTTTCTGTCTTTGCCATTTTGCTCAATTCTTTTCTTGAAAAGAGAAGCAGAAAACACATCCGGATGAATCAGCCAAAGATTGTAGAGGGTGTGTATGTGTGTGTTTGTATGTGTTTAGCGGGGAGAGGTGGCAGAGGCAGTGTAGGAGGGGAGGTAAACTGACCGGGAATACATCAATAGTGTGTAAACAGTATGTAAGTTCTTCCAGATCGAATATTTGGCCTTTTTTGCCTACGCGGTATCACAGCATCGCTACTGTGCCTAGCACAAAGCAGACGAAGGTTCAGTAAATGTTTGTTGCACTAAGTGAAAGAACGAACTTCTCACATTGCTTTTTCAGGGGAGATGCGGCTTGTTCTTGGAATCAACCGGGGCCCTAGAGGAGAGGATGTGCTAGGGAACACCTCCGTTTCTCTCAACGAGATGAGGAGTCTGGCGACAGAGGGTCGTACATCGTGAAGGCCCACGGGGACTGGGATCCGCCGTGACTCCCGGGAGAGGAGACCGCATCGCCACGACGCACGCCACCCTCGCGTGTTAGTTCCGCCGGGTTTCGGCGCCTCTCCCGGGTTCCCGAGTCAGGTTTGTCGCTGTCGCCCCGCCCCTCCAGCTCCGTCTCCGCCTCTCCCCCCTCCCCTGTCTCCTCCCCTTCTCCAACCTCCGGGCTCCGCCGCGGTCCCGCCCACTCCCCGGCGGTTCTGCGGCTCGGTCGCCCCGCCCCCAGAGTGGCCCCGCCCCTCCCCTCCCGCCCCGCCCCTCCCCCTCCCTTTGACGTGGCAGAGGCGGCACCAGCCATGTTGGTCCAGCAGAGTTCTGCGCGCAGGCCGGGGGCGGGGCTGCGCGGTCCCTGATTGCGGTGCCACGGCCGCTCCCGCTCGGCGGAGGGCACGGATTTGTAAGGTAGAGGCTGCGACAGGCGCGGGTCTCGTACGTGGTGGCACTGTGGTAAGGATCGATTTCGGGGCCGCGAGCGCTCGCTGGGAAGCGGAGGAAGGTCGGCGGCGGGTCTGCGGGCCGCGGTCTCGAGGGTGGTGCCCACTCTGCCCTCTGGGTGCCCCGGGCCAGGTAGGGGTGCCCTGGGGCTGCGACCCGGCCCGTCGGGGCCTGCCTTGAGCCCTGAACTTGTCACCTTCTCACCCACCACCTCTGCTTAGTTCTGTAAGGGCCTGGGAACCCGGCTCCCTCACCCACCTCCCCCCGATCAGGAGTGAAAGATGAGAGTCGAGCGAAAAACAGCAGTTAGGGCATCTCTCGCAGCACCCAACCCTCCGCTCATGGCCGATCTGCCTTCCCCACCGCACCGCACCCCACCCCACCCCATCGCCGCTTCTGGGTACTTTGGCTTCTTGGTTCATTCCTTGTCTCTTCAGAAGAGCCCTAGACTTTGACCCGAGGTGACTGGACACTCGTAGTTTGGCCTTCGGAGTTAAAGGGATAAGGAGAAAAGTGCCAGGTAGAGCTCACACCTTGGGCCTTGATTAGAAATAGACTTAAGTTTTCAGATTGGACCCATCTTCCGTACTTCCATTCGGCCCTAAATGTTTTCCCGTTTTGGTGGTAAGGGAAAAGTCATAGTAAATCCGCTTGTAATCACTGGAGTGAGTATGTTGAATTCGGGAGCTTCCTCAAGGTCCACCCCTCAAAGGAGTGGATAACTAGCCAAGTGAACTTGGTTAAAAGAAGTTTAAGATTTAATTATAGATGTATGTTAAGTCTTCCTTTTCTGCCTTCTCCAGTAGTCTTAACTGACATCATTTTGGAAGTTCAGTCATTTTTAATTGGCTCAGAATTTTAGATTTGGAAGGGGCCTTGTAGTTTTCCAACCCAAACCCCTCATTTTACTGATGAGAATTTGAGGATCAGAGAGGTTAAGCTATTTGTGCAGTATAATAAATCTAGTCGTGGAAAGTAGTTGAAGACACTTCATTGAGGATTTTAGGAGAGAAAAGTGGGAAAGCCACATTTAATTGTCTGTTAACAGATATATCTGATTGGAAGGAACTCAGATTTTACTTGCAGTTTACAATGTTTTTCACTTAGCTATCTATAAAATGGCTAATGGGCATATATCTGATGTGCTAGGTTAAAGTGACTTAATGTTTCTTTACTTTTAGTTATACCATAAGAAAGTACATTCCCAGTGATTGTAAGTTGTGCTGACTAGGAGACATTTCTTTAGAATGGTCTTTTATGTTTTGTACCACTTAATAAAATGTAATGACTAGTATATTGTCTGCATCCTAGTTTAGTGTTTGAATCAAAATTTTTTAGTTTTATGCTTTTATACAGACAATACGAAGGGAGAGTATGCTTATCAAATAATGCCATTTCATAAAGAGCTGGTTTGCAAAAGGACTTTGTTTCAGATATGCTGTTGTTGAATATGGGACCCAGCCTGGCAGGATTTGTTTTAGAGTGAGTGATTTTAAGATTAATTTCTCCCTTGGAAAGGTGAGCGAATTTGGGGAGGTGTTTTGCATGTCTCTGTAATCGGACCAGTTAAGATGAAAAACGTGGGACATTTTTCAGACTGCTATTGAAAAGTGATAATGTAAGAAATAAATAGATGTGATTTAGAGAACAAATATGATCTTAGAGCAGAGCGATTGAGGAGAAAAACAGTGAGGAAGAGGAGGGGAATTGTACTTAAATATCAATCAGGTGATACTCAGTATGTCTCAATAAAAAGTAAGGATGTCAAGTTACAATCCAGGCTTGTAACCTCTTGTAGAAACTTAAACCTGGCCATTGCCTGTGTGTAGATGTCTTCATGATAAGTTTCATAGAGCCTTTCTCTACCAGCTTCCATGCTTTTAAATTAAGCCCTAGAGTCCTAAGGAAGTGATTCTCAAGGCCTATTTATATTCTTAAACATTATTGAGGATCCAGAAGAAAAGAAAAGAAAAAAAAAAAAAGTCCCTCAGTCATGTCCTACTCTTTGCGACTCCATGGACTATACAGTCCATGGAATTCTCCAGGCCAGAATACTGAAGTGGGGAGCCTTTCCCTTCTCCAGGGGATCTTCCCAACCCAGGGATTGAACCCAGGTCTCCTGCTTTGCAGGAGGATTCTTTACCAGCTGAGCGAGGCTTAATAGAAGACAGGTGGATTTTCGGATCTACTTGCTGTCTATTTTGATATGTTGTCTGGTTGAATAGTATGAAGGAAATCTGGCCTCACATAAACATGTAGCTGGAAAACTCTTATTGTTTCCTATGCTAAAACTAAGGTTGGCATCTTCTAACTCCCCTCTGATTATCCTTGACCTTTGTTTTATCATTATCTTTCAACAGCCATTTTTTCTTGAATGCTTCTGTTTTTCTCAAAGCCATCTCCTATATTTATCTTTAAAATAATCTTTTCTAAACAAATCTAGTTATCTTAGGATTTCTCTCTACCCTTTGTCAATCTTTGAAAAATCCATGATTGCTTTTGCTTAGTATAAAATTCCCTAGCTGTCTCTGAAATTCTTATAGGAAGAAATACAGTGTCTAATTTTTATTTTCTTATTATATTTTCAAGTAGGATATAATTGACTAATAACATTCTTATTTCTTTTAAAGAAGGGAAAGTTCTTAGCTGTTTAAGATACTTGGGTTTGTTAAGCATCAGTTTCTGTAATTTGTATTATCAAAATAAATTTGAGCATTTTCCTGAAAACTGTTATATCTAATAATACCTTTTCTTCCCTCACTTATATTTTAGAATCAGTTTCTCATCCCATCATTGTTCTTAGCATGTTCAGCATCCATGCTGGCTCTGTGGGTACCCTACCTTCATCTTCAATTCTTGATGCCATTCATCCCTCCCACAAATCTTTTAGCCAGATAGTACTTGAGATTCTATCTTCTTAGACCTTTAAATTTTATAATTTCCTTCCATCACTAACCACTGCTGCAGTTTGAGAGCATGAGAGAGACCTGTTGCCTAGGTAGGAGAGCTGGCATCCTAGTCAAGCAGTTAGAGAATAACAAGATGAAGATGTTTTTTGATACCGGGCCCTAACCAAAATGGCATCTCCCTCTTCTGGTAGTGAGTTTAAATGATTATATTGAAATTATATATCTCAAATTCGAGTTTAAAATGCTCTTATAAGTTGGAATGTTGGAAGTGTTCTGAATTGTTTCTGCAAAAGAAGTTAAGTGATGTATATATCCCATGAAACACACTTACCATGAGTTTATTTTTTGTTCCTGAAATGTCCTATATTAGTATGATAAAAAATGGCCTATCTAATAGAAGTACCTCATTTTAGAAAAATCTTTTTGTTGTGTACTCTTAAGCATTATCTTTAGCAAGTTTAATGGAAGCTTACTACCTTCTGGGTAGAAAAGCATGTGAGTTTTAGAATTTAATGTTTTTGACAATCTGTTTATTAGAACGATGTAACTCACAAGATACAGAAAACTTAGGACCTGGATTTTCCCCATTTTTGACTTAAATCAATAGGACATCAATTTTATCATTTATTATTTTTTTCAGTAGTTTTTTTCAAGAGTGAATGAAAAAAGGATAAAATACTTCTTTTGGGGCCTAATGAGCTTTGGGTTCTGTAGAGCCATTCATTATTTTGTTATAATTGAGGTCATTGTTCACTTGCTGATTTTTTCCTGAGATAATTATTTTCTTTCGTTTATGATTTCTAACGGATGAGTATCAGTGGAACTGGGAAAAACATACTTACTTTGAATTTTCTTAATAGGATTTAAAAATATCTTTTAATTTTGTTACAGAAATAAGAATCAAGCTCTACAATGACAACCTATTTGGAATTCATCCAACAAAATGAAGAACGAGATGGAGTTCGTTTTAGTTGGAATGTCTGGCCATCGAGTCGATTGGAAGCTACAAGAATGGTCGTTCCAGTAGCAGCCTTATTTACACCACTGAGGGAGAGACCAGATCTGCCGCCCATTCAATATGAACCTGTTCTCTGTAGTAGGACCACTTGCCGTGCAGTTTTGAATCCTTTATGGTAATTAAAGTATATGGAAAACACTGAAGTGTCCTTATGATTTAAAAATGTAGTTTCTTACTTGTTCATTTATATAAAATGTTTTTGTTTATAGTTATTTTTTCAAATTAAAGTAGAACCAAAGAGCTATAAAATTTTAGACTCATACAGGTTGTAGTGAGTTAAAAAGAAACCAAATACAAAATTGTCAGTATGTAAACTGTTAGATTCTATCAGTATTCTCTAGATACTGATGCTGGCTATCACCTCATTTTGTGTCATTTGTAAAGTCATAATTGAGTGGTGTTTCAAAAATGTTATGATTTCTTGTTATATAAGCCAGACTCTGAAGAATCACCTTTTATTCCTCTTTCTACTCCCTCTCTTTCCACTCAGTCCACTGGCAAATCTGATGGATTCTGTCTCAAGAACATTACTGATCCTGTCTCTTATTCTCATTCTCTGCTAGTACATGGTGCTTCAAAAGATGGTAATCTTTTCTTGGGTGGTTTCATTATCCTCCTAACTGATCTTCCTGTTTCCATTCTTGCCTTTTATTAGTCTCTTCTCCACCCAGAGGAGTGGAGAATTACACTTATAATGAAAAATCCAAACCCCTTATCAAGACCTGTAAAGCTCTATATAATCTAGCCTGTATATATTTCTGCCTTCATCTGTATCATCCATGTTCTTCATTTTCACCTGCATTATACCTTATCTTCTTTCTATTCTTGGATATACTTATTTCTACCACAGACTTTGTGCAATAGCTATACATGCTGCCTGGATTGCTTTGCCCCCAGATTTTCCTGTAACTGGTTTCTTTTCATTTCAGTTACATTTTAGTTGTTTCTTAATTAAGGCTTTCCTTTAAAGTTGCCCTCCCAAATACTTGCTCATGTCTTGCATTGTTATCTTTAGTTTTTATTATCACTATCTAAAAGTATCTTCTGCATTTATACATTTATTGTTTATTGTCTTTCATTTCTAGAATATAAGCTTTATGATAATAGGACCTTTGATCTCATTTACTTACCATCAGCACGTAGAATAATGGCATTCAACAACTATATATATTTTTATTGAATATGTGTTTTCTAGAGCTGAGTTTAGAAGTTACTGAGTCACTTGGAGAGAAAAAATAGGATTATCTTAATTTATTGTTGGTATTTACTGAATATTAAAAGTTACAATATATTCATTTTGGTGAGCTTGTATGTGTTAAAAGTATGAATTAAATATTGGCAACACCTAAAGATACATGGCTTTTAAAGATTGCTTTCACTGTCAGTTTGAATTAATTCATTTTCAGAAAGAAGTTAATTTTATTGAAATTGGAATTTCTGCACAGTTTAGCTGAATCATAAGCTATTGTATCTTTTCTTAAAACAGTCAAGTGGATTATCGAGCGAAACTCTGGGCTTGCAACTTTTGTTATCAGAGGAATCAGGTAAGAAAGCCCCCAATTGTAGATGTTAATGCTGTAATACTAATACTGGTCTATAGATGCAGGAAAATACATATTTAAAAATAAAGACTAATTTTTTATAGGATTAAATAAATAAATGATTAAAGTATCTATTTTTAAGTAATTAAGTGATCAGGAAATAATTCTTTTCAGTTTAAAATTTCATTACTTGGTAATAATTTGTTAAAAAATTTTGCTTTTTTCTACCTCTAGTTTCCACCGACTTATGCTGGTATATCTGAACTGAATCAACCTGCTGAACTTTTACCTCAGTTTTCTAGCATTGAATATGTAGTTCTGGTAAGAACATAAGAGTAACTCTTTAAGGAAGTTTAAAATATCCAGTAATTTAGCAGTACTTTATACCAAAATAATTATTCAATTGAGCTGACTTAAAAGGCATCATTCTTCATTCTCACATTGAATTGATTGAGCATTTCAAAGGTAAGAACTGTCAAAGTCAGTTTGAGCAAGGTAATTTCTATTGTTATTTGAAAGGTGGCCAGGAGTTTGGGCGGGGAGGTTTGATTTGCTGTATCAAGTAGGTCAATAAATAGTAAAGTATCAATTTTGCTTTGTAATTAAAAGGGTAGTTACAGATACTTGGTCAATATGATACTGGAGCCTAATGATATATCCCCAGTTCTAATAATGAAATTACTCTTGAATTGGTTCTTATTAGGAAAATAATTTTTCTTCCCTTTCTGAACAGCTTTACATAATTTATTTTAATACTTAAGTATTAAAGTAATGTCGTATGAATGTTGTAGAGAAAGCAGAATATGACTCACTCTAATCTGTCACTAATTTGTCCACTCTGACTAATTTCTAGTTCCCTTACAATGCAATTCAGATAAGATAATTATTTTATTAAAGTCACCTAATTTTGCTTTTAAGCTTTAAAGTTACTGTTTTCTTATTTTAAAAGAAATGCTTGTTGTAAGAAATGAAACTTCGTGCAGTTAAGTAAAATTGAAAGTGAAAATATCTTTCTTGTAACATGACTAATGCTCATAAACTTAATTTTTCACTTGATGATGTATTGGATATATAATGTTTCCTTTGTAAAATGGCTTTATTAGAATTCTATTATTAAACATATAATACATTGTTTAATTAGTCCTCTATTGATTATCCTATATATTGAGCTGAAGTGTTATACTTTTAAAACAACATTTAAAACAACATGTTTTTAATCACAATATTTTTTAAAAGCGTGGTCCTCAGATGCCTTTGATATTCCTCTATGTGGTTGATACTTGCATGGAAGATGAAGATTTACAAGCCCTGAAAGAATCTATGCAGATGTCACTAAGCCTTTTACCACCTACAGCTTTGGTTGGCTTAATTACTTTTGGGAGAATGGTGCAGGTTCATGAACTTGGATGTGAGGGCATTTCAAAAAGCTATGTCTTCAGAGGAACAAAAGATCTGTCTGCCAAACAACTGCAGGTAAGCAACAAGAATGGTAGTTTATCTGTCTCTGCATATAACTCTGTGTATGTCTAAAAGTGCCTTCTAGCTATATGTTTCCAGAAAATATTATGAATAACTAATATAGTTGTATTATAACAAAGCCTTTAAATGTAGTGTTGGCCTCAGCTTTCTTTCGTTTGCTTTATGCTGTAATCATAGAGATTGAAGACCCTTCACTTTTGAAGTATCTGTAAAACTTAGAGTGAAACTGAAACTATTTTACGAAAGATTTGAAGGTTTGTAGAAGAGTCATGCTGAAGACTGAGAGAAGGCAACCACTTTTGTTTTTTGCATGTCACTTAGGAACTAAACACTTTGTGTTTGGCAAAGGGAGATATTTTAAATCTTGAAAGTTAATAGGTGAACTGTGAATATATATATATTTTTTCATACACTGGGATATTTTTGTCTTTGGAGCAAATTAAAGCCTTGTCTGGGGGAGTTATGTGCAACATACTAGGATTATCTTGGTATATTTTTCAAAATCTTTTTCTGTCTAGATATTTTGATAGATATTGAGAGATATTCATATCTCTCAAATATGTTCATAGATTGGAAGATAGTTGAGAGGGCAGAGAATGTTCATATAAGTCAGACAATTAAGAAGCATAGGCATGCAATATGTTTATTACTTTATAACCCCCCTTTATACAATTCCTTATTATCGCTCCATCATATTTATTATTACACTTTTTTTTTTTTACTTTTATTTGCATTTATTTTTCGCGGCATTTATTCCTGGGCCATAAGTTTTTGTTTCTTCAGTTTCTTCTGGGATATCTTTTTCTTCTGTGCAACCTCTTCTTCTGGTTTAGGAACAATCTGTTCCTTTTCAGTAAGGAAAATGTGGCAGGGAGAGCTCATGTAGGGGTTGACCCGACCGTGAGCTCTGTAAGTCCTGCACTGCATCTTGGGGGCTTTGTTCACTTGGATGTGCTCAATGACCAGAGAATCTACATCTAAGCCCTTAAGTTCAGCATTACTCTCTGCATTTTTGAGCATGTGTGGTAAAAATTCAGCACTCTTTTGGGCCACCGACCCTGCGTCCAGCCCCACTGTTTGGCCTGTGCACCCCTACCAACTCCACCATTGGAACGACGGAATGGCACACATTGCTTCTTTAAAGTGACCTCCTTCAGATACATGGTGGCTTTTTGGGTATGCATACCCTTTATGGCCTGGGCAGTTTCACGAGTGTTTAGTGAACACGAAGGTTTGAACCTCTTGATTTGCATGGTTTTGTGGGGTTTTCTGGGTCAAGTGAATAGCGCGCCATTTTTAGGGGTCACCTCAGGCTGCTTAGCGGAAAAGCATCATTACACTTATTTCGCTAATGCTTTAACTTTTATTGGTTTCACCAGATTGAAATTTTCATACAGTCAGGGACTGTTTATATTTTTCACCATTACATACCTGGCCCATAACAGATACTTGAAGTATATAGCTGCTGAAAGGAATAAATGAATACAAGTTAAGAATACAGACATTCAAATTACACAGTAGTTTATTTTGACTATTAATTAGACATGAAGTATTCTGAGCTAGTTTCCCCATCTTTGCTCACATAGCACTTTGTACTTTGCTCTCTTACGATGTTTATTTTATTGTATCACTGTTTACCTGATAGTCTTCCCAACTGGAACTTTTGCTTTCAAGGGAAGAGATTTTGTGTTCTTTATTTTTGTGTTTCTAATGCCTATGGAAGCACCTTCCATGCCATAAATAGTTAATACATCTTTGTAGGAGTAATTAAACGGACATCACAGAAATAATCTCTTTACAGGAAATGCTGGGGCTCTCTAAAGTACCAGTTACTCAAGCAACACGTGGTCCTCAGGTACAGCAGCCACCTCCTTCCAATAGGTAATAAATATGGCAAAAAGAACTTCACAGATTTACAGTTGATACATCTGTCTTCACCCTTAACTTGAACACAGGCCTTCAGTGATCTGATACCATTTAATATTTTTAAGAATATAAATACTGAATTAGTATACTTTTTAAAGAGTTGTGGTAACATCACATTGCTGAAATGGTTGGTTTTTCATCATTACCATGTAAGGAGTTACTTTAGTTTTGATATAGTCTTTAAAAATTTTTTTTAAATATTGGAGTATAGTTGTTGTTTTTTTAACTTTGTGTGGGGCATTTTATTTATCTGTTTGAATGGTACTGGGTCTCTGTTGTCGCACGGACTTTTCTCTGGTTGCTGTGAGCGGGGGTTACTCTTCAGTTTCGTGCGAGGGCTTCTCACTGTAGCGGCCTCTCCCATTGCAGAGCGCAGGCTCTAGAGTGTATGGGCTCAGTAGCTGCGGCACATGGGCTCCGTAGTTGAGACTTGCAGGCTCCAGAGCGCAGGCTCCAGAGCACAGGCTCAGTAGTTGTGGTGTAGGGGTTTAGTTGCTCTACAGCGTGTGGGATCTTCCTGGATTCGGGATCAAACCTGTGTCTCCTGCATTGGCAGGCAGATTCTTTACCACTGAGACACCAGGAAAGCCCCTGGAATATAGTTTTGATATACTCCTGATTTTCTGTTTTTAAGTTCAAAAAATTTAATTTTTGTGCTTGAGGGCAGCCAAGCAAAAATAGGTCCCCATAAGCTTTTAGTTTTGCCTTCTTAGTTTTGTGGGTAGCTTTTTCTGTTAAACTTAACTAATCAGAGGTGGTATTAGTAAAATTGAGTTGATATATCGTCTCATAATTAATTCAGTAACTCTAAAACTTACTAGATTGGTAAATGGAAGATGCAGTCCCAAAGTAATACTTGGTTTGAGTGTTTTCTTTACAGTAATTGTACGCACTGAGTTCCTCAGTAGTAGACAGCATCACTTGGGAATTTACTTGAAATGCAAATTCTTGGTCACCACCTCAGACCTGCTGAAACAAAACCCTGGAACCAGCAATCTGTATCTCACTGATTCTGATATACACAAAAGTTTGAGAACCATTTGGTCTGCCTTGTATTCAGCTTCTTTTTCTGTTTTTAAGAAAGTGGACAATTTTTTTCTTAAACCTTCACCCACAAACATTTATCAATGGCTTTTTATTTTGTTTTGTTTTGTAGATTCTTACAGCCAGTACAGAAGATAGACATGAATCTCACAGACCTTCTGGGAGAACTTCAGCGGGACCCCTGGCCTGTACCACAGGGAAAGAGACCTTTGCGTTCCTCTGGGGTGGCACTTTCCATAGCTGTAGGACTCCTTGAGGTAGTGACAGTAACTTTATTTTGGAATGTAAATACGTAACGTGTATGTATGGACTGATATGCACAAGATGATGCTGGGTGGAAAAATCAGGTCACGGGACAGTACATACATGATTTTATTTAAAGTTTGATCTGTGGTATATCCTTTTGTGTGTAGAGAAGCTTCTGGAATGATGTTTACCCAAGCAGGATAAGGAGAATTTTACGAAATACAATTTGAAAATTTTAAACTTGACATATCTTAGCTTTATCTTAATAATTAGAAGAGTTTTTGTAAAAAAAGTTTTTTTATAAAAGTTGGAAATGTTGCTAGAAAAGTTGCAAAGGACTTTTTTCTCTGAACTATTTGTGATTAAGTGATGTTCCTAACTCCTTGAATACTTTAGCTGTATTTTCTATAAACTAAGATATTCTCCTACATAACCACAATACAGCTTTTAAAATCAGATTTTAAAATATGTGAGATATATATATCAGTATATATATATTGATGTTTTATACAATACATGACACTGATGTATTGTGTTGTTGTTCAGTTGTAAGTTGCATCTGACTCTTTGCAACCTCATGGACTGCAGCACACCAGGCTTCCCTGTCCTTTTCTATCTCCAAGAGTTTGCTCAAGTTCATATCCGTTGAATTATACAAAACATAACACAGATTTATTACTGCCATCTAATTCTCAGAACTCATTCAAGTTTCACTGATTATCTCAATAATTTTTTTTGCTTAAAAGATTTAATTCAGAGGCGTGTAGTGGTTGGGCTTCCCAGGTGACACTAGTGGTAAAGAACCTGCTTGCCAGTGCACAAGACATAAGAGATGTAGGTTTGACCCCTGGGTCGGGCAGGTCTCCTGGAGGAGGGCATGGCAACCTTCTCCAGTGTTCTGGCCTGGAGAATTCCATGGATAGAGGAGCCTGGTGGGCTACAATCCGTGGGGTCATAAAGAGGTGGACATGACTGCAGAAACTCAGCATGCATGCACGCACCTGTAGTGATTATGTCTGTTTAGTCTCCTTCACTCGAGTACATTTCCTCAGCCTGCCTTTACTTTTATGACCTCGGCATGTTGGAAGATTCAGGCCAGTACATAGAACGTCTCTCAAATTAGGTTTGCCGTGATGGTAGCCTCACAGTTAGATTGAGGTCTTGCATCATTGGCAGGAAGATCACAGAAGTAATGCTGTGTTCTTTTTATAGCCTATCAGGTGACATATGGTTTTCATTTGCCCCATTATTGATGATGATCACTTTGATCATTCATTAAAATGTGTCTGGCAGAAGTCTCCACTGTAAAATTACTCTCATTTCTCTTCCCTTTATGATTAATAAATGTTAGATGGTGAGGATCTTTAAAACCATGAAAATATCCCATTCCTCATCAAACTTTCAATTTACTCATTTATTTATTAATACCACTGTGGATTGATGGTTTCCTGTTTTATACGAGTTACAATCTGTGACTTTCAGTTTTGTTTTTCTTTTAACTTTCTAGTTTGACATAATTCCAAACATGGAAAAGTCACAAAAATTGTTCAAAGAATTCCTTTATATCTTTTAACCAAGATTCATCAAATGTTAACATTTATTACGTTTGATTTGTCCTTCTCTCTCTAGATATTTATATAGATAGTGAAACCATTTGAAAGTCAGTTGTAAATATATCCCTTAACTTCTAAGTACTTTAGTGTGTATTTCTTAATTACACAAAAACATTCCTTTTATAATGCAGTTCATTTAACAGTCATGAGATTAACATTGATAGAACACTATTTTCCAAATCTTTAAACTTTATTCAGATTTCACAGTTATCCTAATCCTAACTCTGTATTGTATTCAGTTGTCTTGTCTCTTTAGTGTCCTTTATTCTAATAGTTCCTCAGTTTTTCTTTGTGTTTCGTGACATTAATATTTTTTAAGAGTACAGTCTAGTTATTTTTTATTTTAATTTTTAAATTTTTAATTGTAGGACAATGGCAGTATAATGTTGTGTTATTTAGGCTAGTTATTCTGTAGAATGACTTTCAGTTTGGGTTTATCTGATCTTTTCTCATGGGTAGATTGAGCTTTTGCACTTTTGGCAGGAATATTGCAAAAAAAATGCAAATACTGATTTGCGATCTGCTGGTTTACTTAGCTTTGATCACTTGGTCAAAGTGGTTTCAACCAGGTTTCTTCAATGTAGCATTATATTTTTCCCATTGTAAGTATCTATGGGGAGATTCCTTGTGTACTCATCAGACTTTTACCCAGTAGTTTTAGTGTCCATTCTTGATTCTTGCTTGATCAGTTATTATTGGGAGGGGGGCTAAATAGTGACTTTCTAATTCCATCATTTCTTCTACATTTATTCACTTTCTACTTGAGGAAGAGTGTTCTGTTCTTCATTTATGTTTATATCAATGTGAATTTTTATTTCATCCAATGGATTATATTCCTTTACTGTCATTATTTATTTTAAAACTCAAATTGTCCAGATTTGGGCAATGAGAGCCCTTTCAAGCTGCCTCCTGGGTCCTTATTATATGCCCTCATCACTGTTTGAACGTTTACTTGCTTTCTAATAGTAAGATGTTCAAGGCTCATCTTACATGTTCCCTGCCCTTGACCTGAAATCAGCCATTTAGAAGCCCTGGTTTCTTTTAGCTCTGTTTCTTTTGGAACATAACCATGCTTCTACTTCTGCTTTATTGACTACACCAAAGCCTTTGACTGTGTGAAAAACAACAAATTGTGGAAAATTCTTAAAGAGATGAGAATACCAGACCACCTTAGCTGCCTCCTGAGAAATCTGTATGCAAGTCAAGAAGCAACAGTTAGAACCAGACGTGGAACAACAAACTGCTTCCAAATTGGGAAAGGAGTGCATCAAGGCTGTAGATTGTCACCCTGCTTTTATTTAACTTATATGCAGAGTATAACATGCGAAATGCCAGGCTGGATGAAGGACAAGCTGGAATCAAGATTGCCGGGAGAAATATCAAAAACCTCAGATATGCAGATGACATCACCCTTATGGCAGAAAGTGAAGAGGAACTGAAGAGCTTCTTGATAAAAGTGAAAGAGGGGGAAAAAAAAAGTGAAAGAGGAGAGTGAAAAAGTAGGCTTAGAACTCAATATTCAGAAAACTAAGATCATGGCATCTAGTCCCATCACTTCATGGCAAATAGATGGGGAAACAATGGAAACAGGCTTTATTTTTTTGGGCTCCAAAATCACTGCAGATGGTGACTGCAGCCATGAAATTAAAAGATGCTTGCTTCTTGGAAGAAAAGCTATGACCAGCCTAGACAGCAGAGTAAAAAGCAGAGACATTACTTTGCCAACAAAGGTCCATCTAGTCAAAGCTATGGTTTTCCTAGTAGTCATGTATGGATGTGAGTGTTGGACTGTAAAGAAAGCTGAGTGCCGAAGAACTGATGCTTTTGAACTGTGGTGTTGGAGAAGATTCTTGAGAGTCCCTTGGACTGCAAGAAGATCCAGCCAGTCCATCCTAAAGGAAATCAGTCCTGAATATTCATTGGGAGGACTGATGCTGAAGCTGAAGCTCCCTACTTTGGCCACCTGATGTGAAAAACTGACTCATTGGAAAAGACCCTGATGCTAGGAAAAGTTGAAGGCAGGAGGAGAAGGGGATGACAGAAGATGGATGGTTGGATGGCATGACCGACTTGATGGACATGTTTGAGTGAGCAAGCTCCGGGAGTTGGTGATGGACAGGGAATCTGGCGTACTGCAGCCCATGGGGTTGCAAAGAGTTGGACACAATTGAGTGACTGAACTGATGGTTCATGTGCTTACTGTTACTAGAATGTCATTGCTTTTATGTCCTAGTGAATACAGCTAAGAAGCAGATATGTATAAGAAAAAGATAAGTAGATACATCTATATGTATGTTTCCCTCTCTCTCTATGCTGCTGCTGCTAAGTCACTTCAGTCGTGTCCGACTCTGTGTGACCCCATAGACAGCCCACCAGGCTCTCCCATCCCTGGGATTCTCCAGGCAAGAACACTGGAGTGGGCTGCCATTTCCTTCTCCAATGCATGAAAGTGAAAAGTGAAAGTGAAGACTCAGTCGTGACCCCATGGACCGCAGCCCACCAGGCTCCTCTGTCCGTGGGATTTTCCACGCCAGAGTACTGGAGTGGGGTGCCATTGCCTTCTCTGTCTCTCTCTCTAGCTATATATTTATATAAATACACACATACCCATATAATTAAGTGTATGTGTGCATATATTTACACATATATCTACATTCCCCTGCAAACATCTATGTCTATCTCTATTAAAACCATAAACACTATATATATTAAAAATCAAGATTTCTTTCAGATATATCTAATTCCAGTTTAGTACCACAGGATTTATTCTGTCCTTCCCACTTTGCATATTTCTAACTCCTTCTTTGACTGTGAGAAGCTGTCTGTGACTATTCAAAATATATTTACTTATTTGCTCAGTCCTAGAATACAGATAGACTAGTTTTAGAATTTTTAGCTCAAACCTCTGTGAAAAAAGCCTAGGAGTTAGGGCTTAATGTTTATTTAACATTCTGAGGATATATGAGACAAAATACACTATACTCAAAAGTGAACTGGGTTAGTTATCCACACCCTCCCCCCACTTCATGTGGCTGTGTTTTTCATTTGTTGCACATTCTGTACATTTCTTTTTAAAAAATCCCATTCTTGTTTTGCATGTGTATATATGTGTAGTGAAACATTAACATGCTTCCAAATCAAAGTTGTACAAAACTATATATTTGGAGTAGTGTTAGTCCTTTTGTTGTATGAAATTTGTCTTCTGGTAAATTTCCTAAGGAGATGTAAGGGTACAGAATTTCATAAACTGTCTAATGTTTAAACACTTTTTCTGTGGCTTTTTTATAGTTGAAGGATAACTTGGCAAGACATAGAAAGCCTTGCTTCTCACTTTCTTTCCGGTAGTTTTTGAAAATGATCCTCCATTGTTTTCTTGCTTTGATGATTTTGAGAAGACTGATGCTAGTCTAATTCTCTTGCCCATGTAAATTATTTGATCATTTTTCTTGGAGGTCTTGAGGAATTTATCTTTATTATCTTTATAGCATTAGTAGAGTGTCTTATAGGTAAATTTTCTCTAGTGTCTGGTGATCCTTTTTTATATGTGTATTCAAATCTTTTTTTTCTATAAAGTTTTCTTGTATCATAGTTTTACGTGTTAGTGTTTTTTCACTGTTTTATCTTCTTTAAGAACTCCAATTACACATAAATTGGATCTTTGCTTGTTTTCCATTTCAGCCACTTTGTCTCTGCCCTTTTATTCTTCTTTACTTCGTTTTTATGTTCTTGGGTATTTTCTTGCTTTTCTTCAGTTTCAAGTTTTCATTTGAATCTGGCAGTTGTTCTGTGCTGGTTGCTAGCTCCCTTCTTTTTTCTCTGTACTGACGCCCAAACTGCCCTTGCTCTGTGTGAAGGTTTGCATGGGAGATAGCTCACTGGGACTTAGTGTTTATTTTTTTCCTTATAAGTAATTCAAAGTTTAAATGTTTTTTGTGTTCTAGTTATGAAGATGTGTGGTTTGTATACTTTTATTTGTTCTTCTTTACTGATGTTTCAGCTTTACATGATTGCTATTACATCAGCAAGATGATACCCAGGATGAAAAGAGTGTTTTTATTTATTAATCTAATTTAAGAAAGTCATATAAGTAATAAGTATAACTAATAAAAACATTCAAACAATATATAAGGATGTATGAAAATGAAAATTAAAAGACAGTTTTCCTTGCTCTTCCCTAGATTTGTTAAGTATGTGATTTTTAAAATTATTATTAAAGTTTATATCACTTACATTCTTTTCTGCACTTGATCTTAGCCAAAAGCCTGAGAAGTGATATATTCTTTTCTGAATGTAATGAATAAGTAGCTTGAAAATGTACTCTGTATTTTTTTTCAATAACTGCTTATAGAAATTAAAAATAAAAGCATTTTGAATATGATATTATTCATTTGTGGAACAAATAGAGTGCCCTGTTTTCTTCTTCTTTCCTTACTCCTTCCTGTCTATACTAGTTAAGCAGGAGGAACAACCTTGCTTATAGGGATCAGGTTTATAGATAATTTTAAAATTAGGAAAAAAAAATTAGGAAAACATGGCTATTAGAATAGAATTTCAAAAGAAAGATATATCTTGTGTTTAAATTTGTTTTAAATATTTGATGATTCTTGAGATATGTGTGCTTTCCTGTTGTTTAGAAAGAATATGTCAAAATTCACTATCAGAAATGTGTATCCATACGTTTCCCTTTAAACTCTTCTCATGGGTTACTTTTTCCTGATAGTGTACTTTTCCCAACACTGGTGCTCGTATCATGATGTTCATTGGTGGTCCAGCCACGCAGGGGCCTGGAATGGTGGTTGGAGATGAATTGAAGACACCCATAAGGTCATGGCATGACATTGAAAAAGACAATGCCAAATATGTCAAAAAGGGAACTAAGGTAAGTTTGATTTTTCAGTCTTTTTGCCTTATCAGAAAAACTCATTTGATGAAGGAGGAGGAATATAATTACTTGATGATAAATCCGATATTGTGATGATCCTACAGCTGCCATTCAGAATTAGAGAAATAGTCTTTTTTTCCTTGGTAACTTAGGGTATTTTTTTTTCTGGTTTTAAATATTTAAAAACTTAATTTTGTTGTTTAGTTGCTCAGTTGTGTCCGACTCTTTGCAACCCCATGGACTGCAGCACGCCAGGCCTCCCTGTCTGTCACCAGCTCCTGGAGTTCACTCAAACTCATGTCCATTGAGTCAGTGATGCCATCTGACCATCTCATCCTCTGTTGTCCCCTTCTCCTCCTGTCTTCAATCTTTCCCCGCATCAGGGTCTTTTTTTAATGAGTCAGATCTTCGCATCAGATGGCCGAAGTATTAAAAACTTTAAAAATTTAATATTTTTAAATTAAATTTAAATATTAACTTTTTAATTAAAAACTTAATAGTGGATACCAGTAGGTGTCTCTTTAAAAATTAATCCTGGGAGAAAACCTGTGTGTCTTTTTAATATTCATGTTAAAGAATGTCTTTCCCATAAGGAAGAATTTCTTAAATTTTCCTAATTCTCATTTCAAAGAGGCTGCCCTTTAGATGTGAATATTATTCATAATTTGAATAGTCCATCATTTTCTCATAAGTTGTTCTCTGTTCATGAAACTTCAATTTTACCTGAGTTTCTGTCAGTACAGTTTTAACTACTTTTGATTCTTGACACCCTTGTATTGGTTCTGCTTGTTAATTCCCAACCATCCCCCTTTTAAAAAAATTCTCTAAAGTTTACAATTTTAGCTTAGTTGTGCTGTTTTGTCTCATGTTTCTTTTTGGTAGTCATTATTCAATTTTTAGTGTGTAGTTAATAACAGATAATTTTTGTTACTATTAATGTGTACTATTTTCCTGACACCTAATTTCCCTTTTGAGCTTGGAATATTTCTTAGAGCTACAAAAAAAGTTTTATATTTGTTTATCTTAACGCTTTTGTTATTGTCTCTCTATTTTTGATGTTACTTGGGTATAGATTTAGCCAAGAAAAAGTTCTGTGTTGATTCTTCTATTATTTTTATGTATGAAGAGCAAGATGTTCACTATGCTTTTCTTCAAGGTTAACTTGATTGAGGAGTTTAGAAAGAATAGCAGTTAAACTAAAGAAAGTGCCAGACTTACTAGAATTTATTGTATTATTTTATGAGACATTATAGAAAGTTAAATTCGACAAATCCCATTTAAATTATTGTGGACTCTGAACATTTCTTAGATCATCTTGATCTATTAATGGTGAAAGTGTTATAGGATGATGACGTTTGTACATTACTCTGATTTGATCTTAAAAATTCTGTTGTAGCATTTCGAAGCGTTGGCTAATCGTGCTGCTACCACTGGTCATGTTATTGATATCTATGCATGCGCATTAGATCAGACAGGTCTCCTGGAGATGAAATGCTGTCCTAACCTTACTGGGTATGTATTCACATTTTTATAAGTTTTGCAATTATAAACTAATAATGAGAGTTTACGAACATAAACCAGTGACAATTTTGGAAAAATTAACCGAGTCATCATCCTGCCACTCTAGGGCAACAGCTGTTAAGTTTTTTATACTCCTTTCAGTGATGCTCACTAAATTTTTTCTAAAATACAGTTAAAAAGGCACAAGTTCTGTTTGAAAAGCTCATCTTGATACTCTTAAGTCATTGTTGTATTTTATTACTTTAGTGGCTTTTGTGAAATTTAGTTAACATACCATAAAATTTACCTATTTAAAGCATATAATTTATTTTACTTTCTTTTGGCTGTGCCGCATGGCATGTGGCATGTGGGATCTTAGTTCCCCGACCAGGGATTAAACCAGTGCCCCCTGCATTGGGAGCACAGAGTCTTAACCACTGGACAGCCATGGACGTCCCTAAGCATATAATTTACTTTTTTAGTATATTCTAACTGTCACCATAATTTAGTTTTAGGACATTTACATCATCCCAGCAAGAGACTGTGTACCCATTAGCAGTCACTGTCTATTTCTCCTTCCTTCCCCTCCCCTTTCAGCCTGGACAACCACTGAACTACTTTCTGTCTCTATAGATTTGCCTATTCTTGACATTAGGGGGAAGCCATTTTGTCCTTCACCATTAAGAATAACATTAGCTGTGGGTTTTGTAGATGCTTTTATCAGGTTGAATATGTTCCTATCCCTAGTTTGTTGGATTTTACTTTGAGTGAGGTGGGAAGTCATTAGTGAGTTTTCAGGAGAGGAGTGATATGATTTGACTAAATGTTTTAAAAGGGTCATTGATTTCAGTTGTCTTCAGCAGTGAGATACAGGAATAGCAAGTGGTGGTATCACAGGTGGTGAGACATGGTTGGATTTGGGATATATTTACAAGGTAGAAGATTTGCTGATAGATTGGATCTGGGGTTTGAGAAAAGCAAATGAGTCTAGAAGGATTGTGCTGTTCTTTATTGAAATGGATACGACTGGGAGGAACAGTTGGGGAGAAGATTAGGAGTTCAGTTCTGAATGTGTTTGGTTTAATATGCCAGTAGACATCCATTGGAGGAGTTGAGTAGGCAGTTGGATATTAGAACCTGGAAGGCAGAAGATAGGTCTGGATTTATATCTGTAGATATAAATGTGGGAGTTGCCGGAATATTACAGGTTTTTTTAAAGTAGTAAAAGTGGATGAGATTATAAGATTGTGTAATTTATCACCGTGAAGGTCATTGGTGACTTTCCTAAGAGCGTTGAAAATTGAATTAGAATGAATAAGAAAAGGAACAGGAGAGGGGATTGCGAGTAGCTGGTATAGACCAGAATGTCTCAGACTTCCATTTCACATTTACACGTCAGAAGGATATCTTGGTAAAATGCAGATTCTGGGTTTAGTATGCATAGGATGGGACTTAAAATTCTGCTTTTCAAACAAGACCCTTGGTGATGCTAATGTTGATGGATCAAGGGCCACACTGACTAGGAAAGGTATAGACAGCTTTTGCATAAAAGTTTGTTGTAAAAGGGAGCAGATAATAGGGTGCAGTATATGTTGCCATTAATTTAGGATGCTTAACTAGGTGTAGTGATAACATAGATCATTATAGATGGTATGTTTACAAAAGTAGAAAATCTGAAAGAATGTACATGCCAACTGTAAAATCAGTATGTTAGGTTGTCAAGACTTCTAAATCAGGGTCAGTGTACAAGCTTCAATTATATTTTTGTATACCAGTAACAAATACAGTAGACCCTTGAACACCATGAATTTGAACTGCACAGGCCCATTTATATGTGGATATTTTTTCAGTAAATATACACTGAATTACTACACCATCCTTAGTTGGTTGAATTTGGGGATGTGGAACCGTGGATACAAAGGGGTAACTAAAAAGTTTTACATAGGTTTTTGACTGAGCATAAGGGTCTGTGTCTGTCCCAACTCTGGGTTGTTCAAGAGTCAACAATAAAGAGCAAACAAAATTTAACAACATACGATCTATGATAGCATCAGAGATGACATAAATTAGGACTTTAGCAAAAAAATAAAATTACTATTGAGTACTTCTCTGGTAGTTCAGTGGCTAAGACTCCATACTTCCAATGTAAGGGGTCTGATTTCAATCCCTGGTCCCGGAATAAGATCCTGCATGCCTCAGTGAAGACCTGGCACAGCCAAATAAATAAATACAATCTCATAAAAAAAATTACTGTTGATTAATTATACCACATCAGTTTTATTCTTTTGCCTAATTTAATTTTTGATTGTTTTTATTATTTAAAACTGCTCAAAATGTTTTTATTATTTAAAAACTATACAAAATGTTTATAAATGTTTGTACTCATGTTGTTTATGAGTATATGTGCCCTCTTTTAATTTTTTATTAAAATTTTTTTTAATCCCCCATTTAATGTAAACAGAAATTTTACATGCCTTCCCCTACTTTGGGCTTCCCTGGTGGCTCAGAGGGTTAAGCATCTGCCTGCAATGCAGGAGAGTGGGGTTCGATCCCTGGGTTGGGAAGATCCCCTGGAGAAGGAAATGGCACCCCACTCCGGTATTCTTGCCTGGAGAATCCCATGGACAGAGGAGCCTAGTGGGCTACAGTCCAGGGGTCACAAAGAGTCGGACACGACTGAGCGACTTCACTTTCCCTTAATTTGCATTTTTTCCTACTTTGCATTTTTTACTCACATCCTGGAAATAGATTTATACAGTTGACTCTTGAACAGTTTGAGGATTAGGGGAACTGACCCTTTGCGTAGTGGAAAGTCTGAATATAATTTATAGCTGGCCCTTTGTTATCTGTGGTTCTTCCATATTTGCAGTTCTACATTCTCAGATTTAACTCTCAGTGGATAGTATGGTTCTGTGTATTTACTACTGAAAAAAAAAAAAAACACGTGTAAGTGAACGCATGCAGTTCAAAACCTGTGTTGTTTAAGGATCAATTGTATATTACTCCACTGTGTGGATATACTGTATTTTATTCAGCTAGTTCAGCAGATGATCATCTGAATT
The DNA here is from genome assembly GCF_014754425.2 of Oryx dammah. NCBI lineage: Eukaryota > Metazoa > Chordata > Mammalia > Artiodactyla > Bovidae > Oryx > Oryx dammah. The sequence continues at coordinate 20,463,011 of NW_024070200.1, forward strand.
ATTTCTAATCTTTTATTACTGTAAAAATACTTAACTGAATAGACTTGTGCCTATATTTTGCTTTTTGGTTTTGTTGGCCCAGTGATCTTTGGGATGGATTCCTAATAGTGTGTTTGCTGGATTAAAGAGAAAATACATATTTAATTTTGTTATATACTGTCACATTCCCTTGCGTTGGGGTTGCACCATTTTCCATTCCCATCAGCAATTATGAAAGTGCCTACTTTACCCACAGTCTCCTCAACAGAATACATTGTCAGACTGCTTTGCTGATTTATTAGGGTGGAAATGGCATCTCAGATAGTTTCTATTTGACAATTAATGTTTTTTTAAAACTTAAATTTACAGAAGTACATGGTTATGGAAAACAAATTAACAGTATTTAAGTGCATAAAGTGAAAATGCTCCCAAAGTATCCCTGTATTCTTATTATTGTGTATAATACTGTTAAGTTTGCTGTGACACACAGAGACAAATACGTGTGTATACACATACACATGTAGATGTTTGTTTTTAAAAATGAGAATGCCTGCCATTAACTCAGCTGTCTTCACTAGCAGGGAGAACTGGGTAACTGGGGTAGGAGAGACACATATGTTCAGTTCAGTTCAGTCGCACAGTCGTGTCCTACTCTTTGCGACCCCATGAACCAGAGCACGCCAGCCCTCCCTGTCCATCACCAACTCCTGGAGTCCATCCAAACTCATGTCCATCAAGTCGGTGATGCCATCCAAGCATCTTTTCCTGTCATCCCCTTCTCCTCCTGCCCTCAATCTTTCCCAGCATCAGGGTCTTTTCAAATGTGTCAGCTCTCCACATCAGGTGCCAAAGGATTGGAGTTTCAGCTTCAACCTCAGTCCTTCCAATGAACACCCAGGACTGATCTCCTTTAGGATGACTGGTGGGATCTCCTTGCAGTCCAAGGGACTCTCAAGAGTCTTCTCCAACACCACAGTTCAAAAGCATCAATTCTTTGGTGCTCAGCTTTCTTTATAGTCCAGCTCTCACATCCAACACATGTTACTGTGTACCTATTTTTGCTTTCTGAATTTTGTAATGTATGATGTATAACCTATTTAAAAAAGATTTTTAAAAAATTACTGAGGACAAATACAAGTGTTAGGGGCACTCAGGTACCCTCAGAATTGAGATTATTGTGGGGTAGGAATATTTTCATATAATTGAGTTTTTGAAATTAATGTTAATAAACACATTTGAGGAAATATCTTTAAAATGTTGTTAGTAGTGTTGAGAAATAATTTGCTTTTCTGGTTTTACCACATGGACCCAAGTACTAGCATCACATTGTTTCTTGTTCTTTTCATGCAGAGGATACATGGTAATGGGCGACTCTTTCAACACTTCTTTATTCAAGCAGACCTTTCAAAGAGTTTTTACCAAAGATATGCATGGGCAGTTTAAAATGGGCTTTGGTGGTACATTAGAAATAAAGGTAAGAGCTAAAGCTTGACATGTGTGGTATGTTACCAAGAGAGAAATTTGTAGGCTTGATCATAATTTTAAAATACCATCAGTCAACTTCAATATATACTTTAAAAATAGTGGTTATTTTATATTGAAACTTGGAGTTAGAGATTTTATTTACCGTAATACTGTTCATTATGAAACATATAATGAAATTTTACTTGAGTATCCATAGATAATTGTTAAAACAAGAAAAAATCATGTAAATAAAATTTCCTTTGACTCCATTTTTTGTTTATATAGGGTTTAACTTTTTAAGGCTAGATATACCTTGTTTTATTGTGCTTTGCAGGTACTATGTTTTTTACAAGTTGAGGATTTGTGGCAACCCTGTGTGGAGCAAGTCTGTTAGCACCATTTTTCCACCAGCATTTGCTTATTTTATGTCTCTGTCACATTTTGGTTATTCTCACAATATTTGAAACCTTTTCATTATTATTGCATTTGTCATCTGTGATTTTTGATGTTACCATTAATACCATAATTGTTTTGGGCCACCATGGACCATGCCCATTTAAGACAGTGAACTTAATCAGCAAGTGTATATGTTCTGATTACTCCATCTGTCTCTCTCCCTCTTCTCAGGCCTTCCCATTCCCTGAGACACAATAATATTTTAAATGAGGTCAATTAATTACCATACAGTGGCCTTTAAAGTGTTCAAGTGAAAGAAAGAGTCCCACATCTCTCACTTTAAATCAAAAGCTTACTGAGGAAGCATGTCAAAAGCCAAGACAGGCCAAAAGCTAGGCTTCTTGGCACCAAACATTTAGCCAAGTTATGAAGGCAAAGGAAAAGTTCTTGAAGGAAATTAAAAGTACATGAATGATAGCAAAAAGAAAGTGAAATAGCCTGATTGTGGATATTTTTAGTGTCCTGGGTAGAGGATAAAACCTGCTATAACATTCCCTTGGGCCAGATCCTAACCTCGAGCAGGCCCTAACTCTCTTCAATTCTTGGAAGGCTGAGAGAGGTGAGGAAGGTGCAGAGGAAAAATCTGAAGCTAGCACAGAGTTGGTTCATAAGGTTTAAGGAAAGTATGAAAGTGCAAGGGAAGCAGCAAGTGGTGATGTAGAAGCTGCAGGAAAATTATCCAGAAGATCTAGCTAAGATAGTTGATGCTGCTGCTGCTGCTAAGTCACTTCAGTCGTGTCCGACTCTGTGTGACCCCATAGACGGCAGCCCACCAGGCTCCCCTATCCCTGGGATTCTCCAGGCAAGAACACTGGAGTGGGTTGCCATTGCCTTCTCCAATGCATGAAAGTGAAAAGTGAAAGGGAAGTCAGTCATGTCCGACTCTTTGCGACCCCATGGACCGCAGCCTACCAGGCTTCTCTGTCCATGGGATTTTCCAGGCAAGAGTACTGGAGTGGGGTGCCATCGCCTTCTCCGAGATAGTTGATGAAGGTAGCTAATTAAAACAAGTTTTCAATGTAGATGAAATGGTATTCTACAGGAAGAAAATGCCATTGAGAACTTTCATAGCTGGAGAGAAGTCAGTATCTGGCTTCAAAGGACAGTCTTGACTCTCTTGTTAGGAGCTAATGCAGTTGGTGACTTTAAGTTGAATTAAGATTCATATACCATTTCTGAAAATCCTTGGACCCTTAAGAATCTTCTCTCCATGCTCTTTAAGTGGAACAGCATAGCCTGGATGATAGCATATCTGTTTATCACGTTTACTGAATATTTTGAACCCACTGTTGAGACCTACTGCTCAGAAAAAAAAGATTCTCTTTTAAATACTACTGCTCACTGAAAATGCACCTGGTACTCCAAGAGCTCTGATATAGATGGACAGTGAGATTCATGTTGTACTCATGCCTGCTAACCCAGTGTCTGTTATACAGCCCATGGATCAAGGAGTAATTTCAACTTTCAAGTCATATTTTTTAAGAAATATGTTTCATAAGGTCATGGCTGCCATTCATTTGATGAATCTTGGCAGAGAATTCACCATTCTAGATGCCATTAAGAACATAATGTGATTTGTGGAAAGAGGTAAAAAATATCAGCCTTAACAGGCATTTGAAAGAAGTTTCAAGCCTCATGGGTCTCTGAGGGGTTCAAGACTTCAGTGGAGGAAGTACTTATAGATATAGTGGAAACAACTAGGGAACTAGAATTAGAAGTGGGGAATTAGAGCCAACTAGAATCAGAGCCTGGGGACTTCTCTGGTTGTCCAGTGGCTGAGACTGTGCTCCCAATGCAGGGGGCCTAGGTTCCATCCCTGGTCAAGGAACTAGATCCCACATGCCACAAATAGGAGTTCATATGTTGCAACTGAAAGAAGCCACGTGCCACAACTAAAAGATCCTGCACGCTGCAGTAAAGATTAAAGATCCTGTGGGCTGCAACTAGGACCTGGCACAGCGAAATAAATAAATACTTAAAATGAAGCCTGAAGATGTGACTGAATTGCCACAGTCTCATGATGAAACTTGAATGGAGAGGAGTTTCTTCTTCAGAATGAGCAAAGAAAGTGGGGTTTCTTGAAATAGAATCTACTGGTGAAAATACTGTATAGATTGTTGAAATGACCACAAAGGATTTAAAGTATTATATAAACTTAGTTGATGAAGCAGTGACACAGTTTGAGAGGACTCACTCCAATTTTGAAAGCGGTTCAATTAATGGGTAAAATGCTGTCCAACAGTGTTGCATTCTACAGAGAAATTGCTTGTGAAAAGAAGAGTCATTTGATGCAGCAAACTTCATTGTTGTCTTATTTTAAGAAATTGCCTCATGTATCCAGAAATTTCTCATTCAAAGAGATGCTAATGTGGAGCCCATCAATATGGAGGGCTGACTGTATATTCTTATTTTGCAGACCTCAAGGGAAATAAAGATTTCAGGAGCTATTGGACCCTGTGTGTCTCTCAATTCCAAAGGACCCTGTGTGTCTGAAAATGTAAGTCATGACCTTTTTTTCTAAAAAGAAAATCATTAATTCTCAGGGCAGATCCAATAGAGACCTGGGGTGGCAGTATGTAGCATTCCTTTCAAAATGACTGTGTGGGTGCTTTTCAGTAGAACGTGCTTCAGCTTCCATTGGTGTACCTCTGTTTGTGGTTGTTCTTTCCACATACTACTTTTCCCATCCGTCCCTAAATTAGAACTTTTGCACTGTCACTAGTCTTCTATTTTTCATGCCTAAGTTATTCCTTACCCCATTGTGCCTGGGGGGAAAAAAGCAACTATTATGATTTGGAAAGTGGGAGATTTCTGAAAGTCAAAATTAATCCCCCCATTTTTTTCATTAGAGATTCCATTGGAGTAATTAAATGAAAGATTTTGAAAGTGAAAGTCACTCAGTTGTGTCTGACTCTTTGCGACCCCAGGCACTATACAGTCCCTGGAATTCTCCAGGCCAGAATACTGGAGTGGGTAGCCTTTCCCTTCTCCAGGGGATCTTCCCAACTCAGGGTTCTAACTCAGATCTCCCATATTGCAGGCAAATTCTTTACCAGCTAAGCCACAAGCTGAATTAATTCCTTTCTTTACTATTATTCTATCTAGGAGATGTATAATGTGCTTTGAAATGGTAGAATCATATAGCTGTGAAGAAAATGATGCGATAAAATACAAAGTGTGCAATCATCTTTGAAATGACACTTTAAAAATTAATTAAGCAGTTTGCCTGGTAAAAATTTATATCTAAGATGTTTTCTTGGAAATTAGACTGCTTAAATTACACAGACACAGTTCTGATCCAAAGAACCTGTATTCATGTATGTGTATGTTAAATCACTATCTCTTTAAGTGGATTAAATCATTGGATAGAAGGATAATGTTAGTTGTAATTACTTCATTAAATTGAGTATACTTTTAATGTCTACAATATGAGGAACTTATGCTAATACTTTTACAATTTATTTAGCAAGGATTTGAATTAATTTTATTTGTGTGAAAACTGCTTAATTTTATTTCATGGCATGTTTATATGATCTTAAAAAATCATAGACATTTGACATTTATTGAATTAGTTTGAAACCTGAAGTAAATTTTTCTCACTGGTATTTTTTTCTACGTTTCCACCTTTATATATATATGCATATATATCTCTGTGTGTGTGTGTGTGTGTGTATAAATAGGTAAGTGTTAGTCACTTAGTCATGCCCGACTCTTTGCGACCCCATGGACTGCAGCACACCAGGCTCCTGTGTCCATGAGATTTTCCAGGCAAGGATACTGGAGTGTGTTGCCATTTCCTTCTCCAGGGGATCTTCCCAACCCAGTGATCGAACCCTGGTCTCCTGCACTGCAGGTAGATTCTTTACCAACTAAGCTACAAAGGAAGCCGGTATATATATATATAGTGGTAAATTGAAGAAGGCAATGGCAACCCACTCCAGTACTCTTGCCTGGAAATTCCCATGGGTGGAGGAGCCTGGTAGGCTGCAGTCCATGGGGTCGCTAAGAGTCGGACAGGACTGAGCAACTTCACTTTCACTTTTCACTTTCACGCATTGGAGAAGGCATTGGCAACCCACTCCAGTGTTCTTGCCTGGAGAATCCCAGGGATGGAGGAGCCTGGTGGGCTGCCATCTATGGGGTCGCACAGAGTTGGACACGACTGAAGTGACTTAGCAGCAGCAGCAGCAGTGGTAAATTCCCACCCCAGTACTCTTCCCTGGAGAATCCCATGGACAGAGGAGTCTGGCAGGCTACAGTCCATGGGGTCGCAAGAGTCGGACACGACTTATTGACTAAACCACCACCACCACCACCAGAGATAAATTATATTCTCTAGCTTTCAAATATGCTGTTTGATTTTTACAGGAGATAGGAACAGGTGGCACTTGTCAGTGGAAGATATGTGGCCTCAGTCCCACTACAACCTTAGCCATATATTTTGAAGTTGTCAATCAGGTATGACTTTTATATTTGAATATTGAAGTGTATATTTGAAAACATAATTTAGGCCATGAGTATTTCCAGAGCTATGACCAAAAGATTATTCTGTTTTGAAATTTTTCTTTGTCATTTTCTATTTCTCAAGGCTACACTCCTTGTTGAGAGGACATACTGTATAATAAGAGACGTCAGGGAGAGCTGCAAATACCCAACCTTGGGGAACCCAGCTTTTAGTCTTTTGTTTTAAAACTGTAGCATAAATAAAATCTTAAATTCTTTTCTAGTTATGCATTTTTGTAGGTAGGTATCTAGTTCCTCCTAGGTGTCGCAAGGTATATACTGATATTTATAGAAAAAGATTGGAAGGTAAAAGATGTCAATATTTGGAAAGATATTTTGTTCTGCTGCAGGAGAACATTATCATATTAAAGAATGATATAACATATAAATATTGATTACCAGTAGTTATTGGGCATATAATGAACTATGAAGTATTAGTAGTGAGCCTGCCTAAAATAGATGCAGTGTTTTTTTTTTTAACTATTAAAATTTGTGAAAAAGATAGTGGTTCTTATTGACAGACAGTAACAACAACCACAAAGCAAGAATGTCTGTTGTCAAAGGGCATGAAGAAAGTTTCCCTTTTGACCGTCTTGTTTCTTTCTGAGGATTATTATCATATATTACTGTTGGTCTCTTCTCATTAATGGTTTTCTGTTGGTCATCTGTTCATCATGTGATTATTTTCCTAAAATCTCTGTTTTCATCTTATGTACCTAGGGGAGGAGAACTTAGCTCAAGTTCTCTTTCTTTTATTGAATTGTAGTGAATTTAAAATGTTGTGTTAGTTTCAGGTGTACAGCAAAGTTATACATGTATATTTTTCTATTCTTTTTCAGATTCTTTTCCCTTATAGGTTATTTCAAAATATTGAGTATAGTTCCCTGTGCTATACAGTAGGTCCTTGTTGGTTATCTGTTTTATATATAGTAGTCTGTCTATGTTATTCCCCAAATCCTAATCCCCCACCCCCACCTTCCCCTTTGGTAACCATAAATTTGTTTTCTATGTCTGTGAATTTATTTCTGTTTTGTAAATAAGTTCATTTGTATCTTTTTTTTAGATTCTACATATAAATGATATCATATGATATACATGTTTCTCTGCCTCTCTTACTCAGTATGGTTATATCTCAGTCCATCCATATTGCTTTAAAGGCATTATTTCATTCTTTTTTATGTTAGTTCCATTTCTTTTTATCCAGTTACTGTTAGGCAGAATTGCCTCACATATGCTTTTTTTTTATCTTTTAATTTCTTTATCCTTCTCCCTTCATTTTGCTTTTTCATGTTTCTCCGAATTGTATATTACTTGAAATTGGTTTACTGGCTTGACTCAATCCCCTCTTATCCTTCATAATTTTTCTCCTCTCCCCAATATATTTCTCTTTCATGTGGCAAATCACCATTGTTCTGTATGCCCTTGAAATAAGCATCCTTCTGATAGATTTTAGAATGAATTGTTAGTGCTAGGATATGCAATCCATGAGTATATGACAACATTGTAATAGACTTTGCTTAGATTCTGCTCTTTTATTTTTATGCAGCATAATGCTCCAATTCCTCAAGGAGGGCGTGGTGCAATCCAGTTTGTGACTCAGTATCAGCATTCAAGTGGGCAGAGACGTATACGAGTGACCACCATTGCTAGGAAGTAAGTTGTATTTGTTAGAGATTTAATCTATGTGTCATGCTCCCAAAACTGGCTTCCTATTTTGAATGACATTTTGGAATGAAGTTAGTCTGGAAAGGATTCTTAGATGAGGTGAGTCTAGATGTGAACAGGCTTTTGGTCTATTTTTGTTTGTCTTGGACTTGATTGTCTGGCTAGGAAGTGTTGGTCAGTATAAACTTAACCTGATCTAGGTATGGTTTAGAAAATGCACACTGAAGGAAATAGCTCTCCTTTTATTGAAATGTGTTTAAATTCCAGCTTCATTTCTGAAAACATGAGACTATTTTGGTGAGTGATGGACACAGCCTAATGTTTCAACAGAGTGTTGTGTTAGATGGCCTGTTAAATAGTAGAGGGCAATATGTAGAGAGATGAGATATATTGTCCTGCTATAACTTTGCTCTGACTTAAAATCTTGAATGAATGTTAAGGGAATATATTATTCTTTTGAAGAAAATGTGCCAATTGAGCTTTCCTTTATGTTTGTTCAGATTTCATACTACAAATTTTGAAGTATTGATTCTTGGCAAATAGGTCAATTTATTTATGCCCCCTCAACATATACACTGGAGAAGGAAATGGCAACCCACACCAGTGTTCTTGCCTGGAGAATCCCAGGGACAGAGGACCCTGGTGGACTGCTGTCTATGGGGGTGCACAGAGTTGGACACGACTGAAGTGACTTAGCAACATGTACACATCCCACCCCCACATGCATGTATAACTTAATTTGGAATTCAAAATATTTGCTTAAGGAAACAACTGAGCATGTCAAATTGAGGGATACTTTACAAAGCCATTGGCTTAGACACAACAAAAATGTCTTAGAAGGCAAAGAAACTGTTAGTAACTTGTCCAAATTAAAGGAGACGAAAGAGACGTTACAACTAAAGCCAGTATGCAATCCTGGATAAAATCCTGTCCGGAAAATTTTTGCTATAGGGACATTGTTGAGACAATTGGGGCAATTTGAATTTGATCTACATATCGGATAATAATATTTTATCTTTTTTTTTCCTTTAACCACGGACTTTACTGTTTGAATATTTGCAACTATTATTCTATAGTCAAATTTTAATTTCTTACAAAAGTCTGTATTCCATATTGCTAGGTCACTTCACTTTCCATTTTATGCCAAATATCCATCAAGAAATTCCCCAAATCCCAGTCTCCAGATTGTATGGTGGTGGTGGTGTTCATTTGCTAAGTTGTGTCCGACTCTTGGTGATGCCACGGACTATAGCCTGCCTGGTTCTTCTGTCCATGAGATTTCCCAGACAAGAATACTGAAGTTATATCAGTGTTTAATTTCATTAATTTTGTAACTGGAGCTGTATAAGGGAACTTTTTTATTCTTAGGAGATACACACTGAGGTGTTTAAGGAGAAGGTGATGTATCTGTCTTTAATTTACTCTCACAAAGTTTGGTAAAAGAAAAAGTGTGTGTGTATGAAGGAAGAGAGAATGGCAAAACAGAATGTTACAGTGATAACAATTGTTTAATCTAGGTGATGAATATATAGATCATTCTACTCATTGCTTTTATGTTTGAAATACTCTTAAAATGAAAAGTTTTATTTTTTTATTTTTTTTTTAATTTTATTTTTTTACTTTACAATACTGTATTGGTTTTGCCATACATAAAGAGGTTAATCTTTCAAGAGAAAGGGAACTTTTGTTGTAAGAAATTTTTCATGGATTTATAGATCTTCAAATTTTTTTTGCTTCTAATTTTTGAGGCTATTTGTAGAGAGATACCATATGTGTTTTGATGCCATTTATATCATTGTGCCTCACCAAAGCACCTGCTTCTTCAAATTAACTTATCCTGGCCATTTTCAATAATCGAGTCTTATTTTTTTCCCTTTATTTATTAGAAATATGACTTTAGGGGGCTGAGGCAAGTGCATTTGTTAAGTGAATAAACCATATGAAAGTAAAGGACTTAAGTTCCTGAGATACAGTCAAGTTATCCTGTGTTGTATAGAGAAAATAACTTTGATCTGGAAAGTTTGGTTTGAAACTACTGGTAAGAATCATAGTGAAAGAGTATTGAAAATACGGAAGACAGATTTTGCCATGTGAACAAACCCTTTAAACTTTAGGAATAAAATTTTAAATTTATGGTTAAATAACTTTTAAGTAGTAAATTTGTATGTGTTTGCTTGCTAATATATTTTTCACTGCTGAGCCGTTTTGTTTTCAGGAGAAAAATGTTTCAGCAAGTGAATATCACGGTCGTACAAGTTGGGGAAATTCCCATTTAAAACAACTTTGCTTTTGAGAATTCCTTGGTGTTCTAGTGGTCCTAACCATTGGTACTTCAACTGCTGTGGGCCCTGGTTCACTCCCTGGTTGGGGAACTAAGATTCTGCAAGCCCTGCTGCGTGGCCAAAAAAGCAACAGCTTTGTTTTTAGTTCTATGATATTTTTTTAGTTAAAAAGTAATTAAATTAAACTATTAGTATAATCACTAAGTATTTAAATTGCACTAAAAATAACCTTTAAAATTACCAGTTCTTATTCCTTTATTCATTCTCATTGTTTTCTGCTTCTCAGTATTTCATTACACTGAGATAATGGCTATAAGTCACCCGGAAAATATTAAACAATTATTTGTCTACTTGAAAAAAAATTAAAAGCAGAGGGAGAAAGGAGAAGAATTTGAGTGCTGCTGCCTGAGTTTTCTTGGGATCCCTTCTTAGAGCTCTGAGTCATGTAAAAGTGGTTCAGCTTTTCATGAAGCTATAAGTATTGCCAGAATTACTTTAGCAACAGGATCAGCTGAAGTATTAAAAAACTCTGCCTGTGAAATGTTAGACAAACAAACAAAAGCTATTGCTGGGTCTCCTTGTTATCAGCTTAACTGGATTAAATTTATAGAATAGGTGAGTTTAATAAATTGTGCTATTTTATATATAATAGCAAATGAATCACTTAGACTACAATTTTACTTATTATTTTTGATTGGTTTTAGTGTCATATGGAGAGAAAAGAATACATAATAATTTTAATTAGGTAATTTTTATTACTAATAATTTAATTAAAGACCAATGAGAAAAAATTCTGATACTTTATTCATTTTCCAGTTTAGGAAATTATAATTGTTTAGTCTGGGAGAAAATTTTATTTTTTGTGTTTCCATTTTTCTGTTTTTATAAGATTGAAGATTTTATAAGATTGAAGAAATGAATTTTTAAAGTCTGATGTGCCAACCCATGCCAGTTCAGTTCAGTTGCTCAGTCATGTCTGACTCTTTGCGACCCCATGGACTTCCAACTCTTTGCGAACCCATGGATTGCAGCACGCCAGGCCTCCCTGTCCATCACCAACCCCCGGAGTTTACTCAGATTCATGTCCATTCAGTCGGTGATGCCATCCAACCATCGCATCCTCTTTTGTTCCCTTTTCCTCCTGCTTTTAATCTTTCCCAGCATCAGGGTCTTTTCAGATGAGTCACTTCTTTGCATCAGGTGGCCAAAGTATTGGAGTTTCAGCTTCAACATCAGTCCTTCCAGTGAATATTCAGGACTGATTTCCTTTAGGATGGACTGGTTGGATCTCCTTGAAGTCCAAAGGACTCTCAAGAGTCTTTTCCAACACCACAGTTCAAAAGCATCAATTCATCGGCGTTCAGTGTTCTTTATAGTCCAACTCTCATATCCATACATGACTACTGGAAGAACCATAGCTTTGACTAGACAGACCTCTGTTGGCAAAGTAATGTCTCTGCTTTTTGATATGCTATCTAGGTTGGTCATAAGTTTTCTTCCAAGGAGTAAGCGTCTTTTAATTTCATGGCTGCCGTCATCATCTGCAGTGATTTTGAAGCCCCCCAAAATCAAGTCTGTCACTGTTTCCACTGTTTCTTCATCTATTTGCCATGAAGTGATGGGACCAGATGCCATGATCTTCATTTTCTGAATATTGAGCTTTAAGCCAACTTTTTCACTCTCCTCTTTCACTTTCGTCAGGAGGCTCTTTAATTCTTCACTTTCTGCCATAAGGGTGGTGTCATCTGCATATCTGAGGTTATTGATATTTCTCCCAGCAATCTTGATTCCAGCTTGTGTTTCTTGAGTCCAGCGTTTCTCATGATGTATTCTGCATGTAAGTTAAATAAGCACGGTGCCAATATAAAGCCTTGATGTACTCCTTTCCCGACTTGGAACCAATCTGTTGTTCCATGTCCAGTTCTAACTGTTGAATTTTCCATAGTTTGTTGTCATACCAACCCGTGTATCTGTGTGCATACGTACACACATACCTGTGCTGTTATTTTTATGTGTAACGATCTTAATGTTTTAAGGAATGTGTGTGGAAATCTACTGCTTCTGTGGGCACTAGTGGTCAAGAACTTGCCTGCTAGTGCAAGAGCGGTAAGGGACACAAGTTTCATCCATGGGTCAGGAACATCCCCAGGAGGAGGGCATTGCAACTCACTCCAGTATTCTTTCCTGGAGAACCCCATGGACAGAGAAGCCTGGCAGGCTGCTGTCCATGGGGTCACAAAGAGTTGGACAGGACTGAAGCACCTAGGCACATGTGGTTATTTTAGAGGATTTTATTAGGTTTGGATGTTTTTTTCTGAAGAACTGTGAGTACTATACTGAAACTACTATTAGTAATTTTTTAAACCTAATTTTTCTATGTAATATTGGAATTTTGAAATGTTGAAGTAATTTTCTGTATCTTTTAAATTTATATCTGTGTAATAGCTAACTAAGGTATCATGAACATAATAATTTAGCAGCAATTCTGTGTTTTCTTCTTGTTTTTAGCTGGGCAGATGCTCAAACTCAGATCCAAAACATTGCTGCATCTTTTGACCAGGAGGCAGCTGCCATTCTTATGGCTCGGCTGGCGATTTATAGAGCTGAAACTGAAGAAGGTCCAGATGTGCTTAGATGGCTAGACAGACAGCTCATTAGACTGGTAAGAAGTAAACATACTGTTCTAAATCGGTATGCATTTATTTATTATGGTCAGTGTTTTCTGATAATCTCTTTCAACGGTACTTGACAGTGTACCTGAAGGACTGTGTGAGGGACTACTGATCAAGTTGCTGAGAAAGGCCTGGTAATGAATAGTAGAGTTCATTGATCTCTTCCAGTAAATGAAAATGCCTTTCTTCCTTAAAATGAAGGAGTCACAATGATGTAACCTATTATTATTTGGGGGGACTGATACCAAATTAATTCCCAATTTAATTGCTGTATTTGTTTTTGCTGTATTTTTACATAGTTTCCTCCACTGCTGTGGTTTTAATTTTCTATTTTTATTTTAGTGGAAGTTTGAAGAGAAATTAATTAGGATATAAAAATTATACACATTAACATACAAAACATAGACAAGTCTTTATTATCTGTATCTAGGCTATCAAAGTATATGTTGGTAAAGTTGTTAAGAATGATAATTATACTTGGGCTTTAACATGTCAGGAACCCATTACTAGAATGCTTAGTTAAGTTCTGTTCTTAATGCTTCCTATTTACTCAGCAAATTCTGGCCTATAATTTCCTTGATAGTACTTCTTCAGTTCTTCCTTGAGTTTAGAAACTCAATTGAGAACTCTCTTTGCTAGGCTATCAAATTTCTGTTTTTAGCAGGAAGTTTTTGTGTTGTCTAAATTTTCATGTATATTTAAAACATTATTGAGGGAACTAGTCTTTGTTTAATAAAGTTAACCATTTTTGTAGCATCATCCAGTGCTTTCACTCTTTCACTTTTGAGGGCGTTTTTATGCTGGTACCTCTTTGTGAAGAAAGCAGTGTTATGACAACATCAGCCTGTCTTTTTTTGACAGGAGTCATAAAACCTCTCTTGGAGCAAACCATTAATTGGACACCATCAGTACAAATGCCAGCATATTTTCTCCAAGGTAGACTTTGGTTTCCATATAAGAAGGTCAAAGCATTAAATATGTTTTGCCCTTTGCTTGTTTAGGGCAGCAGAAAAGTCCTCTGGAATTTCACTGTTATTTAGCAACTTGGCATGACATTGGTGAAATCTGTTGACTTGTTTGCTTGATTAGGGAAGCTGTTATTTTTCAGCCAATTATACAAACCTCTTCAACATCATGTAACATGTCATGAATGCATTCATTTTTTATATTGTTTTACAATGGAACCTTTCTAATTTCTCAGACTTCATCTTATCCTAGCATTTTATTTACTCTAATTTTACATGGGGTCATTATTAGGTTCTTATCCACTGTGTGACTTAAATTTTTCTCTGAAATATCTTGTTTCCTGAGCTTTTTCACTGACTGTGACTATGTAATTTTAACAAATACTTTACTGCTTTGAGAATCTAAAAGCTGTTTGAAGTAATCAGCACATTTATTTGTCATATGGTTATGATTTGTAGTAAAGTACTTTTTCCGTTTTGCTGGAGCTATCACTGCTTTTGTAGGTTATGACATATGACACAAAATTGGATAACTTGGGTTATCAACTTGTGTAAAACCCACTGATAAGTAGCTTTCAATGTGAAGCTGGACTTTTTCTGGTATACTGGTAGGACCAGGCACTTTAGTTGTGCTGTTTTTAAGGACTGCTTCCATCATTACCATTTTCTTATAGAGGTTAGACTTTGACCCTTTGGGCCCATTTATGTGGCTGGCTTTGTGCATAACTAATAGCTGAATTAAAGACTAAAGTTCTTACAAGTGTTGTTATTTTCTCCAAGAAAATTGTGTTACTGTTGCTTTATTTGCCCAATCTTACTACTACTAAATAACTGAAACAGTGGATCTTTGATATACCTCTTTTTTGCTTCAGTTTTGTTTTTTTTTTCTCATTTGTGGTAGTGTTCTGGTTGGGTTGTAAATAAGAACTCCTCACAATTCCAGTAATTAATGCTAGGACATTTGAGTGTTCAATAAAAGTAACCCAAAGATTACAAATTTATGTATGTGTATATTACACAAAATTTATATTGTTATCTGCAGCATAGGCAATATTTATAAAAATAAGTTAATATGTATTTAACCTCTGGATGAAAAAGGACTTTAAATATGAAACATAATCAGGAGCCATAAATAAAAATATTAAAAGATTTGTTACATTCAAATGAAACAAAAGTCTGTGTGGTTAAAAATACCATTAGCACAATTTATTACCAACTTTATTACGTATATGGCAAAATGTGAAAATTTTCGTCTATTGCAAATCAGTAGTATTTGGGTAAAAGATAAGCAAAGATCATGGACAAGGAATTAGCAAAAGAAGGAATGCAGTGACCAATAAAAATGAAAATGAAAAACATGAAAAAGTTGCTGATCTCTTAATAAAATCAAATGATGTGTGACATGGCTTTTCTAAAGAATCTTTCAATGTGTTTGATGTTCTAGATCTCAAGTATATTTTATATTTTTGACCAGTGCTTCCAGGAGAACTTTTACAATGGCAGAAATGTTCTGTCGTCGGCACTGTCCATTATGGAACTACTGCCAACATGTGGCTCTTGAGTACTTGAAATATGGCTAGTGCAACTGAGAAGCTGGATTTTAATTTAATTTTAATTAATTTAAATTTATCTTAGCTAGTGGACAGTGAAAATTATTATCCTAATCTATAAGTTTTATCAGTGAAATGTTATTAGGGCGCATTGATGTCAGAAATACTCTTATTCCCAGATACCAAGATCTATTTTCTGAGGATTAGTGCTACAACTGCAGCTTTTTTATCCTTTGGATAGTTGTGGTTCTGAAATGATTTTTCCTTAAAGCCAAAAATGTGATCAAACCAATTATGCCTTTTATGTGTGCTTTATGGCACAGATAGCTATGTAAATGATTTAGTTGAACATTTTAGGCTACAAAAGCCCTGTACTACTTTCAGCAGTGAACCTTTTGTTATTTTTTGCTTGTTATTTTTGCCCTCGATCATATGCAAGTACTGATAGATGTTGCCAGGAAGCCGACCAGTTACATAAGTACTATAGAAACTTTTCAGGTCAGAGACTTTGCTGAAGAACAGAGAGGAAGCTCCCATTTACTGAGTGCTTAGTGTCAGCCATTGTGCTGCGCACTTTCTCCTGTGGATTATCTCAGTTATTTTGATGCCTTTTGTTATATTATCATGGAGGGTTTACTTCCCTATTGCTAGAGGATGTGTCTCCTTTATTGCCTTTTAGTTTCTGCCTTTGTGTTCTTTCTTTACTGGTTTACCTGTTGATCTTGATTTTCTTTTCCTCAGTAGCTCTTTCTTTTTGGCATTTTTCCAAGTGCATCCGACTTTATACCATCATTTTGCCTTTAGAGCCACTGTGGTGTCTTGACAGTACATTTTCCTGTCTGTAGACTGTTGTCTTTTTTAGGTAGGGTCTTAGGGGGCACATATTGAGCTTTTTGGGCCATCATTTGCTAGAGCTCTTCATTTGCTAGAGCTCTTCATTTGCTATCAGAGACACTTAGTTTAAAAAAATTCAAACACTTTTATGATGAGTTGTTCTGCACTGAAACAAATGTATTGTTTGCTTCCAAAATTAAAATTTCTGTCTTTTTTGGTAATCATTCTCTTGGTAAGTCTATAAATAATATCCCAGTTTTATTCTGAGTCAAATATCTGCCTCCTAAAGAGAATAACTTTTTAAAAATAGAAAACACATAGGCAGAAGTTTTAGCCCTGTGCCAGAGAACGTATTACTAACAAGTTTTATTTTATTTAGTGTCAGAAGTTTGGCGAGTATCACAAAGATGATCCAAGTTCCTTCAGATTTTCAGAAACTTTCTCCCTTTATCCACAGGTGAGTGGACAAAAGATCTGTGTTCTTAGTGTAGACAGTAGTGTTGGGTCTCACTTTTCCTGTTTTCTTTTATTACTCATCTTACAGGATTGCTCTTTTGGTTAGGTTTTAAGTTTTGAGATAGCTAAGAAAATAGTATTATGATTGAATAGTTAGTGAAAAGTAAGTAGTATTTTTATGATAACCTTGCATATAGCATCTATTTGTGGTGAGTAGAAATTTACACCAGAACCTTATTGGGGAGCACAATTTGGTATGAAGCAGATTAGCTTTCCATCTGATAAAAGGGATCTAACTAATTGCAGTACTGCCAAAAGGAAGTAATTTTAACAGTCTGCTAGGCTTATGGTATCGTTGCCTGAGGACAACTTTATGGAGACATCCCAGATAAACAGAAAAGAACCTTTATCTTACAGAACCTTTCTACTTGGATAGTAGAGTCTATCTGTCTGTTATTTTGGTAGATATTCTCAAATGTATAGGTTTATATGATGAGTAATAGAGATAATATTTATTCAACTGAGTATATACGAAGTGCAAGTAATTTAGAAGAATAAAGATGGTTGACATGGATTCTGTTTTCAAGGAGCTTTCATTTTGAAGGGTGAGATCTGTAATATATGTAAACAATGCAGAAAAGAAAGTGAGATTCAACACTACAAGAGAGACACAATATTTAAAGGAAACTTCAAAGAATCCTTCCAAATGGATTATTTGGTATATCTTTGTGGAACAAGTGGTATTTTATTTTAGCTTAACCTGGAGAGATGATTAATATTGAGATACGGAAATTCAAATTTTTGCTCCTCACATAAACTTTGTTTAAAGCTTCGACCTTCTTTTCAGAGATACTCTTTTTTTTTGAAAATATTTTATTGATCTGTAACCTAGAAACTCCATGTTTAGGAGGAGACTTCCCCAAGTCTCTGGTTGAGATTTTGGAGAATTAGAATAAGGCAGAGTCTACTTGTCTTAATGGAGAAGGGAATGGCTACCCACTCCAGTATTCTTGCCTGGAGAATTCCATGGACAGAGGAGCCTGGCAGGCTATATATGGTCCATGGTGTTGAAAAGATTCAGGCACAACTAAGTGACTGTCACTCACTCACTTGTCTTAAGGGAGGCAACCCTTTGTGTTTTGAGAATTCTTGGACCTCACTTCGTATCAGGGAATAGTAAGGGAATTGAGGGCATTCGTCTAAGTTATTCTTGTTTAGTTACTAAGTCATGTCCAACTCCTTTGTGACCCTGTGGATTGTAGCTGGCCAGACTCCTCTGTCCTTGGAATTCTCCAGGCAAGAATACTGGGTGGGTTGCCATTTCCTTCTCCAGGGGATCTTCCATCCCAGGGATTGAAACTGTGTCTCCTGCATTGGCAGGTGGATTCTTTACCACTGAGGCACCAGGGTAGCCCTTAGTCTAAAATATTTGACTTAGATCCAAACAAGGGGTTTTTGTCCCTAGTCTTGTTTTTCTTTTGAGTCATCTCTTTTACTTTTTAGTTGTTGTTGAGTTGCATTTTTAAGTAACTGATAAGTATCATGGGTAAGATTCTGAGAAATACAATTTAGAATGTTCTTATTGTAAATTGTTTTTTTGTATTAATAGTTGTAATAAAATGTGTTCATAGTAGTAAACTTCTGTTGCCATATTAAAATCAGTAAAAGCTATCTCGCATGTTTTATTTTGTAGTTTATGTTTCATTTAAGAAGATCTCCTTTCTTGCAAGTTTTCAACAATAGTCCTGATGAGAGTTCATATTATCGTCACCACTTTATGCGTCAAGACTTGACCCAGTCTCTCATCATGATTCAGCCTATTCTGTACGCTTATTCTTTTAGTGGACCACCAGAGGTAAGAGCAATGGCACCCCACTCCAGTACTCTTGCCTGGAATATCCCATGGGCAGAGGAGCCTGGTGGGCTGCAGTCCATGGGGTCGTGAAGAGTCGGACACGACTGAGCGACTTCACTTTCACTTTTCACTTTCATGCACTGGAGAAGGAAATGGCAACCCACTCCAGTGTTCTTGCCTGGAGAATCCCAGGGACGGCAGAACCTGGTGGGCTGCCGTCTATGGGGTCGCACAGAGTCGGACATGACTGAAGCGACTTAGCAGCAGCAGCAGCAGCAGCAGCAGAGGTAAGACGGGTAGAAAAAGAAATTGGTTTTGTTACTGTGCTGTGTGCTGTTAAAACAATTAGGTTTTTCTTGAAATATATTTATTAAATATGAGAATTTAATTCAAGCATGAATATCTTGTTATTCATATATACTCTTGATATTTATGAGTGCTTACTATATGCTAGATAAAATGCTAGGCTATATTAGGAAGTTATTTCAAAAAATAAACAGCTATAAGAGACTATTTATTTAAAAAATTTTTAACAGACTTTTTAAAGATCATTTTGTCTAGTCATTGGGTTGATAAAAATCCTATAGGGCTCATGACTAGTCTTATGTCTTTACCAATGTCTACAGGTGATGATGATTCTAGAAACTGTATTCCAGAGTTTATAGTGTCTGACAATTAGGGCATTTTGTATAAAGAAAACCTCTTGTTTTAATACAGTCCCATTCTCCTATAGTCTTTTGGAACATAAGATATAGTTGATTATAAAGATACATACTCAGAAAAATGATAAAGCTATCCATTTTGCCTTCTTAGCAAACTGTCCAATTATTTTAACCTATTTTCAAATAGATAGTTTCTGTTTCATGATTAAAGCAATTTGTTTACTTAAAAGTATGTAATGACTGTATTTGAAAATAATAACTTTAGGAAGGGTCAGTATAAAGAGAATATAATATCTATTGGTTAATGATCTCTAATGCTGCCTTTATTCACTTTTGTAAAAAAAATAGTGGGTAAAAAGTTATATTTTGTTGCTATTTTTTAAAGTAATTTGTCATAGTTTTTACTTTTCTAGAAAATGCATTTTTAATTGGTCTAGCTATACATTTGGTGTCATAGTTGTTTGAATGAGGAAAGTAAGTTTTAGAAATACTTTGAAAAAAAAATTTCATGGTAATATATGTAAGTTGTAAACATCTGGAAAATGTCAAAAACTGTTTAGAAGGAAAATGGAATCCCACTGCCTGCTCCTATCAGATTTCAAACTCTCCATTTAATCCATGAATCCCTTTCATTTCTTAAGGCTTTGCATTTGAAGTTATCCTCTTTTTCTTCTGCATTGTCACTTCTCTCCTCATGATCATTCTCATTAACATAGAAACCTTAGTGTCACTCCTGTTAAACAAAAGCCCCTGGACTTCACATTGTCTCTAATTGCCGCCTCATTGCTCTGGTCCCAGTCACGGCTAAATGCAGAGAGTTACTTGTCTATATGTTCCCATGTTACATTCTCTTCTCAACCTATATTAGTTAGACTCTTGTCCCTGAGATTATTCTGAAACAACTCTTCTCAAGGCCACCAAGCCCTCGTCTTGTTGGAACTCACACAGCATTTACACAGTGAGGACTCTCCTTGAAAACCTTTTGCTCTAGGCTTCTCCAAGGGCTTCCCTGGTGGCTTAGAGGTTAAAGCGTCTCCCTGCAGTGCAGGAGACCTGGGTTCGATCCCTGGGTCGGGAAGATCCCCTGGAGAAGGAAATGGCAATGCACTCCAGTACTCTTGCCTGGAGAATCCCATGGACGGAGGAGCCTGGTGGGCTACAGTCCACGGTATCACAGAGTCGGACACGACTGAGTGACTTCACTTTCACTTTCACCTTTCACTTTCTCCAGTGCCTACAGCACCTAGTGGTTTTCCTCTTCCTCACTGCCTATTCCTTCTCAGACTCCATCTGCTAGCTTCTCCCTTTCTGAACTCTAAATGTTGGTGTGCTCCAGGCTCAACCTCTGGCTTCTCTAGATTCCCTTGAAGCGGTGCAGTCTAATTACATAGCTCTAATTGCCATCTTCATGCATGTGATCCCCAAATTTATGTCAGTTCAGGCCACTTCCTTCTATTTCATATTCAGAACTATGTTTCCATCTCCAAATTTTCTCTGTCCAAAGCCTTTCCCCTCTCAGTGGTGCTGCACACCATCAGACTTAGGAGTTATCTCTGATTTCCTCTTGCCTGGACTCACATGCTAGTAAAGTAATGCTCAAAATTCTCCAAGCCAGGCTTCAGTAATACGTGAACCGTGAACTCCCTGATGTTCAAGCTGGTTTTAGAAAAGGCAGAGGGACCAGAGATCAAATTGCTAACATCCTCTGGATCATGGAAAAAGCAAGAGATTTCCAGAAAAACATCTATTTCTGCTTTATTGACTATGCCAAAGCCTTTGACTGTGTGGATCACAATAAACTGTGGAAAATTCTGAAAGAGATGGGAATACCAGACCACCTGACCTGCCTCTTGAGAAATCTGTATGCAGGTCAGGAAGCAACAGTTAGAACTGGACATGGAACAACAGACTGGTTCCAAATAGGAAAAGGAGTACGTCAAGGCTGTATATTGTCACCCTGTTTATTTAACTTCTATGCAGAGTACATCATGAGAAATGCTGGACTGGAAGAAGCACAAGCTGGAATCAAGATTGCCAAGAGAAATATCAATAACCTCAGATATGCAGATGACACCACCCTTATGGCAGAAAGTGAAGAGGAGCTAAAAAGCCTCTTGATGAAAGTGAAAGAGGAGAGTGAAAAAGTTGGCTTAAAGCTCAACATTCAGAAAACGAAGATCATGGCATCTGGTCCTATCACTTCATGGGAAATAGATGGGGAAACAGTGGAAACAGTATCAGACTTTATTTTTTGGGGCTCCAAAATCACTACAGATGGTGACTGCAGCCGTGAAATTAAAAGATGCTTACTCCTTGGAAGAAAAGTTATGACCAACCTAGATAGTATATTCAAAAGCAGAGACATTACTTTGCTGACTAAGGTCCGTCTAGTCAAGGCTATGGTATTTCCTGTGGTCATGTATGGATGTGAGAGTTGGACTGTGAAGAAGGCTGAGCGCCAAAGAATTGATGCGTTTGAACTGTGGTGTTGGAGAAGACTCTTGAGAGTCCCTTGGACTGCAAGGAGATCCAACCAGTCCATTCTGAAGGAGATCAGCCCTGGGATTTCTGTGGAAGGAATGATGCTAAAGCTGAAACTCCAGTACTTTGGCCACCTCATGTGAAGAGTTGACTCATTGGAAAAGACTCTGATGCTGGGAGGGATTGGGGGCAGGAGGAGAAAGGGACGACAGAGGATGAGATGGCTGGATGGTGTCACGGACTCGATGGACGTGAGTCTGAGTGAACTCCAGGAGATGGTGATGGACAGGGAGGCCTGGCGTGCTGCGATTCATGGGGTCGCAAAGAGTCAGACACGACTGAATGACTGAACTGAACTGAACTGAGACTCTATTTTCAATTGTTACTTCAGTTTAGTGATTCCTCAGAAAATTAAATTGAAACATCCTTTAAGAATTCATAATAGCAAGAGGTTTTAAGTAGTAAGATAATACATTTAAAAAATTTAAAAGATTCTAAAAAGATCGATTTTGTATTTTTAAGTAATTAATTTTTCCTTCTTCCTCTTTCATTATTATCCTCACATCAGCCGGTTCTTCTTGATAGCAGCAGCATTCTTGCAGATCGTATTCTCCTCATGGACACATTTTTCCAGATTTTGATTTATCATGGTGAGGTAAGATTCCCTTGTGTTTAAAGCTATGCACATAGTTTCTGTAAATTCATATTTTAATTCATATTTCTAGAAGCTTTCCTCCCTTTACTATATGACTAGTGTCTCCTCTATGATAAACTGTATTTCCACTTTTATTAAGTTATGTGTAAAATGCGATTCTTCCTTTTGTGAATTTTTAGATTTAATTTGCAGTTGACCTGTCTGTGGTTATTTTGTTTGTTTGTGTGCACATAATTGGAGGAATGAATTTTATACAAAGCATAGCTGTGAAAGTAAGTGAGCATATCATGCTTTTGGGTTTTACCTGAAGACAGTTAGAAGGGAAAAGTCAGTAGGCGGGCTTTCCTTTTTATTATTTCATGTATCCATTTAAAAAGTATTCTGGGACTTCCCTGGTGGTCCAGTGGTTAAGACTCCATACTCCCAATGCAGGGGGCTAGGTTTTATCCCTGGTCAGGGAGCTAGAGCCTGCATGGTGCAACTAAAATCCGACACAGATCTCATCCCCACCCTCCAAATATTCCACACAAAGTATTTAAAGTAAAAAAAAATATTTCAGTTGATCTTAAAGATTCATTTAAAGCACAAGGTAATTAAAATTTATAACTTAATTGGATAGGTAAATGATTGAAAAGAGCAGACTATTTGAGTAGCAATTGAGTTAATCTAGGTTATTTAGCATAACTCTGTTCATTCCTGTATTTATTCATTCAGGCAGTATTTAAGTGCTTCCTCTGTGTAAGAAAGCACTGAAATCTAGATGCTTTGAGAAATACGAATCTCCTTTTTCATAAACTTATACTCAAGCTAATAGTCTCGTATTCAGGTAACCTGTGCAGATATATTTTTCCAGTGTTATAACTGTAAATGACTTTAGATTAGCACTGTAACAGGGAAGGGGCTTTCCAGGTGGCACTAGTGGTAAAGAACCCACCTGCCAGGGCAGGAGACATAACCCAGGGTTCAGTCCCTGGGTGGGGAAGATGCCCTGGAGGAAGGCAAAGCGATCCACTCCAGTATTCTTGCCTGGAGAATCCCGTGGACAGAGGAGCCCGGCGGTCTGCAGTCCATAAGGTTGCTAAGAGTCAGATGTCACTGAAGTGACTTGGCATGCATGCACTCAAGGAAGATCTTATTCAAAATATCACTTTAACTATATGGGACTTTTAAAGACCTATTATTATTTTTAATTGATCCCCGTTACTAGAGCTATTTAACTTATAAGAATAATGCCTGTGACACTAGCTCTCTGACAGAGCTCGATTTTTGATTATTTCTTTTGTCTTTCAGTCGTTTCATTTCTTCAAATAGCTTGTTAACATGCATAAATGAGAAATCAGAAATTCAGATGACTGTTCCTCTGTTCAATATAGAGATATAAAGATATGCATTGATTGATTCACTTAACTTAGAAATCAAGCCAGGTTAAATCTTTGGATGATTTAATTAAATGGCGTTTTGGAGTCATTTACCTAAAAATATTGATTCAGATGCTCTTTTATAGGTACATTATCTTTATAATATTATTGCTATTATTATTAAAGTTTTTACCTTTATGTATCTTGTGAGAATGTTACTCCATTGGGAAAGAGTCATAATATAAGAGTAATTCATTTTAAAGTCTCTAGGAAATCTTCTGTACCAGAAATCCCTTTTATTTATCATAAGCTTAGGTAGGTACCTTTTTGTTGTTGTTCAGTCGCTAAGTCATGTCCGACTCTTTACAACCCCATGGCCTGTAGCCCACCAGGCTCCTCTGTCCTTGGAATTCTCCAGGCAACAATTCTAGAGTGAGTTGCTGTTTCCTTCTCCATGGGATCTTCCCGACCCAGGGATTGAACCCTTGTCTCCTGCATTGATTTGTGGATTCTTTACCACTGAGCCACCTGGGAAGCCCAGCGATACCTTTTAGCTAACTTTAATGTGATAAGTGTAATGTTTTAAAATTTTTCTTCATTATTATTTCTTTTTACTTTTAAAGAAGAAATATCCTAATTTTGCATCTGTTTACTCAAGAATACTGAAATTAGTATTGTAACTTTAAAAAATTAGTATTGTAACTTTAAAAAATTAGTAACTGAAAAATAAATGGGATAATATTCTGTGATTTTCTTATTTTCTGAGGATTGTTTCATTTGAAAAAAAATTTTTTTTGGTTAGGCAAGAAAAAAAGTAATAATTCCTTTAATTGTTTTAAAATTAGACCATAGCTCAGTGGCGCAAGTCAGGATACCAGGATATGCCAGAATATGAAAATTTCCGCCACCTTCTGCAAGCCCCAGTGGATGATGCCCAGGAAATCCTTCACTCCAGGTTTCCAATGCCGAGATACATTGACACTGAACATGGTGGCAGTCAGGTAGTACTCTGCATTTGTTTGCATGTGTGTTGCTGATTTTACGATGAGTTGTTCCTGTTTGCCTTCTGACGTTAGTTTGAATAGACTGCTTCCCCAGGCAAATGAAAAGGAAAGAGATGGGTAGATGGTTTCCAGGGGAAGGTGTGCTTTCTTCTTGCCTTAGTTTTGAGAGCAGAGCAGTAAGATCGTTGACTAGCTGACTACAGGTGGTGGTTTCTCCCATCTTCTTCCTCCAGCTCAGCTCTAGTAAAGAGCCAGGGTGATGTTTTGATGATACGCCAGCTTTAGTTGAGCAGGTAGATAGGAACAACTTAGGAAATAGTTTAGTGTACTTTTCTCAGATCTCTTTGTTTCCTGACGAAGTCTGTGAATATGAAGTTTGTGGTAACATAATTTTTGTTTTCCTCGTTCTATCATTTCACTTTTCTAGAAAATGTCATGTAATAGGAAAGCATTATGGCATTATAAAAAGGTGTATAATTTTTAGAGTTATGAGGGTTAAATAACATACATATAGCCCTTTTTGCCCTTACAGAAGACTCAATTGGGACCCCATAACATACACTCATTTTTTTTTTTCTGTTAAAAAAAAGTTTTTTAATTTATTATTTTTGGCCACACTGGGTCTTTGTTGCTGCACAGGCTTTTGTCTAGTTGTAGTGAGTGGGTCCTACTCTGTAGTTCTGGTGCACAGGCTTCTCACTGAGGGGCTTCCCTAGTGTGGAGCATGGGCTCTAGGGTATGCAGGCTGTAGCAGTTGTGGCACATGGGTTTAGCTGTGGCTCCCAGGTTTTAGAGCACAGGCTCAGTAGTTGTAGCACATGGGCTTAGTTGCTCCGTGGCATGTGGGATCTTCCCAAACTGGGGATTGAACCTGTGTCTCCTGCACTGGCAGGTAGATTCTTTACCATTGAGCCACTAGGAAAGCCCAACTCTTGAATCACTTTTACTGCTGCCTTTTAATTCTTATTAGAGGTATATAAATTAATTATAGGTTATTGTAAGTTTTTTTCACTTGTTCCTAGAAAGTACAGACCTTGCTTTATTGATATATCCCTAGTGCCTAGCACAGTATTACAAAGTAGGTAGTAGATATCAGTAACTGTTATTCAGAAATGATAGCAATTATTATTAGGGTTTTACTATATTTATAATAGAAACTACTATACCCTGTTGAGAATTTGCCAAGCTGATAACACTTTACATAACTTCTCTCATTTGATTCTCTAGCAGTCCTATTATTGTTTCCATTTTATGGATAATAAAACTGAGACTTAGGTTACTTGTGGCCAAGGAAAACTGTAGATGGAGGAATTGGGATTTGAATCCAGATGTTCTTTGCTGCTGCTGCTGCTGCTGCTGCTAAGTCGCTTCAGTTGTGTCCGACTCTGTGCGACCCCCTAGACGGCAGCCCACCAGGCTCCCCCATCCCTGGGATTCTCCAGGCAAGAACACTGGAGTGGGTTGCCATGTCCTTCTCCAATGCATGATAGTGAAAAGTGAAAGTGAAGTTGCTCAGTCGTGTCCAACTCTTAGCGACTCCATGGACTGCAGCCTACCAGGCTCCTCCATCCATGGGATTTTCCAGGCAAGAATACTGGAGTGGGTTGCCATTGCCTTCTCCGAGATGTTCTTTCGAAGTAGAAAAAGATTTTGTATGGTACTATATTTCAAATGATAGGACTGTCTTGTTCTTTTAGTGTGAAATAATAATTTATGACTTGTTCTCTCATTGATGTCTCTATATTCCTTTTCAATTCTGGTTATTATTTCGTGATGATAAGGCATGGTGGATAGATGGGCAAAATGTTGGGCAAGTGTTCTCATGGAATAGCCTGTAGTTTGAAAAAGTTTGAGAGTCATTGTTTAAAGTGAAAGAATATGTAGAGACTTTGAACCTTTGGAGACTTTGAAACTTTGTGGATGTTTCAGACCAGATGTTTGGTAAATGTCACACTAACTTTGTCATAATTGTTGCACATATACTCTTTATATGCTGAGTTTTAAATTCTGCAATTTGTATTTGTTACTGTAAATGTTATTATGTATGTGTGATTTGGAGAGGTTACACTTATTTGTAACAAATAGTGGTCTACATATTTCAAGATTTATCTCATTTTTTAAAAGTTGCATTTTAATAAAATTAATTTTATGAAAATATATTAAGTAGAATTGATTTTATATGGCATAATGTATTTGTTTAGCCTGTATTGACCAAATCTTATATTTTATGGATAATATTATTTCTTCTTTGCTTTTAAGGCTCGTTTCCTGCTTTCAAAAGTTAACCCCTCACAGACTCATAATAATATGTATGCCTGGGGACAGGTAAGTGTAAAATAGCAGATCGTGGAAATTATTTCTTTGTTTTTTATAGTTCGTTATTTTAGTGAAAGCTACATTTTTTGCCTTTGTTTTTGGTAATGGTTTCTGTTGGAAAAGTAGTAAAAAATAAAAGAGGTTAAAATAGAATTAGCATTTGGTAGCACCACAGAAAATACAAAAGTGATTATATCAAATATATAGAACCTTTTCATATTTCAAGCTAACATGTTTCCCTCGAGACAAAAAGCAATAAAGTGTATAGTAAATGAACTAGAAGGTGATGATTCAGACTTAATGCTAGGCTGTGAACCACAGAAGGCCACAGTACACTGGGAGTGGTCAGGGATTGTGGTTGAACAAGAGAGGCTGGAGGCCTGGACATCATTATTAATATATTTTAATTTGGTAGAAATTCTACCTCTTGGTACACTATATCACCACTTATCAAGTGTACAATCTGCAGGACTCTGTATTGGTTACTTCAGGATCCCAGCTAACATCCCTGCCTTTGAAGAGCTTGTAGTCTAGTATTAGATAAAACACATACCTAAGTCTTTAAAAATACAAGGCAGATTGGGTTGTGTGCTTTTAGGAAAATTCAAAGTGTTACTGGGGGAGAGAGGAGAAGGAGGGGAAAGGGTCACATGATGGCAGAGGAAGAGATATTCCATTTAGAGTGCTTATTACTCCAATAAGTAGAAATTGTGTGGGGAATGGAATTCTAGGTAGACGACAGTATGGACTAAGAGAAAGAGTATATGTCAGGATGAACAGTGAACAATAAACTGGAAATGTAATTGTGCAGTCAGTTATGGCGGCTCTTGAATACCAGGCTGAGGACTGAGGAGCTGAGTTTTTATTTGCTAAGTTATGGAATGTCATTGAAGGTTTTTGGCCAGAGGGCCAATTTTGACTCTTGGATAATACAGTTGAGTCTTAAGATTAATGAGTTATGGAATGTCATTGAAGGTTTTTGGCCAGAGGGCCAATTTTGACTCTTGGATAATACAGTTGAGTCTTAAGATTAATTGGAAGCAGTCTGTAAGTTGGAACTGTTTCTGCTGAAGTGATCCAAGTGAGAGAGAAAGAAGATGAGATGGTGAAAAGGAATAGATTTGAGTTATATTTCGAGAGGAGACTCAGTGAGATTTGATTAGCAGTTGCAGGAAAGTAAAACTTACTCTGGGGCCAGACAGCTGTATGCAAAATCTGAATTCTGATTGGATTCTGGATTAGAGCAAACAGCTTATAAAGAACATAATTGGGATGATTTGTGAAATATACAGACTGTATGTCAGATGCTAGTATAGTAATAAATATCTTAAGAGTAATAATGGTGTTGTGGTTATGTAGGCGATTGTCCTGGATCTTGGGAGCTATATCCTAAAGTGTTCGGGGATAAAATATTGTGATGTCTTCAACTTGCAAAAATGATTCAACAAGAAGAAAAAGAAAAGAATAAATACAAACATAAAACGTGGCAAAATATTCATCATTGATTTTAAGTTTAGCGCTATGTCGGTATTCATTGTACTTTTTTTCTATGGTTTGAATTTTTGAAAAATAGTTGAGGGAGAACAAGGGAGTAAGGCGTTCTGAGCCTGGGTAACTGAGGAGAACATGTGCCAGTAAGAATGAGAGTGAAAAGAAAACGTCTTAGACCTTGAGTTTGAGATACCATCTAGCTGCCCAAATGAGCAGGCTGTTGAAAATTTGGGTTTGGTGGTCAGGGCAAGGATTAGACAAGTGATACTGAAAGCCATCACAGTGGATGGTTGTCCAAGGAGCCTACAGAGGCAAAGGAAAGATGAGACAGAACCTTGAGGAAGTACAAGTGGTAGGAGTATTTTATACGTAATCAGAGAAGTGGAAGGAAAACAAGAGGAGCACCATGTCCTAAGTGGTGAGGGAGAACTTTACAGAAGGAAAAAGAAGGGAGTAACAAATACCGAGATGCTGCAGATACTTGATTTGAGGACTAGGCGGCTATTTGTGCCCTTGCTAAGCAGTTTTAATACAGTCATTGTGTAGAGGATAGATTGTTAAAGAATTAATGAGTGGTGAAGAAGTGGAGGTCATTAAGTATAAATGAATATTTTGCAAATTTAGCCTGAATGAATAGTAGGAGGATGATTTTTATTAGAGTAAGGACACAAAACTTATTTGTAGACTAAGTGTAAGGAGCTATTGTTGGGGAGACCCAGAAGAACACTGTATGGATGTTTAAGATCCTCAGAAGGAGACAAGGTGATCACATTATGTGGAGTTTAAGCACTGGTAGGGAGGCAGGACATTTCTTTCTGCAAAAGCAAAGAGTGAGAAGAAGGGTGAAGACAGAAAGATTTTGAGGTGGTGAGAAAAACTCTCATTGGAGAAGCCTGTTTCTTTTCAGTAATAGATTATTTGCTAGAGTGAGAAATGCTGGGGTTAAGGACTGGATAACAGAACAGGTTAAAAACAGCAATAAGGAATATAAGAAAACAATAGAGGATGAATAAAAGACAGCAGTGTTGAGGGTCCGTTTTATTTACTAACATTTTCTTGAGCATGGTTCCGTAATGTTCTTTAGCCACGCTGTGTAGTTAGGCATTGCATCAAAGATGAAAGAACTGGGGCTAATTTAGAACAAGAGGTAAGAAAGATGGACACAGCAAAGACAGTAGAATATTTGAGAGCATTGTTAAACAACTGACTATGGGGCCCAGGCTGGTTAGCATAGAAATAAAGCAATAATTGGAATTCAGGCCCTTTTCTTTGAATATAGTGAGTGAGTGAGTGAAAGTTGCTCAGTTGTGTCCGACTCTTTGCGACCCCATGGACTATACAGTCCATGAAATTCTCCAGGTCAGAATACCGAAGTGGGTAGCTTTTCCTTTCTCCAGGGGATCTTGCCAACCCAGGGATCGAACGCAGGCGGATTCTTTTACCAGCTGAGCCACAAGGGAAACCCAAGAATACTGGAGTGGATAGCCTGTCCCTTCTCCAGGGGAACTTGCCAACCTAGGAATCAAACCAGGTCTCCTGCATTGCAGGTAGATTCTTTACCAACTGAGCTATGAGGGAAGCCTTTTGAATACAGAGGTGCCTCAAAAGTTTGCCTTGACTTCTTTACATTTTAGAGAATTTTTTCTGGGTGATTGTCTCCATTCTTGTGGCTTCAGCTTTCATTTGAGTCTAACTTATAAGTCTCCATCTTTGCTTTGGCTTCACAGTGACCTGCAGATGGAGTTTATAACCACCAGGTGCAGAGCACTTGAGTTTCCTGTAGACATTTCATAAGCAGCATGCCCCAACTTGAGCTCTTTCATACCATCTTGCACTTACTGACTTGGAGGTTTTTTACAGAGGAGCCTACCATTCTCTGAGTTGCCAGGGCTTGGAACTTTAGTCATGTACATTTTCTCCCTTCTGCCCCTAATTATTGACTTATTTTCCCTGGCCATTCCCTCCTGTCCGCATCGCTAATCAAGGTTAGGCCCTTGTTACTCTTCACATAGACTGTTGGAATTACCTGCTGGCTTTCCTACTGCACTCTGAGTATACTGAGCATGTAACTTGCCCCTGTCACTACTTGTCACACATAGCAGCCATCCCTCAAGGCTCAGTTTTAAAAGTTTACTGACTCCATGAAACTTTTTCTGTGATTGTATGACTGGATATTGTGGAATATCCCTGACCCTTCATTCCCCCTCTCTTTCTCCATCCATTTCTGATGGCACTTATTTTTCCTGTTAGAATATAAATTACTTGAGGGTAAAAACTGTGTCACTTTCATTTTTGACTTTCCACAGTACCGTAAACATTAGCACATATTGACTATAATACATCTGGACAGGAGAAAAGAGATCAGAGTAGGGGAATCTGTGGAGATGCTTTAGGAGTTAAGAAGCTTTTGTGATATAGATAGAGAAATTGAGTCCATGGTCTAACAGTCCTGAAAAGTGGGGAGGTTTTTTTTTTTTCCAATAGCAAGGAAAGGAACTTACTCCTGGAAATTGTTCAAAGGGTACATAGCACATGTGAGAAAAACTTGTCTCCACGTAATACATGTGCATATAGATTTTCAGTATCATCCTTTACTGTCTTCCACTTGGTTGGGGGTGGGGGGAGACAAAAAGCCAAGTATAATACTGTGATGTGGAACTTTGGACTACAGGATGTCCACGAGTTAGCCTTTCTTTTATACTTTAGTCAGTTGAGTATTGGTTTGGGTTCTGGATCCCACAAGTTAAGAGGAACTTATTTAAGAAAAGAAAATCACAGGAATATAGAAAATATAGCATCAATAAATACAGTTAATGAAAATAGTAAATAATCAATATGAAGGGGAAGTTAAAGGATACTTTAAAACAGTATTCATCAGGGGTCATTTATCAATTGCCCATAGGGACTAGGTGAACAAACAAATGAGTGAAACTGGCTGCATATAAGAGCCCCTGTCAGTCTCAGTGTCAGAAAGCAATACCTGAGGGCGGGGGGCTGTGGCAGACTAGGGTTTATGGGGCAGGTCCACAGATCTTTTTCTAAAGGAAGTAGTTGTTCCTCCCCTCCAGATGACTGTTGGTGTTCACGTAATTCAATTAACAAAGTGTTGTGAGCTAACGTTATGAAGTCCAAATAAAACATATCTCCTCGTGGCTGATTTTCTGCATTAAGAAAGCATGGCTTAGTTCTTGGAAATAATGACTTGTTCTTTGTTTTGGGGGATTTAAGTTACAACATGGAGATGTAGATGGAAGGCTTATAAAGAACCTGTTGAACTGGCTTAAATGTTAGGGCTCTTGTTTATGCCTCTAATGTTCCTATTTCCAGGCAGTAATAATTAAGTTCCAGTTTAATTATTATAGGTTATATTATTATAACCTATGGGTGAATTGAGGTGGAAAACCATCATGGATATATTTTTAAAGAGAAAAAGGGTACAGTTGAAAAATTGAGATCAATCAACTGGAAATTTTTGATAAGATTGAGTTGAGCATTAGTATTTATCATTTCAAATAAGATCACAGTATAGAAATTTGAGAACCCATATATATTTTGTCTGGTCTAGGAGAAACAGATCTGGGATTGGGTGAATTGAGGTGGAAAGGCATCAATCCATGTGTCATTCTGGGCTGGTAGTTGAAAACTCTGCAAGTTACTAAACTTCCATATGCCTTCTTTTCCTTATCTATTATCGAGTTTAATGACACATACTTGATATGCCCAGTAATACTCAGTAAATATTAGTTATTAGTTTTCCTTGTTATCACTGGAGAAAACAGTCTCTCTCTAAAGATATTTAAGATAGGAAAGAAAACCTATAATAATATAACCTATAATAATTAAACTGAAACTTAATTATTACTGCCTGGAAATAGGAACATTCGAGGCCTAACATTGTAAGCCAGACTCTGAAGGAGGGAGATCATTTCATTGAGTGAATATGATGGAGAAGAAAATCCCAGGCCAAGGAACAAACATGCATATTGTTTATCTTATTCACTCATTCGTTTATCCATCCACCCATCCATCTGTCAATTTTGAAAGCCATTGTCTTTGGAGAAACTTAAATATGCTTTGTTGTTATTAAAGGAGTTCTTTTTATTCATTTGATAAAACCTTGTTTAAACATTTGCTATTATTCGGTTAAATTATATCCTTACACTATATGGTAGTTTTAATTACGTTATCAGGTCTGTCTCTCCTTAGATTATTTTATAAAGTTTTTTCCTCAAAAAGGCAGTTAAAAGCAGTTTGGATTTCTTCTCATTATTACATTTTAGAAAATATAATAATCTTTTCCAGAAATGCCTCTGGTTTAGGAAAGTTTAAGAATTAGTCACAGTTATACCTTTGGGGGAAGCTGGCATTTGATCCTATCTTTTATGAATAGAATCTTATGAAAACAAAACAAACAACTCCTTTTAGATTGGTTCCAAACTATTTGAAAGATCTTTCAGTCTGTGTTGAATTAGTTCATGTGTCTAAAAACAATGAAATTTTGGTCTGATGTATTTAAATCAGTGTTTCACAGTCTTTATATTTTGTTAAATTTGAAAGCATCCCTTTTTTGTAACGCTGAGTGAAATGTCAAAATTAAATAAATGTGATAATTAGAAGTGAGAAAGAAACCAAGAGCCTAAAGTTTTTCTTGACATACGACTTTTATAAGAGAAATTATGTTAATATTTTTATAGATAATAATAAGCTGAATCTGCACTGTTTTAGTCATTATACTAAGATTTTCATAAACTCTTGTTTATTAAAGCACTCTTGTGAGGTAAGTATTGTTAGTCTTATTTTTCAGAGGAGGAAATCGACGCTTTCGTAAAGTAACTTTCGCCAAATCACATAAACTGTGACAAGGGTTTGGATTTGATCCTAGGTCATTCTAACTCCAGAATCTGAATTTTTAACCATCAAGCTAAATTAATGATTGAAATATAGAGAGTTAACATGATAGCCAAGCATTTTGCTAAAAATTATGAAATCTAATACCTTAGTTTTCTTTTTGTCAGAAATCGAGAATCCAGTGTAAGTATTATCCATGGATGAGCTGAAGGGGGCACCGCTGCAACACTGCTTCTGTGATGGTGCTGGAGGCCTCTGATGCTGTAGTGCTTCATATAGTAAATGATACAAAACTTGGCCCTTTCTGCCCAATCCTGGGTGTTTGTTAACGAGAAAAAGGGTACAGTTGAAAAATTGAGATCAGTCAACTGGAAATTTTTGATAAGATTGAGTTGAGCATTTAGTATTTATCATTTCAAATAAGGTCACAGTATATAAAGTAGAAAACCCATATATATTTTGTCTTTACTAGGAAAAATAGATCTGGGATTGGGTGAATTGAGGTGGAAAATGTGTAAAGTGGAAGAAAAATCAGGTATAATTACAGGAAGAAAAAAAAAGGAGCTTTGGGCTTCTTACTAGTTTAAGTCACGTTTTTGATACCTTACTTCCTATGTTAACTATGAATGTAGAATAAGAAGTATTTCAGCCTATAAAAGAACAGATTTTCTAAAATAGATAATAATGTTGTAGGCCAACTGCGTGTGCCAGGTATTGTTCTATTTGCTTTACACAATTTAACTCATTTAATCAGTATAACAACCACATGCAATAGGTTCTGTTCTTATCTATATTTTACAAATGAGGAAACTAAGACTCAAAGAGGTTAAGTCACTTCTTCAAAGTCATACAGGCAGTAAGCAGCAGAGCCAGGATTTGAGCTCAGTCTGTTTGGCTCCAGTCTCTAAGCTCTTAATGCTGTTGTCTCCCTTCATTATGTAGTTTTTCAAGTTCTTATGAATTCACCTATGAAAACACATAATAAAATTGATTTTCCTTTTCAGGAGAGGTTATGGCATGTCTGTGGCTATGCCAGATAAGAACCACAGGAGCTGTAAATTCTTATCTCATGTTTGCCACTAATTTGCTGATATCCTCTGAAAATTACTGAATTTCCTTATTTTAGACTTTTATATATACCTATAAATAAGAAATTGGATATCAGGTGAAGAATTTAAAAATCCAGATATAAAATACTCCAGGAAACCTTCTTGCTACAATAAAATTTCATTATTAGCGGATTGGATTATTAAGATCATTTCATCAACACGGTTTTTATTAAAATAGAAGTCAGGGATTTTCCCTAACTCTTGTTAATTACAGAGAACCCACAAGAATCAATGAAAATGAGTTGAATGAAAATATATGTGTGTTTTATTTAAAACATGATATAAATTCTCTTCCTTCCAGCTGGCAGTTCTGCTAAAATATGTGTAATTGAAATTTTATTTTAGTAAACAGGCAGCAATGAGGGAGGCTTACTTCTTAGTAGAGATAAAAGCACCAACACATTCAAGACAAATTAACACTTTACTACTTTAAAGACTAAATTGGATATGGAGCCATTCTAATGCCAATTGATGAATTGCAGTACAAATCTGACTCTGACCACTTGGGGTTAGTACAGACCCCAAAAGTTAAAGGACATGGTCCACAACAAGACCTACCCTACTTCAGATGCCAGCTGAAAGTTGAATCCCAGGTTACCCACATTTCCGACCGGCTGGCTACAATTTCATGTGTAGGGGGTGGTGAGAAAGGGAGAGTGTTCAGATGGGAGATGGGTGGGTGGGGTGGGTAAGAGGATGGGTTCCCACAACCCCCCATCAGGTTTGGAAATTCCCTAGAACAACTCACAGAACTCAGGAAAGCACTGTGTTTATGATTACAGTTTTATTGTAGAACTGATAATTCCTTTTCCCATGGAATCGGGGTTTGTCACTCTCCCAGCTGATGTATTGATGTATTTATTCCTCAAATAGGAATCTTCACTTAGCTCTGGTATCCAGTGGGTTGTTTTTTTTTTTTGTCTTTGCCTTTGTTTTGTATGATTGATTGAAAATCTAGCCCCCCACCACCCCGCACCATCCCTTCCTCCCTGGAGGTCAGGCTCTCTTAAAGCCCAGCCATCTAATTACATGGTTGATCTTTCTGGTGACTGGTCCCTATCCTGAGTCATCTCATCTCACAGCATAAAGTCTAGTGTGATCTGAAGGGCTCATGAATAACAGATGCTGCTGTCGGTTAATTCCAAGGATGTAGTCTCCCCCTCAGGAATCTGGGACAAAGACCAGTCAGATTCTTTATTATACAAGAATGTAGACATTATTCTGCTTAAAATGATTTCCTTGTCTATTTTTTTTACACATTTGCTTATACATTTTAAGGTATCATCCTGTGTTTTTAATTATAGAAAATATCTTTCTTTTCTTCTAGGAGTCTGGAGCACCGATTCTCACAGATGATGTTAGTTTGCAAGTGTTTATGGATCACTTGAAAAAACTTGCTGTATCAAGTGCTGCTTGATGTGCTGAACTTATTAAGATTGAGAGGATGAAATAGTATTTGTTTCTTTTTTTCTCTTCTTTTCACTTACTCTTTGGAAATCAACAGAGATCTCTGTAGACTCTTTTTGTATTAGTATGGTTTGAGACAACATTTGGAAAAATGTTCATGTTTGTAGATTAAGCTAGAGTATAAGAGCAATACGAACAAATTTGTTTTCCTTGCCACAGTATTATAACTGGTTTTAGAAATTTGAGGTCTTTATAACTTCAGTTCAGTTCAGTTCAGTCGCTCAGTCGTGTCCGACTCTTTGCGACCCCATGAATCGCAGCATGCCAGGCCTCCCTGTCCATCACCAACTCCCAGAGTTCACTCAAACTCATGTCCATCTAGTTGGTGATGCTTTATAACTTAATTATGTTAAAAAGTAAAAATAGAGTCTGCCTTGCACTGCAGGGATATAACTCATTTGTATGTTGCAGACAAATTCAAAGTGGCACTGAATGTTCCTGACTTTTTGAAAACTTGTTTCTTAATTTTAATCAGAAAGTAAACAAAATCAACAGTAATGATAAATGTGAACAATTTTGCCTATTCATTGAATATTTTTCCATGATATTCAGCACTTATATATATACTTCTTCTGTACCTACTCTGTTAAGGCAGATTTATTTTTATGATGACTTGTTTAGGAATTATTTGACTTTATATATGGTAATTTTCATGAAGATAATTTAATGTTTTTGGTCATTTGAAAAAAATAGTTTGGAGATGAAAGTTGTTTGGGGTGACAATTCCCATAATTGATAACATGTGAAATTCCCACAAAGGACCCAACTATGTGATTAAACATATTTTTTTTAATAAAGGGAAATAGAAAAGAAATAGTTTCATCACAGTACATTTTAGAAAGGCTTTGCAGTAAAAAGGCTATTGTAACTTCTAAACCAAATTTAATTTTCACTGCATGCTTTTGTTATTTCCTTTTGTTTTTCTGAGCTAAGTTTTATATTATATCCTTCAGTATTTTAAACTCTTGGGAGTTTACACACTACTTTCTGTTTTTGCTTCCATTTCGTGAACTGTATTAAGTTGTAGTTCTTATTGAAACAGTATTATCTAATATTTTGTTGAATTTTATCATGTGATGATGCTCTCTTTTGATTTATTCATTAGTATAATTCACTTTTACCTTTTAAAGTTTACTTGTAGCAGATGTTTACATTGCTAAAGCCAGATATGTTTGACAATGAAATTTACATCAAGTACTGCAATAAAAGGTGGTGCTACTATATGGGCTTAGAAGGACTGTGAGATGATTGTATTTGCATGAACACAATCATTTGATGGTAAAACAGATACTTTAAATGAATTGTTTATATGTTTTATTTGATTAGAATAAATAAGTTGCTCTGTTCCATTTTATTTGAACTATGATAGGTCTAAATACCAATAAAATATACATTTTCTCTGTTTTCCTGCTTATTTTGAAATCTAGTAAGCCTGAAAAGCCTAGTGTAAAATTAGAGCATTTATAAAACCTGCTATTGGTGGATTAAAAAGTCACTTATTAAAAACAAATAACAGCTTTATTGAGTTAATTCACCTCACACAATTCACTAGTTTTTAAATATTCATGGAGTTGTGTAGGTATAGCTATAATCAATTTTAGAGCATTTTCATCCTCCACGTAGTTATTTGTTTTTGCTGTCAGGACCTGAGAAGAGTCCCTGTGATGATACATGTTTAGTTGGCCTGGCCCCTTTAACTTGGGTCCTTCAAGAATGTATTGTTATTTCTTCTCTTGAGTGGTGAGTTGGTACTTACCCCTAAACTGTCCTCATTACAGCTGAGAGAACTAAAGTGTTAATACCTCTGTATTTAAGGGGTAAGGATGAACAAATATATCATCATATCCTTTTAACTTACCATTTGAAAGAAATCATCTGGATTATTTTTTAGCTATCACTAAATGCTAGCTATTTAAATAGACTTGAAGGAAGAAATGTTAACCCTTTCTATGAATTTAGAGTGGATAGTGAATATTTGCTAAATCATGAGCAGCACTGAGAAGCTTTGGTGTGTCCAGAACTGTATGGGAATTTATTCTTGAACCTACTTACCCTTGGTGCCCTTATCTCTAAAAATGAATTTAGATCTCGTCTATGCAGAGTTATAGTTTGTTGTAACAGAATGAATTTATTCTTTTATTGGCTGATTGCAAAAGCAGTCTGATACTTTCTCTATCTACTTCTCCACTTGATAAACTTCGGTTTCATATTTCCTAGCCCAGACTGCATCTAAGGAATGTGCTTGTTGTCCAGACCAGAAACCAAGGAATCATTTTCAACTCTTCCTCTCCTCGTTATCTTTAGTAACCAGATTGTACCAATTCCAGCTCTTTAGTATCTCCCTAATCTGTTTTTTTTTAAGTTTAAGTGAAGTCTCTCAGTTGTGTCCGACTCTTTGCCAACGCCATGGACTGTAGCCTGCCAGGCTCTTCCGTCCATGGAATTTTCCAGGCAAGAGTACTGGAGAGGGTTGCCATTTTCTTCTCCAGAGGATCTTCCCAACCCAGGGATCGAATCTGGGTCTCCCGTATTGCGGGCAGGCACTTTACCCTCTGAGCCACCAGGGAAGCCGCTGTTGACTGGTCTCCGTTTTACTGCTATTCTACCTTCATTATATCTCACCTGGTTTGGTGAACTAGTTTTCTAACCAGTCTGCTTTCCCCAGTCTCTTTTTCTGCATCTCCTCAGTTTACTGAAACCTGGGTTATGATTATGTCATTCTCTTTGCCCTCATAATAAAATCCAAACACTTTGACCTGGTAACATTGTATACTATATATCAAATCTGTACCTCTCCCTAGAAATAGTACAAAGGAAGCAATTGAAAAGGTGGGGCTGGAGGGTGGTCTCTAGTTCCCCCTAGGCTTTAGTCTTAGGTGTGCTGTTTGGGGTCAGTATAGTGACAGGAGCAGATGTGTTCTTTATTGCCTGCTACAGATTAAGCACTGTGGCTTATTGCACTGGGCTTTAAAAAAAAATGAACATATTTTTTGTTATTTTTTAAGCAATACTGACAAATGAGGATTATTTGTTTTCTAATGTCTATATTATCCCTGTTTCTGATATACATGCATACATACTTCTTGTGCTCTTATATACTTGGTTTGTATTCATCTTGAGCATTTTATCGAGTAATTTCAGAGATATTTCTATTTTTTGTTTGCTTTTTAATAGTCTATGAAATTAATACATTCTCCTTTCGTATGTGCATTGTCCCTTCTTTGTTTAACATATTAAAAGCTTGTCTAAGTTTAACATATTATCTGGTGACTATAATAATAGGCATGCAATAACAAGTATGTAATACTGAAGTTACGTTGCTAAATCACATTTTTTCCTCTCCCATCCCTATCTGTGGCTAATACTGAAATAAAGACAAATTATTTGGGTTGAGAATGTGACACTTGGGAAATTGAAGATTGTTTTCCGTAAGTAAACATAGAAAAACATATATAGTAACTAATACCTCTGAAGCGTTTGGAAGATGGGTAGAAATACTAACTTTAGGTTTTGTTAAATCAACGTAACATTAGCTATGTATTTTTAGAAGTTAAGGATAACAAGGATAAAACCAGGATACATACTTTTTAAGCCAGAATATGTAATTTCCAAACCGGTAGAGGAAAAGAAACAATAAAAGTAATTTGATCAATCAAGAAAAAGCAAGAAAGAGTAAGAAGGCAGCATGGCAAATGGGAAAGCATGGTAAATGAACACAAAAAGGAAGAAATAATGGATTAATACTTTGTTAGTGTATTTTATGAATATAGAAAAATATCTATTGGCCTTTCACTATAATAATAACATTACATGTACTGTTTTTGAACATTCTGCCAATGTGTCTGGAGACTGTAAAAACTGGTGTTTTCATAGCCAGGTTGATCATTCTTTATTCATAGTTGAGTGAGTAATTGCTTTATTATTTAAAGCAACAGAAACACAAATAGGAAAATAAAGTTAAGTTTCATAGATATTCATAAATATTCCATTTCACAATTCCTGGATTCTTAAAACTTTCTTTAGGATCTATCCTAATGGCTTTCAAAATGCTTCTTGGACTAAAAAATTCCACTAATACATATAAACCAGAGAATTCAACATAAATTCCTTTTAAATCTGATAAAAATCCTCCAAAATTTTTCTTTTGCAAAAATGAGAACAAATACCTCAATGCTGGTGAACATTGACATTATTTGATCCATTGATTTAGAACAAATGTACTTTTATGGTGAAAATGATCAAGGCATTTGAACATTGCTCTTTTAATTTCTTTGATCATTTAAGACCAACATCTGTTGCTTTCCTGGCATTCTTCAAATTTGATTATTCAATGTAAATGCATATCTTACATTTTTGTCATTGCATAGCTGATTCTCTACAACTCCTGTGTGCTGCTCTTCACAATTTAAAAATGGAGGAGCAATTTTAAAAATGTTTTACTGTACACTGTTTAGTTCTGTTTAGACTGCAACTATTTTAATTTCTGATCAACCACATCTAAAACTTTGCACCAAGAAAAATTTCTAAATTGTGCCAGTAATGTAATTTATTTTCTTGGTCAGTCCTTTAGTTTTAAAGCAGTTCAAAAAGAAAGTTTTAATTGTAAAGACACTAAAACTCAGTAAAGGTTTCCATATGCACACTAAAATTTGCACTTACAAAAAAGATTACACCTCAAAGTTCACACTGTTTCACTGTTTAAAAATTTAACCACAAACGAAAATTCTGGGTGGCCATATAAAGACAGTGAATTGTTTCTTCATCATTGTAATTACCACTGTTTATTGAACCTATTGTTTAAACACTAGGATACTTTGACCAATGGATATTAAAGACCAAAAAAAAAAAAAAAGAAATCTCTTCAAGGGAGATGAAATGATTCAAAAACTGTTACTAATTTAACCTTCCAAAGGCAAGGATGTCTTTATGTTGGGACTGGATTGTATGGGATTTCTCTGATTTAAGCTCCCTGTCCATCCCCAACTCCTGGAATTTACTCAAACTCATGTCCGTCAAGTCGCTGATGCCATCCAGCCATCTCATCCTCTGTCGTCCCCTTCTCCTTCTGTTCCCAATCCCTCCCAGCATCAAGGTCTTTTCCAATGAGTCAACTTTTCACATGAGGTGGCCAAAGTATTGGAGTTTCAGCTTTAGCATCAGTCCTTCCAGTGAACACCCAGAACTGATCTCATTTAGAATGGACTGGCTGGATCTCCTTGCAGTCCAAGGGACTCTCAAGAGTCTTCTCCAACACCACAGTTCAAAAGCATCAATTCTTCAGGCTCAGCTTTCTTCTCAGTCCAACTCTCACATCCATACATGACCACAGGAAAAACCATAGCCTTGACTAGACAGACCTTAGTCAGCAAAGTAATGTCTC
Source organism: Oryx dammah (assembly GCF_014754425.2). NCBI lineage: Eukaryota > Metazoa > Chordata > Mammalia > Artiodactyla > Bovidae > Oryx > Oryx dammah. The sequence continues at coordinate 20,504,463 of NW_024070200.1, forward strand.
TGCTTTTGAATATGCTATCTAGGTTGGTCATAACTTTTCTTCCAAGGAGTAAGCATCTTTTAATTTCATGGCTGCAGTCACCATCTGCAGTGACTTTGGAGCCCCCCAAAATAAAGTCAGCTACTGTTTCTCCATCTATTTGCTATGACGTGATGAGACCAAATGCCATGATCTTAGTTTTCTGAATGTTGAGCTTTAAGCCAACTTTTTCACTCTCCTCTTTTACTTTCATCAAGAGGCCTTTTAGTTCCTCTTCACTTTCTCAATGTAATAATCAGAAAGTTACACACATATTATAACTCAGAGGTAGCCATAGCAGTTGTATAGATTGTAGACCAATAAAACTTGTTTCAAGCTGGAGTATTTTATCACTGATATGATTTGGAATTGCTGGCATATGGCAATAAAACTCAAACCAAGTGCTCTGACTTTGTTACACTGCTGTCCTTGGAAACAAGGTTATTTTCTCATGATTTATATAAGAAATTTCAATGAAAATTATAAAATATTTAGAATTGAACAATAAAAGTACTCTATCAAATCTTGTGGTATGGAAAAAAAGATTTTTAGAGGGATATATTGTTTTAAAGGCAACTGGAGAAAAAAGATTGAAAATAGATGAACTTTGTATCAACTCAGGAAAATGAAAATGAACAACAAATAAATCTAAGGAAAGAAGGAGAAAGGAAATAAAGGTAAAATAAGAATTTTAATGAGATAGAAAATAAATGGAGGAGATGCTTCATAAAACCAAAAAGATAATAAGCTTTGAAAGTCTTAAATGCATTTTGAAAGCGAAGAAGAAAATTGAGTATCAGCTCATATTCTGAATAGTTTTTTAATGAAAATCTTAAATGAACAATTATTCAAATTTTTTGGTCCAGGCCAATTAAGAAGCATAATTGTTTAGTTGTTTAATTACTAAGCCATCTAAAATTTATTCTCTAATGAATTTCAGGGAAAACTTGATGTTAAAATCATATACTTCTTATGAACATAGAAGTACTTAATGAAGTTGAGAAATTGTAGTTAAAAGAGTCCATTGAGATCATTAAGTCCTATTTCCTTACCCAGTTCAAGAATTCCCTCACAATATCCTTGATGGTTGGTTGACCTCTGTAGGTCACTTGCAGTGACAGTTAAGACAGGAGAGCTGTAGATTGCTGAGCCCTACAAGTGACTTACACTTTTACAGAAAAGATAGTGAACTGGGAAGGATTAATATGTGACATACCAAAAAGAAGCCCTGACCAGAATTTGATGGTGAATATTTAAATCTGTTTTACACAAGGACTATAACCATTGACCTACAAAGCCATCTGGCCCTCTGATATTGTCATTAAATGAGAGCAGGGCAGCCCGTAATGCAGGAAGTCTGTGCTAGTTTAGCAATACACTTTCCAAGCAGGACATCATGTACCTGTTTCCCGGCAGAGTCCTGTGTGTTTCCCAACTGCAGTAATCAGAGTACACTTCTAGGTAGAGACAAGGGCATGAAAAGCCAGGGGGTGCGAATCTGTTTCCTAGGGAAAATGTGGCCTGAGCTGCTGCTGGGAAGAATTCTATTTTCTGATCTGTGTCAAGATCTTGCTCAGCTGCCTTAACAGGGTGAAGCAGCCACAGTAGGATCCTGTGTGTACATTTAAACTTGTTTGAGGACTGCACTGTTTGTTTTAGCAAAACAGGGAAATCCATAAAATCAACAATTTTTGTAAGGGTTAGACATTTTTCTAAGGATAACAAATCTGTAGATTACTTAGGAGTTATAGCAAAGACATCATTTGAAGTGATAAGCGTTCTGATTGAAGAACCTCCAATGAGTGATGATCACATTTCACTAGATTTACTGGTTTAGGGCTGATAGTTCCTGTCGTGAAGGCAATTTAAAAATAATCTGCAGAAAATTAATCTTCATAAAATCCTTGTGAGATGCTGACAGGTCAAGTTATTTGCATGTTTGAAAACATCTGGGAAGAAAAACTCAGTGGAGATGAGAGAATCATAGCACAGTGCTTCTCAAGCTTGACCAGGCCTAAGAATCACCTGGTGATGATAAATGCAGATTTTGACTAAGTGCTAACAAGGTAGGTGGGGAGTACAGAGTCAGACACAGTCCTCCTCTGCTGAGCCCAGGTTATTCCATCCTGTATGATCTCTTGAAATGTATCATTCTAAAATTCTATTTTTAATGAGAACATTAAGCCAACTGATTTATCAAATATCCCTTTTCAGCAAGTAAGTATTTCTATTACAAAGGTTATTAAGTTACTGAAATATTAATGGGAATACAGTATCATGTACCTGAAGAGAATGTGTTCATTGAATCTTGGGTTTGGGTCACACCCAGAATCAGCTTCTATATTTTGATAAAGATGTTGAGAAAATAAGATTCTGAGTAATAGACTTTTGAATAGCTTTAATTATTTTAGGAAAGATGCATCCCATTTTTTAGGACTGTGAAAGTGAAGGCATGTTATGAAATGCTCTTCACTAGGTATATTTCAACATTCAGAAAACTAAGATCATGGCATCTGGTCCCATCACTTCATGGGAAATAGATGGGGAAACAGTGGAAACAGTGTCAGACTTTACTTTTGGGGGCTCCAAAATCACTGCAGGTGGTGATTACAGCCATGAAATTAAAAGACGCTTACTCCTTGGAAGAAAAGTTATGACCAACCTAGATAGCATATTCAAAAGCAGAGACATTACTTTGCTGAGTAAGGTCTGTCTAGTCAGGGCTATGGTTTTTCCTGTGGTCATGTATGGATGTGAGAGTTGACTGTGAAGAAGGCTGAGCACCGAAGAATTGATGCTTTTGAACTGTGGTGTTGGAGAAGACTCTTGAGAGTCCCTTGGACTGCAAGGAGATCCAACCAGTCCATTCTAAAGGAGCTCAGTCCTGGGATTACTTTGGAAGGAATGATGCTGAAGCTGAAACTCCAGTACTTTGGCCACCTCATGTGAAAAGTTGACTCATTGGAAAAGACTCTGATGCTGAGAGAGATTGGAGGCAGGAGGAGAAGGGGATGACAGAGGATGAGATGGCTGGATGGCATCACGGACTCGATGGACGTGAGTTTGAGTGAACTCCAGGAGTTGGTGATGGACAGGGAGGCCTGGCATGCTGCAATTCATGGGGTTGCAAAGAGTCAGACACGACTGAGTGACTGAACTGAACTGAACTGAATATTTATTAGTTGCTTAGACAACCATTATGGGTTAGATAGACATGGATATCTGGTGGCTCAGATGATAATCTGCCTGCAGTGCAGGAGACCTGGGTTCTATTTCTGGGTCAGGAAGATTCCCTGGAGAAGGGAGTGGCAACCCACTCCAGTATTCTTGCCTGGGAAATCCCATGGACAGACAACCTGGCAGGCTACAGTCTATGGGGTTGCAAAGAGACATGACTGAGCAGTTAACACACTAGGCAACCATTATCGGTTAGACAGATGTGGATATGCATGGAATTAGAAAAAGGAACTCAACAGTCTGAGCAGCCTACACCAACAGACTGCTGTTCTGTGTGTATTACGTCGTCTCCTTTTAAAATTTTTATTTCTTTGAATTTATTTTCAACTAGAGGATAACTGCTTTGTAATACTGTGTTAGTTTCTACCATATATCAACATGAATCACCATAGGTATACTGATGTCCCCTCCCTCTTGAATCTCCCTCCCACCTCCCACTCTGTCATCTTCTTATATATTTATTTACAGTTGCACTTTCAAGTATGTTCACTTATTGAGTATCATACAGCTTTTGATGTGGCTTGTAAATGACTCTAATGATTAGTTTCCATTTGGAGTCTAAAGTCCAGCATGGTTTCAGAGAGCTCATGCTTTGTTATTACAGGTTCTCTGGCAAGAATATTCACGGCGCCCATTGTGCTTACTCAGCCTCTATGGGCGACAGCTACATCTGCTTCTCCATCTGCACCTTTCAGTTTTAAGTCCATATGTCCATATCATTAGCTGTCCAGCTGTCTAATGAAGGAAATTAACTGGATTCAAACAAATCTCCACCTTTCTGCAAGACCTTCCACAAAACAATAGTTATGTGGAATGCTGCAAGGATTTCTTATGATTAAATAGATCATGAAACTGTGATGGCTGAAAAGAGATATGTTTAAACATGACCAGAGTTTACTTTTATTTATTAATATAATCACAAAATATGTTTAATAATGAAGTAGCCATGCTACATGTTATATATGGCTCTGCACCTGTCATAGATAAAACCCACTCAAAATCTAAGGTTGCCACTACAGGGTAAGAAAACCAAATTCTTAACATGGCATTCTAGACATATTAATCAGCACGCCTATAACACTCAGCAAGTCCTCTGCTTGCAGCCCCTTTGCTGAGATAAGCAGTCAGTCCCAGGTTCTTCCTTAAACAAAGGCGTGGGATCATTTAAAGGCATCTCTAAGCTGCAGACTGGCTGCTAACCCATAAAGTGATTTGGCATGAAAAAGTTTTCCCAGTAAGGATCAGTTCAGTTCAGTCGCTCATTCGTGTCCAACTCTTTGTGACCCCATGGACTGCAGCATGCCAGGCTACCCTGTCCGTCACCAACTCCTGGAGCTTGCTCAAACTCATGCCCGTTGAGTCAGTGGTGCCATCCAACCATCTCATCCTCTGTCATCCCCTTCTCCTCCTGCCTTCCCCAGCATCAGGGTCTTTTCCAATGAGTCAGTTCTTTGCATCAGGTGGCCAAAGTATTGGAATTTCAGCTTAAGCATCAGTCCTTCCAATGAATATTCAGGACTGATTTCCTTTAGGATGGACGGGTGGGATCTCCTTGCAGTCCGAGGGACTCCCAAGAGTCTTCTCCAACCCCACAGTTTAAAAGCATCAATTCTGTGGTGCTCAGCTATCTTTATAGTCCAACTCTCACATCCATACATAACTCCTGGAAAAACCATAGCTTTGATTAGACGGACTTTGTTGACAAAGTAACGTCTCTGCTTTTTATTTTTTAATTTTTATTTATTATTATTTTTTAATGTATTTATTTATTTTTTATTTTACTTTACAATTCAATATGATGTCTAGGTTGGTTATAGCTTTTCTTCCAAGGAGCAAGCGTAAGGATATCCCAGTAAGGATACTGGCAATTAATTAGACTACGTATACTTCCTTTCCTCTAAAATTTGAATAGGAAAACTCAGAGAGCAGCAGCTGTTCTGTAATGAGAGGAAAAATGATAGAGAAGAAACAAAGAGTGGAGGAGGCATGTTGACTGTAGAACCAGAGGGTGAAGGTTCATGAGCCATGGCTGGGTAGGGTTCCTAGATGCCCCTGAATCTTGAAGCGTGGGTATTTATGGAATCCTTTACCCTTACTCCCAAATGTGTCATCGTTGTTGCTGTTTAGTCTCTCAGCTGTGTCCAACTCTTTGGAACCCTGTGGACTCTAGCACGCCAGGTTCCATGGGGTTCTCCAGGCAAGAATACTGGAGTGGGTTGTCTCTTCCTCCTCCAGGGGATCTTCCCAACCCAGGAATTGAACCTGTCCCCTGGGTTGCAGGCGGATTCTTGAACCAGTTGCAAATGTGCCCTTACATCAAATCCCCGCTATTGAAAAAGAGTTAAACTTGTTGGTGAAACAGTGGTCACAGTGACAATGATGATACTACCTTTTCACCTGGCTGTTGGAAAGAAAAGGGACTCAGCATTGAGAACACTAATCAGACAGCGAGATATGTGGCACATTTGAGTCCCAGAAGATCCTTATCTGCTCACTTGGAACAGATAAGGTTCACCTGGTTTGGGTGTCTTTCTAACCCTATCCAAGAGGATTCCTAACAAAAAAATCTTAATATCGATGAGTAATGGGAATTACACATGATTCACTCTCCGTCTTTATAATTAGTGCTTTGAATGAGCAGGGATCGTGAATCATAATTTTGAGAGCTACTGTATTTTTATCTCTGTCCCTTTAAACTTGTTCAGTGTGTAATTTTCTATCCATCAACCACATGAGGAAGACCCTAGCAGGTTGATAATTTGGGCGTCACTTCTACCTTAAGTCATAGATGTAGTCCCACTTAACAATAGCCATATTCTTGCTAGGAGGAAAGCGTTCATCATTTCATTCACAGTTCTGCATGCTGTCTATCTTACGGCTCACGTTGTATTCTGCTATCTATGTTTTCTTAGTCCAAGTCACTTGTTTCACATTTATCCACAAGAAGAGTATAAACTACACAGACACAGAGAATTCCATTGTCAGTCTCTGGTTCTTCTCTCAGTGAAGCTTCCTAATCAGCATGTCTTGGGAATAGTTCTAGTCTCCATATACTCTTTTCCTGGGACCTGGAGATTGCCTCCTGGGTCCTACCTGTTCACCTCTTCCTCCACAGCATTTGCTCTGTGATACACAATTCTCACTTTAGGACCTTTATTCCAAGTCACAGGATTTGCTTACAAACAGCTCAAAGTAAACCCGAAGAGACAAATCTTTATCAATGACTTCGAGTGGAAGGCTACATTTGCCTCTCAGATGCTAGCCAAGGCCATCTGTCTGCTTTTCCTGTTAATGAAGGTGGTGCCCTGACCTGCGGCTTTGTGCAGAATGTTGGTGGTTATGTTCTCCTCTGCCCACTGGGTCTGCCCTGCTGGTGGGGCTTCTCTGTGGGCTGTAACCATGGGAAGGGTGTTTCAGTGACGAGAGTCCCACCCTGGTGGGAGTCCATGCTGAAACTGGACGCTGCTTTGCACAAATCTATGACACCTTGTGTAACCACTAAGTGTTCCTCGGTAATTGTCGCTAAAAACTATCTCAGAGATACTATCATTCACTCACTTTATATGCATACTATGTAGGTTGCATAAGTGCTGTAGACTAGAGATGAAAATTATTTATAGAGCAATGCCTGTGCTAAAAATATCAGTTGCTGATGATTCTAGAAAGTTAGAAAAAGAACTAACCTACCAGTCAGATATATGCAGGGAGGGAGACATGAAGTATTTTCTCGTTTATCCTTCTTGTAAAGAAAATTATAATTTCATTTCAAATAATCAGTGAAAAATTTCTGCTAGATGATTCATACATTAGAATGTATCTGTCCTTTATTTCTGACTTTTGTTCTTAAATGAAATTAATACTAAAATATTTCCTGCCCTGTCTTCTTTACTATTAGATTTTAGGACTGAAAAACAAATTTGTCAAGAGACAAAAATTATCCTGTGCTATTTTTTCTGTTAAGGGCTGTGTCATTACATTTCTCTGTATTATTTTCACTTTCTACTTATTTGTAGAATTGCTGAACTAGTTCTTGAATTGTGTGAAAATTTTAATTCACTGTGGTTTTTTTACATTAATATTATTAGGCCTTCAATAAACAAAAGAGAAAACGACTAAGGGAAGAAAATAATGACATAATAAAAATAACAAGGAAAGCATTTCAGAGAAATGTTAGAAAATGTTGAAGAAATTTCAAACAAGAGGTGAAAATAGCTTGAAGGCACTAACACTTTTTCACCACACAGGGGCAGCAGCTACTACATAACTGGAAACAAGTCTTTTTTTTTTTTTTTTTTTTTTAGTATTTCTCCTCCACTTTAAATTCTGGACATTGCTAATTATTTTTTGTGATTTAAAAAACATCAATGCTCATGCCTTAGTGTGTGATTTTTGACAGCTAATCTCTACTCCTGTCTAAAATAATTGGACCCTCAAAGTAAAAAAATAGTTTGTTGAAAGTGTACGGATTTGGAAAGTCTGAGTTAATCTCCACATCATGCATGGAAAACTTTAAAAATCCGAGTTCCCAGAAGAAAATTACAAATACATAAAAATTAAAATTTTCTGTAAATCAATTCTTTTAAAAGTAGCAATTGTGAAGAAAAAAAAAAAAAGCAATGTGGACTCTGTAGCACAATTAAGAGAGACTGAGAGGGGATTCCAAGGTCACACATAACCCTAAAATCTCCAGATTGACCATGTTTTTGACCTACAATTTCTTGCAGAATATTTAATATTTTAGTCATGTTTCATTTGGTTACCATTTAAATATAGATTTAAAGTATGAGGTTCGTTTTTTAAGCAAAAGCACAATAACAATAACCAGGAGAATTTGTGTAAGAAAGTTGTATTTAGTAGAAGATCCTAAAATCCCCCAAATTCTCTGACTTATGTTTCCATGCTCGAGTGAACTTATCATATGAATGGAGATCATCTGTAGGGATAAACAACTTTGGTAAATGTTAGATATAGTGGGTGTTTCAGCTATTTTTAAACATCAAGGTTTGAGCATTTGCTATTTCCAGCAGGAGTAAACCAACAGAGTTTAGATTAAGAGATGCTTTCTCTTTTATTTTTCTTTAGTATAATCAATGTTTGTCTATCTAGCAAACAAGGGCAAACAGATAGTCTATCTCTTTTAAGAAGAAGATCCATGGGTGTTGGTATTAAGCACACACGCAGGGGACAGAGGGTGCCGAGTGAGGTGTTTAGGAGCATGACTACATGGGTTTGAGTCCCAACTTTGCCACTCCCCAGCTGAATCACTTTGGGCACGTTAATCTCTCTGAACCTGCTTCTCAGGTGTAAGATGGGGAAAATCACAGTACCTACTCATAGGGTTGTGTGAGCATTAAATGATTAAGTGCCTGTAGTATGCTTAGAACAGTGCCTGGCGCTTATTAAATGCCCTTGTAAGTACTGGTTGCCATCCTTGTCATGGGAGGCTTTACTTGTCTCTGACTCTTCATTGTCTGTTGGGCACCGCATGTTATTATCTGCCTTTTACAGATAAAGTAACTAAGACTTAAAGGCCTTATAAAAGTGTGCATGGCTGATAAGTGGTAAAGTACATGGATTATATTATACTGATTGTACACAAATACACCATGAACTGTAACTGAATAACAAACTTAATAGTAATTAATAACGAATTGAGCACTCACTTTGTGCCAGGCACTCTTTCATGTGCTAAGGATAACCTCTGAGACAGGCACCATTATTATTTTCATTTTGTCAATGAGGAAATGAAGGCACAGAATGATCAAATGACTCACGCAAGATGACATAGCTACTTAGTCATAGACTTGAGTAAGTCCAGGTAATTTGCCCTAGAATCCATGACTTATTTTTGCTGTTTTCCCTGGGGGTGATTAAAAGTTCCTATGGAGCTTCTATGGAGTCCTGAGATGAGGAAAGGGTATGGGAGGAACTCATTGAAAGGATGTGACTACCAGTTGCATGGAGAACTGGACCAATACAACCAATGCTCCTCACCCCTGCCCCTGTTCTTGGAATGATGCTCTGCCCCGCTGTTCCCACACTAGAGGCTCTTTCAAAGACACAGCCTTAAAAGAACAGGTGTTGATGAGACCATCTGAACTGAAAAGGTGACAGAACCTAATTAAAGCCTCTGTATAAGCTCTTAAGGTTCTGGTGGGTGAGTGCAGAGATCAGCTCATCTAGAGGGCACCTAAGACAAGTCTTGCATGCAAATTGTCTTGTTTATTAAAACTGTCACCCACCAATCTGGAGTGGTCTGCCCCTTTCCTCAATTCTTCCTTGCTCTAAGTGTATGGGGCCAGTTGAACCAACAAAGTGTCATTTGGTCATCACTGGCTCGGCTGGAAGGCCATTCCATTTGGTGTTTGGTCATCAGCCTTCCCCTCGCTCCCTGTGGCCCCTGTATCTTGTGGACTGTCTCTCTTGGTGATGTTTCAGGAGAGCCCAGCCAGGAGCCCCTGCTGACCAGCTCCCACGCCTGCTTGCAGGGGTCCTACTGATTTTCCCAAACTCAGTCGGTCCACACTTCGGCCACTGGCTGTGGGCTTCCATCACTGCCCCATGCTGCAGTGACCTTTTGCTTGGTATACTGATTTGTGATTTTTCAAGTAACTTCAGGATCCTTCAGTAAAGTTTCTGAAAACTTCTGTTGCTCTCTCTAGCTCTCTGCCTACATCCAGGTACATCAGTTCTCATAGACCTTCTCCACACTGCTGTCTCCTTCATTATAATTGCCTGTTAGAATAGAACTCCAGGCAGAAACAAAGACTCCTATTGATTTGGGATTTACACTTACCAGAACCCTCTGCTACTTATCTCCTCCACCGCAGGTGTTTTGATACTGAGTTGAGGTGCTCAACCTTGTAAATATGTCCTAGATATCCCTCTTTCACTCCCACCCACCTCCCACCTGTTTTCCTCTCCCTCTCTACCCAGACTGATTTCTTTAATTTAAATGGAGATATAGTCTATTTCCAGTACTATCATTACTACAAGCATTGTCACCATCACTGAGAATATACAGCAAATTCCCAGACCTGGGTATTACATTAGGGATGTGTTGCAAATAGACTGTTGGAACCTGCAAGAAAATCTAACTTACAAGAGTCTAGGGGGGTGTATTTCAATTGGGCAATATCTGCTTCTCCAAATTTATCCACTGGGAAAATACAGTAGATGAAACAGCTGAGATAGACACGGGTCATATATTGAGGGGCCATGTAAGCCAGGTTAAGAAGTTTAGATTTTATCTTAAAGGCATTGAGAATCCCATGGCAGATTTTAAGCAGGAAAATGTCTGATTGGAGTGGACAATCTGGAGGTTGGTAAGGCTCAGTTCGGCTCAGTTGCTCAGTCGTGTCTGACTCTTTGTGACCCCAATGGACTGCAGCACACCAGGCCTCCCTGTCCATCACCAGCTCATGGAATTTACTCAAACTCATGTTCGTTGGGTTGATGATGCCATCCAACCATCTCATCCTCTGTTGTCCCTTTCTCTTCTTGCCTTCAATCTTTCTCAGCGTCAGTCCTTCCAATGAATAGTCAGGACTGATTTTCTTTAGGATGGACTGGTTGGATCTCTTTGCACTCCAAGGGACTCTCAAGAGTCTTCTCCAACACCACAGTTCAAAAGCATCAATTCTTTGGCTCTCAGCTTCCTTTATGGTCCAACTCTCACATCCACACATGACTACTGGAAAAACCATAGCTATGACTAGATGGACCTTTGTTGGCAAAGTAATGTCTCTGCTTTTGAATATGCTATCTAGGTTGGTCATAACTTTTCTTCCAAGGAGTATGTGTCTTTAATTTCATGGCTGCAGTCACCATCTGCAGTGATTTTGGAGCCCCCCAAAATAAAGTCTGTCACTATTTCCATTGTTTCCCCATCTATTTGCCATGGAGTAATGAGACCAGACACCATGATCTTAGTTTTCTGAATGTTGAGTTTTAAGCTGGATTTTTCACTCTCCTCTTTCACTTTCATCGAGAAATTCTTTAGTTCTTCTATGTTTTTTGCCATAAGTGTGGTGTCATCTGTGTATCTGAGGTTATTGAAATTTCTCCCAGCAATCTTGATTCCAGCTTGTGTTTCATCCAGTCCAGCATTTCTCATGGTGTACTCTGCATATAGGTTAAATAAGCACAGTGACAATATACAGCCTTGACATACTCCTTTCCCGATTTGGAACCAGTCTGTTGTTCTATGTCCAGTTCTAATTGTTGCTTCTTGACCTGCATACAGATTTCTTAGGAGGCAGGTAAGGTGGTCTGGTATTTCCATCTCTTTCAGAATTTTCCACAGTTTATTGTGATCCACACAGTCAAAGGTTTTGGCATAGTCAGTGAAGCAGAAGTAGATGTTTTTCTGGAATTCTCTTGCTTTTTTTCAATGATCCAGCAGATGTTGGCAATTTGATCTCTGGTTCCTCTGCCTTTTCTAAATCCAGCTTGAACATCTGGAAGTTCATGGTTCACGTACTGATGAAGCCTAGCTTACAAAATTTTGAGCATTACTTTGCTAGTGTGTGAGATGAGTGCAATTGTGTGGTAGTTTTAGCATTCTTTGGTATTGCTTTTCTTTGGGATTGGAATGAAAACTGACATTTTCTGGTCCTGTGGCCACTGCTGAGTTTTCCAAATTTGCTGGCATATTGAGTGCAACACTTTCACAGCATCATCTTCTAGGATTTGAAATAGCTCAGCTGGAATTCCATCACCTCCACTAATTTTGTTCGTACTGATGCTTCTTAAGGCACACAACTTTGCATTCCAGGATGTCTGGCTCTAGGTGAGTGATCACACCATTGTGGTTATCTGAGTCATGAAGATCTTTTTTGTATAGTTCTTCTGTGTATTCTTGCCACTTCTTAATATTTTCTGCTTCTGTTAGGTCATACCATTTCTGTCCTTTATTGTGCCCGTCTTTGCAAGAAAAGTTCCCTTGGTATCTCTAATTTTCTTAAAGAGATCTCTTGTCTTTCCCATTCTATTGTTTTCCTCTATTTCTTTGTATTGATCACTGAGGAAGGCTTTCTTATCTCTCCTTGCTATTCTTTGGAATTTTGCATTCAAATGGGTATATCTTTCCTTTTCTCCGTTGCCTTTTCTTCTCTTCTTTTCATAGCTGTTTGTAAGGCCTCCGCAGACAACCATTTTGTCTTTTTGCATATTGTTTTCTTGGGGATGGTCTTGATCGCTGCCTCCTATATGATGTCATGAACCTCCATCCATAGTTCTTCAGGCACTCTGTCTATCAGATCTAATCCCTTGAATCTATTTGTCACTTTCATTGTATAGTCATAAGGGATTTGATTTAGGTCATACCTGAAAAAAGGAGGACAGCTGAGAAGTACTTGTGGACATCTAGGCAAGAGGGATGATGCTGGGAGAGGGGTAATGAGAAGGATAGAATTCAGAGACTCATGTGGGAGGGAGAAGAGACAGGCTGCCTCTGCCTGGAGTTATTTTAGCCAGAAAATTCATACTTATTCTTTCATTTTTTAAAACAATTTTATTGAGATATATTCAACACATAAAATTGTATATATTTAAAGTATTCAGCTTGATGTTTTGATAAATGTGAAAATATCACCATAATCAAGCTAAGTAATTTATGAATCAGCTCTACACAGTTACAGTTGCATATACAATTTTATCTTGAGAAGATTTAAACTGAAATCAGTCTTCTTAGCTAATTACAAGTGTGCAATATAGTATTGTTGAAAGTGTGAAAAATATGTATATACGTGTACACACACACAAAGAGAAATATTATTCAAACTTAGAGAAAAATCCTGCCATTTAAAACAACATGAATGAAACTGGAGGGCATTATGCTAAGTGAAATATGCCAGAGAAAGACAAATACTGTATATTTGTCCTTAAACAGCTCCCCAGTTAAGACTTCCTTTACTTCTCATGGCTTGCTCCCATAGCTTACCTGTGCACATTTGATATGATAATTTTTTTTTTTTTTTTTTTACTGTGTCTGTCTTTCTCACTAGATTGTGCTGTCCCTAATGAGGGCAGTAATTTTCCCCCAAAGTATTTGCAGACTTTATTCCATTGCTTGATACATAAAAGTCTGTTAAATATTTGGTTAACAAATGAATGGGTGAATAAACAAATGAACAGACCTATCAGAGTACTAGGTGTTACTCCGGAAAGCTATGCCATGTTGTGCTTTGGCACCCAAATCCCCTGAGTCAACATGATTGAAAACACCTGGATCCTACAGTGCAAGAGTATTGACCCAGACAAGGAGACTGGCCCAGAGCTGGCACAGCAGGAATGTCAAGGAATGAAATCTGAACATTAAGCACAAGCAAGGCAACTGGACTTTTTGTAAAGCAAAATCTAAGTCCGGATTTTAATGTATCTTAGGGTATAAAATGGAGAAGCCAATGGCACCCCACTCCAGTACTCTTGCCTGGAAAATCCCATGGATGGAAGAGCATGGTAGGCTGCAGTCCATGGGGTCGCTCAGGGTTGGATACGACTGAGCGACTTCACTTTCACTTTTCACTTTCATGCATTGCAGAAGGAAATGGCAACCCACTCCAGTATTCTTGCCTGGAGAATCCCAGGGACGGGGGAGCCTGGCGGGCTGCCGTCTATGGGGTCGCACAGGATTGGACACGACTGAAGCGAGTTAGCAGCAGCAGCAGCAGCAGCAGCAGCAGCAGCAGGGTATTAAAAAATCAGGGATCACTCCAGTCTGTACTTCTCTAACATGGTGGACTGGAATTCTAGTGTGCCACCACAAAAAGCAAGAGAAGTTACAAGCAGCCACATCCACCCACCTGCATCATACTCTTTGCAATATTCGCTGCATTGGGAGCAGATCAAAGGAAAAGCAACTTTTTCAACTACTTGGTGTCTCCGGTCTTTCCTGCCCTGCAAACCAAAGCAGCTCTCGGCGCATCCACCACACACGCGCAACACTGGTTAGATTTTTATGATTTTTGCTGGACTAATTGGTGTGAAGCTGTATTCCATTGTTTGATCAAGGTTTTCAAAACTTTAAGTCTTTTACTTTAAAAAGATTCTCTTATCTAGATTCTTGATCCTCTGTAACTACTTTCTGTCTTTGCTTTCTGATTAGAGCCAACAGAAATTTGTCCTTTTTTCTTTAATTTCAAAGAACCATCTTTGGGGTTATCATTCTATTTTTCTATTTTCATCTTCATTACTTTCTTCTCTTAATAATTCCTTTGTGCTTACCCTTGTCTTGCTTTATTGCTTTCTTAGGAATTCTCAGCTCATTTATGATGATGCTTTCTTTGAGTGTTCATGAATATTTTCCTCTGAGTACCTCATTGTTTATACTGTATTTTTAATGTGTAAGTGTTCTCATTTTGGCTATTTCTAAATTGATCTTAATGATTTTTGTTTTACTTTAGGAGGTTTATAGGAGATGGTGTTTGGTTTGTGGTATAAATAATATGATACACATATCCAATAAATTGATCTTACGTATTTCTTGAAATATCATCCTTTTTATTTTATTTTTTTGGCCTATATCTGATTGGCCAAGATGCAGACAGTGTCAAAATTCTCTACTACTATTGCATTGCTGAAAATGTATCCTTGTATGTCTATGGACATATTTCCTGTGTGTGTTTTTGATACAATCCTAGTTGGCATATAAAGATTTGACTGTTGTCCACATACTAAGGACTGTATCACTTATTAATGAAAAATAATCCTATTTTAATGTAAAACAATCCTATATAATGCTTTTGGCCTTATAGTCCTCTTAATTAGTTATTAGTATTTTCATCACTGCTTCTTTCTCCTGTGCCCTTGTTTTTCATACATTTTCCTTTCCTTTTTATGTCACTTGATATTATATGGGGCTCTTAAACTCAGCAGTTTGGGACTCGATCTGCAATCCTCTGACTTCAATATGTTTGGTGTTACCTGTCATCTTGTTTCATGTTTTGTTTTCCCATTTCTGTGCATTTCCATTATTTTGAAATATGGATCTCATTTTCTTTGCTTTTATCTTCCTTTGGAGATAGTCACACACATATTTAAATTTTGCTAGTGGTACTTAGCTTTCAAAGTTTTTCAAAAGCATTCATAAATTTACATTTCTGTAACTCCCAAAGAGTAAAACCGTATCTTTGATTACCGTTTAGAGCAGTTTAAACTCCCCTCCGACTTCTCCTTGAGGATCCCTGGGGGCTTAATGGTAAAGACTCTGCCTGCAATGCAGGAGATGTGGCAGAAGCCATAGGTTCCATTCCTGGGTTGGGAAGATCCCCTGGAAGGGAAATGGCAACCCACTCATGTATTCTTATCGGGGAAATCCCGTGGACAGAGGAGCCTGGTGGGCTACAGTTCCTGGGGTCTCAAAAGAGTCAGACATGACTTAGCACCTAAACAACCACCATCATCTTCTCCTTGCTTATTTCCTCTCACCCACCCAGTTCTTCTTAATGAAATCTGAGTTTTAAAATTTAGGTTATTATACAAATTTTAAAAATATTTTTTCTTTCAAAAATGTTTCTTTTTAATTGTAGCATCAGGAATGTTTGGATACTGCTTTGGTTTCTCTTTTTAAACTCTTCCTAGATGATTAAATCCATCTTTCAGCCATTTTTGGAACTCTGGAACACTTCTATGTTTACCTCCTTCATATTCACCTCCTTCTAGGCTTCTCTTGGCCAGTTGAAATTGGTTTTCAAATGTATATTTTTTAAAAAGGTTTTAAAAATATGAGTGGGTATAGTTTCTGAAACACCAGAGTCTGTTTTATTGCATTCACAAATATGCGACAACTTGGGTGGATGGATGAGAAAACTGCTGCCTGCCATACCAGTAAAGGAAGGATGCCCTGGCCATCAGGAGAGAGGCCACTACAGCCACACCCAACTGTGCCCCCTGAGGGGATCCAGGATGGACAAAAACAGGACACCCGCCCTAGACAGGATTTCAATGAGCCCAGACTCTTGCATCTTCCCCTACTGAGAAATGTGCTAAATTCATTAACTTCAGATGTCTGATTGTCTTTAATTAATAGTGATCTTTTGATGTTCCAACTACCTGGTTTTTGTTGCAAAGCTCTTTGGTCACCTCATTCGAAGAGTTGACTCACTGGAAAAGACTCTGATGCTGGGAGGGATTGGGGGCAGGAGGAGAAGGGGACGACAGAGGATGAGATGGCTGGATGGCATCACCCACTCGATGGACATGAGTTTGGGTGAACTCTGGGAGTTGGTGATGGACAGGGAGGCCTGGCATGCTGCAATTCATGGGGTCGCAAAGAGTCGGACACGACTGAGCAACTGAACTGAATTGATATATACCATACGTCCTCTCTAACTTCTGCTGGAGCAGTCTCTTCCAGCTAGTTGAAAGCTTGGCTTAAGTCCTCAGGATATCTTCAGAATAAAACACAATTATCAAATTTAAGGCTTTTTCCCCCACCCCCCTTAGTCAACAGCTGTGTATAAAATTCTTGGATCATCATGAATTTCCCCTCAGGTGTAGCAGGGCGGAGACAAGGTCATGCACACTTGAAGGTTCTCCTCAGGGTGGCCTGGTCCCTGAACTGGCACCATCGGTGGCCTGGAGGCCCGTCCGGTTGCTGCCTTTTCCCCAGCAAACACCTTTGCACTGCACTGTTATAGAGAACATTAAGTAGAAGGGCTTTGTCCTTCAGGCTCCAGGACTGAAGGTGAAGAGAGAGCAGAGAGGGTTTGTGGAAGACCCGGCCCCCGACTCAAGACCATCTGGGTTCCCTGGGAGACGACTGTGCAGGGCGCGGCCCTGGTAGAGTCCCTGCGGCGCCGGGTCACCAGGGTCAGTCAGGCGGCCGACTCAAGGTGGTCTGCACGCTTCGTGAAAGCCCAGCACAACCCACGTGTTGATGACGTGGACGACCCACGTGTTGATGACTGGCGCAGAGTAGTCGTGAGCTCTGTGGAAGGCTGAGGCTGTGTATGGAGCCGGGCTCTGTGTGCCTATACCCTCTGGTGCCCCGAGACCACAGCCCCGTGGCCAGAAGGCCTGTGCAGAAGTGGCCATCGGTGTTGTGCTTGCACAGCTCACCTGCCGCCTGCGCTCCGAGACGTGGTCTAAGACCCTATCTGCCCCGCCCGGCTGCTGGGTCCTGGTCTTGTGCACAGCTCACGTGCAGTCCCCACGTGCAGTCCCCACGTGCTGCTGCTGCGCCAGGTGGGTCACAGGCAGCAAGTGGGTCACGTGTGGCCCCTGCAGCCAACCAGGAGCGCCGGCCGGTACGCGGTGGTCTTAGTGTAGCTGATTTCCACCCGCAGCAGCGCCTTGTGCCCAGGCTTGGCTCCAGTGGTACGTGTTTTGTACTAAACATAGGATGGCTTTGATCATTGTTTCACGACCTAGTTATATCCTATAGAGATGCATGATCTGCTTTGAAAGGCTTTTCCGGCAAGAGAGGGTTAAAAAATACATAGCGGGTCATACATTCTGAACAAAATAACTAAAATAGCATAATATTTAAGGGCCATTGTCGTTGGTTGTTGGTTACTTTGTACTTTATTCTGTTGAACAAAGGCAAAGAACCTAGAAATTAATTAGTGTTTCTAACCAGAGCGTGTGATTGCTACTCCCAGTTAGTACCAAAGTAAACTTGACTTTCTTTTATAGAGAACATTAAGTAGAAGGTGTTTTTTCCCCATTCAAGCATGACTTATTTAAAGTTTTTTTTTTTTAATATCAACTTTGGACTCTAGTAAATATTGGATACATCTGGTTTTGTAATAAATGACTCATAGTTGTTGGTTCAGGAAAATCTATATTTTTAATTCTGTTTAGTTTGAATGAATACTTTTTGTAATGAGTGTTCATGGTTAGAATTGGATTAAATGAACTCTGGAAAAAATGAACAAAAAAAACCCAACCGAAAATCATGCCCAAACAAATAAATAAACAAATGAAAAATGAATTTCTCCTTAAATCTTTTAAAGGGTTTTTTTCCCTCTGTCCTTTGGCCTTGAGTGTTGCAGTACATTTTATTTTAATCCGGGACAGGAAAAAAGAGGGGGCAGTATTGTATAGTGCTTCAGAGGACTGACTTCAGTACTTCACAGACAGAGGTTTAGGGTTTCTATCTGCCACTTACCTGCCTACCAGTTACCAGTCATAAGATCCTGGGTAAGTTAGGCTTCAGTTTTCCTACTAGCACGAGGAAGAAACCCAGTGATGGTATTGAACCTCATAGAGTTATTGTAAGCATTCAGTGAGTTAATTTCTATATTTAGCCCAGTACTTATCATTCTGTTCTGTGCTTTACTAAGTCCCTTCCATTGTCTGACTCTTTGGGACCCTATGGACTATCGCCTGGTTGTCTCCTCTGTCCATGGGATTTCCCAGGCAAGAATACTGGAGTGGGTTGCTCCACAGATCTTCCTGACTCAGGGATTGAACCTGCATCTCTTAACATCTCCTGCATTGGCAGGTGGGTTCTTTCCTACTAGTGACACCTGGGCAGCCTTTAGTACCTAGTAACGTTACTCATTTATTTACTTGATTTTCCCTTCTGTCTGTTGGGGCTTTTTTCCAGAGATGTCAGTTGTCTGCATTTCAATCTTTCCTTTTCTTTTTCTTCTGCTTTCATCATGTTAACTCTTATTGTTTTATATTTTATAAGAGTATACAAGTTCAGGAACTTCCCTGGTGGCCCAATGGCGAAGATGCTGTGCTCTCAGCAGCAGGCCTGGGTTTGATTATGGGTTAGGGAGCTAGATCCCACATGCTGAAGCTAAGACCTGGCACAGCCAAATAAATAAACACTAAAAAAAAGGTATACAAATTCATTCTCATTTTTTCTTTTATCAAACCTGCATTTTCTCTCAACCTAGATTTTAATTTTGCTAATGTGTTTCCAAAACTTTTAAAGTCATGAAATGTAATGCACATACAGAAAAGTATATATCCTAAATGCACACACTGAGAAATTCTAAGAGAATAAAGTTTATTCTCTAAGAAGGAGGTTAGAAACAGAACATGGCGGTATCCCAGGAGTCTCCACATGCCCCATCCCTAAGGACAAACTCCTTGTTCCTTTCAAAGGTAATGGTCTTCTGACGTTGATGGTAATCACTGCCTTGCTTTCTGTTTTTTCATCATTTGGCAGCCTACATATACATCCCTAAATATTGCAGTTTAGCTTTTTAACTTTATGTACAAGAAATCAGCCAATGTGAATTGTTTGTTTGGCTCCTTCCGTAAGTCACTGTATTTGTGGCACTCCTCTGTGTGGGGGTGAGTAGGTGGAGTCTGCTGCATTTTCGATTCTCTATGATAGGTATCTCATCGTTGTGTACAGTGCCATACTACCCTGTCTGCAGGGGTTAGATTGGGTCCACATAGTTGGGTTGACTATGGTTTTTGGCTACTAAAAAAATGCTGCTATAAGCATTCTCTAAAAAAGTACAAATTATATATATTTAAGGTACATACCATGATGATTCGATGTACATATGCATAGTGAAATAATTACCACAGTCAAGCTAATTACCATATTTTTCCTTTGTATAGTTTCATTTTTTAAATGATTCAGTTCAGTTCAGTTCATTTCAGTTGCTCAGTTGTGTCCTACTCTTTGCGACCCCATGAATCTCAGCATGCCAGGCCTCCCTGTCCATCACCAACTCCCAGAGTTCACTCAGACTCATGTCCATCGAGTCAGTGATGCCATTCAGCCATCTCATCCTCTGTCGTCCCCTTCAGCTTCTGCCCCCAATCCCTCCCAGCATCAGAGTCTTTTCCAGTGAGTCAACTCTTCGCATGAGGTGGCCAAGGTACTGGAGTTTCAGCTTTAGCATCATTCCTTCCAAAGAAATCCCAAGGCTGATCTTCAGAATGGACTGGTTGGATCTCTTTGCAGTCCAAGGGACTCTCAAGAGTCTTCTCCAACACCACAGTTCAAAAACATCAATTCTTTGGCACTCAGCTTTCTTCTCAGTCCAACTCTCACATCCATACATGACCATTGGAAAAACCATAGCCTTGACTAGATGGACCTTTGTTGGCAAATGATTAGAGCACCTGAAATCTAAGCAAGTTTCCAGTATCCAATACAGTATCATTAACTTGAAGTTTGTATTCTGGTGCACTCTGTGATATTTCTTAGGGTAAATATTATATATCCACTAGAAGGTTTGTTGACTAATACAGCACACAGATAATAAAGTCTAGTAGGTGTTTTCAGACCACTTACCAGAACAGTACTGTGTGCGATAGTACTTTTAATTTGCTTAAAACTATTCATTTGACCTTCTCATTTCACCCTGCTCTTTCTTTGTCCAGATTCTCTTCAGTAGATCAGATGTCTTTTTATATTGTTCTTGAAGACGAATCAGAATTTGGAAATTTTTTTGCTGGAATATAAAGAGTTTATTTTCAGACATTAGCTCTTTTTTTCCTGGACTCTCATATATGTTATTCTCTTTTTCTTTATCCTGTATTTTTTCCCCTCACAGACTCATGTTGGTTTTTTCTCCTTTTGTTTCCTTGAACAAAGTGAGATGAATCCAAGCTCCGTATTTGTCTTCAGATAGGGTGAGTAGACTTTTTCTTACCTCCTCATTCGTATCTTTAACAAACCATATTGGTGTATTGATATGGTTCCAAGATATTTAGATATGATCACTTTTTCACAGGACCTGGGAAGGGCAGGTTGATGCATTGCGCTTTCAACCCAGTTTCTCTTTTCTCAGCGGGCGTTTGTTCGGTTGACACACTGTTTGTCTCTAATGCTTGAGTCTGTGACATGTAAATCGCTACGGTGCACACAAGCTTCGATCCTCAGCATTCGGTGTTCATAGCAGAGAACACAGATGTCACCAGCCCCTTCCTGCGTCTCCTGCCACCTCGGTACGCATACTTATTGCCCACTGCTTTCTGGTGTTTACTGCCTCTGCCTGGATGCAGAGATCTGGAGGAGTGAGGTAGGGAAGGGGAGTCTTGTGTGGTTTTGTGTTTCACACATAGAAAAACACCCAAGGGGCATGGAGGGCTTCGTCTCTGTGACCTTCTTTTTTATTTATTTATTTTTATTTTGGGCTGTGCCCGGTCTTCGTTGCTGCTCTGGGGCTTTCTCTAGTTGTGACAAGCAGCGGCTACTCTGCTGTGGTGTGCACAGGCTTCTCATTGCGATGGCTTTTCTTGCTGTGGGGCCCAGGCTCTAGGCACGCGGGCTTCGTTTTTTTGGACTCTGAGTCAGGGGACTGAAAGTGGGATAATAGAAATATCTTTTTTGAATTTTAAATGAAGCTACAAGCCTTGGTGTGGGGGTTAGTGGTTGGCAGGAGCCTGAGGCAACTCTCTGGGCCGCTGGTCTTATTCTGGCTGTTGATCTGTATGCTGGTTACACAGATGAGTTTGGTCTGTGAAAATTCATTGAGCTATATGCCCTAGTGATGCATGAACTTTTCTATATGTTACTCGAATAAAAAGATTTTTTAAAGGATAAAAATAATTTTTGGTCGTGTATTTTTTTTCCCTTAAATGGCTTCTTTTTCATGATTTGCACCAGAGTATGTGGTGTGATGAAGAGCAATTAGGTTTTTCTCAGTGTATTTTCAAATGCCTTGGGCTTTGTGTTGATTCCACTGATTGTGGCATGAGGTTATTGATCACTTCATTGTGTGTGCGGTGGATTTAGTTTTATATTTCCATGGGTTATTACTGCAGACATAGGAGCATTTTTTGGAGGCTGTTAACCAGATTCCAACCCACTCCAGTATTCCTGCCTGGAGAATCCCCATAGACAGAGGAGCCTGGCAGGCTTCAGTCCATGAGGTCACAAAGAGCTGGACGTGACTGAGTGACTAATTACAAAACCAGATTCCACATTGATCTGGAAATTATAACATATTACATTTAATTACCAAAGTATAGAAACATGAGGGCAAGGTATATATGCTTGAATCTACTGTACTATATCAGCTGGAAACATTATACTAAAGATGCATTAGTATCTGTTCAAAGAACCAAGCCTAAATCTACCTTGTTGTTTTATGGGGTAATGGTACCAGTTTTAGGCTGACTGCTGAGATTTAAAAACTCACCTTTTGAGATACTAAACTGATTTTACACAAGTCAGCATTAAAGAAGACGGTTGATGACATCTAGTGAATTGAAGATGTCAAGATAGACAGTCCACATAATTAAAAATGTATCATCTTTCACATACCATTAGTATGACATGTGCTCTGAAGGGTAAAAACTAACAGTTTTTCCTGAATTAGTTATATTTTTAAATGGACCAGAACAGTGGTTTTCAAACCTGACTGTGTATCAGAATCAATTGGGGAGCTTGTAAAAGTACATATATTTTTGCTGTTATACCAGACTTACTGAGCCAGCATATACATGAAGGCACCTGGATATGGGTCAGCATTGTGATGCATTGGACTGGGGCACATAGCTTCTCTTCTTGCTTTTCTAAGCTTCTGGGATGTTCTTTTTTCTTTTTTCATACATTCTGCTTTTTCTCAATCCACTCTTAATGAGTTTTTTTAAAAGATTTATTTTATTGAAGTATAATTAATTTAATGTTGCATTAATTTTACTGTATAGCAAAGTGATTCAGTTATACATATTTTTGTGTATATATATATGTACATTCTTTTTATATTTTTTCTGTTATGGTTTATCACAGGCTATTGCATATAGTTCCCTGTGCTATACAGTAGGACCTTATTGTTTATCCCTTCTATACATAGTCATTTGCATCTGCTAACCCCAGACTCTCAATCCATTATCTTTATGAGTTTTTAATGTTATATTTGTTGCTATGGCAATTTTGTAGCAAAGCAATAACAAATCAAGAATTTCATTCATTCATTAACTTACTCAATCAACATATATTTTCCAGGTACCTTTTCCCAGTTATCTTTTATTATATTATAAATCTGAAAACTTAAGTTGCTTAAAACAGTAAGACTTAATTTTCTTATAGTTCTGCACTATGGGGTCACCTGGAGAGTTCTGCTGATCTTGCTGATGGTCACTCTGGTGACTCATTCAACTTGTAGGTCAGGTGGGGCTTGGATTAAATTGGGACACGAAGATAACGGGGCCTCTCTCTCTCCAGCAGTCTCCCAACTTTCCACGGGTTCCATGGACTCAAAAGCAGAAGTTCCAGGTCTTCTCAAGGCTTAGCCTGGGAACTGGCACCACCACTACATTCTATGATTAAAGCTAATCATGAGGTATATACTAATTATGGGGAGGGAAGTACATGAGTATGTTTAAATCAGGAGTTTTGGGTCACTGGGAGCCACTGGCATATTAATAATAGATTATCACAATGATTTCTGCTGTGGTAGATATTGATAAAGGGGTGGAGATAGAAGGAAGTGAAACTGATGTTGAAAAGTTACATTCTAGTTGGAGATAATGGTGAATATAGTGGTATTGTTAAATAACATTGAATTAAGGCTGTAAGACCTTAGACGAGTGCCAAATTCATGCTAACAGGGGATAGAGGGTCAGGCAAGGTCACAGATATGTGGTGAATGAGGTAGATTCTTGATAGACAGGTAGGAGTTTCCCTTGGAGGAAGAAGGTAGGTTGTGTGCCTAAATGATCATTAAATTCTGTAATAGTTCACACTGCACAGTGAAGTCACTCAGTCATGTTTGACTCTTTGTGACCCCAGGGACTGTAGCCTACCAGGCCCCTAGTCCTAGATCCATGGAATTTTCCAGGCAAGAATGCTGGAGGGGGTCACCATTTCCTCCTCCAGGGGATCTTCCCGACCCAGGAAGATCGGAGTCTTCCTGTGTTGCAGCAGACACTTTACCATCAGAGCTACCAGGGAAGCTGGCTCCACAGCTGGGATTTTTTTAAAGTCCTTTCTGAACAGCTGCTTTGTTTTAGAACCTTTCTAAGCCACCACCAGTCCACAGATGCATTTCGATTTGTTGGGCAGGGGTTAGCTCAGGAGGGAAAGAAGTGTGGGCACGTGTGTGGTCAGAACAAAGAGGATAAAACTTGGCAAATCAGGGTTAGGGTTATTTTAGGGTTGGCCTACCTTTAGAAGAACATGCATTTGTAGCTTTTGCAGGAATGATGCGTGTATTTTCATTGTTGGAGTTTTTGTAAAGGCCCCGTTTTACTAAGGCTATCTTTTGTTCCTTAAGAATTTTTTTTTTTTGTTTATGTTGAGGTAACATTGGTTTATAACATGTTAGCTTCACATGTAAAACACTGCATTTCAGCTTCTGTAATGGCTACAGGGTGCTCACTGCCATAGCTTTCGTTCCTGTTCATCAACGTACAGTTGATCCTGTCTATCCATTTTGTCCCCTCCCTCCCTTTCCCCCTGGTAACCTCTGCTCTGTCCGCTGTATCTACTTGTTTGTCTTTATGTGGTTTGTTTTGTTCATATAGTTTGTCTTTCTGTTTGTGTTTCCTTTTTGCATTTCACAGGTGAGTGAAATCATATGGTATTTGTCTTTCTCTGTCTGATTTATTTCACTTAATATAGTGCCCTTGAGGTTCATGTTGTCACGAATGGTGAGATTTCATCTTTTTTTTTTTTTAGGACTGAAAAGTATCATCTTTTTAATGACTAAAAAGTATAATATACATACACACACACACTGCACCTTCTTTGCCCCTTTACCTGTTGATGGACATTTAGGTTTCCATGTTTTGTCTAATGTAAATAATGTTGCATGAACATAGGGCTGCGTGTATCTTTTTCAATCTGTTTTTGTATTCTTTGCTTTAGAACTACTGTATTATAGTTCTGTTTTAAAGGAGTCTGAATACTGTTTTCCATTGTGGCTGTGCCAATTTACACTCCCATCGGTAGTGTATAGGGGTTTCCTTTTCTCCTAACACTTGATATTTCTCCTCTAACACTTGATATTTCTTGTCTTTTTCAATCTTCTGTTTTAAAATACTGTTTGCCTCACAAGGTAGGATTTTCAATTTAAAATTCTTTTGCAAAGAGACCAATAGTCTCATTGTTCTATATTTGACTTTATATAGGGAGCTTAAATTTTTAGTCACACCACAGATATTTGATGCTCATAAACCACCTGACTTAACACACAAAATCTCCATCCTTGAGCAAGTACCATGGAAAGAACAAGCATTTAGTGCCAAAGGATCTAGGTTCAAGTTCAAATGCTTTAAGTTCTTTAACTTCTCTGGCTTTCTGTTTTCTTAAAGTGAAGTGCATTTCTGTAGTAATATAAACTTTCCTAACTAACTCATCAAGTTGGGAGAATTAAATGACATAATGACACATAAATGACACAATTATTCTCAAAACAATCTGAAAAAATGAGTACCATATATATGTTTTTTTAGCTACCTCAGTTCCTTTATAGAATAAGAGAATATTCAATGCTATTGTTATCCAGTATCTGAATGATGTTAACTGAATCAATGCACAAATTTAGAAAAGCTCCCCTCCCCTGGATCAGCTGGTTATTTAATCAATTTGAGGCTGACTAAATTGTAATGTAACTGTTACCTAAATTAACCACATGTGTATTGGTAATCTAAAATTCAGTATGCTAGAGATAGACTTTTAAATCTGCAGAAGATGTTTTCTTGGTATCAAGTATCAATGGCTTCAATTCTCGAAAACACCAGTGAACATGGCTAAATGTTTTTTGTAGGCTGTCAGACTGAGAACAGCTTCGAAAGAGCTTAGTACACTTATGTACCATCACACTGAAAGCTCAACTGGTTATCACCTTTCAAAAAGTTAACCTTCAAGTGGAAGTTTAAACTTGTCTTATTTACTTTTTGCTTTATCTTATTCCAGTAAAGTCAGAAGCAGGTCCTTCTTAAAAAACCTGAAATACTCTAGAACAAGGGTTGGCAGAGTATGGCCCCTGAACCAGTTCTGGCTTCCTGCCTGCTTGTGTATGACCTGCAAGCTAAGAATGTATTTCTCAGTTTTAAATTGTTGAAAGAAAAATCAAAAGAAGATAATATTTTGTGATACATGAAAAGTGTCTGAAATTCTAATTTCAATACCATAAGTAAAGTTTTATTGGAACTCAGCCATGCAGTTCATTCATGTGTTGTTGATGGCTGCTTTCATGCTACAGAGTTGAATAGCTGCAGAAGAGACCATGTGGCCCACGGAACCTGAATTTGTGCCATCTGCTCCATTACAGATGAAGTTCACTGGTCCCTGCTGTAGGTTCTTCAGAAAGGAAGCCGAGCATCTGGAATTTTCCCTACAGCACAAGGAGTGGCCGACATTTGGGATTTCCATATAGGGAATCAGGAGCATCTGGGATCTGTCACCCTTGAAAACACTGTCTGTTGTCCCCAGAGATGGCAATTTCCTCCAATGTTGATGGAAGTATCCAGCTCTGAGTCTTACACAGGGCTTCTCTCTCTTTCTTTGTAAAAGGAATTTTCTTATTCAGTGAGTGTGTGTAGAATATTCACTAACAATGTGTTTCATAATAGGTTGGAAGACGAAGGATAGAGAAAGTCTCTGATTTCCAAGAACTTACTGTCTAGGTGAAATGAAGTGAAGTGAAGTGAATTGAAGATGCTCGGTCACGTCTGACTCTTTGCGACCCAGTGGACTGTAGCCCACCAGGCTCCTCCATTCACAGGATTTTCCAGGCAAGAGTACTGGAGTGGGTTGCCATTTCCTTCTCCAGAGGGACTTCCTGACCCAGGGATTGAACCTGGGTCTCCTGCATCGTAGGCAGATCAGGGAAATCCCACCAGGGAAATTCACCATGTCTAGGTGAATGACGCATATAAATCGTCATTATCGATAGTATTGATGCTAACTTGAGAGGATGATTTGTGTGTGTGTGTGTGTGTGTAGCACTGTTGGCTTTGCTGTCAGAATCCCTCCTTTCTTTTTGGGATTCTCCCTTCCTCCTTTGCGGAGAAGGCAATGGCACCCGACTGCGTGGATTTTGGGTAGAACTGATCTTGATCACCCTGTTCCAGAGGTGAGCATCTAACTCAGGGCTGGGCCTCCTACCAACAGCCCTAGGACTTCTCTTAGAACTCTGGGAGAAGTCCTTTTCTCCTGGGATTTTCTACTGTTAAGATTATATAAGACACCTTGTAGGGAGAACTTGCTTGAGAGAGAAAATGCACAGAAGGAAAGCAGAGCCAAAGGGATGGAGAAGGAGGCAGAGAGTCCAGTGACACTGATTGAACCTCTGGACACAGCTAGGCCTTAATTCTTTTTCTTTTCTGCCTTAGGAACCAGTGCAGTTCATTTATTAGACTTCTTGCCAGCGAAAGAGAAGAGAATGTGGGCCTGAGTGCCAAATGAGTTTTATAAACAGAAAGAGTCAGGGAGTCAGAGATTAAGATCGGAGGGAGCTGTGCAAACTGGGGAAGTTGATGTTGAAGAAGTGGATTTAGCTGGGCTGGGAAGGATAAAGGTGTACACTGAGAAAAAGAGGGATGGAAGGGCAGAGGAGAAGTGTATGGAAAGAAAAATTTGTTCCATTAATGAAATAATGCAAGCAGTAACATGTGAGAGGGAGTAGAGTAAAGAAACCTCAAAGCCTAGTTAAGTCTTATAGAAGTGGAAGTTAACTAGACTTCTTATCCCAAATCTTCATGCCTTCAAACAGTTCTTTTTCATAGCAAAGGCAGGCTAAATTTTCTCTTCGAACAGTATTTGGAAATAAAAATAAAATGGAGAAAGACAGTAGTTATTAACTAATTCTTCCAAAGAGTGGTCTGGATAATAACAACAAAATGCTTTGCATCCATCTAGGTTGAACAGGGCACCTCTTCTGGGTTCAGTCCAGCAAGTCTCAGAGACACAATAACATCAGGTACAATAATGTCAGATCTGGCCTGTAGCATTTAAAAGGGAAATTTGACCTTTAAATTTTAAAGGAAATGAGAAACAAAGGGATTACATAATTAAAAATCTGTTTCTGTCTCTTAAAAGCAATTCAGTTTCGGTCAGGAGCCAACAGACTCCCTTTCCCTCTAATTGTTTTGTCTTGGCTCCTGGTACCCAGTTCTTGTTTCTCCTGTGAATAGCTCATTAATGTTGGGCAGATGTTCCCATTGGGTGCCCCATGTTAGGGGGAAATAATAGAGGCAGCATTGTCATCCAAGAGATGTTAATACTGGCTGCAAAATAGAATGATGAACGAGAACGTGGCCTCTTTCATGCCTCTTAGCAGCCAACCCCCAGCTAGGGTTTGTTTTCTATTTGACCTTTTTGGTAAACTCGCTATTGAGAAACACTGGGCAGGGACTTCCCTCTCAGTCCTGTGGTTAAGACTCAGTGCTTCCAACACAGAGGATAAGAGTTCTGCCCCTGGTGGGGGAACTAAAAGCCCACATGCCATGTGCCCCACCCCACCCCCCAAAAAAGAAAAGCATGGGGCAAAAATATTCAGTCCTATTCAGCTGGTAGGATGCTGAGACTGTCTGCACCTACCCAGGTCATCTAATCTTTAACATCCATAAAGAGAGAAAGTAGAAATATTAAAAAATATCATAGAGATGGATATTTGAATATAATTAATATTAAATCACTAAACCAATCACTTATAATTCTGAGGATACATGACAAGTCATTAAAAAGTATAAAAGATTAATTAAAATTTTTATTTTTGACTAGGTAATAAATTTACAGGTTTCAAATGTAAAAAAACACACAGAGGTTTATCTCTGTCCCCCATCAGCTCAGTCATTATTCCCCATAGGCAAACACTGTTAAGTTTCTTATTTACCCTTTCAGATAACATTTATGCACATGGAAGCCAATCTGATATATCCTTTTGTGAACAATTGGCTGCATACTTTATACATTTTCTGCTTCTTCATTTTGCTTTTTCACTTAATAACACGTTAGAGATGAGAAGCCTTCTGATTTTAAAAGAGCACTTTATGTGGACTCTGGAGGTTTATGTCCAAATCTCCTCCCTGTAGCTATAGCATAACATTGCTTGCTTTAGAAAGAGACACTGGTACAAACAAAAGCAAACGCTGGGAAACTACTTGAATGATAATCTTCAGCCACAACTACTCAGTTTTCTTTATGGCAGCCTTCTTTACTTTTTACATGTGTAAGTCATATCTCTTATAGAAAAATAATTGCAATAGCAAGAAGAAAGAAACCACTCATAATTTTTGCCTCTCAAAAATATCCATTTTCATCTTGATGTTTATTGAGACTCTTCCCTTCCTCCTCTCTTTCTCCTGTAGTTTTCTCTTTCTTTCCCTGTGTACACATATACATTTATATGTGCAAACATACATATTTTAAAAAGGAGATCACATTGTACATGTAGTCTGTGATGTGATTTTCTCTAACAACTGTCCATGTCAATGACAATAGATGTATACAATAGCTTTAAATCACAGCCAATTACTCTAATGCATGGATAATCCATAAACTATTTTACCAGTTACAGTTCAGCAACTTCAAGTATTTACTATCATAAACAGCTTCATACTCTACAACATTCTGAAGTGCTTAATGTCTTATTGACAGGAGATTTTCAGATACTTTGCCAAAACACATTTATTTCTCCTTCATTCTGTTCCTGCTCTCACTTCTTTTCTCTTCTCACTCCCCTCTGTCTCTTTCTTTTTTCAGAAACACTTCCATTAGCAATGTATTTCATTCTGTTCTGGTAAGATACCAAGCCTGAATCAGGGTGGGCAGCTGGCTGAGGAGGCTAAGAGGATGCTTTAAAAGCTGCTGGTAAGGAAGAGAGGTTTCTGCCTGGCTAACTCCCCATGGTCATTAAGGCAGTGTACAGCCCTGCCTTTCCACACGCCCCGCAAGCTGATGTGTGTCATCCTTCTCTGATGGTGCCTGTTTTCTCTTTTAGAGTTTGTCTTGACACAGTATTTTCACGAAATCTCACTGGTATAAAAATGCAGCCATCTGATTATCCTCCCAAGATGATTATTTAGAAAGACAAGGCTTGTTTGGATACAGAAATTCTGATATGTTTGTTGGAAACAAGAAGCCTCACTATCTTATACTAATGTTAGACATTTCACCGGGTAGAGTCCATAGGCTGCAGGAGTTGAGACTTATGGGAATTAAACAAAATAAGGACCACTTTACCTGAGCCTGTTGGAGAAGAAAAATACATTGGAATAGCATGAGAACAGCCATAATTATGTCAACATTATGTCTTAATTTGCATCTCATCTTCCAGGCAGGTCATGCTGGGTAGCAGAAACAATTAGCATTTCATAATGTAGTAACCGTGTGTTCTAGAAAAACAACCCACACGTGACAGCCAGATTAATTCGCAGAATATGATGCTGAACTCACTGGCACCATGTCTGGTTCTGTTAGTGCATGGTTTGCACTTGCTGAGGCAGGGGAAGCAGAGAGAGTTTTGGAGAGAAGGGCTTCCCTCTTTCGAGGAAGATACATGCTAGTGTAGAAATCTTCCTTCTGCTCTTTCAGTGTGGTGTTGGGTATTTGTGTGTGTTCACATCTGTGCTTTTGGGCTCAATTCTCCATTCTTTCTCAGTTAATTAACAGATTCTGTGAGCACAGTATCACAGAGGCAGGAGCCTTTGTTGCTGACAAAGGCTGTACACCCGAAACTAACACAACATTGTTAATCACTTATACTCCAATATAAAATAAAAGGTTAAAAAATAAAATAAGAAATATGGAGGAATTTGAACCACTTAACACGAAAGAGACATCCATTAAGTTGCGTTTGAAGTGAGAGACCCAGTGGGTTGGTTTACTTATCCCTGTGTGATAACTGACTTATTGTCGTCTCCCAGATCACCTGGCCTGAAGGTTTGAAAATTGGGGTGTTATTTCCTAGCTATGAGTTATTAAAGTAAATAATCTTTCTCACTTCAAAGACAACTTAATAGATGTCTTTTTCTTGTTAAGTGGTTCAAATTCCTCCATATTTCTTATTTTATTTTTTTTTAACTTTTTATTTTATATTGGAGTATAAGTGATTAATTAATGTTATGTTAGTTTCAGGTGTGCAGCAGAGTGATTCAGTTATACATATACATGGATCTATTCTTTTTCAAATTCTTTTCCCATTTAGGTTGTTACATAACATTGAGCAGAGTTCCCTGGGGTATACAGTAGGTCCTTGTTGGTTATCCATTTAAAATAAAGCTGTGTGCACATGTCAGTCTCCAATTCTTCCATATTTCTTAAAAGAAGTACTATGTATTTGAATGAGTCATTGATACTCCAGACCCCATCTTTCTAACCATTTTAATGTGGCATGAAAGTGAAAGTGTTAGTCACTCAGTTGTGTGCGACTGTTTGTGACCCCTTGGACTTAGCCAGCCAGGATCCTTTGTCCATGGAATTCTACAGGCAAGAATCCTGGAGTGGGTAGCCATCTCCTTCTCCAGGGGGTCTTCCTGATCCAGGGATTGAACCCGGGTCTCCTGCATTGCAGGCAGATGGATTTTTTACCATCTGAGCCACCAACTGCATCTGAGCACAAGAATTTTCTGGAATTTAATTTTAAAGGTTTTCAAGTCTTCTGGCTAGATAGCCTGCATTTGCTTCTTTGGATTCCCTTTCTACTCTTCTCCATTCTGCTACACATCCCAGGAGGGTGACCTGTAGAAACCCTTCAGTGGGCTTTTGTGACTTCTGGTTGCGTTCAGCCCTGGCAGGAAGTTGGAGGGAGGGAAGTTGGGGGTATTTACCTCCCCAGCTCTCTCCCTGCAGACCACAGTGTTACAAATCATGATGAAACAACTGAGTGCTTACTTTAGATTAGGACCTACTTGCCACCAGTTCCCAAAGATAAAGAAAAGCAGAGTCTTTTTGTTGTTTCTTTTAATGTTTCTGTTGTTAATTCCTATGGAGAGTGAAAAAAGTAATTAAGAAGTCTTATCTAGGTCTTAAAGTTGTTGTCTCTGGGCTATAGTTCCTGACTCCTTTTTTCTTAAATTATAACAAGATCTTCGTGTTTACTCATATTGAAAAATTATGAAAAAAAAAAAAAAGAAAAAAGAAAAATTATGAAGAATAGCAATTCATTTCTAGATTGACTCCTATATATATTTAATCTTAACCCCAATAATGGTACCACACAGAATGTGTAGCCCTTGGCCCAGCCAATGTGGAAAATATGAATGGACATATGTAGCATGGTTGCAATATTCAATCTGTTCTTTTAGCTATCAGTTTGAGGCTCCATAAAATCGATTTAGTGGAGACAGATATTGATCGCAAAGACAGCTAATGCAAAGAGATCAACTCTGCCCATTTCTCCTCATTTTCCCAACAGCTCTTCAAGGTCAGGGAACACGTCTGCTTCTTTCTGTAAATCTTCATTAGGTGTAGGACAGGGCTGTCCACAAAGGGAGCCCTTCCAGGTGCCCTTGAGAGAAGAGAAGCTATTAAAGGACTCGGTGAGTTGTTTTAACTAAAATTAAAAACAGCATCTTGAAATAGTGACTGGATAAACCTGACTGAGAAAAAACATGCATGTGAAAAAGTGGGGGAGATGAGATTGCAATTTGTGGGTTGAGAATAGCCCAAGGAAGGCCTGGGAAACCAGGTCAGAGAGCTGGAACTCTGTAGAAAATGAAAAGGGATTAAAGGGAATTCCAGATGCATTTCTCTTCCTTATATTGGAAGGAAGCTACGGGGAGCTTGGGAGGGAAGACGGTTTAGAAAAACTATCTTTTCTTAGTTCTCCTCTGTCGCATGTCAGTTCCAAGAGGGCAAGGGACATGGGTTTTGTTCCCTGCTGCACCCTCAGAGCCCACTGCAGTGGCTGCACAGGATGGGTCTTCTGGAAATGCCCATCTCTCCTTCTCCTTTTCAGTTGTTTATAGAAAACTTATAGTAGGAAGAGCTAAACTCTCCACCTGTTTTTGTTTTTAATCCCAGTCAGGTAACATTCTTTGTTTTTCCACTGGGATGCTTATAATCTCCTTGATAGCACCTTCATCTGGTTATTATATTTTTCTTTTTTATTTACACTAAGGGAATGCATTTGATATAGTTTTGCATTTAATTTTTATATGTGAGTTTTGATACTAAATATTGTACTCATAATGCCATTTTGTGACATAATGTAAAAGTTCATTTTATTTTGCTCTCTGTTTTTTAAACTTTTCTAGCTTTTTGCCATGGGTAGCATGCAGGACCTTAGTTCTCTGACCAGGGATCAGATGCATGCCCTCTGCTGTGGAAGTGCAGTGTCCTAACCACTAGACTGCCAGGAAAGTCCTAGAAGTTCATTTTAAAAAAGGAAATAAATTTACTTTGTTTAAAGCTTAAGACATCACATTTTTATATTAATATATTTTGTATATACATATATATTAATGTCTTGTGGTAAATTCCGAGGGGATTATATCTGAAGTAAAACCCTCAGGGACATTTTGTGTGTTAAAGATATAATTATAGTGCCAAACTACAAGCAAATCTTTTCCAGTCTAACCAAGGATGGACCTCAGCTTATATTTTTCATTTTGTTTCAAGATATTAGTTCAGTAAAAACTCAAGGAATTAAGATATTGAAAAATAGATCCTTTTTTTTTTGGTTACTAAAGCATCATAAGCCAAAAATTAATGTATGTTAGTGATGATAATTTATCTACTTAAGCATTTTAGTCAGAGTATTAGAGTTTCTGAAGAAAAGTTTCAAAATTACTTAAAATGTAATTCACCTTAAAAACCATATTGAGAGCACTGAATGTTTTTACCTGTCATTTGCATTTTATTTGCCTGTCACTCACACCATTAACCCTGCTGAGACATATGTGCAAAGATGCATTTTCCCTCTGACCATCTGGTGCTATCACACTGACAGTCACTTACCTGGTTACTAACCATACTGTGTGGTTGTCACATTTTTTCTTGAGAATTAGCTTGATGGGCTAATTTTTAAGATTTACCAATAACATGGGCTGAATTACAAGCTGCCACTAAAATAGCAAGTCTTTATAGGATGGAACCTTTTTCTTGCTACA
Organism: Oryx dammah; assembly: GCF_014754425.2. Lineage (NCBI taxonomy): Eukaryota > Metazoa > Chordata > Mammalia > Artiodactyla > Bovidae > Oryx > Oryx dammah. The sequence goes on from NW_024070200.1 coordinate 20,538,645, forward strand.
GAATCTCACTTTAATGGGTATCTTCTGCCTGGAATGTATGTCCCCTTCTTTGTCTTGTTTAGTCTTTCTTTTCTATGTTGCTTGACACCCAGCCCACATCAAAATATTTGTTCATCGAGTGAATATGTGCAATAATTAACAGGAGAGGAGGTTTTAAAGCCTGAGGAAGCAGCAGAAAATAAGTTAGTGTAAGTGTGTCCATTAATATGACAGACCAATTATATTCAGATAGGATAAAGTTGTTAGGAGGCTAAAGGGAGCTGGCAGTGTTTATTTTCTCCAGTCTAAGGAAGATAGAATCCAGTAACTACCAGGGTCATGTTGAGGGGAAAACATACCAGAGTAGAAGAGATACTGTGAAAGCATCAAGAGGGTGCCTCTTTTCTCTCTCCCTCCTGCTCCTGTTCATTCATTCTGACCGCTGAAATTGATCAGGACCCATGCTTGGGGTATTGATAGTGGTGTCTAAAATGTTAAGTGGGAGTTGGTTGTCACTGATTTTGTGAATTTGCTTAATCAGATTTCATTTTACCTGTAGTATGTTTGCATACGTGGCTGTTGAGAAATAATAATTTATCTTTTTTAAAAAGTGATTTGATCCAGTGTCTTATTTATATATGAATTTTGATTATATATTGTGGAGATCATCAGGCTTGTCACTGAAACTAACAGCAGTAATCTGGGATTGGAGAAAGTATTCTTAGTGAGGATCTTAATATTAAATGCAAAAATCTTAAAAAGAAGATCAATGATTCTAGGATTAGAAGAGACCAAAGTCCCCAGTGGGTGAGACATAACATGGCCTCTTGCTGTTGGCTCTACATATAATAGTTGCTTAAAAAATGCTGCTGTTATTTGTATTTCTAAGTGCTGAATTTTGAATTACCTTTGGGTTATATAATTATAGCCTCAAAAATACTATGAATATTTGTAGATTTTAAAAAGAATATTAGCATTTCTATTTTTTATTTATGGGAGGGAAATAAACCTCACTCCTTGTTTTTATTCTTCCCCAAAGCTAGGTTACTCTTGGTTACATTGGATACCTTGGGACTATTTGTTAAATTCTATTTGGGCTCTTATTGGTTGGCAGGTGGGCAGGGGTGCATCATTTTGAAAGAAACCTGGTAACTATTGACCCTGGGTTGTGAACAATGGTTTACTCTGTTTTCACTTGGCCACCACTGTCACTGGAAGCACAAGCTATCTTTCAAGTAAAAAACAATTATACGCATCTTGATTATATATTAATTTGTCCAGAAGATGTCAATTTGTTTTATAACCCAGATATTGAGAGGAAAGGATAAATCTGTGGAGATAAAAGTAGTATTTGAAATAAATTTTCTTAAATTCACTAATCTCAGCTTGTCATTCTTATTTGAAATGATAAAAAAAATACCTTAGGGAAGAAGGCAGATTCTGACTAATGATTAAATCTGAAGGCAGCATGGGACAAAGGAGTTTGAAACTCATATCATTTTATTATTGTCAATAGCAGTCACACAGACAGACAGGAACACCTAATAGATACCTCCTTCAATAAATTTATGAGCTAATCTGAATTAATCTTTATAAAATCCTGTGAGCCATCTATACCTGGACACTCCACTGAGCAATCCATGAGAGGCCACATGGCTTTGTCGTAATTAGAAAAGAGAGTTGGAGCCTGGCGTACTCTATGCAATCATAAAGAAGCCTCAGTGCACTCTGCTGTGATTAAAACTCCAAGATATACAGAGAAAGGACAAAAGGCTCTATATTAGAATTCTCTGGCATGTTTAAGAATGAATTGAGTGGCTCAGACCTAAAGCTATCATACAGAACATTGATTAGTCAAAACACAAATGTGAGCAGGCCCTAGGCTGCTGTTAAGAGTAGAATAGCACCAACGCTGTACTGACAGGGTTAAATTGACTAAACTATGAGGCAGGCAAAAATGTGAGATTCAGTTTCCTGGTCTTCAAAATAAGACTTTTGGATTTAGATGCTCTGATAAATATCTTTTAGGTTTAAAATGTCATGAGGGTATAAGTCTAAAATTTAGGCATTCTCCATTTTCTTGAGTTGTAAAATGTCTTTTTGGGCTTCCCTGGTAGTTCAGGGGTGAAGAATCTGCCTGTTCAAGTTCAGTTCTTGGGCCGGGAAGATCCCCTGGAGAAGGAAATGGCTGCTTACTCCAGTATTCTTGCCTGGGAAATCCCATGGACAGAGGAGCCTGGTGGGCTACAGCCCATGGGGTTGAAAAGAGTCAGACACGACCGAGCAAATAAACAGTAACAGCAGACAACAAGCTGTCTTTGGGGTTCCTCCTTCATCTATGAGATGCCAGCCTTTCCTCCCCATCTCACACTTCGCTAAGGGGCTCCACCGAGATCTGTCTCTCACTCAGCCGTGGATGTGTTTATTTCCTCTGTCCTCTGTCCTCTCACAGATTCTTCTCCTTCAGGACCTCCTAGGCCAGAAACCTAATTTGTTCAAATGATGATTTTAGTGTGCTACCTCTTCCATAATAGACCTCCAGTTACAGAGGGATGTGTTCATGTTTCCCTTTCTTATTTCCTTTAGTCCTTTCAGCGTTAAAATTAGACAGGGAAGCTGAATTCTCTACTCTCAGGGAAAAGATGTATACCCACAAGTAAAGAGAGAAGGAAGGGCTTCATTGAGTTTCTTTCGAGATTTAAACAACAACAGCAATGACACTAGAGGGTATAGGCGCAGAATTCCTGGATTTTAATAGCATGTGCTAGTTTCTGCTTCTGACAGTGGCTTAGAAGCTCCTGTCAGGGTAACCTTTCCACAGATAACTATAAACACAACCTAAAACGGAAAACACAATCATCTGAAGGCATTAGAGAGCAAACCAAAGAGGCGTATTTGTACGTGTTTTATGTGGACATTTAGAGGAAGGGACCAGCACTGAGTGGGTTTCCAGTTTCTTATATTAATAGATTTTAGCTTGGAGGAAAGTCCCAGGCTGGCACACACTGGGAAACCAAACCATGGATAGTAAACCCATAGCCTTACTGAAGATAGGATTTGAGATAACCTTAGCAGCCGAAGAGTAAGGCAGGAAGTAAGAGAGAGCCATGGAAAAGGAGCCTCAAATTCTTTGTATCAGTTGCCCAAATATCTAGGTGGGCCCTGAATGACACATAAAGAGCTGAGCTGAGATTTCAGAGTTTCGAGTTTGAGTTCAGCCTAGGTAAGTTTTTGGCAAAACAAACAAAAATAAATCTCTCTAGAGAAACATAACAGCAACCAGAGTCTCTGTGTTGTATCATTTATCATATCCAGGTCCATTTAAAATTATTAGATGTGAAGAGACCTGAAAATGTGACTCACACTGAAGAGAAAAACTGACCCAAAGATAGCTGGATGTTGGATGTAGCAAACAGATTTTAAAGCAGTGATTATAAATATGTAAAGGATATAAAGGAAGATACTTCTGTAATAAATAATGATATCTCAGCAATTATATCTCAGATATATCTCAGAAATTACAAAAAAGAACCAGATATAAATTTTAGAACTGACAAGTATAATACATGAAATAAAAATTCAGTGAATGAGCTTAATACTTGATTGAAAATGACAGAAGAGTCAGTGAACTTTAAAATAGATCGATAAAAATTATCTCTTCTGAAGGACATAGAAAAAAGGTTTTAAAAAATGACCAGAGATCACAGACCTGTAGGGCAGTATTAAAGTAGGTTGAAAATAAATGGGTGGACAAAGAGATACTGTGTGAACTATAACCATAAGAAAGCTGAGTAAACTGTATTAATATCAGATAGACTAGACTTCAAGACAAAAGTTATTATTAGTGTTAAAAATGTAACAGTCATAAATAAATGTGTACCTAATAGCAGAGCTTCAAAGTACATGAAACAAAACTGGACAGAATTAAAAGTAATAGCAACCACTAGGCACTTGAGATCCAACCAGTCCATTCTGAAGGAGATCAGCCCTGGGATTTCTTTGGAAGGACTGATGCTAAAGCTGAAACTCCAGTACTTTGGCCACCTCATGTGAAGAGTTGACTCATTGGAAAAGACTCTGATGCTGGGAGGGATTGGGGGCAGGAGGAGAAGGGGACGACCGAGGATGAGATGGCTGGATGGCATCACAGACTCGATGGACGTGAGTCTGAGTGAACTCTGGGAGTTGGTGATGGACAGGGAGGCCTGGCGTGCTGCGATTCATGGGGTCACAAAGAGTCAGACATGACTGAGCGACTGAACTGAACTGAACTGAACTGAACTGAGGCACTTGAGAGTTTTTTGGATCCCCAAAGCTTTTCTTACTGTTATTAAAATTCAGAGTCTGATGGACTAAGTACAAATGAGCCTGAAAATAGAAAAGATGTAGGATGTGGATATTTATAGGGAGATGCTCAGAGCGTAAAGATTTGTGCTGTATTTCCCATAGCATGGTACAGGAAGATGGAAAGCAAAGGACAGAGAAATGGATAAGCCTGGGGAAGCCTCACTCAGTCCTCAGATTTTCTGAGCCAGCAGGGCCATGCATAAGTGCTGAGAGGGCTGGTAGGCTAAACGAGGGCCCAGGTCTCAGTGAGGACGTTTCAGAATATGCTGCCTTCAAGATTGGATTGGAGGTGAGGCAGGAATTGAACTCATATTTATCGGACACCAGTGCATGGTGGCCTGCGACCAGGTGGGTGAGCTAGATGCTACTGGACCAGATACTTCAGCTGCCAAGACTTCTTGCAACCACCTTGGGAAATTATGTTATCTTCAGAGAAGGAAGGTGGAGGGGAATGGGAGACTCTTGAACTGATATAATACCCAGTGAGACAGGTATAAAGCAAAAGTGGCAAGACTAAGGAATTAAAACCATTTTTTTAATGTTGAAATTGAACAGCTTGTAGAAGTACATAAAATGTATGTGTACAGTGTAACAAATCATTCAGATTAAGAAATAAGACATTGTGAGTACTTGAAAATCTTTTAGTATGTTCATTCATGGTCATAGTCCCCTTCCTTCCTCTTATTGGTAGCCACTATGTTGATGATTGTCTGTTGTTTCGTTTTTTAAAAATAATTTTACTACCTACATAAGAGCAGTCATGCCATGATTATTCTGTATGGGGCCGTGATTATACACACACACACACACACATTTCTATAATATCTATAACTATGAATGACTGCTGGGTCACAGGATATGAACATCTTTGCCATTACTGAATTTTGTCACACTGTTTTCCAAGTGGTTCTACCGATTTTCATGTCTAGTAGAAGGAAATGGCAACCCACTCCAGTAATCTTGCCTGGAAAATTCCATGGACAAAGGAGCCTGGTAGGCTATATATAGTCCATGGAGTCGCAAAGAGTCAGACACAACTGAGCAATTTCACTTTCAATTTCACTTTCAGTGTATGCAAAGAAAAAGAAAAGCATGAAGCAAAGTGGTTATCTGTGGAGTCCTTGCAAATAGTTAGAGAAAGAAGAGAAGTGATAAACAAGGGAGAAAGAGAAAGGTATATTCAATTAAATGAAGATTTCCAAAGAACAGCACCAAGAGACAAGAAGTCTTCTTCAATCAACAGTGTATAAAACTAGAAGAAAACAACAGAAAGGAAAGACTAGAGAGCTCTTCAGGAAAACTGGAAATATCAAGGGAACATTTTGCCCAAAGATGGGCACAATAAAGGACATAAATAGTATAGACCTAGTAGATGCTGAAGAGATCAAGAGGAGATGGAAAGAATACACAGAAGAACTGTGCAGAAAATGTCCAAATGAACTGGATTGTTCCAATGGTGTGGTCAGCCACCTAGAGCCAGATATTCCAGACAGAGAAGTCAAGTAGGCCTTAGGAAGCACTGCTGTGAATAAAGCTAGTGGATGTGATGGAATTTCAGTAGAACTATTCAAAAACCTAAAGGATGATGCCATCAAGGTTTTGCACTCAATACGTCAGCAAATCTGGAAGACCAGCAGTAGCCACAGGACTGGAAAAGGTCAATCCTCATCCCAGTTCCCAAGAAGGGTAGTACTAAAGAATATGTTAATTGGACAATTGCACTCATCTCCCGTGCTAGTAGTTCAGTTCATTTGCTCAGTCATGTCCGACTCTTTGAGACCCCATGGACTGCAGCACGGCAGGCTTCCCCATTCATCACCAACTCCCAGAGCTAGCTCAAACTCATGTCCATCTAGTCAGTGATGCCATCCAACCATCTTGTCATCTGTTGTCTCCTTCTCCTCCTGGCTTCAATCTTTCCCAGCATCACGGTCTTTCCTAATGAGTCAATTCTTTGTATCAGGTGGCCAAAGTATGGTTATGCTAGTAAGGTCATGCTTAATATCCTGCATGCTAGGCTTCAGTATTATGTGAACCAAGAACTTCCAAATGTCCAAGCTCAGTTTAGAAAAGGAAGAGGAAGCAGAGATCAAATTGCCAACATTCATTGTATCACAGAGAAAGCTAGGGAATTCCAGAAAGATCTCTATCTCTGTTTCATCGACTATGCCAAAGCCTTTGACTGTGTGGATAATAAACAGTGGAAAGCTTTTAAAGAAATGGGAATACCAGACCATCTTACCTGTCTCCTGAGAAACCTGTATGCGGGTCAAGAAGCAACGGTCAGAAGAACCCTGTATGGAACAACTAGTTAGTTCAAAACCGAGAAAGAAGTATGACAGGGCTTTCTGCTGTTACTTTATTGGTTTAATCTATATGCTGAGCACATCATGAGAAATGCTGGGCTGGATGTGTTACAAGCTGGAATCAAGACAGGCGGGAGAAACATCAACAACCGCAAATATGTGCATCAGTTCAGTTCAGTTCAGTCGCTCAGTCGTGTCCTACTCTTTGCGACCCCATGAATCGCAGCACGCCAGGCCTCCCTGTCCATCATCAACTCCCGGAGTTCACTCAGACTCAGGTCCGTCGAGTCCGTGATGCCATCCAGCCGTCTCATCCTCTGTTGTCCCATTCTCCTCCTGCCCCCAATCCCTCCCAGCATCAGAGTCTTTTCCAATGAGTCAACTCTTCACATGAGGTGGCCAAAGTATTGGAGTTTCAGCTTTAACATCAGTCCTTCCAAAGAACACCCAGGACTGATCTCCTTCAGAATGGACTGGTTGGATCTCCTTGCAGTCCAAGGGACTCTCAAGAGTCTTCTCCAACACCACAGTTCAAAAGCATAAATTCTTCAGCACTCAGCTTTCTTTATAGTCCAACTCTCACATCCATACATAACCACTGGAAAAACCATAGCCTTGACTAGACGGACATTGTTGGCAAAGTAATGTCTCTGCTTCTCAATATACTATCTAGGTTGGTCATAACTTTCCTTTCAAGGAGTAAGCGTCTTTTAATTTCATGGCTGCAGTCACCATCTGCAGTGATTTTGGAGCCCCCCAAAATAAAGTCTGACACTGTTTCCACTGTTTCCCCATCTATTTCCCATGAAGTGATGGGATCAGTTGCCATGATCTTAGTTTTTTGAATGTTGAGCTTTAAGCCAACTTTTCACTCTCCTCTTTAACTTTCATCAAGAGGCTTTTTAGTTCCTCTTCACTTTCTGCCATAAGGGTGGTGTCATCTGCATATCTGAGGTTATGGATATTTCTTCCAGCAATCTTGATTCCAGCTTGTGCTTCTTCCAGCCCAGCGTTTCTCATGATGTACTCTGCATAGAAGTTAAATAAGCAGGGTGACAATATACAGCCTTGACATACTCCTTTTCCTATTTGGAACCAGTCTGTTGTTCCATGTCCAGTTCTAACTGTTGCTTCCTGACCTGCATATAGGTTTCTCAAGAGGCAGGTCAGGTGGTCTGGTATTCCCATCTCTTTCAGAATTTTCCACAGTTTATTGTGATCCACACAGTCAAAGGCTTTGGCGTAGTCAATAAAGAAAAAATAGATGTTTTTCTGGAACTCTCTTGCTTTTTCGATGGTCCAGCTGATGTTGGCAATTTGATCTCTGGCTCCTCTGCCTTTTCTAAAACCAGCTTGAACATCTGGAAGTTCGTGACTCATGTATTGTTGAAGCCTGGCTTGGAGAATTTTGAGCATTATGTTACTAGCATGTAAGATGAGTGCAATTGTGTGGTAGTTTGAGCATTCTTTTGCATTGCCTTTCTTTGGGATTGGAATGAAAATGGACCTTTTCCAGTCCTGTGGCCACTGCTGAGTTTTCCAAATTTGCTGGCATGTTGAGTGCAGCACTTTCACAGCATCATCTTTCAGGATTTGAAATAGCTCAACTGGATAATACTACACTAATGGCAGAAAGCAAAGAGGAACTAAAGAGCCTCTTGATGAGGGTGAAGGAGGAGAGTGAAAGAGCCAGCTTAAAACTAAATATGAAGAAAACTAAGATAATGGCATCCAGCCCCAATACCTCATAGCAAATAGAGAGGGGAAAAGGTGTTTGTGACCCCATGGACTGTAGCCTACACGCTCCTCCGCCCGTGGGATTTTCCAGGCAAGAATACTGAAGTGGGTTGCCATTTCCTTCTCCGGGAGATCTTCCCGACCCGGGGATTGAACCCAGGTCTCCCGCATTGTAGGCAGACGCTTTACCATCTGAGCCACCAGGGAAGTCCTCAAATATGAAAAAAACTAAGATAATGGCATCCAGCGCCAACACCTCATAGCAAATAGAGAGGGGAAAAGGTGGAAGTAGTGACAGATTTCCTCTTCTTGGGCTCTAAAATCACTGTGGATGGTGACTGCAGCCATGAAATCAGAAGACGTTTGCCTCTTGGTAGGAAAGCTAGGACAAACCTATACCATGTGTTGAAAAGCAGAGACATTACTCTGCTCACAAAGGTCCATATGGTCAAGGTTGTGGTCTTCCAGTGGTCACATATGGTTCTGAGTGCTGGGAAGGTGAAGTGTAGAAGATCTGATGCCTTCAAACTGTGGTACTGGATGAGATTCCTGAAAGTCCCTGGGACAGCAAGGTGATCAAATCAGTCAATCTTAAGGGAAATCAACCATGAATACTCGTTGGAAGGACTGATGCTGAAGCTGAAATTCCAGTATTTTGGTCATCTGACGCACACAGACAACTCATTGGAAAAGTCCCTGATGCTGGGAAAGATTGAGGGCAGAAGGAGAAGAGGGCATCAGAGCATGATGAGATGGCTGGATGGCATCACTGATGTAATGGACATGAACTTGGGCAAACTTCAGGAGGTGGTGAAGGACAGGGAGGCCTGGTGTGCTGCAGCCCGTGGGTCAAAAGGAGTCGGACACGACTGGGTGACTGAACAACAAGTGTATGCAAGTTTCTGTGGTTCACATCATTGACAGCTCCTTTTTCTGGTATGTCAGTCTTTAGTATTTCGGGGTTTTTTGCCAGCAATGCTTGCAATATTTTGTAGTCCTCATTCTAAGATGATGACTTTCCTCTCCACTTCTCTGAGAAACAGAATAATCAGCAGAGGTAGGCCTCATTCCCATCACCACTTCTTCCTACATACCTGCATCGGTGCCCCTGCAGTCTGCCTTTGCTCCATTATTGTGGAGGAACTGTTCATGCTCTTAACTGTGACAGTCATCCCACTTGTGCCCTAGATCCCATCTTTTGTATTTACTCAGGGACATTGCTCCATTAATTCTGTCCTCTTTCTTCTGCACCATCATTTCCCTTTCCTCCCTTGGATTGTTTCCATTAGTAACAGACAGGCAACTGTTTCTCCCAACTTAAAACAACAGCAGCAACATATTGATAATTAATGCAACTGCCAGCAACTGCTCCGTTTTCTGCTTTCCTCTACGAAACTTCTAGAGTTGCTTCTGCTTGCTCTCCCCAACTCCTCACTGCTTATTCTACTCCTGTCCGTCACCAGTGACTGCCATATCGTTAACTCCAGTGGTCCCTTCTCAGTGCTTATCTTACTTGACCAATCAGCAGTATTATTATCACTCTTTCTTTAAATTTCCAGGATACTTCTACTTTCTTGATCTTCTTTGCTGGTTCCTCTTCATCTTTCTCATCTCTTAACATTGGATATTCTAGACCTCAGTCCTTAGATTTCTTCTTTATTTTTTCCCTCTTCACTGATAAACTTATCCAGTCTCATGGTTTTAAGTAGTATAATTAAGCTCACAGCTCCTAAATTGTATTTCCTTTCTGAACCTATTCAGGGAACTCTAGATTTGTTTATTCAGTCACTTGAGAGATTAACTTGGATGTCTAATAAATCCCTTAACATGCCTGAAACCAAACTCTCAATATTTCCTGGAGTTGTTATACATTTGTTTTATGCAGATTAGAGAAAGACTTATCTTTCTCTAAACAGAAGCTCGCTGTGTAGGGCGCACAGTTTTGGCTCCCCTCCCCTTTTTTTTTGGTGACTTTTCCTTCCCCTAGTTTTCTTTTCAGCTAACAGCAGCTCCATCTTTCGTGTTGTTTTACTCAAATATTTTTGAGTTATGCTTTGCTTCCTTCTTCTTTCCAGCCATTTCCAATTAGCCAATAAGCCCTGGTGGATACATTCAGCTGGAGAAGAGGGAAGAGATTTGTAGCTAAAGGACAGCAGAAAGACAAGGAGGCCAAAGAGCATGAAGCACATTTGAGGCAGCTCTTCAGCCTTGCCAAGATTCCAGCCTTGCCCCTGGAAATGTCTTCCTTTCTGTCTTTCATAGCCCAACTCATCTTTTACAGCTCAGCTCAAATAGGATCTACTCTGTTGAAATGTCTTTAACACTGTTTTAGCACCAAACTCTTCTTTTTACTACTTTTAATCCTCTGTGTCAGTTTGGTTTTCGCCTTGGTTTCCTTATCTGTATGTACAATGCAGGTATTAAATTACCCAGTTCATAGCTTTATGAGATTAAATGAATACTTATAAAGTGCTTTGAATTGTGCCTGGCCCATGGGTAATATAAAAAAAAAATTAGCTCTTTTGATAATGCTGATGATGTCACTGTCTTTCTAGTAGATTGTGTTTCTCTGAGGGGTCAGTGATGTTATCTGAGTCACCTTTGGATGCCCGGCTTTTTCTTGGGGGTGGGGGGAGGGCTTGAATTTATTAATTTTTTGCAAAAATCTCCTAAATGCCCACATTTTACAGGTTGGGAAAAGCCCTTTTTGAGGCTACCTAGACATATGACATTCTACAATACACTTTTCAACATGAAAAAAAGTATACAATATTTTGAGTCCAGGTGCCTAAAAAGTTATGTGCTATTTTCTCTGATGGGGTAGTGCTACGCAGTTAGCCTGGAGAGCAGCTGTTAGTCTCTGTTTATGGGACTCATCATTGCAGTTGTCTCTCCATATCTGGGTATCTGTGGGGCACTGGGTCCAGGGTCTCTGTGGATACCAAAACCTGAGGATGCTCCATTATGTGAAATGGCATTGTATGGTCAGTCCTCCAAGCCCGTGGAGTCTTAATCCAGGGATTCAGCCAACTGGAATTCTGTCTGTGGTTGGTCTAATCTGCTGATGTGAATACCTTAGCATACTGTTAGGCACACAGAAGATGATCAGTGTTTATTGAAGAGGTGGATTCATAGTATTGGGCATGCGGATGTGATTGGATAGACGTAGGTACGTGGAGGCAACAGTGGTGCAGTGCAAAAAGTGATTAGATTAGGAATTAGATGTTATGGCAGAGCTCTGGCTCAGACTTCACCAGTTGCATGACCTTGGGCAAGCCCCTTAACGTTTCTGAACCTTAGTTTCTTCAGCAGAAATGAGAGATATATCTCAGGGTAATATTTTAAGGACCACTGGAGTTAATGCATAAGAAAGTACTTGGTAATCTATAGCTTAGGATGCAAATAAGGTTGCTTGGTATTAAGGTGTGTAATTCAAAAAATATACCTAGTATAATTATAGAGCAATGAGACTTAGTGTAAATTGTATAAGAAAATCAGTCCTGTCATTTTATGCTTATCGTTGATATATTATCTATATGGATCTCTTTACTCTTCGTCTGGAAAGGAGATAAATGGCTTATGGTTAGTTTTTGTGCATATACTGGAGGCTCTGAGAACATTTCCACACTCTGTTCCCAGAAGATTATTATTTTTTTGGCTTGCTTGAGTAGTCACAACTGAAGTCTGTTGTTCTTTTCTACATGGCTTCTTAGCTTTCGCCCTTAGAAAATCAGTTTGTGAAAAATTATATAGGTTGAGCACAATCAAACATTTTGAAAGTAATTTGTAGGATTAAATTTTTAAAAACCTAATTATTAGTCAGTGAGATTATAGCTTTTTTTTTTTTCAGAATAAATTGCTTGATGAAGAAATCTACATGAAAACCCTTGACATTTGTGTGTAAACGCACACTTAGGTGCATTTTCCCCAGTCAGTTTGTGGACAGTTATGAGTGGTCAGCTTGAAATCTCCGTCAGATGGAACCCACACCTCCTGCATTCCTCACTGCTGTGGCTGCCTGTGCTGGCGTTTTTCGGCAGATCTCAGCTGTCAGGTCTAGTGAAGTCTTTAAGCAGAGAGGGGCTGCTCAGATACAAGCTTTTTGCTCATGCAGCCGCGTCTTATCCCACTTGTTAAGGGTTTCTTCCACGTCTCCTCACAAAAGTAAATAAAGAACTGTTTTTGTATTCTGCTGTTATCCTTTTAAACCTGGCCATGTTGAAACATAATAAGCCTAGTTTCTATGTTGTAGTATTGATTGCATTTCAGGCCCTGGGTATTGGTGATCTGTCTCATCGTTTAGTGCTTAGCAACATTGATGACCCTGCTCAAGGAGCCGTGTATGTCATCTGTGGCAGTTGCAGATTTTACAGTCATACTGAGGCTTATATCACCATTTTTTTTCTGAAGGATGTGACCCAAACATGACTACCTTGCAACTCTTTAAGGTATTTTATTGCTTTTAAACTTATTTTGAGACTAACTGTAGTTATGGCGGTTTCAAGAATATCTCAGTGTTGTTAGAGTAACTCTCAGTTGAGGTTCATTCATTTCTTCATTTCAGCCAGAAAGAGTTATATAGAAGGATCTCTGCTTATTCTGTATGAGAAAACAATATCTAATATGATAGAATACATAGTTTTTTATTTTTCAAATTGAGCCAAAATTCTCATATATTCTGGATAATTCAAATTTCTGATTAGGGAAAGCAACATGATATCCAATTTCTATTTATAAAGTCAGATGATTCTTTAGTTCCTGTCATATGTACATGTGTGTATGTGTATATAACACTCCTTTTCCTGGGGGCAGTGAAGACCTTTGACTCAGAAGAGGAAAGTCAGGAATCAGCAAGGAAAATTAGCTTATCTTTCCACATAGGCGATATTGCTTGCAGGGCCATTGGCTACAAAGAATATCCTGGAGGTCCTCCTGTAGGAAGTGGTAGCTTGACCTGTTTTGAAAGATGAGTGAGAATGAACTGGATTCAGAAGGTGGAGGGTGATCCTGTTGGGTAAGGGAGGAGTGTATAGAAACATAGCCGGAAAGATCTCATTAGTTGGGGAATTGTATTTGGTCTAGTGGGATCAAAAAGAGAATGTAGGGGAATGGTGGGAATGAGCCTATACCCACAATTGGGCAAATAATTAAGTTGTTGCTGAAGTAATTGTCATCAAGATCACCAGTAACATCATCACCACCTTATCCTCACACCCACCATCATCATTGTTATCATCCTGACAAGTTGCACTCCAGGCTCAATTAAGGAAGTGGCAGAAAGGGAGATGTTGGGGCAGTCTAACCTACAGGATTTGGGGACTGATTTGATGTGGGGTGACTATGGTAGATGCTGCTGCTTCAGTCGTGTCCGACTCTGTGTGACCCCCTGGACAGCAGCCCACCAGTCTCCTCTGTCCCCAGGATTCTCTGGGCAAGAATACTGGAGTGGGTTGCCATTTCCTTCTCCATGCGTAGCTGGGTTGTTGTATTTGGACTGCTTGTGGGACATCCAGTAGAGCTGTCAATCAGGAATATGGGCACTCGGAGCTGGAATTCAGCAGAGAGGTCTGGGATGCAGATGCGCTTTGGGGATCATACATGAAGTCTTTCTTCTTGTGTATCTTTTTTTTTTTTTCAAAGTGTGTAGGAGGGGAAATAAGGGAAGAGAGAGCAAGTTATATTTTGGGGGTGGGGGACTTGAAAAAAATGTTAATGTTGTGGAAAGGAAAAAGGGAAAGAGGAGAGTTCATAAAGAGGACAAAAAGGACTAAAGGGGAATTGCAGAAAATGTGAATAGCAGAAAGAGAAAGAAAGTTCTTTTTTTTTTTTACTGAGTGCCTGTTGTGTGTAGTCATGTGCTAGATACTGCAGAGACAGTGAATGACTGTGCTAGGTGTCCTCGGCAATGCATGATGAGTCTGAGAAGAGTCCCTGTTTTCAAGGGACTCGTAGTATTTTAGTGAGGAGAGGCACATAAGCTGCTAACAAGAAGTAATAGGAGGGAAAATGTAATGGCACAATGGTAATAAATTATTCCTGAATGTAACTGGAGAAGGTTTCTTGGAGATGATAACATTTAGGTGGACACTGAGTGGAATGTCTCTCAGGGGAAAAGAGAGGGAGGACCTTTCTCGACTGGTGATACTGCATGAGTGTTATCTACTAAACTTGTTCCCACCAAATTCATATGTTGAAGCCATAACCACCCCCTAAGTGACTATATATTTAAGGAAGTAATTAAGGTCCATTGAAGTCAGAGGGTGGGATTCTTAGAGGACAGATGTCTTTATAAGAAATGAAAGAGACACCAGAGCTCTCTTCCTCTTCATGTGCTCACAGAATAAATTCATTTAAAGGCATAGCAGGAAGGTGGTTGCCTGCAAGTTGCAAAGAGAACTTTCATAAGAATCTGAATTTTATGACACCTTGATCTTGGAGTTTTTGTTTCCAGGACTGTGAGAAAATAAATTTCTGTTGTTTAAGCCAGCAGCCGATGGCATTTTGTTGTGGTGGCCAGAGTAGACTAGAACAGTGAGCAGCTCATAGAGACACACAGCATATTTAAGGGAAGATGAGCAGCTCTGTGAATCTGGAGACAAGGACGTAGGAGGGGTTGTGGTGCGAGATGAGAGTTAGGTGCTGCTGCTGCTGCTGCTAAGTCGCTTCAGTCGTGTCCGACTCTGTGCGACCCCATAGACGGCAGCCCACTAGGCTCCCCCGTCCCTGGGATTCTCCAGGCAAGAACAATGGAGTGAGTTGCCATTTCCTTCTCCAATGCATGAAAGTGAAAAGTGAAAGTAAAGTCGCTCAGTCGTGTCCGACTCTTAGCGACCCCATGGACGGCAGCCTACGAGGCTCCTCTGCCCATGGGATTTTCCAGGCAAGAGTACTGGAGTGGGTTGCCATTGCCTTCTCGAGTTAAGTGCATTCTTTGAGTAACTGTATAACCTTCAAGGCAAATGGCCACTTGGCTTAATACCTCTTGGGTTTTGAATATTGATCATAGGGTCCTGTGAGCAAAAGGAGCAGAACTGGGAAAATTTGGGGGCTCCTTAAGGAGGAGAGAGCTAATGGTCAAAATAGATTTATGTCACAAAGGCAGTTGGAGTAGCCACCCCTTATAATGAAGACCTGAAAATTTAAGATTGAAATGAAAACATGAAACATTTCCTACATTTCCTAATAGACAAGGTCTGTTACTATATAGACATTAGATATGATCTGTTTCATTTTGGTTAGTTAGTAGTATTTGGAAATCAGTTTAAGGGTAGCATTGAAAGCACCATCCAGGTGACTATATTCATTAATTTTGTTACTGTCAGTGAATGGAATGCTTACACAGGCAACCTCACTGAACCCTGGTGAAAATGTTCCTTTTCCGTTGTGTTGAACTTGTGAGTTTCATTGTTGATATGTTGGCTGGTTAATGCTAGTCTGGGCCAAGTCAAAGTCATGTACAATGCAGCCAGCATTCCCTTGGATAATCAACTCTCATTTAGAAGGAAATGGAAAGTTGTTGTAGATTAAATACTAAAGGGAAAGTGGTGACAGATGTTTAATTGGTTGCTTTCTTGTCACTTCTTAATGTGTGAGATGCCCTTACGAGAAGCGCTAGAGTAGACAGATTGAATGGAAACAGCCATTTAACTATCCTCTGACTCATCCTTACGATAGTATTCCTCATTTTATTTCTAATGTATTCACTGTTTATTACAATTTTCAGCGTCTGATTATAGACAAGGAGTAAATGCCCCCCCCCCATATATTTGTCATTGTTTGGAAAGACAATATTGCTGCTGCTAAGTCGCTTCAGTCGTGTCCAACTCTGTGCGACCCCATAGACGGCAGCCCACCAGGCTCCCCTGTCCCTGGGATTCTCAGCAAATTTTATACTCTCTCATCACACATGAAGTACAGAAAGCTAAGCATGGCCCAGCCTTGAGAAGTTCAAAGAACTTGTCACTTTCATCCTGCACCCTTCAGATACTTTTGACCTCCTCAGATGAAGGTCTGTCATAAACACACAAGCCAGGCACACAGTACAAACTCATTTTCTATAGTTTTCATCAAGACTGTCAAGAAGTTCTCTTCCTGTTTCTACCTTTCATTTTTGATCTGCCTCAGCCTCTGAAACCCATCTTTCTGGCTATGACCTTTGGCATGAACTTGGGATTTGTTTTCTGGCTTTATGTAATAATGCTGCTGCTGCTGCCGCTAAGTTGCTTCAGTTGTGTCTGACTCTGTGCAACCCCATGGACTGCAGCCTACCAGGCTCCTCCGTCCATGGGATTTTCCAGGCAAGAGTACTGGAGTGGGGTGCCATTGCCTTCTCCATTATGCAATAATAACTAGTAAAAGTATACTTTGGTCTGTGGAGGGGACTGACTGAAGGATTCAACACTCTTAAAGCCACCTGCTGAATGGGGTCATATATATAAAGTATTGAGCATGGAACATGCCATCAGGTAATGCTATGTATTTCAGTAAATGTTAATCCCTTGCAAGTTTTCCATGCTTAGCATTTTCATTTTCAGATGTCAGAAGGAGAGGATGGTAGAGGAGAGACTGTTAGGCTGTTTGATGTACAGAATCAGAATTGAGAAGGGAGATTGTGGAATGTGAACATTTTTTTTTCTTTCCTTTGATCCATCACAGGATCTAGTGTCATGTTAATTCTTCCTCCTAGGTGTGGCTACTGAAGTTGGAAGCGTGTTCAAATCAAAACTCACTAGCTATGTGACTCTGAGAAAATTAATGTCTGTGTGCTTCATCTGTAAAATGGAGATAATAATAGTACCTAACTAAGAATCATTGAGATGAGTAAAAGACATCACATGAAAAGAACCTAGAAACGGAGCCTGGTTGTTAGTGAGTGCTTAATGATATCAGATACTACTGTTGTTCCTATTATTTTCTTGTTACCCACAAAAGTCCCTGCCATGTAGAAATTTTTTTATGATTATCGTTATTATTGTTACCCACATTAGTCATTTTCTGTAGACATAAGTGAAACAAATTCAGGGGTACTGTTTTCTGCATTATTCAGTTCAGTTCAGTGGCTCAGTCGTGTCCGACTCTTTAGGACCCCATGAATTGCAACACGCCAGGCCTCCCTGTCCATCACCAACTCCCGGAGTTCACTCAGACTCACGTCCATCGAGTCCGTGATGCCATCCAGCCATCTCATCCTCTGTCGTCCCCTTCTCCTCCTGCCCCCAATCCCTCCCAGCATCAAAGTCTTTTCCAATGAGTCAACTCTTTGCATGAGGTGGCCAAAGTACTGGAGCTTCAGCTTTAGCATCATTCCTTCCAAAGAAATCCCAGGGTTGATCTCCTTTAGCATGGACTGGTTGGATCTCCTTGCAGTCCAAGGGACTCTCAAGAGTCTTCTCCAACACTACAGTTCAAAACCATCAATTCTTCGGCACTCAGCTTTCTTCACAGTCTAACTCTCACATCCATACATAACCACTGGAAAAACCATAGCCTTGACTTGATGGACCTTAGTCGGCAAAGTAATGTCTCTGCTTTTGAATATGCTATCTAGGTTGGTCATAACTTTTCTTCCAAGGAGTAAGTGTCTTTTAATTTCATGGCTGCAGTCACCATCTGCAGTGATTTTGGAGCCCCCCCCAAATAAAGTCTGACACTGTTTCCACTGTTTCCCCATCTATTTCCCATGAAGTGATGGGACCGGATGCCATGATCTTCGTATTCTGAATGTTGAGCTTTATTAGTCTTATTTAAATGGCACATGCATTTATTTATGTATATGTTACTAGATCAATAAAAATGCACACTCTTGTTTCAGCTTTTATTTTTGGCTTCTCTTTTACAGAACCACCAGAAGCCATCTCCTAGACAGGTAAAGCCACTTATCTCTTTGCAGCTGTGTGCAGAGACTTGGCAGCCAGCATATGAGATGCTTGGCTGAGACAAATTTTGTATCAGAGTCAGATTTACAACATGAGGCCTTGACTGCTGATGCCTTGAAATGACCCATTTTTCTCCCCAGGCTTTGGATCTTTTACTTGCTGGTACTGGACCTCTGCTCATTGCTTCCCCCACCTATGGATCGTTCTCCGTGAATTACTGCTTGCCTGTCTCTCCTCTCACTGTGAATTGTTTTGAGTCCTAGCTCTTGTCTGTAAAATCTTATCCCTTGTCCTGTTCCTGGGTTCAGGTAATTGCATACTGTTTATCTTGCTGGCCTGGAGGCTGACCCTTCTGTCCTGACTCTTGATTCTCACCTGGCCTCGTATTATCAGTAGCCTCTCAGTATAAACATCTTCCTGGTCCTACTAACCCGTTACAACTAATTCTGCCCAAGTGACCAAAGCCTTTCCTGAAAAATTGCTGTGGCTGATATACACCATGCCAGGTTTAGTTGCCATCTGGTAGTTTGTTCTAGAACATTCTGAGAGAATTCTCTGCCTTGCCTTTCATGAGAAGTGAGTCAGTGTATATTGTTCAGGCACAAATGAAAAGTGGGCTTGAATTTTTATCCATAAAAATGGATCCTTGCACTGTTGGGGGAGGGGTATGGGTCAGAGAACAGTTCCTAGTGAACTGGCAAACCCATACACATTCTTTACCCCAAATAGTGGACATTTCTCGTTTTGTTTCCTTCTACTCCCAAAATATGTATAGCGCTGCCTACTTTTTTGAGAGAGTAAGTTTTGTTTGTGTCACAGACTCAGAGAGTCCTTGATGGCTTGTTGACAGGTATTGAAAATGATGGGATTGGAGTGCTGACAGGTGATTCATGCATATGGATGTCTTCTGTGACTATACATAGCAGTCTATTTGGGGTTCTTTATGGTAGCATTGTCATGGCGATCGATGAGCAGTAAACAAGGCTCTCAGAGCCACAGGGAGAGTTTTTACAACCTTTGTGACCAACTGTGGAGCCTCTAGTTTGTTTGTTTGTTTATTTAATCAGTTTTTTAAAAGTTAGAATCTCTGTTTTATTCTTTTTCTAAGTTTTTATGAAATATAAAACTCTAAAAATAAGGAAGTGTAAGTCATTGCCTATTTTCTTATAAAATTTATGGATTAAATCTTTTTATTTGTGTGCTTAATAAGTTTTCTGAACATAAAGGTACAAATTATATTAAAAATTTAAAAATAATCTTGGTAACTTTAAAAAAATTAATTTATTTTAATTGGAGGATAATTGCTTTTACAATATTGTAGTGGTTTTTGCCATACATTGACATGAATCAGCCATGGGTATACATGTGTCCTCCATCCTGAACCTCGCTCTCACCTCCCCCCATCCCATCTCTCAGGGGGGTCCCAGTGCACTGACTTTGAGTTCCCTGTTTCATGTGTCGAACATGGACTGGTGATCTATTTCATATATAGTAATATACATGTTTCAATGCTATTCTCTCAAATCATCCCACCCTCACCTTATCCCACAGAGTCTAAAAGCCTGTTCTTTATATCTGTGTCTCTTTTGCTGTCTCGCATATAGGGTCTTCATTACCATCTTTATAAATTCCATATATATGCATTAATATATTATATAGGTGTTTTTCTTTCTGACTTACTTCATCTGTATAATAGGCTCCAGTTTCATCCACCTCATTAGAAATGATTCAAATGCATTCTTTTTAATAGCTGAGTAATATTCCATTGTGTATATGTACCAAAGCTTTCTTATACATTCTTCTGCCGATGGACATCTAGGTGGCTTCCATGTCCTAGCTATTGTAAACAGTGCTGCAATGAACATTGGGGTACACGTGTCTCTTGCAATTCTGGTTTCCTCGATGTGTATGCCCAGCAGTGAGATTGCTGGGTTGTATGGCAGTTCTATTTGCAATTTTTTAAGGAATCTCCACACTGTTCTCCATAGTGGTTGAACTAGTTTGCATTCCCACCAACAGTGTAAGAGGGTTCCCTTTTCTCCACACCCTCTCCAGCATTTATTGTTTGTAGACTTTTTGATAGCAGCCATTCTGACCCGCGTGAGATGGTACCTCGTTGTGGTTTTGATTTGCATTTCTCTGATAATGAGTGATGTTGAGCATCTTTTCTTGTGTTTGTTAGCCATCTGTATGTCTTCTCTGGAGAAATGTCTGTTTAGTTCTTTGGCCCATATTTTGATCAGGTCATTTATTTTTCTGATATTGAGCTACATGAGCTGCTTGTATATTTTTGAGATTAATTCTTTGTCAGTTGCTTCATTTACTATTTCTCATATTCTGAAAGCTGTCTTTTCACTTTGCTTGTAGTTTCTTCATTGTGCAAAAGCTTTTAAGTTTAATTAGGTCCCATTTGTTTATTTTTGCTTTTATTTCTGTTACTCTGGGAGGTGGGTCATAGAGGATCCTGCTGTGATTTATGTCAGAGGCTGTTCTGCCTACATTCTCCTCTAGGAGTTTTATAGTTTCTGTTCTTACATTTAGGTCTTAAATCCATTTTGAATTTATTTTTGTATATGGTGTTAGAAAGTGTTCTAGTTTCATACTTTTACAAGTGGTTGACCAGTTTTCCCAGCACCACTTGTTAAAGAGATTGTCTTTTCTCCATTGTATATTCTTCTATACTCTTGTCTCCTTTGTCAAAGATAAGGTGTCCATCTGTTCAATTCAGTTCAGTTCAGTCGCTCAGTCATGTCCGACTCTTTGTGACTCTATGAATCGCAGCACGCCAGGCCTCCCTGTCCATCACCAACTCCCAGAGTTCACTCAGACTCACGTCCATTGAGTCAGTGATGCCATCCAGCCATCTCATCCTGTCGTCCCCTTCTCCTGCCCCCAATCCCTCCCAGCATCAGAGTCTTTTCCAATGAGTCAACTCTTCACATGAGGTGGCCTAAGTACTGGAGTTTCAGCTTTAGCATCATTCCTTCCACAGAAATCCCAGGGTTGATCTCCTTTAGCATGGACTGGTTGGATCTCCTTGCAGTCCAAGGGACTCTCAAGAGTCTTCTCCAACACTACAGTTCAAAAGCATCAGTTCTTCGGCACTCAGCCTTCCTCACAGTCCAACTCTCACATCCATACATGACCACTGGAAAAACCATAGCCTTGATTAGACAGACCTTAGTTGGCAAAGTAATGTGTCTGCTTTTCAATATGCTATCTAAGTTGCTCATAACTTTTCTTCCAAGGAGTAAGCGTCTTTTAATTTCATGGCTGCAGTCACCATCTGCAGTGATTTTGGAGCCCCCCCCCCAAATAAAGTCTGACACTGTTTCCACTGTTTCCCCATCTATTTTCCATGAAGTGATGGGACCAGATGCCATGATCTTCGTTTTCTGAATGTTGAGCTTTAAGCCAACTTTTCACTCTCCTCTTTCACTTTCATCAAGAGGCTCTTTAGTTCCTCTTCACTTTCTGCCATAAGGGTGGTGTCATCCGCATATCTGAGGTTATGGATATTTATTCCAGCAATCTTGATTCCAGCTTGTGCTTCCTCCAGCTGAGCATTTCTCACTATGTACTCTGCATATAAGTTAAATAAGCAGGGTGACAATATACAGTCTTGATGTACTCCTTTTCCTATTTGGAACCAGTCTGTTGTTCCATGTCCAGTTCTAACTGTTGCTTCCTGACCTGCATATAGGTTTCTCAAGAGGCAGGTCAGGTGGTCTGGTATTCCCATCTCTTTCAGAATTTTCCACACTTTATTGTGATCCATACAGTCAAAGGCTTTGGCATAGTCAATAAAGCAGAAATAGATGTTTTTCTGGAACTCTTTATTTCTTGATGATCCAGTGGATGTTGGCAATTTGATCTTTGGTTCCTCTGCCTTTTCTAAAACCAGCTTGAACATCTGGAAGTTCACGACTCATGTATTGCTGAAGCCTGGCTTGGAGAATTTTGAGCATTACTTTACTAGCGTGTGAGATGAGTGCAATTGTGTGGTAGTTTGAGCATTCTTTTGCATTGCCTTTCTTTGGGATTGGAAGGAAAACTGACCTTTTCCAGTCCTGTGGCCACTGCTGAGTTTTCCAAATGTGCTGGCATATTGAGTGCAGCACTTTCACAGCATTATCTTTCAGGATTTGAAATAGCTCAACAGGAATTCCATCACCTCCACTAGCTTTGTTTGTAGTGATGCTTTCTAAGGCCCACTTAACCTCACATTCCAAGATGTCTGACTCTAGGTGAGTGATCACACCATCGTGATTATCTGGGTCGTGAAGATCTTTTTTGTACAGTTCTTCTGTGTATTCTTGCCACCTCTTCTTAATATCTTCTGCTTCTGTTAGGTCCATACCATTTCTGTCCTTTATCAAGCCCATCTTTGCATGAAATGTTCCCTTGGTATCTCTAATTTTCTTGAAGAGATGTCTAGTCTTTCCCATTCTGTTGTTTTCCTCTATTTTTTTGCATTGATTGCTGAAGAAGGCTTTCTTATCTCTCCTTGCTATTCTCTGGAACTCTGCTTTCAGATGCTTGTATCTTTCCTTTTCTCCTTTGCTTTTCATGTCTCTTCTTTTCACAGCTATGTCCATAGGTGTGTGGATTTATCTCTGGGCTTTCTATTTTGTTCCACTGATCTATATTTCTATCTTTGTGCCAGTACCATGCTGTCTTGATGACTGTAGCTTTGTTTCCATACAAATTGTGAAATTATTTGTTCTAGTTCTCTGAAAGATTCTGTTGGAAGCTTGACAGGGATTGCATTGAATCCATCTGGCATCTTTGTCTGGTTTTGATATTAGGGTGATAGTGGCCTCATAGAAAGAGTTTGACAGTTTACCTTTCTCTGCAATTTTTCTGGACGAGTTTGAGTAGGATAGATGTTAGCTTTTCTCTAATTTTTGGTAGAATTCAGCTGTGAAGCCATCTGGTCTTGGGCTTTTGTCTGTTGGAAGATTTTGGTTACAGTTTCAACGTCTGTGCTTGTGATGGGTCTGTTAAGGTTTTCTATTTCTTCCTGGTTCAGTTTTGAAAGGTTATACTTCTCTAAGAATTCATCCATTTCTTCCAAGTTGTTCATTTTATTGTCATATAGTTGCTGATAGTAGTCTCTTATGATCCTTTGTATTTCTGTATTGTCTGTTGTGACTTCTCCCTTTTCATTTCTGATTTGGTTGATTTGATTCTTCTCCCTTTTTGTTTTTTTGATGAGTCTGGCTAGTGGTTTGCCTATTTTATTTATCTTCTCAAAAAACTAGCTTTTAGTTTTGTTGAATTTTGCTATAGTCTCCTTTGTTTCTTTTCCATTTATTTCTCCCCTAATTTTTATGATTTCTTTTCTTCTTCTAACCCTGGGGTTATTCATTTCTTCTTTTTCTAGTTGCTTTAGGTGTAAAGTTAGGTCTTTTATTTGATTTTTCTCTTGTTTCCTGAGGTAAGCTTGGATTGCTATGAACCTTCCCCTTAGTACTGCTTTAGGTGAATCTCATAGGTAAAACCAGATTCTTGATTCCCTGCCTTTTCCAGTGTTCCCATTTCTGTAAATGATACTTTTTCGCTGAAATCTTTTTTCTTCAGAGTATGTATATGACTTTATTATATATTTATATATGTTTTTAAATCTGTCTCCATTTCCAGTATGTTAATTCCACAGGAGCAGGCAGCCTAACTGTCCTGTTTATTGTAGTATTGCTAATACCTAGGGTAAAGACAAGCACATAGCAGGCACTGATATGTATTTGTTGATTTATTGAATGAATGACTACTTAAAATGCATTAAGCAGAAAAGTATGTATAAAGTATTACCACTGAAGGCAGAATGAGGTGATATTTTAGAGCTCTTCTGTGGGTGTGTGCTTAGTCATTTAGTCACTCAGTCATGTCCAGCTCTCTGCAGCCCCATGAACTGTAGCCCTCCAGGCTCCTCTGTTTATGAAAATTTCCAAGCAACAGTACTTGATCAGGTTGCCATTTCCTCCTGCAGAAGATCTTCCCGACTTAGAGATTGAACCCATGTTCTCTTATGTCTCTGCAGGTAGATTCTTTACCACTAGCACCTCCTGCAAAGCCTGAGCTCTTCTGGTTTCCAATTTTCTCACTAGTTATTAAAATTGTCATAGAGAGACTGATTTGTAAATTCACTGAATTTTAGAAAGTCATGTGCACTGTTATTTTTAATAGTCAGAAAGAAAAGCAAAGAATGAAACTGAATAGTGTGGTATAATAAAGTTTCAATTCAGCTCAGTCACCCAGTCGTGTCTGACTCTGTGATCCCGTGGAGTGTAGCAAGCCAGTTTTCCCTGTCCATCACCAACTCCCAGAGCTTACTCAAACTCATGTTCATTGAGTTGGTGATGCCATCCAACCATCTCATCCTCTGTCGTCCCCTTTTCCTCCCGCCTTCAGTCTTTTCCAGCATCAGGATCTTTTCAAATGAATCAGTTTCTTCCCATCAGGTGGCCAAAGTATGGGAGTTTCAGCTTCAGCATCAGTCTTTCCAATGAATATTCAGGATTGATTTCCTTTATTGACACGTTGGATCTCCTTGCAGTCCAGGGGACTCTCAAGAGTCTTTTCCAACACCACAGTTCAAAAGCATCAATTCTTTGGTGCTCAGCTTTCTTTATAGTCTAACTCTCACATCCATACATGACTACTGGAAAAACCATAGCTTTGACTAGACAGACCTTTTTTGGCAAAGTAATGTCTCTGCTTTTTAATATGCTGTCAAGGTTGGTCATAGCTTTTCTTCCAAGGAGTAACTGTCTTTTAATTTCATGGCTGCAGTCACCATCTGGAGTGATTTTAGAGCCCAAGAAAATAAAGTCTCTCACTGTTTCCATTGTTTCTCATCTATTCGCCATGAAGTGATGGGACCATGGCAAGTGATGGATGCTGTGATTTTAGTTTTCTGAATGTTGAGCTTTAGGCCAACTTTTTCACTCTCCTCTTTCACTTTCATCAAGAGGCTCTTTAGATCCTCTTCATTTTCTGCCATAAGGGTGGTGTCATCTGCTTTATCTGAGGTTATTGACATTTCTCCCAAAATCTTGATTCCAACTTGTGCTTTATCCAGCCCTGCATTTTGCGTGATGTACTCTGCATGTAAGTTAAATAACTAGGGTGACAGTATACAGCCTTGATGTACTCCTTTTCCTATTTGGAACTGGTCTGTTGTTCTATGTCCAGTTCTAACTGTTGCTTCTTGACCTGCATACAGATTTCTCAGGAGGCAGGTGAGGTGGTCTGGTATTCCCATCTCTTTAACAATTTTCCACAGTTTGGTGGAGAGTTCTGACAAAATGTGGTCCACTGGAGAAGGGAATGGCAAACCACTTCACTATTCTTGCCACGAGAACCTGTGAACAGTATGAAAAGGCAAAAAGATAGGAAACTGAAAGATGAACTCCCCAGGCTGATAGGTGCCCAGTATGCTACTGGAGAACAGTGGAGAAATAACTCCAGGGAGAATGAAGAGACGGAGCCAAAGCAAAAACATCACCCAGTTGTGGATGTGACTGGGAATGGAAGTAATCTCTGATGCTATAAAGAACAATATTGCTTAGGAACCTGGAATGTTAGGTCCATGAATCAAGGTATAATAAAAGGACTGTATTATTAAGACATCATCAGAAAATCAAGCAAAATAACCATAAATATTGACAGCAAAGAAAATTATTTAGTTCAGCTATCACCCCAGAGAAATAACTCCTCCTAAGATGGCAGTGTACTATCCTTGGAGGAGTCTTATTTCATAAAAACTAGATCAATATGGTTAAAATCACAGAGTATCTAATTTTAGGAAACTTTGGTTCCAGTTTCCTTCATTCAAGTTGCATTTGTTTTTACCTTATACTAAATTCAATTTTTGTTTTTTTGATTTTAGAAAAATAGTTGGTGGAATTCTTTATGAGATTGAAATTTCTATTGTGTTGAATGAAGCAGAACTTATACTTTGGAGATCTTGTGTTTGTCCCACAAGGTATATAATATTATTTTAGACTCTTTACCCAAAAGAAGTCTTTGTACTTCTTTACACCAAAAAAACTTCTCATCCTATTTTCTGTATTTACATTATTTTATACTCTGTTATAAGTTCCTAATAAGCTAACTATACTTTTGTTATTAACTTTGGTCAAGTATCATTCACATCTCTATAATTAAAAAATATTACTTTAAATAAATCTTAACACTTGGAGAATGGGAAGGAAAGAATAATTTATAGGGAAGAGTGGAAAACAATCCTTTCATAATACATTATTACTGCATGTATACCCTGGGGTACTAAATATGAAACAGCTTTGATGGTACATGTTTGTTAAATCCAACAGATAATGACATATGTGTAGTTGTAATGAAAAGCTACAACTCATTTTAATAGCATCACTGGAGTAATATTACCTCCAGCATTAGAAACATGATATTTCTCTGAGCATATGCAATTATTTTATAGAAACAAAACTACTGTTCTTGGATGTTAATAACATAGTTTCTGTCATGTACCTTGTCTTTTTAATATTCAGGTAAAAGTCTTGTTAAAATGACTGAAAGCATGCATATTTGGTTATTAGTTAGCATTTGAAATTACAGTAGGTATTCATAATAATGCTTTGGGGCTAATTTAGGTGCAATTATGGAATCTTTATTACTGTTCACCTTAAACAGCACATTTAGTCAAATAGATAGTTATAAAACAATTCTAATAGGGCAAATAGCAACAGAGGCATTCCTATCTTTATACCA
This sequence comes from Oryx dammah, assembly GCF_014754425.2. NCBI lineage: Eukaryota > Metazoa > Chordata > Mammalia > Artiodactyla > Bovidae > Oryx > Oryx dammah. Next base: position 20,565,637 of record NW_024070200.1, read on the forward strand.
TAGTATGTCATGGTGTTATTATATGCTTCCAAAGGGAACTAAGAACTATTAAAACTGTGACAAGGATAATAACACGTCCTTAAAGCAAAGCTCATGCAGCAGATTTGGTTTTCACTCAGTCTTTCCTCCCTCCCTCCCTCTCTTCTTTCCTTTTTTTCCTTCAGTAACTATTTTTGAAAGGCTAACTATCCATTACATGCTATACTGGCTCCTGGGAATAGAGTAGGGAATAAAACCTTTCTGACCTTGTAAAGCTTACAAACTAGGAGAAGAAACAATTATTCATTGATTTAACACATATTTATTGGGTAGCTAGTCTGTGCCAAATACTCTCCAGTAGTAAAAACTACAAACAAGGGCAATGAGGTGGAAAGCACTTGGTATGCTCCAGGAACAAAAAGTAGATTTTGGATTGGATTGGGCCAGAGTAGAAGAAGAACATAGGTCATCGCAGGTATTGAGGTGAGAGATAATGATGGCTGGAGCTAGGGTAATGGCAGATAAGCTGGAGAGAAGGGAATAGATGTCAGATCCAATGAGGCGGGTATAATTGACAGGATATTCAGAGGGTGCTGCTAAGTCGCTTCAGTTGTGTCTGACTCTGTGCGACCCCAGAGACGGCAGCCCACCAGGCTCCCCATCCTTGGGATTCTCCAGGCAAGAACACTGGAGTGGGTTGCCATTTTCTTCTCCATTGCATGAAAGTGAAAAGTGAAAGTGAAGTCGCTCAGTTGTGTCCAGCTCCTAGCGACCCCATGGACTGCAGCCTACCAGGCTCCTTTGTCCATGGGATTTTCCAGGCAAGAGTACTGGAGTGGGTTGCCATTGAGGTCTTTGACTTTGCTGATCCCTCAAAGTCTACTTCAAATCTGATTTTCCACAAAATTCTGATAATTTACAGTTAAAAAGACCATTATTCACTACATATGCAGTCAGCTTTATGTCCATTGTGATAGGTCTATAGTGGCTTTTATTGTTTTGCAGTATATCTTTTATCTACCAGCTTGTTAGCTTTTGTAACTTTGTTTTACATAAATTAATAATAGTATTATATATGATGCTGATATAATTTATAAATACATATGATTTCCCTGGGTGGCTCAGTTGATAAAGAATCTGCCTGTAATGCAGGAGATGCACGTTTGATACCTGGGTCGGGAAGATCCCCTGGAGGAGGAAATGGCACTCCACTCCAGTATTCTTGTCTGGAGAATCCCATGAACAGATGAGCCTGGTGGGCTATAGTCCATGGGGTCGCAAGAGTTGGGCATGACTTAGCAACTATACCACCAACCACCATCATAAATATATATATTTAAATCTTTAAACCTAAAAAAATGTAAGTCAGTGAACAATTAAGGATTTTGTATAGGTACTCTTTTCCTGGGGATTTTTTAAGTATTAAGTCAACTTCCCCTACATCCTGGCACTGCTTTTAAAGAGAGCATTTGTCAGGACACAAATCATAAAAAAGAAACAGAACTAGGGCTTCCAGAGTAAATCATTCTATTTCCTCTATAAGTTTTATCCTGTCTTTTATAAGCCATCAGATATTCCTAGTATAGTAGAGTCATAGCACTAAGCAGATTTAAGGAAAGGAGGCTTTATTAACTTCATCTTGCTTTTTGCTTCATTTATAGACCTTGATCATGATTCCCTTTTCCTTGAAATCTTTTTTGGACATTATTCTATACTTTTTGGAAAATCACTAAAGAATTGTTCCAGAGAATCATAGGAATAATTTCATGAGCCCTCAGCAAGACAGCTTTAAGGTGCATAGTACCAAATTCTCTGCTTCAACAACAACGTTTTATCTTCTGTTGAATCTTCATCTCAGTGATTTGCAATGGTAGTCATCAAATAATATGACGGAAAAAGGGATGTGGCTGGAGATGGATCTTGACAGATGGAACTAACTTCAAAGAGAGGATAAAATTGATTTTGGTTTGTGCCAAGTGTACTTAGAAATAGAAGGTTGTAGCCTTTATCCCATGAGTATATTAGTCTTCATATATCACCAAGTCCCTTGGGTAAAATGGCTACTACCACTGAGGTGCTTGTCACATCAGATTTATCTAATGCATTTGCTGCAGAGTTTTATTCTCCTCGGTCAGTGTGGCATATGAATCCATCTTTTTTTGTGTGTTTTTAAGGCCTTATCTTGGTCAAAAAAATCTGTATTAAAGTCACAAAGTCTCTAGAGCAAACCTTGGAGAAAGGTGCGTGCATATTGTTCCAGGATGATTGTTATTGAAATGTAGATGCAGGACTTCCTAGTGTGAGATTAATGAAGAAAATTACCCACCAATGGAGAGAAGTAAAATTCAAAGAACAGCAAAGAATGCTTAAAGGGACTCAGAACTGATGAAATAGTAGGACTTATACATGAAATCATACAGGTTAGATCTGTATGAAATCTTAGCTGCCATTTAGGTCTGTCTTTTTATTTTACTGAGAATCACAAATCTGGATAAAATCTCCTTTACCCCAGAGTCATAGCCAGCATCCCTTTTGTGGGGGCTTTAGTTAGTTGAGAGCTGAGCTGAGACTCAGGGAGGGTCGTGACTCCCTTTATCCTATTCTTTGTGTCACCTTCATTTATCTTGAAGCTTGAACTATTATTACTTATTAAAATAATCTGTAAGGTACCTTCCTGTCTAACCTACTTCCTGTCATTTCTTGCTTCACCCTCTTTACTTTCTGGTGGGTTTACTCATCTCCTGGCACCAGAGATGCATCAGCCTGCGTTGGTTCTTACATTTGTCAGATTAATGCTCATTTCTAGAGAACTCATGCCCTTCCCGTGCTCTCAGTCTACAGTCAGCTACATTTGATGGCCTCTGTTCTGCCCAGTCAAGTCTGACCTAGGCCACGGAGATTTCTCTCCCTGCTCAGTCCTGACAGATTCATGGTTCCTGAATTCCTAAATGATTTGCAGTTTCTAACTGTGATTCCCAAAGCCCAGCCAGTCTTCAAGATCAACTGGAAAGGTTTTTTTTAAAAAAATTATGTAAAAATTTATTTTAAATATAGATTCTTGGGCCCTACTTCCAAAATTCTATTTTGAGTAGGTCTGGAGTGGAGCCCAGGAATCTACTTAAAAAAAACCCCTCAACCTGCCCGCCCCCTGCAAATAACTTCTGTGTGATTTTCATGAGCAGGTAGATTTGGGAACCAATGATCTGAAATACTAATTTAAAGTTTGTCCTGTGTGAAGGTTTTTTTCATATGAGTTCGTTTTAAATTCCAACCTGCAAGGTGAACCTCAACCTGCAAGGTTGAGGATAGTGGAAAGGGAGGAGAGTGGTCAGATCTGTTTGTAAAAGGAAGTGAAGGTTTTTTGCAAAAGAAGTGGTGGGAAGGAAGCAGGCTCCTTGAAACCATAGCTTACTATCTATGATAAGACAAATCTGGTGAAAATTAAAATGAAGGGAGACTCCTAAAGATATTTCTTCCACAAAGCAGCTAGTTAATAAACATCACTTGATACTGTGAAAGGAAAAAGTGCTTTAAAATCTAGCACAACTCATAGAGTTTCAATGTATATATATTCAGTTTGGGCCTTAGCAAACACTTCCGGGGACCTTTTCAGTATTGCCTTTACTTTGTTTCTTTACTAAATTTCCTTGATTCTCAAAGTTCTGTATGTGTCGGAACATCCTTGGGGCTTGGTTAAAACTCAGCCCTCAGATTCAGTAGGTCTGAGGTGGGGTTTGAGATTTGCATTTCTCTCAGGTTCCCAGTTGATGCTGTTGCTGCTGGTTCACTGCTGAAGACTTTTTGTTTTTCACTTGACTTCTAGGACTTCTTTCTCTTGCTGCCCTGGCCAGTCCTTCTAGGTGTTCTCTGCTGAACATCCCTCTTCTTTCTTAATTTGAAATTGTGTCACAATATTGGAAGTGCTCAGTTCTCAGACTTCTTCTCTATGTACACTCACTCCCTAGGTGTTTCTTTCCATTTTTGTGGATTATATACCATTATATATACTGCTGCTGCTGCTGCTAAGTCACTTCAGTCGTGTCCGACTCTGTGCGACCCCATAGACGGCAGCCCACTTCAAATATACGCCTGTAGCCCATCTTCTCATTTGAATTCCAGAATTCTGTGTTTACCTGTCTACAAGGTATCTCCACTAGGGGTCAGATAGGCATCTCACAGTTCACTTGACCAAAACTTAACTCTTGATTCCACTCCCCAGCCTTCTCTTCTTCCTGCCCTCTTCATCTCAGGAACAGACACAGTTGTTCAACAGGCTACACCTCTTAGAGTCATCTTTAGTCATCTCTTGTTCTCTAATCTCATGTCATCCGATCCTATAAACTTTACCTTCAACATATATCCTAAATTTGATCACTCCCCATTTTCTGCTCCAAGGTGTAGCCCATACCTGAACCATTAACACAGAATCTAATCTACTCATCTCTCATCTGGATCAATGTGGTCGGCTGCTAGATGGTTCTCTCTGTCTATTCTAAACATAACAGCCAGAATTCTTTAAAAGTATCAAGTCAGCCTACTACGGAAACTATGATTACGGGAGCTACTCCCGGAACACACAAGGGGGGCACAAGCGCCCAGTAGCCACGTGTCCCGGAGGCCCCTGCCGGCTTCCTTCACCAGCGCCCACCTCGGTCCTCCTCATCCATCCCTCCCGGGTCCCGTGGTGCTGGGGGATGGGTCCTCCCAGGCTGCCTGCCCTCTGAGGGGCTCTTCCCCCACACAGGGCCGGGCATTTCCTCTGGATTCCAACAGGCAACAATGACCTTTTATTTTCTGTTCGTCCCCCTACCCTCTCCTTCCTCCCTTCCTCCTTTTTGACTAAAGAACCCCGTCCCTTGCCTTGGTCGTACAGTGAGGCTACAGGGCTGAGGGGAGGGCCCCTTCCTGTCTCTCCTCCCAGCTCTGCTCTAGGCCCTCAGCTTCCCCGACTCTCATGCAGTTGGTTGTAAATTCTTCCAGGAGCTGTTTTACTGTCTACTTTTCAGGATTAAAAAAAAAAAAAAATCAAAAACTTAAAAAAACACAAGTTTTAAAAAGCAAAATGCAGAGGGAGGAAGCAGTGACAGATTTTTTTTGGTAATTATGCTTTTTTTTTTAAAATTTTTAGAACTTGTCCTTTTTTACTGTGGGTCGGCTGTTGATATTTCATCAGGATAACCTTTTCTTTGCTGAGTTCAGGTGACAGAGGAAGAGCCACACCCTCAAAACACACACAAAACAAAACCACAGGATCATCTTTAACCTAACTTTTTATACAATGTCTGTTTCCTGTAACTTTGCACACAAGCTTCTGTGTTGAGTTGAATTGTACCTGCTTTTTGTATTTGGAGAGAGTGTGACTATTGAACTTGAAAACTTTTAAAAAAATAAATAAATAAAAGTATCAAGTCTGATTATCTCAATCACCTGTTAAAAATCTCCAGCAGTCCTTAATCACAGTTGGAAAAAATTCCAAGTCCTTATTGTTTGCCTCCAAGGGCATGGGTGAATTTGCCACTGGTCACCTCTCTGACCTCTAGACCATACGATATGAATTGCTGAATGAATACATTTGACAACATGCATTTATGATAGATGGGTTTGGAAGGTTGTGTGAATGACAGTAAGAAGACTTTAAAAAATAAGAAATGGCTTTACAAATAATAAATGGCAATAAAGATTAAACTGGGAAATATAGTACATAGTTTATATAGCTCAAGGACATAAACTCAAAGGCCTTTGGCATCAACAGGCCATGTGGGAGAATAAAGTTGTTAGGTAAGACCTTAGGCAATGGCAAAGATGCTGGTGGACTGGGCAGTGTATCCTGGCCCAAAGGTATCCAAATCCATTAACAAGAAACCATGCGCACTACATTAGCCAAAGCCAAAACCAAAAACACTTCTAAATGCAGAGCAGAATTCTGCTCCAACTGTCAGTCTGCAACCGCTGACAGCATACAAATTCTATGATAATGTAATTGTAGTCCTTCTAATTACTTTTATAAATGTAAACGTGTGGTATAAGTCGCAGAAACTGCACTGAACAGGAAAGGTGTTTAGCCTTTAGGGTTCCAGAAGATTCTCATTGACACTTCTGTGATTCTGGACTAATTAACTGTTGGATTCAAGTCATTCATGTAGATAAAAATGTCTCTGCTTCGGGTACAAACAGATTTATGTTTTTAATTCCCTGGTATTCAGGTGCCTTTTAAAGTTAAAAGAAATTAATATGATATTTAGAAGCACTTGGACTTAGAAAAAAGTCTCTTTTTGCATGTATTTTATTTTTCCTCCTTTTTTCTGCCTAAAGAAACATAGGCATGGTTTCAGCCACATCGCTCATTTTAATCCATGTGCTGTCCATAGGAAATGCATAATGAATGTATCGATGAATTACCATGCAAGCCGAGAAGCAGCATGCTGCTTTGCTTGAGGATTCAATTAAAATTGAACAATGTTATTTTGAATAATAAAATGCTGTTATGAATAAGAAATTCAAGTAAACAATGCAATTAGTAAAAAGTGATGTTGATGAAGCTGAATTACGTCTACCTTTATATATTTATATTAAATATAATTCTTATATATATCACAAATAAAATTTCAGAATTAAAAAAAATCGCTTGTGGGAATGGAAAATTTATATTGGAATTAATAATATATTTCTGAATAACAACCAAGATGTCTTTTTAGTTTGCAGTAAGTATATAACTTTCCTTGATAATACAGGTTTAATAAAATTTTAATGTTTTTATAGTGCTATGTTTGGTGATAATGTTGAAGATTATCCCTGCCCAGTAGGCTGCTGTGTTAAATGTATATCTGTAATTAAATAACATGTATGTCACTCTCTGTCATCTCCATAAGACTATTATACTATACATATGATCTGATTTTTTTTTTCAAGTAGGAAAATTTTGAGCTAAGACCTGAAGACTAGAATTCACAGGTGTAAGAAATATGGATGCTGGGATGTTTGTGAAAAGCAGAAATGGACATTTTCACAGGACTTGACTAGAAATGTGGCCAGGGAAGGGTAGTCAGTAATACCTCAGGGCAGAGAGTCCCAAACAGAGAGGATTTGAGTGGAAGGGAAGGGCTGCTCCTGTCATGAGGCAGCCTTTGAAGTCACCTCATTGTCTTGCTGCTTTCTGCCCATCTTTGCTCTCTTCTGACCCCTGCCCATCATCACTTTCTTACAGTCCCTGCCCAGCCACCTCCCTCGATCTTGGAATGGTAGTATATCAGATTGTGAAGGACAGTTTGAAGCTAGTCATGTCTTTATTAAATGAAAGTTACTGATAATATTGAAAATTAGACCCAACTTTTCCAAACATTGTGGGATGTTTGAATCGTGCGTGTGTTAGTCACTCAGTCATGTCCGACTCTTTGTGACCCTGTGGACCATAGCTCAACCAGGCCCTTCCGTCCATGGAATTCTCCAGCAAGAATACTGAAGTGGGTTGCCATTTCCTTCTCAGGAGGATCTCCCCAACCCAGGGATTGAACCCGGGCCTCCCACACTGCAGGCATGCTCTTTACCATCTGAGCCAATAGGGAAGAAATTTCTATAGTTTATGATGTATAATTATATATAATAGTTTACTGTTGTATAGCTTGGTCATTAGCAAACTGGTAAAGATGCCAGCACTGAGAGCCCTCCAGGTCATAGGTAGTTCTCATGGTATCTAAAGTGGTGATTGAGCTAGAGCCACAGACAAAATGGCAAAGTAGAAGTTAACTTTGGTTCCCACCCACTACTTCTTTGGTTCACTTTTCTAGCAGTCAGAGGAGAGGATAGTGATCTTCATACCAAAGTCACCTTTGATAGGTCTGGCTTGGAGTTAGGTGAATGATGGAATCACAGAAAAGCAGAGTGAGTGTGATGGTGGCATGTCCCAGGCATGGACAGTGACTTTCTGAAAGGGTGGAAGAGTTGAAGAGCAGCTGTGGAGTGAGGAGGCTCCTGCACCCTTCTCAGCTCCGAGGGATCTGGAATGATGAGCAGCCTTTACCCAGATGGTTTCTAGAGAAGTGGAGTCCTTAGTGGGGAGCCAGCAGAAGCATGTGGAGTTCAGAGAGGCTGTTCCTGTGTGCTTGCTCAAGGGAAGCAAGCCGCCTCTGGGTCTCAGCACGCCAGCTCTCTAGGGTGAAGGGAGAGGATTTTCCAGGCAGTCACTGGTAGTCTGGACTCTTACTCATTCTCTCTGGGCCACAGGTGGAGGTGCAAATAGCTAACAGGCAAAGCTGTTGTATGGATCTGCTATAATTGCCCTCTTTGGACATACCCATTGTTTCAGAATTGTTTTCCAACCCCACGTCGTAATGTAAAAGTTTATTCCCGAAGTGGCACAGATCTCATCTATGGGGGAGAAAAAGATTCTTGGCTTCTCTTTTTCCTTTATTCTTGCTCTCCTTCAGCTGTGCCTCAGACTGCTTAAAGAAAAGAGGTCAGCCACTTGACTACCCCATTCCTGAACTATTGCCAGCTGTTGGTAGATGCACAGCATTGGCAAGAACTTCCAAGGCTTCATCTGCTTTATAAAACCTTAAAATCACTTAGTGATGCTCATCAACAGCTAATATTAATGGATAATTTTGAAAACCACAGATGTCTTCCCAGAACTGACAGCATGAAATTAGTGTAGACTGGGCCTTTTTCTTGTTAGAGAATGTTCCAGAATCTTTATAAATGTTTTTTATAAAGTGGTTGTTTATAAAAATTGTTGCTAAACAGGCCACAGAAAATGTGATAGATTTGTTTGGATTGTGTAGGCACCAGTCATCAAACCATCATCTTTGACTGTGAGATCAGTCCCCTGGAGTGAGCTGAGTGAAGAAACTGTGCTATATGTTTACTCTGAACACAGTAAATACTGACGGCTGCTTTGGTTTTATTTTTGATTTTGGTTGGATTCAGAAAGTTTCGTCTGAACAGCCCTTGATTGTTAAGAACTCCCTGACTGGATACATATAGCAGTAAATATAGAATTCTTTGAAAATTTCTGGTTAAATTTAACAGTATTTACCCAAGTACTTATTACACATAAAGCTCTTCAAGCTAAGCATTTAGTGTGATACATATATATATATAATTATAAAATATATCTATAAATTCCAAACTTCAAATTGAATCTTAAGTGTTTCTGAATATATGTATATATATATGGTGGTGGTGGTTTACTCCCTAACTTGTGCCCAACTCTTGTGACCCCATGGACTGTAGCCCACTAGGCTTCTCTGGCCATGGGATTTCCCAGGCAAGAATGCTGGAATGGGTTGCCATTTCCTCCTCCAGGGGATCTTCCTAACCCAGGGATTGAACCCACAGCTCTTGCATTTTGTAAGAAGGTGGATTGTTTACTGCTGAGCTACCAGAGAAGCCCATGTACATATATAAACAGACACAGACACACAGACACACACACACACATATATGTACAAGCACCTGTATCTATGTATATATAGAATAGCAGAAAAGCAGAAATATTATCTTTTAAAATAGCTGGTGCAGTACTTTTTTAAAAGAGGCTGATTGCTTTCCCTGAGGAGGAATTCACTGATCATCTTGAGGAATCTAAGCCCATACTGTCAGAGCTGAGTGAGAAAAGGAGGCTCGGGCTCCCTTGTGCAGGATTCCTTTAATTATATCTCAGTGTTACCCTTAGCTTTGCTTGGAGCTCTTCCAGTTTAGCAGTAAACTTGCCTTCTGCCTATCCCATGTTTGCTGGAAGGAAGGTAATTGGGGCGCTATCCTTGATGCAGAGTTTCACCAAAGCCCTCCATTGTTAGCCCCATGCTACAATTCATCTATGAGGGAGACTTTGATCTCCCCGGTGGCTCAGATGGTAAAGCGTCTGCCTGCCGTGTGGGAGATCCAGGTTCGATCCCTGGGTTGGGAAGATCCGCTGAAGAAGAAAATGGCAACCCACTCCAATAATCTTGCCTGGAAAATTCCATGGACTGAGGAGCCTGGTGGGCTATACAGTCCATGGGACCGCAAAGAGTCGGACACGACTGAGCAACTTCACTTTCACTTTTGTTTCTCATTAGTGAAAATTTCTTGACCATCTGCTTATCAGTTTTCAAAGTTGGTTGACATTACTGTCATTTACTTTACCAGACTTCTTAGTATTTTGGGTGTATTGGTGTTAATTCCTTTACTTTTATCTTTTGGGCTTTTGAGAAGAAGCAGAGATAATCCCTTTTACACAAAAATGTGTGCAATTACCTATATTTAACCCTGTGGGATCTTTGAACACAGTCTCAATAACCGACGTCTTCATGGCATTGTTCCCAGACCATTGTGTGTATCATGTGCCGGTTGGGGTGATTCTCAGCTTATCTCATCTGTGTTGCATATTGACACAATCAGAAATAGCACCTGCCATATATCAAGTCTGAAGGACAGTGCATCACTCTGTGGGGTATTATTGTGTCATTATATGCTGTAGTGGCCTTGGTACCTTCTCTAAACACTCCAGTGTGGAGAGTAGTATCTGAAATGCAATATAAGATTTAAATAAGACATTCAGTTGGCTTTTAAGGAGTCTGGACTCCAGGTACTCCACTGAGGGAGCTAAGAACATTACAGTTAAGAACATTACATCAGTAACTGTAATTCAGCAAACAAAATACCAAGTACTCCATTACTAGTACGTCTTGAGAAGGTACTCTGAGAATTCAGGGGAGGGAATAATTATTTGTGATGGGAAAGACATGAAGATCAGTGATAAGTGGGCATCGTACCTGGAATAAAAAGATGAACAAAAAGGGCTTTTCAGGGAGAAGGGGAAAATGTAAAAAAAAAAAAAAAAAAAGGACTGGAAACATGAACACTTGAGTATTGCATTTACTAAAATTCTTTGCTTTTAAGATACCAGGTGTTGAAAAATAATCAACTATTTTATGTACTATTGGGGAAGGAAAAGCCCTACTCCCAATTAACCCATGATACCATATATTTTCTTCATAATTTAAATTTTATTCTTATCAAGAAGATTCTTTTAGATTTATATAGACATGGATTTTATCATATTTTATTGTGCATTCATAAAAAGGAAAATATAGACAAAATAAATTGAGTAAGTTATTTCAGGTAGGTTTTAAAATTTAGAATCTGATTCTTTGGAATTATTAAATCATATAGAGTTTTTGTGGTCCACATTCTTTCAAAGAGTGTTATCCCTGTATTTTCCAGTGTTTTGGTGATAACAGCAGTTCTTAACAGGGTACTTTACTCTTGTCTTTGTATTTTATTCCAAGTCACAGATCCCAACTTTGTGAATTTTGATTCAGGTCTCATCTTGACTTTATCAGGAGATATTAACAGAAAGTGCCTTCTTGATCTTACCAGAAGGTGTTAATGGAAGATTTTCTCATAATGACCAGGACTTTCTTTAAATGATTTTTCTGTAATTTGTTGTCTGAAGTGTTGAGGGGTGCCTTTTTTTCCTGGTCATGCCACTAGGAATAATGACTGAGTTCCTGTATGTGCAGGCAATGAGAGTTTGCCATGACTAGCCTGACTGGCAGTGATTGTAAGAGCACCATTAATATGAAGCATACACCCTGACTGTAGAAATGTTAATATATGAAAAACTTAACATCTTATAATTAATGAGGTGTACTGCGATTTGAAATTAAGAACTTCTTTGTTGTAATTGGGGAATAGCTGTTTCCCTCAGCTTTTGTAAGGTCAGAGGTGTCCTGTACATCATTATATGCTCAGAACCTACCATGCTGCATGGCCCAGAGCAGATGAGCAATAAATACAAATGGAGTAAATGAGTAAAGGATAAGAAAGGACAAGTGGGTCTCTTTGTCTAGAGAATACACTGTCCAGTATGGTAGCCACTAGCCACATATGGCTATTTAAAATTCAGTTAATTGAAATGAAGTAAAACTCAACTTTCAGATCCTCGTTGAACCAGTGATGCCTGAGGTGCACAATAGGCATAGATGGCTGCTGGCTGCTGTATTGCACAGTGCAGTGCATTTGCTTCATCACAGAACCTTCTCTGGATAGGCCTGGTCTGGAACATAAGGAGCGTGAAGGAGAGTACTGAGAAAGGATGGAAAGGGATTTCAGAGATTGATAGTGATCCTGGGAAATTAGACAACATGGTGCTCAGTCAATTGAAACATGAAAATACAAGTCTGGAATATACTCAAAATAGTGTGCTTAATTTTTTTAAACTGAATTTATCAGATACAGGAGTACTGAAGCTCTGCAGCATGAATGTTTCTAAGCTATTCTTAGATTCTTCTTCTTTTTTTTTTTAAAGGGACAATACATCTGTTTGTGTTTTTTTATTTTTATTTTTACTTTATAATACTGTACTGGTTTTGCCATACACTGACATGAATCAGCCATGGGTGTACATGAGTTCCCAATCCTGAACCCCCCTCCCACCTCCTACCCCATGTCATCTCTCTGGATCATCCCCGTGCACCAGCCCCAGCCATCCTGTATCCTGTATCGAACATAGACTGGCGATTCATTTCTTACATGATAGTATACATGTTTCAATGCCATTCTCCCAAATCATCCCACCCTCTCCCTCTTCCGCAGAGTCCAAAAGTCCGTTCTAAACATCTGTGTCTCTTTTGCTGTCTTGCATACAGGGTTATCATTACCATCTTTCTAAATTCCATATATATGTGTTAGTATACTGTATTGGTATTTTTCTTTCTGGCTTACTTCACTCTGTATAATCGGCTCCAGTTTCATCCACCTCATTAGAACTGATTCAAATGTATTCTTTTTAATGGCTGAGTAATACTCCATTGTGTTTATGTACCACAGCTTTCTTATCCATTCATCTGCTGATGGACATCTAGGTTGTTTCCATGTCCTGGCTATTATAAACAGTGCTGCGATGAACATTGGGGTACACGTGTCTCTTTCAATTCCAGTTTCCTCGGTGTGTATGCCCAGCAGTGGGATTGCTGGGTCATAAGGCACTTCTATTTGCAATTTTTTAAGGAATCTCCACACTGTTCTCCATAGTGGCTGTAGTAGTTTGCCTTCCCACCAACAGTGTAAGAGGGTTCCCTTTTCTCCACACCCTCTCCAGCATTTATTGCTTGTAGACTTTTGGATCGCTGCTATTCTGACTGGTGTGAAATGGTACCTCATTGTGGTTTTGATTTGCATTTCTCTGATAATGAGTGATGTTGAGCATCTTTTCATGTGTTTGTTAGCCATCCATATGTCTTCTTTGGAGAAATGTCTATTTAGTTCTTTGGCCCATTTTTTGATTGGGTTGTTTATTTTTCTGGAATTGAGCTGCTTAAATTGCTTGTATATTTTTGAGATTAGTTGTTTGTCAGTTGCTTCATTTGCTATTATTTTCTCCCATTCCAAAGGCTGTCTTTTCACCTTGCTTATAGTTTCCTTTGTTGTGCAGAAGCTTTTAATTTTAATTAGGTCCCATTTGTTTATTTTTGCTTTTATTTCCCATATTCTGGGAGGTGGATCATAGAGGATCCTGCTGTGGTTTATGTCGGAGAGTGTTTTGCCTATGTTCTCCTCTAGGAGTTTTATAGTTTCTGGTCTTACGTTTAGATCTTTAATCCATTTTGAGTTTGTTTTTGTGTATGGTGTTAGAAAGTGATCTAGTTTCATTCTTTTACAAGTGGTTGACCAGTTTTCCCAGCACCACTTGTTAAAGAGATTGTCTTTAATCCATTGCATATTCTCGCCTCCTTTGTCGAAGATAAGGTGTTCATATGTGTGTGGATTTATCTCTGGGCTTTCTATTTTGTTCCATTGATCTATATTTCTGTCTTTGTGCTAGTACCATGCTGTCTTGATGACTGTGGCTTTGTAGTAGAGCCTGAAGTCAGGCAGGCTGATTCCTCCAGTTCCATTCTTCTTTCTCAGATTGCTTTGGCTATTCGAGGTTTTTTTGTATTTCCATACAAATTGTGAAATTATTTGTTCTAGCTCTGTGAAAAATACCGCTGGTAGCTTGATTCTTCTAAGAAAACCCAAAGAACTATGGTAAGTACTGTGTAGCCAGGAAGTATTGCAGTTTGTAAATTGCAGTTGTCAACTTTTGCTTTCTCTTGTGACTTACTCAGAAGCTTTCAAAACTGTGTGAGGCAGGGTTGTGTGTATGGTAGAAGATTTAGAATCTTATGGGCAAGTTAGCGCCAAGAAGGATATAATAGAGATTAGAGGATAGAGTGGATATAGTAGAGATTAGAAGAGATGGAAAATTCAGGGAACCAAATATGTACTTACATTAGGAAAAACATGCAGTCTTTCCCTTGTGAGTGGGGAAAATTCTGCTCTCTACCTTGTGTCTTTTTTTCCGGAGTGTCTCCTTTAACATTTGCCCTACTGCCACACTCCACTCTCATAGCACTTCTAACCTCAGACATGGGACTTTTTTCCCCACACCAAACAATTCTGTGACACCGGCTGGGTGTCCTACAGTTTAACTCAATTCTGACACTTGCTGGGAATAGTGTCAGATCACCATGATAAGGGCTCAGTCCCACAAGACTGTCCCCAATTCAGATGCCAATTGCAAGGCCAGGTTGTCAGCTATGCTTCCAACAGATTGGCTATAACTTAGAGGTTCAGATGACCCTTTCCTGGGGTTGGATTAATTTCTCAGAGTGGCTTATAAACTTAAGGAAACACTTACTTATGTTTGAAAGTGACAGTGAATGTCGCTTAGTCTCACAGTTTTCTCTGTGTAGAATTCAGATTTACTTTTAAGCTAAATGGTTCTCTAAATCATTTTTTGTTGTTGTTTGTTTGTTTTGGTGAGTGCTGAGAAAATTTATTATGCATTGTTTTTTGTTTGCAGGTGAAAAACACACTTACTCTAAATTAATTATAAAATTAGCACCCATCCATAGCTCAGCTAACTTCTTCACATAACTCAAGGCACTAAATAAAATGGGAGTCTCTCCTTTTTTTTGTACTCTGAAAGGTGTAATCAGCTATTGCAGCAGCTAAACAGCAGCTATGAGTATTTCAGTAGCTAAACAGCAGGCTTCTCTGAGGGTCTTTACTTGGGCAGAGTGGCAATATGACCTTGGGGCTAACAGCGTGGACCCTGGAGCCAAGTGGACTGGGTCACATCCTGGCTTTGGAGCTGTGTGACTTCAGACAAGTCATTTATCTCTCTGTGTCTCAGTTTTAGTCTGTAAAGTGGGGATGATAGCAATAGTAGTTCTGTTGCATGATTGTTATGAAGATTAAATGAAAATATATATAAGGTCATTTAATAAAATGAATGAATAAATTACATGGTAAATAAACAATAAAAGCTTAGAATAATACTGGGAGCAGAGTACGCCCTATGTACGTGTTTGCAGTTATTTTCTGATATCATTCCAGGTGTCTTCTGCGAGGCTGAATCATTGAATGTCTTTTAGGCATGTTCATTTTCATTCCCTTCACAGGAACTTATATCTGGTATGACAGTATGATCTGTGCATGGAGATGGCAACAAAGGAAAGTTTTATAAACATATTTTCTATACCCTTTGGGGAGAATTGAGCCCAGAAGATAGCAGATTTTATTGTGATAGTTTTCTGCAACAGGATATTCTGGTTAACAATTTAGTTCACAGTTGTTTTGGGGGATGATTTGACATTTGTAAAGTGAAGTACAGGAATGTCACTTGAAAGACCACATGGTGTGTGTCAGAATCTGCCAAACAAAATTCTAGACAATTGGAATAGACATGGAAGGATACAGAAATGTCTTTGTACTTTCATGACCCAGGTAGCCTTCCCATCTTTTCTGTTATAGCATGAGCAGTTACTTACATCCCAAGTATGTGACTCTCTGTGTTAATTTTGTGAGTAAAAATAAGAAAAAAAAGGTGGAAGAATTCTCTTGGAAATCTAAATCTATATTGTACTATCTTCCTGATTTAGTAAGTCTGTCCCTTTTATTTAGTGATTATAAAATAAACACTTGTAAAAGTACTTACAGCTTCTGGGTAAACTTATCAAAACATACATTTCATGAATTCTTTATTGAAATGGAAAGCAGATTGGTGGCTGCCAGGGTCTAAGGGGAGGATGCAGAAGGGAGTAACTGTTGAATGGGTACAGGGTTTTGTCTGCAGTGAGGAACATGTTTTAAAAATAGAGAGAGCTGGTGGTTGCATACATTGTGAAAGTACTAGACATCACTGAATTGTGCGCTATAAAGTGGTACATTGCATGGTATGTGTTTCACCTTCATAGAGAGAAAGCAAAAACCAAACCAACACACACACAACTTCCAAGTCCCAAGTTTCCCAGGCTATGGCCTCACAAAACAATAGGCCATTTGCTTGCAAAACAGAACAGAAAACAGAAGGATAATCTTGTTGTTATTTAACCTTTAAAATTGTTAGGTGTGTTTCTCACTTTCCTGGAAGATCTTGGTTTATATTGCCACCTCTGAGGCTTTGTGACTGCAAGTATTTGCTGACTTAAGGGGAATGTCAACAGTTCTGTTTTCTTATGTCGTCTGTATAGTGTTTGTTCACCAGTACGTTGTTTTAACTTAATAAAGAATATTTTTACCTCTATAAGTATAGATTTGATTGTGTTACTATGTCCCCTTAACCTTGGCTTATGATGACACAGGTTTTAATAACTTGCACTGTATATATATTTTGGTTTACTATTCTCTCCTCTATCATGTTATGAGTATATATTTGTTTAATTTGAAAAATGTAATTTAGCATCAGTGGCATGTATCCTTTTGGTGTGGTGATCAAACAGACTTGTCTTATAGCAATAAACAAATTGAGATGTGAGTGCAATATCTAAGCTAAGCTGATGATGCTGCGGATTTATATTGGCTCATACTTAATCTATGGGAAAATATGCTAGCTTATACAAAAGCTTTTAGCAACTAATATTGCTTTAAAAATCTTTTTTAAAGTCCTGTGGCTCAGGATTCTTCGGCCCACAAAATGATGCTATATAGACTAATAGTTTTTGTAACCTAAGAGTCTGTGTTGAATCTGCAATTTATTGCTGCGTTATGCAGTCCAGGTGAAAGTATTCTCAGTTTATGGGAGAGCAACAGATGTTTAACAGAAGTCTTTGGCCTATTACCATAGTCCATCTGAAAAAGAGACTATGAACCTTTGAGTCTCAATCTCCTACTTGACTCACTCTAGGTTTTTAAAAAGTATTTATTTATTTGTTCAGGTCTCAGTTGTGGCATGAGGGATCTTTGATCTTCATTTTGGCATGCAGGATCTTTTTTTTTTTTTTTCAGTTGTGGCATGCAGGATCTAGTTCTGTATGTGTGGGTGTGTTAGTTGCTCAGTCGTGTCTGACTCTTTGCAACCCCATAGACCCTAGCCTGCCAGGTTCCCCTGTCCATGGAATTCTCCAGGCAAGAATACTGGGTTGCCATTTCCTTCTCCAGGGGATCTTCCTAACCCAGGGATTGACCCTGGGTCTCCCACACTGTGGGCAGATTCTTTACCATCTGAGCCAACCTAGTTCTCTGATCAGGGATCAAATCTAGGCCCCATGCATTGGACCACCAGGGAATTCCTACTCTAGATTTAAATCCAACTTTTTCACCTACTAGCTGTGTGCTTTTTGATAAATTACTTAATCATAATCCTTAGGTACTACTTTAGCATTGAGCTAACAGAAGTACCTCAAATGCAAGGGTACTGCTCAGGTTTCATGTGATAAATATAAACTACTTAAAGTGAAAGTGTAGTCACGCAATCATATCTGACTCTTTGCAACCCAGGCAGGCTCCTCAGTCCATGGAATTCTCCAGGCAAGAATACTGGACTGGGTAGCCATTCTCTTCTCCAGGGATCTCCCTGACCCAGGGATCTGCTGGGAGCCAGTGTGAGGAATCCCGCCTGTGGCAAAGGTCATGAGCAAGGAGGCCTGACATACGCAAAGGTGGGATCAGGCCTCAGGGGTCCCCCTGGACATTCTCGAGCATCTACCCCCAAAACCAGAGTCTGCCTACCTTACTGCATTATGCTTTCACCTACACTTCTGACATTACGTGGGGCTATCCCCCACTACCTCTCTTTGAAAAGGAGCTAACTTAGAGCTCCAGTTAATAAATCTGGGCGTGACAAGAGTGTTTCAGTCCAAAAACTCCTCTGATGGCTCTCTAGCCTGCTGACAGGTTTATCCGGCCACATGTGAGTGTTCACAGCCTCCCAACCGTGAGAGGCACGAGATGCCATCAACTTTCTAAATCCAGATTCTTTTGAGAAGTTAGAAAATTATTAGTATAATATTAGCGAGTTAGTTAGAAATTATACCAGTGGAGGGTTTCATTGTTGAGCCAATATTTGCTGCTAAGCCTCCATATCCCTTGCCCCTTATACACACTAATTGATATAACTAGCATATAGGAGAAATAAGTATTAACCTTGATATTAATCACGTTAGACCTTAGGCTAAGTAAATTCTTTTCTTGATTATAGCCCACTGCACCTTTGCTCTGTAGGAATGCAACTTTATCTGGTGCCTTCGGAGGGTGGTGCCTGACTTAAGAAATATCACCTTTGGAGAAAATAAGTTTTCTGGTTGACTAATCATCATCAGAAAGGGTCATAAAATGTTAGCAGGCCTCTTGGCCAGAAGATGATGTAAATCACTTGAGAACTTTGTATATCGGAAGGAATGCAGAAAGAAAGCGTGGTTTCAATAAGGGTCAGGACTGCTGACCCTGCGTGACTTTGTATTTTCCATTTATCTCTATGTATAACTCAAAGTATAAAAGCAGCCCTGGAAAATAAAGAAAAGGACCAGTTCCTGGAAAGACTGGTTTCCCTCGTGTCATCTTTTCTCGTTCTCTTCTTTTCTGGCTGAATTCCCATCTGGAGCGTGGAAACTCGCCGAGCCTACGAATTTTACCTGGGCTTCTAAGATCTGAACAGGGAGGCACTTTGTGTCTCCGCTCCTCCGGGAGACCGGGAAGACACCTGTGGCCTACGTAGGCGGTGCAAACCCCTTGTCTCAGGGTTTTATTGGTTTTCCGCGTAAACCAAGTTATTCAGCATCTTTTCTCCACTAATTCTCCTACTACACTATTCTTTCCTAATCTCTCTCCATATCTTTAATTAAACAATTTTCCTCCAGACGCCGACTCCGTCCCCGCATAGAGTTATCCTGGATCCCCTGGGGCTGGACCCCAGCAGGGATCGAACCCAGGTTGCCTGCATTGCAAGCAGATTCTTTACCATTGAGCCACCAGGGAAGCCCAACTATATATTAGCTTCCTTGGTGACTTGGATGGCAAAGAATTTCCCTGCCAATACAGGAGACTGCCTGCAGTGCAGGAGATTCTGAATCAATCCCTGGGTTGGAAAAATGCCCTGGAGAAGGAAATGGCAACCCATTCCAGTGTTCTTGACTGGGAAATCGCATGGATAGAAGAGCCGAGTGTCTGTCCCAAGAGTTGGACATGACTTAGCAACTAAACAACAAAGAACATTATACAATTAGGACTTGCTTTATTGTAGTTGGGCTCCCCTGGTGGCTGAGCTAGTAAAGAATCCACCTGCAGTGTGGGAGATCTGGGTTCAATCCCTGGGTTTGGAAGATCCCCTGGAGAAGGGAGGGGGCAATTATTTGTCTATCTAGAAAGTTGGTCAGTATTTCATTTCTGCCCTGTTGGCCCGTTGCTAGTTGGTATGCAGAGTACATCATGAGAAACGCTGGACTGGAAGAAACACAAGCTTGAATCAAGATTGCCGGGAGAAATATCAATAACCTCAGATATGCAGATGACACCACCCTTATGGCAGAAATTGAAGAGGAGCTAAAAAGCCTCTTGATGAAAGTGAAAGAGGAGAGCAAAAAAGTTGGCTTAAAGCTCAACATTCAGAAAACTAAGATCATGGCATCCGGTCCCATCACTTCATGGGAAATAGATGGGGAAACAGTGGAAACAGTGTCAGACTTTATTTTTTTGGGCTCCAAAATCACTGCAGATGGTGACTGCAGCCATGAAATTAAAAGATGCTTACTCCTTGGAAGAAAAGTTATAACCAACCTAGATAGTATATTCAAAAGCAGAGACATTACTTTGCCGACTAAGGTCCATCTAGTCAAGGCTATGGTTTTTCCAGTGGTCATGTATGGATGTGAGAGTTGGACTGTGAAGAAGGCTGAGCACCGGAGAATTGATGCTTTTGAACTGTGGTGTTGGAGAAGACTCTTGAGAGTCCCTTGGACTGCAAGGAGATCCAACCAGTCCATTCTGAAGGAGATCAACCCTGGAATTTCTTTGGAAGGAATGATGCTGAAACTGAAACTCCAGTACTTTGGCCACCTCATGTGAAGAGTTGACTCATTGGAAAAGACTCTGATGCTGGGAAGGATTGGGGGCAGGAGGAGCAGGGGACGACCGAGGATGAGATGGCTGGATGGCATCACGGACTCGATGGACGTGAGTCTGAGTGAACTCTGGGAGATGGTGATGGACAGGGAGGCCTGGCGTGCTGCGATTCATGGAGTCACAAAGAGTTGGACATGACTGAGTGACTGAACTGAACTGAACTGAAGAGATATGGGTATTTTATCCTTGCCTTTGAGACATTTGGCATTTACCTAGAGGTCTTTCCCCATTTCTGTATTAGAGAAACTTGAAAGATGGGACTTGATTACTGAACTCTTAAATTTCATTGCTAACTCAGAGGGAATATTTATTTCTAAGTCTACAACTGAAACTAATATAGGCAGTAATCATATGCATCAGAAATTAGTCTCACTCTTGTCTGGGAAGAATGGGTAGGGGGCTTTTAAAAGACAGTCTGGTTTCTAGAGTTACCAATCTACATCTTGTTGTTATTTTTCAGCTTTTAACAGCAGGTAGAACTTGCAGCAGTGAACCTATAACCTTAAGGGAGAAAGTCATACACCAAGAGAGGCAGAGCAAAAATACAGAAGCATCTGAATCCTTGGCAACATGCCAGCTCAGTAGAGATTCCTTTAAAACTTGTGGCTGGAAATAACTGAATCCCTCTTGAGTGAGGTAGGCTTTTGCTATTTGCCACTGAATGCAGTCTTAACAAATTCTTCAGATGTTTTCTAGTTACATTTAGTTAGGGACATTTAAGAGGTGTAATGATTTAATTCCAAGGAGTGACTCTCATGGTGGGCATATTGAAAATAAATTTTTGCTGGGACTTGGTGTCCTTGAGCCTTCATCCTGGCTGAGTAACCACGTATAGAGCTAACCTTCTGCCTGTACTGACTCTCTGGTTGCCTCCTATTAATTTTTAAAATGTATTTTTAATTGGAAGATAATTGCTTTATAATGTTGGTTTCTACTATACAACAGTGTGAATCACCATAAGTATTCGTATATCCCCTCCTACTCGAACTTCCTTCCTACCCTTCTAGATGGTCACAGAGCACCAGGCTGAGCTCCCTGTGCTATACAGCAGCTTCCCGCTAGCTAGCTGTTCTTCGCGTGGCAGCGTGTATATTTCAGTGCTACTCTCTAAGTTTGTCCCGCCCTCTCCTTCCCCTGCTGGGTCCACAAGTCCATTCTCTACGTCTCTCTCTCTCTTCTGGTCCTGCAAATAGGTTCATCAGTACCATTTTTTTAAAGATTCCATATATATGTGTATTAACATGTGATATTTGCTTTTTACATCCTGACTGACTTCACGCTGTGTAACAGGCTCTATGTTCACCACAAAAAGGAATGAATTTGAGTCAGCTGAACTGTGGTTGCCTCTGAATGTAGTTGTGTTTCTGTGGTGAAGCTAGCTAATGGAACAGGGAGTCGGTTTAAAAATTATATGAGAAAGAACGCTTTCACTTTTCACGCAAAAAGAATCTTCCTTGTGTATTTAAGCACTGCTTCTTTAGTTGAGATATTTAGCTTGGTCAGTAGAGAGTCTAGTCCTTTGTTGTTAGTGACGTTAAAATGTTCTCTTTTTGCGCATTTGTTGTGTGTCAGTGGGTCTGTTAATCAGCGTTTTCTTTGCATTGCCCTAGTATCAGGTCAGTGTTTTGCTCCAGAGGCAGTTCTACGGGACTTGTGCCCTTAGAATTATTCCACAGCAGTGCTTCTTCTGGGGGAAATGATGGCTTCTGCCTTGAAACCACATATTACAATGGCTTTTCCTAAAGTATTTCTTTTCTTTGCTTATGAGACAACAAAACTTTGTCCAGCTCAGCCTCTGTTGGTTCCACTTATTCATTATTTCTGGAAATGGTCTGTTTTCTGGCAAGGATACACATTAATCTTAGGCAAGTGAGGCTTTTAGTATTTGGGCATCTTTAACTCTTTAGTCATTTAATCAAATGGTTGGAAAGAGTATTGATTACACTTTCTACCCTGGAGAAAATTAGGAGTCCATCATGGTTTTTGGTTGGCGTTTCTCAGAATTTTTTTTTCCACTCTGCGTTTTTCAATGCTTTCATTGTTTGCTGTTCTGTCTCATTCTTAAGGTAGGCAGATGACTACTTTTTTGGACTAAAGTGAGACTCAAGTAACTCTGAATTTCTCATTATTATTGTGAAATATTTTCATTATCTCCCATGATTTTCTCTTCTACACAGTAATTGCCCTGACTTTGTCAAAACTATTGATTTTTTTTTAAAAAAATTGGTGTCCCTTGTTTGTTATTTAACATTAAATAACATGTATCTTTTTTGTTCTTTGACAGCAAATTGTTTCCCATGTGTAAGCTTTGTTCAGCTTGCACTTAGCTATTTTTCTTATTCCTGCCTTCTGTTCATCAATTTAGTGTAGAGTTATTGGAAAGAACATAATGAACTATACTGGAATTCAATCAGAGTCTGTATTTTAACATGTTATGCCTCCCTATTTTGACAGGTTTCTTGCATACACAGCAGGGAATTACTATTTCACAAATGTACAATATGCAATTTTCATATATTTGATTGAAAAGTTAATTTTTATGTTGCAGGGAAATTTCAAGATAGTTGCATTTGGTAAATACTACAGCTATTATTGAATGAATCTCTTTCACATGATAACAAAACTATAATGTTTCCCATTTGTTATTTTAAAAATGTCCTAGAGACAAATTGAGGCTTTTCAATATGTTTTTTTTTTTAATTAAAAAAATGTATTTGTGGCTGTGCTGGCCCTTTGCTGCTGCATGGGCTTTTCTTTAGTTTTGGGGACCAGGGGCAACTCTCTAGTTGGGCTTCTCATCGCGGTGGCATCTCGTGTTGCAGCTGGGCTTAAGTAGTTGCGGTATGTGGGCTCAGTAGCTGCAGTTCCTGGGCACTAGAGCACTGGCTCAATAGTTGTGGCGCACATGGTTTCTTTACCACCAAGGGAAGCCCTGTGTTCTGTTTAACAGACATTTCAGGGTTGCTTGCTGAAATCCTCATCTTTTCAAATTGTATTAGTGCTATAATTTTCATCGTCTTACCAGGGCATCACAGTGGACAAGTCGCTTCATGCTGGAAGATGATTAACAATTTATTTTTGTTTAACCAATTTTGTATACTAGTACTTTTTGGTGCCATGGTTATATGATTTTTAAGTCTATTTTTCATACAACTCACTGATGTTGTTATTCAGTCATGCAGCCATGTCTGACTCTTTGTGACCTCCTGGACAGCAGCACCGCAGGCCTCCCTGTTCCTCACCATCTCCTGGAGTTTGTCCAAGTTCATGTCCATTGCATCGGTGATGCCATCAGTCATCTCATCCTCTGACGCCCTCTTCTTCTGCCCTCAATCTTTCCCAGTATCAGGGTCTTTTCCAACAAGTTGGCTGTTCATATCAAGTGACCAAAATATTCGAGCTTCAGCTTCAGCATCAGTCTTTCCAATGAGTATTCAGGGTTGATTTCCTTTAAAGTTGACCAGTTTGATCTCCTTGCTGTCAGGGACTCTCAAGAGTCTTCTCTAGCACCACAGTTTGAAGGCATCAATTCTTCAGCACTCTGCCTTCTTTGTAGTCCATCTCTTACAACTGTATATGACCACTGGAAAGACTATATCCTTGACTATACAGACCTTTGTCGGCATATCATTAATAATGTGTGTGCCATGCTCAGTCAGTAAGTCATGACTGACTCTTGGCAACCCCATGGACTGTATCCCACCAGGCTCCTCTGCTTATGGGATTTCCCAGGCAAGAATACTGGAGTGGGTTGCCATTTTCTTCTCCATGGGAACATTCCAATCCAGGGATCAAACTTAACTTCTGCATTGGCAGGTGGATTCTTTAACACTGAGCCCTCTAGAAAGCCCATCATTAATAATAGATTCCTTTAAAGTAACACATTTTAATTATAAAAGCAGCATACAATTAAAGTATAGATAAGTAAAATGAGGAAATATAAAATTCATCCTTAATCCTACCATTCAGAGATAATGATGGATTTATTATGCATTCTTCAGTTCAGTTCAGTCGCTCAGTTGTGTCCAACTCTTTGTGACCCTATGAATCGCAGCACGCCAGGCCTCCCTGTCCCATCACCAACTGCCGGAGTACACTCAGATTCATGTCCATTGAGTCAGTGATGCCACCCAGCCATCTCATCCTCTGTCGTCCCCTTCTCCTCCTGCCCCCAATCCCTCCCAGCATCAGAGTCTTTTCCAATGAGTCAACTCTTCGCATGAGGTGGCCAAAGTACTGGAGCTTCAGCTTTAGCATCATTCCTTCCAAAGAAATGTATATATATATGATATGCATTCTTAGGCTATAATATAATATTAATATAAACTATATAGATTACTACAGAGGTGACATCATATTATCCTGACTGTTTTGGAGTCATCTTTGTTATTTAAGAGATAGTATACATCTCATCTGGAGAAGGCAATGGTGCCCCACTGCAGTACTCTTGCCTGGAAAATCCCATGGATGGAGGAGCCTGGTAGGCTGCAGTCCATGGGGTTGCTAAGAGTCGGACACGACTGAGCGACTTCACTTTCACTTTTCACTTTCATGCATTGGAGAAGGAAATGGCAACCCATTCCAGTGTTCTTGCCTGGAGAATCCCAGGGACAGAGGAGCCTGGTGGGCTGCCGTCTATGGGGTCGCACAGAGTCGGACACAACTGAAGCGACTTAGCAGCAGCAGCAGCATACATCTCATCAGTTACTATTTTTAATTATAATTAAAGATAGGAATTAAAAATTTAATTTCTATAATAAAATACATGTTTAATATATAATAGTAAAAATGTGGATATAATAATGAAAAAATAATGGTTAATATAACCATACAGAGATATATTTTGATATCATTTTAGTCTGTATGTACTTGAGTTTCTAAAAATGAATGTGTATCATACTCAATGGTAAAAGGTTGATGGCTTTCCCTCTAAGGAACAGACAAGGCTGTCCACTCACCACTCTTATCAACACAGTACTGGAAGTCCTAGGTAGAGCAACTGGACAAGAAAAAGAAATAAAAGATATGAGAATTGGAAAAGAAAAAGTAAAATTGTCTCTATTTGCAGATAATATGATTTTATATATATATATATACAGAAAATCATAAAGACTCAACCAAGGAAGTATTAGCTCTAATCAATGAAAAGTTGTAGGATACAAAATTAACATATAAAAATCAGTAGCATTACTATATACTAACAGTGACATTTCTGAGAAGCAAAGAAAGTGATCCATTTATAATAGCATCATAAACAATAAAATACTTAGGAATAAATTTAAGGAGATGAAAACCTCTATGGTGAAAACTGTTAGACATTGATGAAAAAAATCAAAGGAGAGACAAATAAATGGAAAAGTGCCTTGTTTATGGATTGAAAGAAATAATATGTTAAAATGTCAGTACTACCAAAACCATTTCTATAGATTCAGTGCAATCCCTATGAAGATCCCAATGGCATTTGTTATAGAAGTAGAGAAAACTCTTAGAATAGTCACAGACATCCTGAGAAAGAAGAACAAAGCAGGAGGTTTCACATTTAGATTTCAAACTCGACTATAAAACTGTAGTCATCAAAATAATATGGCACTGACGTTTGTTGATCTGTTACCAAGTATTTGTGACCCCGTGAGCTGCAGCACACCAGGCTTCCCTGTCCTTCACTGTCTCCTGGAGTTTGCTCAAACTCAGGCCCATTGAGTCGGTGTTGTCATCCAACCATTATCCTCTGTGGGCCACTTTTCTTCTTGTCCTCAGTCTTTCCCAGCATCAGGGTCTTTTCCAGTTAGCTGGCTCTTCGCCTCAGGTGGCTAAAGTATGGGAACTTCAGCTTCAGCACCAGTTCTTCCAGTGAATAATCAGGGTTGATCTCCTTTAGGATTGACTGGTTTGATCTCCTTGGTGTCCAGAGGACTCTCAAGAGTCTTTTCCAGCACTATAATTTGAAGCGCTGGCATAAAAATAGACAAATAGACCAATGGGGCAGGATCAAGAGCCCAAACATATATGGTCAACTATAGTATCTGAGAAGAGAGCCAAGAATACTCTGTGGGAAAAGTTAGTCTTTTCAATAAATAATACTGGGATAATTGGATGTTTATGTGTAAAGGAATGAAACCAGACCCATATCTTATACTATTCACAAATATTAATTCAAAATGACTTAAGACTTAAATGTTAGACCTGAAACCGTGAAACTCTTAGAAGAAAACATTGAAACAAAAGTTCCTTGACATGGGTCTTGGTAATGATTTTTTTATATGACACTTAAAGTATAAGCAACAAATGAAAAATAAACGACTGAGACTATATCAAGCTAAAAAGTTGTGCATAACAAAAGAAACCATGACCAGATAAAAAGATAACCTACAGAATGAGAAAAATATTTTCATGTTTTGATAAGGGGATATATATCTGATATATATAACTCCATATATCTGATAAGGGGTTAATATCCAAAACATAAAGAACTCATACAATTCAATAGCAAAAACTCAAATAACCCAAGGGTAAGGACCCAAATAAAAGATTGAAGAAAGAAGATACATGAAGAGCCAACAGGTACATGAAAAATGCTCAATATGGCTAGTCATTGGGGTAATGCAAATTAAAACCACAATGAAATATCACCTCATGTCTGTTAGAATTGCCATCACCAAAAGGAGAAGAGATGACAAATACTGGCATGGGTGTTGAGAAATGGAATCCTTGTGCACTGTTAGTTGGACTGTAAATTGTCACAGCCACTACAGAAAATAGTATGAAAGTGCCTCAAAAAATTAAAAATAGAACTACCATATGATAACAGAAGTTTCACTTCTGAGAATAACACTGCTTTATGAATGTATAAAACTTGTTAAGAGAATAAATCCTAAGCATTCTTATCACAAGGAGAGAATTCCTTTCCTTTCTTCTTTCTTAAAAAATTATATCAGAAGATGGATGTTAGCTGAACCTATAGTGGTAATCATTTAGTAATATATGCAAATCAAATCATCATGCTGTATACCTTAAATTCATGCACTGATGTACGTCAATTATTTTTCAATGAAACTGGAAAAAATATGTGTATATATGTCCATCTTTATAAACAATATACTTTATATTCTGTTTTATATGTGCATTTCAGTAAATTGTATGTATAACTTTTATTCTGTAGACATAATTCTTAATAATTTTGCAATGATTATACAGTACATGTACATTATTTTACATGCTTCCATTGACCTTGCTGAACCTATGTATGTCAGCATATGTTCAGTTTCTGTTGGGTAAATTGTAAGGTTTTTGACACAGAATGTCAAAATACTCTTGGAAATGTTGTACCAGTTGACACTCTTGCGAGTAGTCTTTGAAGCCTCTTCGTACTGCATGTCCTTACTATCACTGGATTTTTCAGAGTGCCCTTGACTGGAGCTAACAGGAACCAGGAGATGATATGGATGCAGCATAGCTTGGTTTCAAATCTTGATTCTGATACTCACTAGTTTTGTGACACAGAGCACCCCAGAGGGCTTCCATTTCCTCATCTGTAAATGCAGCTAAAAATGCCCATTTTACAGAGTTATTATACTGTCTCTGACAATTAAAAAGCAGTAAACAAACATTAGCTATTTTATTAATTACATATTTAAAATGATGTGTTCATACATCGGTTCTATGTCATCTTGTTGGTTTGTATACTGTTGCCTCTTAATTTGTTATAAACAAATTTTTTCTGTTGGACTCTTACCATCTTAAAAAATCATGCCATATATCTGCTTTATTTTCTAAATCTTGTATCAGCCCCAAACAAATCCTGACCTAAGATATGAAATGTAACAGCACCATAGGGACGAATCCTGCATACCTTATAGAATGAGCTGCTGACATTAATCATCTCTAGCAAAGCTAATTAATTCAGGGAAAGGAGAGCAGCTGGAGAGCATTTCCTTTGTAAAAGTTTTAACAGCCATAACAATGCTTTATTTGCAGAGCGTAATCGTGGACTCCAGAATCTAACTCCATCCCTCTAAATACACGGCAGCACATCTTTCAACAGCATGAGGTAGTTGAATGCTGAGAAATAGCCACTGGCAGACTCAGCAGGCACAGCAGTTTGTGCGGGTGGGATGTGTTTTCATAGCAAATTCAAAATTGAGTTTTTAGCTAAAAATTTCAAATGAGATAAAAATGGTGCCATCTTCAGATGGTTCTACTGGCACTACAAATCTCGTTTTGAGAATATCAGTCCACTCTGCATAGGTACTCCATTCAGGAGTGGTGTGGACAAAGGGAATACCGCACAGAAAAGAAGCCAAGAAAAGGGAAGTCCTGTCAGTCAAGAAGGAGTAGAAGGAACCCGGAGTGTTCAGCTTGCAAAGAAGATTTATGGAAATTATAGTAACAGACTTAGTCATAACAACAGGTGAGACTTGCCCCATCTTGGGTAAAAGCAGGACAAATGGGACAGAAGTTACAAAGAGGTGGATTCTGGTTATTTAGGTTCAACATAAAGAAAACTATGTTCACAGTGATAATGTAAATGGCTTTAAATATGCTTTTGACAGGGGGCACACAAGCTGTGGTGTGTGTGTCAGTGTGTGTATTTAATACTTAATCTTTAGAGAGGTAATATATTCAGGGGTTGTGAGGAATTTGTGGTTCTGATAAATTGTTGATATTTTTATGCATACTTTGTGAAGCAGCCAATTTTTAAAAATCTGAATGTAATCATTTCTTGCAGCCATGAAATTAAAAGATGCTTACTCCTTGGAAGGAAAATTATGACCAACCTAGATAACATATTAAAAAGCAGAGACATTACTTTGCCAACAAAGGTCCGTCTAGTCAAGGCTATGGTTTTTCCAGTGGTCATGTATGGATGTGAGAGTTGGACTGTGAAGAAAGCTGAGCACCGAAGAATTGATGCTTTTGAACTGTGGTGTTGGAGAAGACTCTTGAGAGTCCCTTGGATTGCAAGGAGGTCCAACCAGTCCATCCTAAAGGAGATCATTCCTGGGTGTTCATTGGAAGGACTGATGCTAAAGCTGAAACTCCAATACTTTGGCCACCTCATGTGAAGAGTTGACTCATTGGAAACGACCCTGATGCTGGGAGGGATTGGGGGCAGGAGGAGAAGGGGACGACAGAGGATGAGATGGCTGGATGGCATCACTGACTCGATGGACATGAGTTTGGGTGAACTCCGGGAGTTGGTGATGGACAGGGAAGCCTGGCATTCTGCCATTCGTGGTGTCACAAAGAGTTGGACACGACTGAGTGACTGAACTGAACTGAACTGAACTGAATCATTTCTTTTCATAGACACAGGTATATTAGAATTTGCTTCCTCCCCACCACCCTCCCTCTCTTCCTTCCTTTTTTTTTTATAGCAGTGTTGGGGACATTGGGAGAGCTCAATTTCATAAACACACAATGAAACTAGTGCACGTGGAAGAAATGTTGTCTGACTCAGTAGACTCCACTGGGTCAGTCCTGAGATGGGACAAGAGGAATCTACTGCTTGTACTTCCTGAGTACATACGGCTTTAAAGCAAAAAAAGATCCCGCATTCCTCATTACTGTGTCCTAGAAGACTAAAGACTGCACTTGTGTACCGAGGCAAAGATGCCACCTAGCATGATGTCCTACAACAGTAAACACTCAAAAATATTCAGTAATGAGAGGGAGGGGAAGAAAGAGAATGATGAGGATGTTGGCTGTGAAAGCAGTGGATGGAGGTGGCAGTGTGATGGTGATTACCTGATAGTGATGACAATACTTTCTGGTTTTGAAAATTTAAGGAATCAATTTTTATATATTATGGGTAGAATTAGGACTTTTTAGGGAAAGGCATCATCCTGGAACAAATTTTCAGGTTCTTTTCAAGAAGTAAATTTATTAATGATAAAATTTCAACTGCAGGTTTACTCTGATAGAAGTCAGTTGTACCCTCTTTTTTGTGCATACTGCACACTTGTCAAATGGGCTTGGGTATCAAAACTTGGATAGGGATTAGAGGCGCTGTAGCAGGCCTGACCTCAAAAATTCAAAGTTGAAGGGCCTAGAGAGGGAATGATACCAGAATTCTGATAAATGAAGCGTCTTAGCCATCAAGCCAAACCACATGTGGAGCCCTACCCAGGTTCACCACCCAAGGAGTTAGTGTGTCCCCAGAATCCAAGATGAACTCAAGGCCAGGTAATTATATTCTTGGCATCTTGGTCCCCGCCCAAGATGCAAACCCGTTGTGTCACCTCTCTCCTTTCCTTCATGTTTGTTCTTCCTTTCTTCCCTCCTGGCTTGACTTTCCAGGGCTGCCCTTTCTTCCAGCACTTTGACCTACACTGAACTTTTAATGCTAGCAGTAGCATTAAGTATCTGAATCATAATAGATTTTACACCCAGAAATGTAGTGCTGCCATGGAAACATCTAAAATATGGGACATTGGCTTAAGGCTGATTGGTGGTCAGTGAGAATTACTGGAGGCTGGGAAACCAAGATTCATTCAGTACAAGCCCCTACTGGGTGCCTTGGTCAAGGTAATACAAGAAAGAAATAAGCTCAAGTGGGCAAAGGAAAGTGCATAGAGGAACAGGTTTTTCTACTCAGACACTGTTATAAGTTTCTTTAAATAGTCCTTAGTTCTCACAAAAAATCTGTGAAATTTACTAGTGGTGTTTTTGCACATAAGGAAAAGGAGAGTAAATAATGTGTAGGGAGTAAATAATGTGTCCCAGATCAGCTAGTAAATGGAGGAACTTGGACCTGAAGTCTTGCTATTTAAACTCCAAAATTTATCTTTTTAACAACATTCTCTGGTTGATTTTCAGAACTTGTTACGTACTCTGGCTTCTGGATTACAATATTTCTCTTTACGTTGAACTCCTGCCAATATGGTGGTGCTAGTGATGAAGAATCTGCCTGCCAGTGCAGGAAACGTAGTGAGATGTGAGTTTGACCTAGATCAGGAAAATTCCCCTGGAGAAGGGCGTGGCAACCCATTCCAGTATTTTTGCCTGAAGAAATCCATAGACAGAGGAGCCTGGTGGGCTGTAGTCCATAGGGTCACAAAGAGTTGGACACGACTGAAGCAATTTAGCATGCATGCACCTGTCAGTCTGGGTGTTTAAAATATCCATCTGGACAATCCCTCCAACTCCCCAATTTACAACTGTTTTGCCATTTTTTGTATCATGAGCTTTACCTACACACCACCTTGGTATGTTCCTCACAAGGTCCAGTTTTTCTTTTGGTCTATCATTCCCCCACCTTGTTTCTCTTTATTAAAAAAAAAAAGTCTATCTAGGACCTGCCTTACCAGTGAATAATTTAAACTATTCTCTCACTGAACTTTCAGCTCTCTTCCCATCTGTTTTCCATGGCACCCGCTTATCAAATTTGCAACTCTATACCAATGTAACCATCTGCCTTCTGATCTCACTCACTGGAGAAAATGGAACAGTTGCATCCATTGGGAAACTCCCAATTATGGCTTCCAGTTGTGAAGCCATCGTCTCTTGGCTCCAAATCTACCCTTCTGTACTCTGCTGTGAGAGATGGCGTATCTGTGCTGGAGCTGAGACACTGAAAGCTTCATTTTCCCCATTCTGTAGTTGATTCATAATGAACACGATGGGGCTTGGATGGGAGCAAACCTATTTGATACTCCAGCTCTTTTCATGGTAAAATATCATCTTATCATTTCAATCCATCATTAGGATGAGGTACTAATGTGAGTTAAAGAGATCTTATTTTAGATAAGAATATTAAAATTGCAGTATTTAACATACTTTAAATACACATAATACACGTAATACATGTAAATGTAATGATGTAAAATATTTAGTTGTATTTAGCAAGAAACATGAACTATTTTAAACTGATACATTAGAATGAGGCTTTTCAACAAATAATAAATTGAAAATGACTATTTTGTGTTCGATTTTAGGATAAAACAGATATTTAAGAGTAACTTAATTTCTAACATTTTGAACAAGTTAAAAGCCTTCAGAAGAGTTATAAGAATGGGACAAAGAAATTTTTTCTCTTGACCCTTCCAAGAGCAGGCTGTGGACATAATACCCCATCACATTGTTTGGAGGTATATAAAATGGAAGAAAATATGTGTATGTTTTAAAAAACCTGATGTATGGAGTTCTTGCATTTTGTGCTTTAAATAAGCATTTGCTTTATTTGGTATCTTTTTTTGTGTATTCTGTTTCCCCTCTGATGAGAAACAAAACATTTTCTGCCTTCTCTGTTGTAAACACTTTTCTATACTGCTTTGCAGGTGTGGAGGACCTGTATTTCCAATGAGTTAAAATACTGCATTAAATGTAACTGTCACTGTTTCATCTTCTTGCATCCTAAGTCGTGAGTACTAAGTCGCTTCAGTCGTGTCTGACTCTTTGTGACCCCATGGACTGTAGCCTGCCACGCTTCTCTGTCCTTGGGATTTGCCAGGTAAGAATACTGGAGTGGGCTGCTGTTTCCTGCTCCAGGGGATCTTCCTGACACAGGGATGGAACCCTCATCTCTTAGGTCTCTTGCATTGGCAGGTGAGTTCTTTACCACCAGTGCCACCTGGGAAGCTCTGTTTCATCTTCTTAATCTTTTTTTTTTTTTAATATTGAAAGCGTCTTGAGGTACTATATAAAAATCTTTATCAGAGGATATAATTTAGAATTCTGTAAAATATCATTTTGAGGTAAAATGTGAGAATTACTATCACTTTTATGCTGAATTGGTTGCTAATGTTGATGTTTCTTAAACTTGCTGAGTTTAACCAATAGTCCATAATGGGTGTACATTAAGCAGGTGACTATTAAAAATAAAAGGACTCTACAATTGTTTGGTGGCCATGTGCACTCTTGCAGCTGGCTGCACTCAGCAGTGTGGGAAATAGGATTGTGGGGGTGCTCTTTGTATCCCTACTACTGATACCCATGCAGACTTGGATCATTCTTCAGTTCAGTTCAGTTCAGTTCAGTTCAGTCGCTCAGTCGTGTCCAGCTCTGCGACCCCACGAATTGCAACATGCCAGGCTTCCCTGTCCATTACGAACTCCCGGAGTTCGCTCAGATTCACGTCCATTGAGTCAGTGATGCCATCCAGCCATCTCATCCTCTGTCGTCCCCTTCTCCTCCTGCTCCCAATCCCTCCCAGCATCAAAGTCTTTTCCAATGAGTCAACTCTTCACATGAGGTGGCCAAAGTACTGGAGTTACAGCTTTAGCATCATTCCTTCCAAAGAAATCCCAGGGTTGATCTCCTTCAGAATGGACTGGTTGGATCTCCTTGCAGTCCAAGGGACTCTCAAGAGTCTTCTCCAACACCACAGTTCAAAAGCATCAATTCTGTGGTGCTCAGCCTTCTTCACAGTCCAGCTCTCACATCCATACATGACTACTGGAAAAACCATAGCCTTGACTAGACGGACCTTAGTCGGCAAAGTAATGTCTCTGCTTTTGAATATGCTATCTAAGTTGGTCATAACTTTTCTTCCAAGGAGTAAGTGTCTTTTAATTTCATGGCTGCAGTCACCATCTGCAGTGATTTTGGAGCCCAAAATAATAAAGTATGACACTGTTTCCACTGTTTCCCCATCTATTTCCCATGAAGTGATGGGACCGGATGCCATGATCTTCGTTTTCTGAATGTTGAGCTTTAAGCCAACTTTTTCACTCTCCTCTTTCACTTTCATCAAGAGGCTTTTTAGTTCCTCTTCACTTTCTGCCATAAGGGTGGTATCATCTGCATATCTGAGGTTATTGATATTTCTGCCAGCAATCTTGATTCCAGCTTGTGTTTCTTCCAGTCCAGTGTTTCTCATGATGTACTCTGTATATAAGTTAAATAAGCAGGGTGACAATATACAGCCTTGACGTACTCCTTTTCCTATTTGGAACCAGTCTGTTGTTCCATGTCCAGTTCTAACTGTTGCTTCCTGGCCTGCATACAGATTTCTCAAGAGGCTCTCAAAATGCTGTTTTAAAGCTTCAGGAGGTTCATGCATTCCAGGTTAAGCCCCTTTCCTAAACTGTTTGTTTTAAATTGAGATATATCTGATTTACAATTTTATATTAGTTTCAGGTGTACAACATAGTGATTCAAAATTTTTGTAGATTATACTCCATTTAAAATTATTCCCTGTGCTATATTATACTATTGGCTTTTATAGTTTGTAACTAAATTTAGAAAGTAGCAGAAAATGATTATTTCCAGAGCAATAGGAATCAGGGATTCTCTTTAATTTTTAGTTTCTTTCTTTGAGAAGAGATTTGTGAGAACAGATCTGCTTCTGAAACATAATTTTGATCACCTTCAAGACTTAGAGGATTGATTAAAATGGTTGATCAACAAATAACCATTAAAAAAAACTGATTTCAAATCAGTCTTCAATTTTCCTGTTATACAGCAAGTGTCTAAGTCAGAGACCAGGCCAATGTTTTATGCTTTCTGGGCACCCAGGTTCTGAATTGTCTGGGGCGTGTGCCTCAGTCTTGGGATTTGTGATGGCAAGCATCCTGGCTTCTAATAGTAATAGGGTGATTTGATGGTTATCTTATTTCTAATGAAAGTGACTTTCAAATTCTACCTGGTGAGCTGATCAATTTGACATGTGCTCAGCAGTAAGGAGGAAAGTCAGATTTCAGACTTTGCCCACAGTGCCTGTTGGGCTTTGTGTTGAGAATGGTGAACAGAAACCAGTCTATTTTGTGGGGAGAGTCCAGTTGGAAAACTCAGAGAAAAGACTGATCTTAGCTGAAAAATCAGTAAAGCCAATGACTGAGCTCAAAGACAGTGAGATAAAAAAGTAACTCATTATCAGACTGAGTCTGAAGGATTTAATAATGATAAATAATAAAATAAAGCTTAATTTAAAAGGCATAGAATTAATAATTTTGCAGCTCAATATTCAAAATACAAAATTATCCTATGTTTTAGATAATAAATTCATTAATTGATATATTTTGTCCCAGATATCATTTTGGGGTTTTTGTTTTGCATGTCTTGTCCTGCTTAATTTTTAAAGTATTTTTTCAAGGCATTGACTGAGGCTATTAAAGCAACAAAATTAGGACCTGATACAGCAGAAATTTGAACCCAGGACATATTGGTGTGACTCCAGACCCAAGCAATTTTTATTCTCTGTGTGGCCTTCCTGTAGGGCCTGGATGGTAAATTTTTGGCACTTATATTAGAATAAATCATGTTACACTTGTTTGTATTGTGTTAGCTCACAAATTTATTTTTTAAAGTTTATTTTTAAATTGAAGAATAATTGCTTTACAGAATTTTCTTGGTTTCTACCATACATCAGCACGAATCAGCTATAGGCATACACGTGTCCTCTCCCTCCTGAACCTCCTTCCCACCCTTCCCACCCCTCTAAGTAGTCACAGAGCCCCAGGTTAGCTCACAAATCTTAATGGCTTAACACAGTAGACCTTGATCTCTCATCATATAAAGCCTAAAGGAGGAGGTGCCCTAGGTTTTAGTTATCAGACTCCCGTTGACAGTGGCTCTGCCCACTTCAGCATGTTATGGCTTCTAAGGTTACTGGAGGTGTTGACATTTGGCTGCCAGATTTAGCAGATACAAATACTGGATGCTGTTGCAGGGAGATGACTGAGAGGACCTGACTGCTGGCTGACCTGTGAGCTGGATCCAGGCATGGCAGGCTCCTCACCCCGAGCCTGTCCTTGGCAGGCACTCTCTGTACACTCTCTGCCACTGCCCCCACAGTGGGAGCTACTTTCAAGGGTGCAACTTGGGGAGGGAAGTGTGTTGTTGAGACTGTCTGGGTGATATATGGGACTAAACCCAGTTACAGCCTCTGTGTAAACTTTGAAGTGAGCGAGGAGATTTACTCATCCTGTGACCACCCAAGGCAGGCCAGGTAAGTAGTTTCTTTGCTTATTAAACCTGCCGACCTACCAACCTGGAGCAGGCTGCCTCTTTTTTCAGGCTCTCTTTGCCCTCTGTGCCTGGAGACTGCAAACTGACAATTGGTGAGCCGGACAGGAGACCAAAGAGCTGGGTCTTGGGACCGAGGCTTCCCTGGGGGATCCCGGGTTGGCCATTCATCTCTCTGCGGGGTGGGGTGGCTGCATGTGAGATGCTGCAGGCCATTGTGTGAATATAAGAGTGACGCCCAAGACACTGACTGCTATGAGGTCCTTGTTTGAGGAACTACACACAGCACACTGTAGCACGCAAGGGAAGGAAATGGAATGCTGTGTGGTGGGCTGGCCTCTGCTGAGGGCAGTTGGGCTGGACACTGATATTCTACTAGAGGCTTAAGCTCAAGTTAGAGAATCAAGAAAATCTGAGATGAGAGAAGGACTTGGAGCTGTCCACTACTCTGCTGGCTTTGGGGCTGGCAGACAAGGTGGGAGAGCAGGATAAGAAGTCAGAGACCTTAGTGTGCCGTTTTGCAAAGCCAGGAGAGTGCAGACTGCTTCGGATTAAGGTGTCAGTGCTTGGGATGCTAAGAGGTGGGAACCCTGGAAAGTGAGGGGAACAAAGAGGAGGATGTTGTGGTGACTGAAGTGAAAAGGACAAGATGCTCCATGCTGTCTGCTCCTTGATCCAAGGGAAAGCCAAAGCACAGGGACAGCCCCAGCGGTCGGACAGTCCTGGGTTCAGGAAGCATTGACGGTGAGAGAATCTGTATTCTGCTGAGCTTATCGACACACCTGCCAGGTTCCAACAAGAGGTCAGGAAAGTGTCCAGGCCAGGTTTCGTGTGGCTGTGGAATTGGGTGGGGGTGGGAGGCAGGTGGTGGCATTTCTCTGATGAGTGGGGGAGGCAGAGAAAATGAACAGCATGACCACACACTCTGCCCTTGGCTGTGCCTGCACAGCGGGGCTGGAGGGGGCTGTTGGGGTTCAAGGTGCTCGTTCCCTCATAGATTGGATTATTCTAGCTTGCAAGGACACTTGGCTCAAAGAGGGGGATCTTCCTGAGCACATGGGACCCTGGAAATCTGTAGAGAAGGTACGACCAATCCTTAGGGAGCTGGGAATGAAACAGGCCATCTGCTGTCTCTGAAGGCCCTGACTGGGCCTCGTTCATGGCAGGATGAGGCCAGGATACTCCATTACGTCCCCAGTACCTGCTCTAGGACCCTGATATCCATGGTGAGCTGTGAAGAAAGAGTCTGGTGAAAGTACCCTGGAAGCAAACGTGGTTTGACCTCATTGCCAGTGGGACCCTCCATGAAAAGATAGTCTAGCAACCCAAGGCTGGGCTGCTTGGCCCAGGACAAGCCTTACAATCTGCACACCAGTTCAGCTCTGCCCCACCTGGTCCGGCCATACTTGCTGCTCTGCCTACTCTAGCAGTGGCCTCAGGGCTGTAGTCCTATTGGGTGTTGGCCTCCTATGCCCTGGGCTGAGGATGCAGGCTAGTGTTCCCTCCTGATGATGAGCATTGAGGGCAACTGGAGGCCTCACTAGTGAGTTGAGCTCACTAGTCACTGGTTCCCCAGAAATAAGTGAAAGCTAACAGCTTTGGTTAATACTGGAACAGAATACATGGTATCTCTCAGGAGTTTTCTGGCGCCCTTAGTGCCATGAGTAGTTACAGAGGGCACACAGTTGCTGTAAGGAAAGGTTTCTTTGATGCCACATACTGGGTGTTCTGGGTTTCCCAGGTGGTGGTGGTGGTGGTGCTGCTGCTGCTAAATCGCTTCAGTTGTGCCCGAATCTGTGCAACCCCACAGACGGCAGCCTACCAGGCTCCTCCGTCCATGGGATTTTCCAGGCAAGAGTGCTGGAGTGGGGTACCATTGCCTTCTCCGCCAGGTGGTGCTTGTGGTAAAGAATTGGCCTGACAGTGCGGGAGACTTGAGAGATGTAGGTTCAATCTCTGGGTAAGGAAGATCCCCTGGAGGAGGACATGGCATCCCACTCCAGTATTCTTACCTGGAGAATTCCATGCAGTCTAGTCCACGGGGCCACAAAAAGTTGGTCACGACCAAAGGAACTTGGCGTGCGTGCACTGGGTGTTCTCCCCTGTGAGAATACGAGATTTTTAATTTCTCCAATACCAGAGGACATATTGAACACTGATATTCTACAAGGTCAAAATCTGCCCACCTCTGGTGGCAAATTCTGCCTCCAGGTCAGAGAAATCAAACCAGTGCCGAGGGGAATGTAGCAGCTGGGAACCAGTAAATCTGCTACTCCAGGGAAGAGTGGTACCTGTCAAACAATATAAATTGTTTGGGAGTTGGGCATAAGGAAAGAGAGGAAGCTATCCAAGAATTGTGCTGAGTGGGTATTGTACACCCAGCACACAGTGCTTTCAGCAGCCTCGTATGGCCAGTAAAAAAGATAGTTGACTCATGGTGGATAACTCATCTACCAAGAAACTGTCATTAACCACAGTGGCTGTGCCCCAAACTTCCATCACCATAGATCCTTTGCCCCTGGTCCTAGTACAGGACCTGTGCTACACTTGGTCAGTGCTTTTTTTCAATATACTTCTGGCCTCTGAGTCACAAGATCAGTTTGTCTTCACAAGGGAGGGGCAATAATGGGCCTTTCAAGTGCTTCCCCAAGGCTGCCCATACAGTTCCACATTGTGGCATGGGATGATAGCCTGAGATCTATTTCTGTTCTCCTTCCCCGCATCATGAAACGGGCTCATTGTATGGATCCTATAGTGCTGATGTGTGAAGACTTACCTCTGCTGCAGGGCACTCTGCGGATGTTTCTGGAACATCTTCCAGGGAGAGGCTGTGTCCTGAACCTACAGAAAATTCTCACACAGTTTTTGGGATTCATTGAGTTGGGTATGACTAGTGTTGTCTCAGAAGCTGGGATTGATAAGATGCTAGCCTATCCAGCCCTTAACATGAAAGAGGAGCAAGCCTTCTGGGGATTTTGGGGTTTGCTAGGACTTCCACTTCCTGTCTGGCAAAGTGCCTTCTTCCCTTAGTGCTAACTGGGTAAGATGGGCAGGTGTGGGACCAGAAATCAGGGCAGGAAGCCGCCTTTGGGAAGACAGTACTAGCAAAACAGATGAAAGCGCTGGGCCTCTCCCAAATAGGGCTACCATTTGAGTCAGATGTGTCTGTGATTCCATCTTGAGCTAGAAACAGATAGAATCCCTAGGATATTGGTTTCAGCTCTGGAAAGGGGCAGATATACCTCCACACGGGAACAGCTCTTAGCAGTGTACACAGCACTCCTGCCTAGTTTTTAAGTGTTAGTCACTTAGTCATGTCCAACTCTTTGCAACCTAATGGACAGTAGCCCGCCAGGCTCTTCTGTCCATGGAATTCTCCAGGCAAGAGTACTGTAGTGGGTAGTCATTCCCTTCTCCAGGGGATCTTCCAGACCCAGGGACTGAACCCAGGTCTCCTGCATTGCAGGCAGATTCTTTACCATCTAAACCACCAGGGAAGCCCCTCCTCCCTAGAACCTCGTACAAAGGAGCAGCAGATCATGGTAAGAACTCCCTTTACCATCAAAGGGTGGGTTGACAATATGTCTCATTGACCCACTTCTGCCATGGCTCAAATCCCCACATTGGCTAAGTGGCCTGTTTGCAGCAGAGGAGCACTCTGTCCACCACCCACTGTCCCTAGAAATGAGGGTGCCCTGTAGAGTAGGTAGAGCCTTTAAATGCTCCCACCTCTGTATCTCTGGCAGCCCCTGCAGCCTGTAGAGAGGCAGTGCAGGAAATGCCCACCGATGCTTGGTATACAGATGGGTCTGATTGCAGCAACACAGTCACAGGGACTGAAATCACTATTCAGCCAAACACTGACGCCAACTGGATGAAAATAGGAATGAAGTGCAGTAGCCAGTGAGCTAAACTCAGGCAGATTTGACTGGTGATCCCGCAAGAGCCCGGGCCATACACTTTAGGCTATGCTAAAGGGATGGATATTGTCACCCTGCTTATTTAACTTATATGCAGAGGACATCATGAGAAATACTGGGCTGGAGGAAGCACAAGCTGAAATCAAGATTGCCGGGAGAAATATCAATAACCTCAGATATGCAGATGACATCACCCTTATGACAGAAAGTGAAAAAGAACTAAAGAGCCTCTTGATGAAAGTGAAAGAGGAGAGTGCAAAAGTTGGCTTAAAGCTCAACATTCAGAAAACTAAGATCATGGCAACTGATCCCATCACTTCATGGGAAATAGATGGAGAAACAGTGGAAACAGTGTCAGACTTTATTTTTTTGGACTCCAAAATCACTGCAGATGGTGACTACAGCCATGAAATTAAAAGACGCTTACTCCTTGGAAGGAAAGTTATGACCAACCTAGATAGCATATTTAAAAGCAGAGACATTACTTGGTCAACAAAGGTTTGTCTAGTCAAGGCTGTGGCTTTTCCAGTAGTCATGTATGGATGTGAGAGTTGGACTATAAAGAAAGCTGAGTGCCAAAGAATTGATGCTTTTGAACTGTGGTGTTGGAGAAGACTCTTGAGAGTCCCTTGGACTGCAAGGAGATCCAACCAGTCCATCCTAAAGGAGATCAGTCCTGGGTGTTTATCAGAAGGACTGATGTTGAAGCTGAAAATCCAATACTTTGGCCACCTGATGTGAAGAGCTGACTCATTTGAGAAGACCTTGATGCTGGAAAGGATTGGGGGAGGGAGGAGAAAAGGATGACAGAGGATGAGATGGTTGGATGGCATTACCGACTCAATGGACATGGATTTGGGTGGACTCCGGGAGTTGGTGATGGACAGGGAGGCCTGGCATGCTACGGTTCATGGGGTCGCAAGGAGTTGGACACGACTGAGCGACTGAACTGAACTGAACTGAATGGGATGCACCCTGTGTCTTGGACAGTGAGAAGCTGGAAGGCGGATGATCATGAATAAGCTCTCCTGGGATCAGGATACGTGGTAAAACATCTGGGCTCCCCTGCTAGAGCCTCAGGCCATCCTCACGGTCTTTCACATTGTGGCTCGCAGGCATTGACACCCCTTGGCAGTCAGGACGCTGATGCCCTGGCCTCGTTGTGAGTGCTAGAAGCTGACTCTTCAGTAGATACGGCTGATTGGGTGCATAGAAAGAACACCCGCTGCAACTCCTGGTTGGGAGGGCATAGTTCCAAGGATGCTGCATTGTCCTTGAAATATGGTGACTTGGTTAATGCAGTTAACAGCATGTCCTGTGTATTCTAAGTAATGCCCGAGGCAACTGGCAGAGGATTCTGGGGCCGTACACTAGAGTTCCCAACCAGTGAAGTATTGACAGATTACACTGGCCCCCTTCTCCATGAGTGAGTTCTCTAGACATGCCTAGGTTTGTGTGGACGCCGAGTCTGGCTTAATACAAGCTTTTTCCTGTCAC
The DNA here is from genome assembly GCF_014754425.2 of Oryx dammah. NCBI lineage: Eukaryota > Metazoa > Chordata > Mammalia > Artiodactyla > Bovidae > Oryx > Oryx dammah. The sequence goes on from NW_024070200.1 coordinate 20,607,300, forward strand.
TGAGGAAACCAGGCTACCACCATTAGGGGATTAAAGAAGCTGAATACCATGTGCAGATACTATTATCAAATGGGCAGTGATCGGGAATTAAATTTCAAAAGTCATGATATATAAGATTGGGCAAAGAACATGACATTGAATGGAGGTTCCATCTCCCTATAACCTGCAAGCAATAGAATTGATAGGAAAAATGGAACATTAAAGCAGCAGATTAAATTGCTTACAGGTAATTGCCTTGGTCAGGTGGACTAAACGACTATCCCAGGTTTTAATACATTTCAATGATCAATCAGACTGGGGCCCTCAGCTGAGACACCCGGTAACATAAAGGTCTGCATGTGATAGGAGATGGCCATTGTCCTGGCTCTCGTTGAGGGTCAGTATGCTCTGTTGCTGAGAACAACATTCCGTCACCCCTGGGAAAGGCATCGTCTATGGGGATTTGCAGTGTCCTCTCCCGTGAGGTTGGGTGAGTTACTTAGAACCCCTGGGTGAGCGGGGAACTACTCAGTCTCCATTGGGAGACTGCTGTGAACTGGACCTGTTGAAATGCACTGTACCTGGAGTGGAGCACATACCACTGAAAGAAGGGAGAAGGTGGGGGTCCTGGCCTGGGGCATCCCACCCCCAGCTTGTCTCCTCATACCTGGCAGTGCTGCCTCCCCCTCCAAAGTGTGGTCTGCACAGCCAGAACCAGACCTCATCTCAGGACCAGGCCTCCAGTGTAATTTTGGTAGGAGAAGACCTCCCCATACAAGTTCCTACTCAGTATCTGTCTTTTCCACCTTAGACTTCTGTTTCTTATAGTGCACATGGAAGCTCTTACTAAGTTCACCTAGCAAGCTTTAAATGGTAGCCAGAGAAGCCTGTCCTTACTGAGCACTGAAATGTCTCTAATGAGAAAAGCTGTCCTGAAGATGGGATGGTCTTGGACGTTACTGCCACCTCATCAGAAGGCACCTATGCCGTTATCCAAACAGTGCTGTGTGTTCATCCCTGATGAGTATGGTAATGTGTCATCTTTATTACATCACATGAGGATACACGTCAGTGCCCTCAGTGGTCTGACCCCTAGCATAGGGCACTTATTAAATCAGTGATTCAGGTCATGGTGGGAAAAATCATTACTTATTTTGGGAATCATTGTTTTAATCTGTGTTTTCTCTTGCATGTACCTGTACAGTTCCTATGGGGTCTGACTCCATGGTAGTGAGATGGCCACCAAACAAGACATCTCCATGCTAATGAGAACCCTTGCTCACCGCTTAGGGCACTTTTTGCAGAAGGAACCAGTCAGGAGTGGGGAATGTTGGAGAAGGTCACTGAGAGGATATGTCCCATGAGCTGGGCCCTAGTGCCTGGAGGCTTCCACCCCCTCCCCTGTCCTTGGGCTGTGTGTTCTTCCTGCCATTCCCACAGTGGGAACCAGTGTCAAGGACACTTGTTAGGACCATCTGGATTGTATATGTGACTGAACCCAGTTAAGCCTCCATATAAACTTTTAAGACTCTAACAAGTGGGTGCAGAGATCAACTTGTCTTTTGGTTACCCAAGACAAGCCTCATATTAAGTTCCTTTGTTTAACCTACCAGCTGCCCACCTGGAGCGTTCTGCCTCTTTCCTTGCTCTCTCCTTGCTCTCTGGGTACTGGGCCAGTTTGTGAACCAACAGTCACTAGTTGAGTTTGAATTTCAGATAAATGATGAATAGCTTCTTTTTTAAGAAATTGAAATATAATTGATTTATAATGTGCTAATTTCTTCTATATAGCAAAGTGATTCATTTATAAATATACTTTTAAAAATATTTTTTTCCATTATGGTTTATCACAGAATATTGACTATAGTTCCCTGTGCTATACAGTAAAATCTTGCTATTTATCCATTGTGTATATGGATAATATACATATAATGGTTTGCATCTGCTAACCCCAAACTCCTAGTCGATCCCTCACCCACGCCCTCCCTCTTGTCAACCACAAGTGTGCTCTTTATGTCTATGAGTCTGTTTCTGTCTCATAACAGTTCAAATAACTTCTTAAGATATGTATGTCCCATGCAATATTTGGGACATTTACATTTTTGATGCATTTTGTTTGCTAAATCTGGGAACCTGAATGTCAGTGCCCCTGACAAATATAAGTACATCCCAAATATTTCTTGGGACATGCTTACACTGAACCATCATTTGTTGTTTTTCTGAAATTCAAGTTTAACTGGATGTCCTGCATTTTATCTGACAGCCCTAATTGACCTCAAATGGAAGACGGAATGGTGGGTGAGCATGGAGCACCTCTTGGAAGGTTTTTATAGGCCAGGTCTGCAAGTGGCATCCCTCAGTTCTGCCCATATTCCGTTGGTAACAACCTGTCTGTGTTATAGTCTCACCTAGATCTAAGAGCTAGGGGTTGAAAATGTAGTCGTTGAGTAGACATTTAGTAACAGTATTATTCAGGGAAGGCTGGCACAAACTGTAGACAGCTAATCATTTCTGCCTCAGCACATGAGCAGATATCATGTGCCAGATTCCAGGTGGGTCTGTGTCTGTGTGTAGAGGCAACATGTCATAGTAATTGAGCACCTTGTCCAGACAAATCTAGACTTAAACCACAGGACATTTCCTAACTAGCTATATAATATGTGGTTTGGGCAAGTTGCTTTAACTCACTGAGTCTATTTTTGCATTGATCAAATGGAGATTAAATAAAGCATCTTTTGAGAGTTCTTATTTGGGCTTCCCTGATAGCTCAGCTGGTAAAGAATCCACCTGCATTGAGGGAGACCTGGGTTTGATCCCTGGGTTGGGAAGATCCCCTGGAGAAGGGAAAGGCTACCCACTCCAGTATGCTGGCCTGGAGAATTCCATGGACTGTATAGTCTATGGGGTCACAAAGAGCTGGACATGACTGAGCGACTTCCACTCACTCACTCAATGAGGTTTAAATCAGATAATCCATGTAAAGTACTTTGCACAGAGTCTGGGAGCACATCATGATAGCTACTTCTCTGGGTCATAGATGTTGTCAGTCTGTCTACTTTGTATCTTTTTCTGTTCCTAATTTTTCTGATGTCTTGTTCAGTTGCCCAGCTGTATCCGTCTAGTCTCTTTGTGACCCATGGATTGCAGCAACCCAGGCTCCCCTGTCCCTCACCATTTCTTGGAGTTTGCTCAAGTTCATGTTCATTGCATCAGTGATGCTGTCCAGGCATCTGATCCTCTGACACCCTCTACATCTGCCCTCAATCTTTCCCAGCATCAGGGACTTTTCCAATGAGTCATCTGTTTGCATCAGATGACCAAAATATAAGATTCTGATGTCTAAGAGAAGGTAAAAATTAGTTTCAAACCGACACTGTAGAAGTGGTAAAGCCTGGTTTTTAGGTGCTTATTTTGTGAATTATGGCAGAAAACTTAGAATTATAACTAAAAAATACATAAAGGTGGTAAAAGTTAACATGTTTTGTGTTGATAATAATTAAAAACTATGGAGAAGCTGAATATCTGCTTGGGGAAGGAAATATTTTCAAGACAGGAAAACTGTTAAAAATGAATGATAAATAATGAGTATGCATTACTTGTCAGATATAAATAATTTACCTAGTTTATTCATATACACACAAATTATTACTCTGACATCTCATTGCACTGCCTTATAACTTTTTCTGAGCACGCTTAGTGCTTAGAACTAAAATTATGTCATTCTTCAGAATGATGGGTCTTATGAAGATTTATCTGTCAAGTAGCCAGCTGTGTTATGGCAGGTCACTCAGATTCTTCCTCTTCTCACTTTAATTTACTTTCGAGAGAGGGATGGCTGGCAAGGTTTAAGCAAGCATGATACAGACTAATTAAAGAGTTGTTCCTCAAATCTCCTTGAAATTAGAGGTTGATTCACTGAAATAATTCATATTTCATAACCCAAAATAAGCAAAACTTTGAATCTTAGCAAGAAAATTGAAGAGCTATCTGGATTACCCAGTTCTTTGCTGTGGAATTGTGCAATGGAATTTAGAATATAATAGAATTTGTGTTTCCAATAAAACCAACTCAGAACAGCTTTGCATCATAAAACTAAATTAGACCATAACTCCCTCTAATTAGTTTGGACAGTAATATTTTTAGTCCTTAATCACACCTTTTAGTGAAGGATTCTGAAATCTTTAGAATAAAAGTCTATTGTCTTACATCCTTGGGGGGGTAGTTCTTGAGAGGGGGAAGTTAACAGATGCAGTGACCCAAGAGGTGTCTAAGCCATTTTTTTCGTTGTTGAAATATGGAGCTACTTTATAACTACTTGCTTAAATTTTTGCCATGTACTGGAGCTGCCTTGTCACGCCATCCCAGGGTGTAGAGACAAGAGAGGGAGCACTGCTCAGAGGGACCCCAAAGAGGAATGACCCAGACAGAACAGGGCGGTTCATCTCTAAGGATTCACTGGCCTGCCTTTGCTAGTGCCTCCCACTACTCATTAGGGCGTTTCTGTGATAGCATTCCTTCTTAGAAAATGGGTGTTGTGGAGAGCCATCAGAAGTTCCAAAGAGGTGACTGGACTACTCAGAGTTACTTGAATTGAGGCAGGTGAATTTTATACACATTATCCAGTTGTTTGCATCAGCCTTTCATTTCATTTCCTGAATCTAGTTTGTGAGTTTTTAAAAATTGAATACTTGGAAGTAGGATATAACTGCTCATATATATTCTGAATCATGATTAATGGCAGATCGTATGATAATGGTCATATATTTCATTTTCTGGAAACTTCGTTAAAGTTATGAATATCAGTTGTAAAGTGGTACAGATATCCTGTGGTGGTGGTAGCTGTGCAATGGGGAAAAGCCCTTCTCTCAGCTGATTTATTTTCTGTATCTGCTCTCCTCTTTTCAAGAACCTGTCAACATTTACAGATCAATTCTTTATTGGGTGTAAAAGCCATATCACGTTCCTTATTTGAGTCTTCAAATCTGTCTCCCCTTGATACCTGCTATTTTCTAGGCTGAGAAAAGTGTTGTTAGACTATCACCAAGTTTTGGTTGCAGCACTTTAGAAGCAGTGAGGAGATGTGAAGACGGTGAGGCGATTGGAGCATCCTTCGGGAGATATTTAGATGGCGTCTCTGAGAGTATATTTCACACCAAAGAAAAGAAAAGTGAGACAGAAGTTATTCTTTGATTTCTGTTCAGTGTAAATCTCAGGACGAGCTTATCGAAAGCAAGTTGTCTGCTTTGCAGTTAAAGTCCTGAGTAGAACAATGGGACTTGAATCTTCTCAGCAGTGACATTTTCATCAATGACATTAAGAATTTATTGAAAACCTGAAGGGCACATAAGAACAAACTAGAGAATGTGTCTGTGGATAGGGTGAAGTGGGTTTTGAGGATGGAAATTGCTTCGAGGGTTGGGGTCAGATGTTCTCTGAAGACTGGCAGTGATCCCTTTAGACATTTTTATAAAAAATGGTGAAAATTAACTAGGCAGGTTTATTTGTTCCTATTGCCCTAAATGAGTTTTATCTTCCAAATATGTTTAAACAGTAGGTAGCTATGTTGGGAAAGGGGGAGCCCTAGTGATAAGTGTGCTTAGTCTTCTGTTCTGTTGTTATTGAAAAGTTGAATTAAACCGCAGACTCTGGGCAAATCATTTTAGTATGATTAAAAACATTCATTACATTTCCCTCCTAAAAGCAGCTTCCCTAAAGCATGGAAAAATGTTAAAAATGCATTCACATTAAAGTCTGATTCTTTTTCTAAACTGGAGGACACAAAAGCACATTAAATTTTTTTTCCAGTGAACAGTCATTAGAATAATTAGGAATTTGCTGGTGATGAATATCTAGAGGGAACATGACCCTGCCTTATCTTACAGTTTTCTTCTCATAAAAACAACATTTGGTGATAACCCAATCCCTATGATTGCAATAGAAAGTTTATAGCAAGTAAAGTCTATGGACATTGAGGTTGACTTGACCTTGAAGTAACAGTTCCACAGTCCTACAGTTCATGAAAGGGAGGAAAAAACTTTTAAGTATATGATTACTTAGACCTTGTTTGTGAGTTATTGGTCTCACCTGTATCTCTGTATGTCCTTATTTCTTTTTGCACCATTTCATGTCTTGGCAGCACCTTTACCAGAGTTTTATTACATGTTATGTGTAGGGCAGTGAATTTTTAGTAACACGTACGGTTTTTCCAGTGGTCATGTATGGATGTGAGAGTTGGACTGTGAAGAAAGCTGAGTGCCAAAGAATTGATGCTTTTGAACCGTGGTGTTGGAGAAGACTCTTGAGAGTCCCTTGGACTGCAAGGAGATCCAGCCAGTCCATTCTGAAGGAGATCAGTCCTGGGATTTCTTTGGAAGGAATGATGCTAAAGCTGAAACTCCAATACTTTGGCCACTGTGAAGAGTTGACTCATTGGAAAAGACCCTGATGCTGGGAGGGATTGGGGGCAGGAGGAGCAGGGGAAGACAGAGGATGAGATGGCTGGATGATATCACAGACTCCATGGACATGAGTTTGAGTGAACTCTGGGAGTTGGTGATGGACAGGGAGGCCTGGTGTTCTGCAATGCATGGGGTCGCAAAGAGTTGGACATGACTGAGTGACTGAACTGAACTGAACTGAAGATATTGTTGCTCTCCCAGCTGCAGTCCAGCTAAGGTCAGATATTGACTGGTGGATCTGTAGATAGCATTATTAAAGAAATATCAGCTAGGAAGAGGCAACACCCCCTGAAGTTAATGGATTAGCATAATAGTTTTCTCTCACTCATATGAGTTCCAAAACCCTTTGTGGTAGACAGAATAATGCTCACTCTCACCCCCCAAGTCCTAATCACCTGAACCTTCCGTGGCAAAAAGAACTTTGAATATGTTACTAAGTTAAGGATCTTGAGATGGAAAGATTACCCTGGATTATCTGGGTAGGCCTAGTGTAGTCACCGGGGTTATTAGAAGGGAAGGAGGGAGGCATGACAGATGCAGAAGGCATGTGACGACAGAAGTAGAGAGTTGAAGAGAGAAACTGAAAGATACTAGGCTGCAGGTTTTAAAACTGGAGGGTGGGTCCATGAGTTACGCAGATGGTCTCTACAAGCTCTACATGGGAAAGAAACAGGCTTCTCTTGAGTCTCCAGGGAAACACAGTCCTGCTGCACCCCTGTAGGACTTCTGACTCCTCAAATGTAGGAGAATACATTTGCATTGTTTGAAAAAAGCCAATAAACTGGTGGTGATTTGTTACAGCAGCCAAGGGAAACGAATATACTTTCCACGTGGTCATCCAGGGACCCAGTCTCCTTTTTTAAATCTTTTTTGTTTGTGTTTTGCTCCCGCCCCATGGGTTTCTCTACCAGAGATTGAACCCGTACCCCCTGCCTTGGCAGCAGGGAGTCTTAACCCCTGGTCTACAGGTGCAGTCCTCCAGTCTCCTTTCTTTTATGGCTCTACCAGACACCAGGCCCTTGGAGTCTGCTGCATTCAGCCAGTAGGTGGAGAAACAATGAAGTATGGTAGTGGGAGGCTTTTTGCACCAGGGTGATAAGTGGCAAACACAATTTCTATTCACATTCCATTGTTTTCACTCATGCCAAAATGTCATCGTGACTGAAATTCTCTTTTATACTTTATGATCACTTTTATCAGTCTGGCACTCTTCTTCATGTCATTACACACTCCTGTCCTTGCAGCTGCTCATGCTAGACATCTGGTAGTCATTTTTGACACCTCCGTCTCTCCTCATCTCCTACTTCTAATCTGTTGCTGAGTCCTAGTGATTCTACCAAACCTCAAATCTATCACTTCACCTAATTTCCACTGCCACCATCCTCTTCCAAATACCCAGGAGGCTACAGTCGGTGTAGCTGTGCATTTAGGAAGATGATGAAAACTGCTTGGTGAGTAGGTAGTCTGTTTTTGCAGTAGATGCCAAACTGAGTAACCAGCTGCTGGTCATTATTTTTTCATCATAGCCATAATTTGATATTGGATTTTAAATAACTTTAGCTTTTCAAAGTGTTAAATATTGTAAGGGTGAGTCTTGGTGTTTTCCTCATTTTAAGGATGCGTTAAAGGTCTGTAGTGACCTCAAGCCCTTGAGATGAAGGCAAAAAAATAATGAGCAAATTAAAAAAAAATACATTCATGCCTCTAATGGTAAATTAACTTGACTGATATGAGCCAGAAAGCCTGGGGTAGAAGTGAACAAATTCAAATAATCAAGTTCACGCTCTTTCTGAGAAATGATTTTGCCTTCATGTCTCAGCACTATTGATGAGCTCTGTCTGGTCCATGAGCATCAGCCATGCTTACCACTTTCTTCAGTGTGTTGAGCAAGTTAACGCCCTGGGGAGCATGTGAGTAGATGCTGTGAGCCTTGAAATATTACTCTGCCACACTTTACCAGATGAGTTTGATCTGAATACCAGATGGTGGCACCTCATTCGTATCTTCACAAATATGCGATTCTTTTATTTTTATTTTTTAAAGAAGAAATACACATCATACTGATCCCAGAAAAATATAAACGTGATTGTAATTTTCTACAGTCTTGCCTCATCGTTCTGTTTTAAATAAGTCATATTCCAACATTTGTTGTTCAGTTGCTTGGTAGTGTCTCTTTGCAACTCCATGGACTGCAGCATGCTGGGTTCCCTGTCCTTCACTGTCTCATGGGGTTTGCTCAAACTCATGTCCACTGAGTCAGTGACAACCATGTATTACAACGTATATGCTTAATGTATATTTTAAGATTTTAAGACATTATTTTGAAATATTCCTATATTTTTATGCTATAAAGTGACATGTGTTCATACCAAAACAAGTAGAAGGAATATGTAAGAGTCCATCATTTAGAAATACTGATTTAGAAAATATTAATTCGGTCCATATTCTTCTATAAATATATTGATGTATCCTTCTCAAGAGCTCACCTTTTAAAGTATTCTTCCCTGTACCCAAGATACTATACTGAAAAACCATTTTCTTCAGACTTTGTGATCTTCTTATCAAACACCTTCTTTTCCACTTCATTATAGGATACTCGTGTGTACACAGTTCTTATGCTAGGTATCTGGTAGTCATTTTCGGTTCTTCCCTCTCTTTTACCTCCCACATCCAATCTGTTACCGAGTCCTATTGATTGTAACTATCTTTATCCAGTTTCTTTCATCTCTACTGCTACCACCTGCTTACTCGTCCATGCATGTATTTCTTCCTGCCTAAAATATTTCCCTTTCTCTGTATCCCTGCCCCTAGCTTTCCCAAGGCTACTTTCTTACTCACCGTCACCTTCCTAATAACTGTTTGCCCTTTAGAGTTCATTTCTTGGTATTGTTTCTTCCAGGAAGCCTTTTCTGATAAACGCATAGAGACTGCCTTCTGTATGCTCTGTTAGCACCTTATGCATATCTCTGTCATACCACTTAACCCCACAGTATTGCATTTTGTTTACTTATCTATCCTCTTCACTGTGTTCCTAATGCTTAAAAAATTCTCCCCTTGCAGGATGGTCATACATTTTTGAATGGATAAATAAATAAAGTAGGAAACGAGGCTGAATGGTTAAGTAGGATCAGTTTTGGCCTCTGAGAACTGTATCGATTTTTGAGTAAAAGAGTGATGCAGAAACACGTAGCTTTAGAACTGGCAGTATTATGGAGGACAGATTGAAAAGAAATGAGATAAACTAGAGAGTCCTGAGATTGTTGCTTGATCTCAGAGTGAAGTAATGAGGACATTGACTTTTGTTATTGGGAATAAGAAGGTATGAATGTGAGAACGCTCAAATCAATAAACAAAGGCTTGCTCCTGGTCACCATGGAGTTAGGTAATATAAATAGAACTCTCAGGGTTCCATTCCAAATAACTGAGAGAGGAAATTTCAAGAGAAGGGGTGATGGTTACCAGCTGGAAGGACACTTTGAGGAAAAAATGTGGACGATCACTAAAGGTAGCCCTTTTCTTTCCTGCCACTTGCTCTTCAGTAATGAGGCCACTTGGTTGAACTCCTTCTGTTCTGGTTACATGTTGCGGCCAGCACAGCAGGTAGGGATCGAAAGCGTTTGTCGCACAGTTTGGGAAAAAGAAACTAGAGACAGAATTAAAGGTTTAAAGATGGGACCGGGGGGCTCAAGACCTCTTAGATCCAGAGCCCTGTTCCTCAGAGCCACGTCACTTTTATTTAGTGTGTTGGCAAGCAGAAAATATCTGTTGTGTTACGATGAAACCAGCCTCCTGTGTCCCCGGTCACATCTCCCATTTTATTGATTACTTCAAACTATATTCATTATTTTCTTGTACAAGGTGTTTCACCTAGCTGGAGGTCATAGACCCACATATGCCTTGGGAAAACATCTTGATGTGTGCACAAGCAGTGTTCTGAACTTGTGCTTGACCCGGCATTCCAAGGTCTACACTATGTTTTTCCTTAGCTTAGCAGGGCATGGTGACCCCAACTAATCAACCTGATGTACTTTTATTTGGGTTATGCTGTATTGCTATATTTTGCTTTCATTCTTTTCCCATGGTGATTTTCTCATGGCTTGGCCAGAGCAACAGGTGGCTGACTATTAACTCCTACAGTTACACAGACTTTTTCCCAGGGGTAGGGGAATCTCACTGTCCCTCTGGATAGTGTATTTATTCTCCCAAGGGCTGCGTTATGTTTTTCTTACTTTGCATTTTAACACAGACTAGTTTCAAAAGTAATATAAGGAACAGCACACAACATAATCTGTCATCCAAAAGTTGGAAAACAGAGCCAGGAGGTTAGTTCCTGGTGTTTGCAAATACTGAGGAAACCCTCCTGAACAACATATGTACTTGTATGTAGGTCATGCAATGGATTGTAATAATAAACAATAACATTTTTAGCAAAAAGGAAAAAAGATGTCAACATAAAGCCATAATTAATGAGCAAATATTTAAAACTGGCTTACTATCTTCAATGTATTACTGTATTCAAACAATATATTGAATGTATAATTATATATCAGTATATTACTATTGTGTGGGATATATGTGTGTAAAGAGTATTGTGTGGTGTGTGCGTAAGGAGTATAAAGAGTAATCTTTGCTCTCATGGAGCTTATATGGATGAGGAAGTAAGTTGTAGTTTTGTGGAAGTATAAATAAAAATACGACAGTAATTTAATGTGTAGTTGTATGATTAATTAAGGCTTTAGGTTTTAGGTAGCAAGTCAACTCAAGGAAAATTAAGCATAACAGGGGAATTTATAATGAGGAGACAGGACTATATCACAAGAGCAGGAATGCATCAGGGACTCTGAAAAAAAGCTGGAAAGATTGGAAAGCCATTGGCCCCTCACCCCTCAACTGACTCATTTCCTAAGGTGCTCCAGAGTGCCTATATTGGCATGTGGCAGACTGGCTATTTGATTCCAAATCAGATGTTCAATTGAAGAAATCTGATTGTGTTACTTGGATTGAGCATCCATCCTCAGTCCCACCAACCATTATGTGTAGTAGAAATAGAGCTGTCAGGGTTCAGAGACCATTTTCAGAGAGGATGCCCATTATACTGTAAATATTTTGTTTAGGAGTATCTATCCTTATTTTTAGCACCAGTCAGTGTGGCCGAACCATTAGATTCAGCAGTGGTTCATATATTGCTGAACCACTGGATAACAGTTTCCAGGGTTGGAAAAATAATGAGGACTTGTCATGGTGACCCATGATTTGGTCAGAATTTCTGTTTGGTGCTGTGGAAATTTTTTCTATCGAATGGATGTTTATACATACATTAATCACAGCTACTCTTGGTGGGAATGTCACTCTGCTGTCCGTCATGCTTTTCTTCCCTGTTTTTCAAAGTAGTGTAGGATTCCACCTTTGTTACCAAATTAACTTTTATTAAGTATAGCAGAGACAGCCTCAGCGTTGAGGACAGGCCTATAAATGCTCAGGAGAGCACAGAAATTTTATTACTTATGTGTGGTGCTCTCTCCAAGTTTCACATTATTTGCATTCTCCCTATCTTCAGTTTCTGTTAACGTGATGCACTTGGTAGGAAAGTATATGGAAACTGTGGTTCTTTCAGAAGGCCTTCTAATGTACCATGGGACAAAGTGGACACAGCGGCATCATAGCGCAGGAGATGGAATGTTTCATTATAGTTCAGATGGCTTGAACTGAACGCTGGGAAGATCTTGGATGGCTATTAAAATTGTCCTTGACATGATCTCGATAAGGAGGTAATGTGTGTGATGGCATTTGTTCAAGTTTCCTTTTGAGGATTCATTTACTTGATGTTAGTTCCTTAACCTTTTCACTAGTCTATTACTTAAATACAACAGCCAAACTTTTTATCAGGAGAGTCTATAAGAAGTACTGCGTATGGTTTCATGTAGGACATGTAGGTATAATGATTCTTTAGTATTACCTTGGAAAATGGAAAGGCCCTAAGAAAAATTAAAATCAAAGAATTTTTTAAAAGAAACTTCGAATAGGGAACTTAAAAAATAAAGAGGACTTTTATGTCTATATGTTCAGAAATAAAGTCAAGCTATTCTTTTCTAATCTTTAAATGAACTTTCAAATGGGTGAAAAGCTGTTAACTACAGGGTTTGAAAGTAACTTGAGAATGTAATATGAAAAACACTTTATATTATTAAAGTCCAGGAATGTATATTGCATACAACATATTTGTTTCCAGGTAGAATGCTTATTCATTCATTCATTTTTGGCCTGGCCATGGAGTTCCTGATGCTTATGATCTCATGCTAGGAAAATTAAAGAAGTGGAATTACAATGAGATTTCTAGAGTAAGAAAGTGTTTCTTCTTCACTGTGGGTCAGGTGAGTGAAACTGATGGGTCCTGAGCTGAGACCTTGCTATAAAAGTAAGACCTCAATTTACTACAGCTTTAATGGCTCTTTTTCTGGGGGCTGATGTCGATGTAAGTGGTATAGCATGTGACTTGTCTGCTTCTCAGATCAGTGGGGAGACTCGAAGAAGCTGAAGGAGCAGTTGATTAATCTGGTTCCATGTGGAAATTAATGCCTGGAGCCTGAGTGACACAGCTTAGCATCTTTCTGTGTCCCTGGGCTACTTGCTGATGGCATTCTTCATTTATTCACACAACACATTTTTATTAAGAATCTAGCAGTGGCTCAATACATATATGTCAAGCAGTCTAGATGTGCATTGATTTAGGATTCTGACTATAGAATTAACAACACCAAAAACTGCCTAAAACAGGAAAGAAAGGGAAAGGAAAAGTCGCTCAGTTGTGTCCAACTCTTTGAGACTCCATGGACTGTATAGCCCATGGAATTCTCCAGGCCAGAATATTGGAGTGGGTAGCTTTTTCCTTCTCCAGGGGATCTTCCCAACCCAGGGATTGAACCCAGGTCTCCCGCAATGCAGTCTGATTCTTTACCAGCTGAGCCACAAGGGAAGCCTAAAACAGGGGTAACAGGTAAAACAGAAGCTTATGAAAAGGCTTTTAAATCTCAAAAAATTCATTGTTACATTGGTTAGATTTTAGAGTTTGTACCTGACTCTGACACTAAATTATCTTGATTAATCTACATCAAGGCTTTGCCTCAGTTAACTTTGTAAAAACAGTTAAATTAGTTTTAGTTTTAGAATATTTGTGGTATAGTTATGCTTGAATTATAATTCACCCCAGGTATTGAATACATACTATGTGTAAGGCATTTTGTTAAATTCTCTGAGGACAAAAGTACATTTGTGTCCTGTGCTAAGTCACTTCAGTCCTGTCTGTCTGTCTATTTGCGAGGCTGTGGACTGTAGCCTGCAAGGCTCCTCTGTCCATGCAATTCTCCAAGAATACTGGAGTGGGTTGCCATTTCCTCCACCAGGGGATCTTCCCAACCCAGGGATCTAATGAACCCATGTCTCCTGTGTCTCCTGAATTGCAGGTGGATTCTTTACTGCTGAGCCACCAAGTGGTGCATGGTTCTTTTTCTCAAAGAGTTCATGGTCTAATAGTGAAATTGAGATGCATGAAAATATAATTACTGCTAGTGGACTGTAATAAATGCGCATACAGCAAAATTAAGTTTAGCTATGTGAGTTTATAGTCTCATATAATAAAGCAGTTCCAAATACCGTTTTTGGAATGATTTAAAGTTTTCCTGATTATTTTAGATTAAGGAGAGCCTGTGTGTGCACACATGAGCACATGTTTACACTGGTGTGCTGGTGAAGGCACTTTGCTATGTCCATGTGTCTTGCTGGATTCTGTGTGTGATATAGTGGAAGGCAGAGGACTAGATGTGATTTTTCGTTATCTTTCTGTGTGACATTGGGCTTATCATCAAATATCTTCAGGTATTGTAAATTGAGGATGCAGATAACTCTCCTGGGTAAAGGACTGTTCTCTAGGTCAAATGAGTAATCAGAAAAGGTATTTTGGAAATGATAAATCCATACAGAATAACTCAACTCTAAGGAAATATTTTCCTTTGATTTAAGGTATTCTGTTTAATTCTATGCAAGCATTTAAATATTATGAAGGGTAGTTGCTTTATGATGATAAAATGTTATAGTTTTCTTTGTACACATTAAAAAGCCATAAGTGTTTTTAATTGTCCTTAATTCCCCATGGCATGTTCATTTTCATTCTTAATGACTCCACATGGTTCAAAATTAATTTGCATCCTTATCTGATGTCGTATCATGGCTCTTTGATATACTTTGATATACTTTGATATACTTGGATATACTTGCAGAATTCTGTGATAAATCTTAAGATGCACAAAGATTTTCTTTATGTGCATATTAATAACTAATTATAAATATGACCCAAATTTTATAGTCTTTATCCCCCACCTCATTCTCAATGGATAATCGTAGCTTTCACATAATAACTAAAATACTAGACTCAATTGAAATAAAATTAATTTTTATAAATGAATAGATTTACAAATTCTAGGTCAAGGACAACTGCTTCTTGCTGCCAAGTCGCTTCAGTCGTGTCCGACTCTGTGCGACCCCAGAGACGGCAGCCTACCAGGCTCCCCCGTCCCTGGGATTCTCCAGGCAAGAACACTGGAGTGGGTTGCCATTTCCTTCTCCAATGCATGAAAGTGAAAAGTGAAAGTGAAGTCGCTCAGTCGTGTCCAACTCTTAGCGACCCCATGGACTGCAGCCTACCAGGCTCCTCCGCCCATGGGATTTTCCAGGCAAGAGTACTGGAGTAGGGTGCTATTGCCTTCTCCAAACTGCTTCTTAGTAACCCTTTATTTAATGCCTGTGCTCTGCTGTGCTTAGTTGCTCAGTTTTGTCTGCCTTTTCCGACGTCATGGACTGTAGCCCATCAGGCTTCTCTGTCCATGGGGATTCTGGCAGGCAAGAATACTGGAGTGGGTTGCCATGCCCTCCTCCAGGGGATCTTCCCAACCCAGGGATTGAACCCAGTCTCCCACATTGCCTGGATTTGACTTAGCACAAAGTTCTTCTGTGAAATGAAGATAGACTGCTTGACTTTCCTGGCTTGCTGGTGGATGAACAGACTGAATAAGGCTTCAGTAGATGCTGTTTGGGACTACATTTAAAAATTTTTACATAGTGGTTATGATTTTAGACTATCTAGTCAAAAAATAGTTTTTTTCTACTCTAAGGAATCACAGACCTTAGCATGATCCTGGGGTATAGATAGGATGGAGAAGTCAGATAGCAACTGGGAGAGGTAATGAGGAGGTGACTTTGGAGCTGGCTGGGGGATAAGGTGGCTTCTGAGCTTCAGTCTTGAGTGGAGACACAAAACAGAAGGCCAAGAGCACTACTGAGTCTGTCAAACTCTGGGGTAAATTGAAAGCATCTTTTCTTAGCAGGAGCCATCAATTTAGGAAAGGAGCAATTACGTGATAGCAGTAGGAGACTGAAAAAGCAATTCTCGCCTTTAATCTGAGAGTCAAACGAATAGGAGAGAAGTGATGGTAATCTAAGCAGTCAGGAACTGCTCAGATGTGACTCTGTAGGGCAGAAAAGATACTCATCTGTTTTTAAGGAGGAGATTTTCAGGCTTTTTTAAGAAACGTAGTTCTTACCTCCAGGTGGAATCTTACATGGCTTTTTACATTCCCTGTGTACCTGCTTCATTTATAAAAGAAGTTAAAGTAGAATTTCTGCAGTTTGAACCGGGGAAGGGGGTCCATCCAAACTCATCTTACTGTCATTCTCCCTGGGGACTCTCATGTAATCTCTTGGAGCTTGAAGGTTCCACAGACCACTGTTTAAAAGCTGCTACCTCAAGTTATAAAGGAAAACAAATGTTTAGACCAGAAATACTACTAACTCTGTAGCTTGGTCAATTCACTTAACCTTCTTAAACCTCTGTTTTCTTATCTATAATCTGGGACTAATACTGTTTACTTTGTGTGGTTGCTGTGAGGATTAAATTAGATGAGCTAATGGATTTAAGATGCTTAATACCATGCTTGATACATTGCAGTGACTCAGAGCAATCAGGTATCTATGACTTGTTCAATTTTATTTATCAAATTGTTTTTGAACATCTTGCTTCCAACTGAAATAAACCATTATGTGTCAGTTATGAAGTTACTGTCTCTCTCGGCTCTAAACCTATCATCCTCCTATGGCCTACTGTCATGCCAAAGCTGGGACTCACATTTCTGCTTAGTCAGCAGTCTCCATGTTGGGCTGCCAACAGGGGCGCCAGGGAGAGTGCACAGCTGGTGGAGGGAGAAGGGACCTGTGCCTTTCTGTTGGTTTGTGCAGGCTTCTTGACTTTGTCGGGGTCACCCTTACCTCAGTTTACCCTGGCCGCAGCAGCTGAGTCTGGCAGCAGGTGTTGAATCCAGTTTTCATTTCACTAATACTGGCAGGATCAGCCTTGTTCAGCTCCCTCAGAGACACCAGCATCAGGAAAAACAGTGCCACCGCCTCAATGGTCTGGGTCCCAGGCATACCAGGGCCCCCTCA
Source organism: Oryx dammah (assembly GCF_014754425.2). NCBI lineage: Eukaryota > Metazoa > Chordata > Mammalia > Artiodactyla > Bovidae > Oryx > Oryx dammah. Next base: position 20,624,225 of record NW_024070200.1, read on the forward strand.
ACAAGCTTCTAAATTTTAATAATTCCCCCATCTTGGTGCAGTTGTTACTCTGTGATAACTTAGAGTTCTTTCTGCTTTTTCAGCTATTCAACATATGATTAAAAAGCATCCATATTAAATTCTATTAAAAATAAAGGTGGCTTCTCTGCCCCACCTGGACCCTCACAGATGCTGACACTTATTCCCTCCTTTGTTTCCCTTCTGGGATTTGTTTTTGGGTCCCAAGTGTCTTCATAAGTAAGTGGCGCATGGTAAGTCCATGCACACGGGAAGTCCAGGCAGCCTAGTGACTAACACTACCTGAGTATCTCCCTTTGGACCCCGCACTCAGTATTTCCCAACCTGTATTCATCATCTTTGCTCATTGCCACACGTGCAATGAGTTCCTTCTTTATATCAGTCTGCAGCATCAGTGTGTGCCTTTATTCATTCATTCATTCATTTATTTGCCATACCATGTGACTAACAGGATGTTAGTTCTTGTTTAGTTCTCGTACCAGCCATTGAACCTGTGCCCGCAGCAGTGAAAGTGCGGAGTCCTAACCACTAGACCACCAGGGACTATCCTCAATGTGTGCTTTTGTATGAATGGAATTCACAGTGCTCTAAACTTGACCTCTATAGCAATTGAACCAACGTGAACAAATGAAAATTACTAACATCTTGGAACTTCAAGTTGTTTTAACAGCTAAGATAAATTTTTGTTTTGAAGATATTAACATAATTCATTTTAGAATTTGAATCTTTAAAAGTTAATCAGAACAGATGCACTTGATTAGGAATTGGGAAACCCAAACCCTGTTCCTTTTGTTTCACACATTTCCACAACTCATTAGTCTTTCACTTTCTCCAATAAAATGGGATTAGAATAGTTGCTCCCATATATATCAAAATAGATTTAATATATACATGAACATACACATTAAATAATGTAGCAAGTTATTATCGTTTAAAAAAATTGAAAATTATGTAAAATTTTAACATATTTTAAAGACTTTTCCCTCTGACTGTAATTAAAACAGATGGGTCCAAAGTACCATCTAGAAAAGGAGTGTGAACTATACTTAAAATTTTAGACTATTCCACCTAACATAAGAAATTCATTGCATTTCACAAAATAAATATTATTGCCTAAAACTTGGGAGCATTTGAATTACATAGTTATTAAATAATTATCTGACATAATTGTGTTTTTTTTTGAGAAGCTATTCCTGTCTTGCATAACTGTGTTTGAAAAAAGGAGTCTTTGATATAAAAGAATGATGCAGCAACTCAATTTCACTGGCATAGAGTTGGAGGAGGGATGAAAAGTTATTTTATTTCTAATAGGGAATGGGTGAGGGAACAGATCAAGTGATGAATTTTAAATTATTTCAGTTTTCATGCTGGATCACTGTTTGCTATTGCTGAAATTTTTCTTGAGTAATTTTAGTTTTGAGAAAATTAGAATTGATTTACTGGTAATGTAGATTCAGAATGGAAACAACTAGAAGCCATGCTGAATAGTAAACTAAAATATAGATTCCTTGTCCCAGTGTTTAAAAGTCACCATTTTTTGAAGAAAAAAAGTGAACTGTAGTTAACCCAACTGTTTATAAGGATGGATATGAATTACGTCTATAGTGTAGCAAGAAAAACTTGATGCCCATAATGTGCCAGCTTATTATCAAAGAATTCAATAAAACTCCAATGAAATGCCAAATTGTTCTTCCTTTTAGATATAGTTAGGAATTGAAATACCATCAAACAAATTCAATTCTGCATGCAATGAACCGGTTATTTTTATTGGAGAAACAAACAATTATATAAATATCTTCTTTGGGCAAATAGGCAGTTGAATTTCAATGATTTAGACAGCTTTCTTTTCAATTAAAAAGATTATGGAGTAAAGTTATAAGGAAATCCGGTAAAAATAATAAAAATACATTTGTAACAGATTCCAGCAGTTATTTTAAGATAGTGAGATGTTTGGTTTTCTTTTCTGAGGTTTTTCAGTATAGGGCCTATTTGAATTATTATTCGTTGGCCTCCTCAGATTTTCAAATGTATAAGGATTTCTAATAATATATATAAATATATATATTTCCTCTATATTATGTTTAGCTACAAAGAAATGCCAGTCATTTGACAAACATCTATGAGTTGTACTGTGTTCTGGAAACCGTCATAGGTCCTGGGATGGGGTTGAGGTTAGAAGATAGGGGAGGAGGTACAAAGATGAGGACCATGGCCCGATCAGATAGCTTTTATGATGAAACATGGGAACCCTGCAGTTTCATAATTCATCATGGTTCTTAGGAGAGAAGTGGGAAAAAATGAGACAACTGGAGTTAGGAGTTCTTTATTTTCCATGTTGGCCACTTTCTGGCCATAGCCCTATTGATTTTGTGTTTGTCAGAGTATGCCCAGAAACCATAACTTGGAAGAGTGCATATGGACTTGTCCACCTATTATTACGCATCTGTAGCAAAGAGAATATCACCAATACCTTTTTCCTTTTTGACTAAACCTTATGGAAACAGTTGATTCCATCAGTGGGATCTGCAGCCTGGAAGATGCAGAGCAGGGCTCACCACCTAGAGGAGTGCACAGCAAACCCGAGGCCTCTCTGTGATGACATGGCTGGTTGGTTTGGAAATGATTCTGTCCTGCCTGTTTCTGCTGTAAACAGAGGTACTTGTGTGTTACACTTAAAAGTAAAATAAGGAAAGTAGTGGTTCATACATATATACAGTGGAATATTACTCAGCCATAAAAAGGAACACATTTGAGTCAGTTCTGATGAGGTGGATGAACTTAGAGCCTGTTATACAAAGTGAAGTAAGTCAGAGAGAGAGAAACAAATATAGTATCAGTCAGTTCAGTTCAGTTCAGTCGCTCAGTCATGTCCGACTCTTTGCGACCCCATGAATCGCAACACGCCAGGCCTCCCTGTCCATCACCAACTCCCAGAGTTCACTCAGACTCACGTCCATTGAGTCAGTGATGCCATCCAGCCATCTCATCCTGTCGTCCCCTTCTCCTGCCCCCAATCCCTCCCAGCATCAGAGTCTTTTCCAATGAGTCAACTCTTCACATGAGGTGGCCTAAGTACTGGAGTTTCAGCTTTAGCATCATTCCTTCCACAGAAATCCCAGGGTTGATCTCCTTTAGCATGGACTGGTTGGATCTCCTTGCAGTCCAAGGGACTCTCAAGAGTCTTCTCCAACACTACAGTTCAAAAGCATCAGTTCTTCGGCACTCAGCCTTCCTCACAGTCCAACTCTCACATCCATACATGACCACTGGAAAAACCATAGCCTTGATTAGACAGACCTTAGTTGGCAAAGTAATGTGTCTGCTTTTCAATATGCTATCTAAGTTGCTCATAACTTTTCTTCCAAGGAGTAAGCGTCTTTTAATTTCATGGCTGCAGTCACCATCTGCAGTGATTTTGGAGCCCCCAAAAATAAAGTCTGACACTGTTTCCACTGTTTCCCCATCTATTTCCCATGAAGTGATGGGACCAGATGCCATGATCTTCGTTTTCTGAATGTTGAGCTTTAAGACATCTTTTTCACTCTCCTCTTTTACTTTCATCAAGAGGCTTTTGAGTTCCTCTTCACTTTCTGCCATAAGGGTGGTGTCATCTGCATATCTGAGGTTATTGATATTTCTCCCGGCAATCTTGATTCCAGCATTAACACGTATATATTGAATCTGGAAAGATGGTATTGATAAACCTATGTGCTGGGCAGCAGTATAGACACAGACATAGAGAACATATTTGTGGACACAGAGGGAGGAAGATGAGGGTGGGATGAATGGAAAGGATTGCATGGAAACATATCCACTACCACGTGGAAATAGATAGCCAGGGGAATTTGCTGTATGACTCAGGGAACTCAAACCGTGGCTCTGTGACAAACTAGACGGGTGGGATGAGGTAGGATGTGGGAGGGAAGTTCAAGAGGGAAGGGACATATGTATACCTCCGACTGATTCATGTTCACCAATATTGTAAAGCAATCATCCTTCATTTAAAAATGGGTAAATTAAAAAATAAGGAAACTAGAAGCCAGTATTTGACATTAGTATGAATCCTTCAGGGAATCTTTCATTCATTCTGTCCTTCCTGAGTTCTGAAGCATCTCATACAGGGGAAGACATCCTAGAACCACCCCCTGGGGACACGATGAACGGCTTGATCTCTATCCTCTGAAAGCATGAGTTCTAGCAAGGAGGAACCCACTTGCGCTGTGCTAATGGCTTATTGCAGAATGGCTTTGGGCCAAGTTTTTTTTCTAAGAGGTTGCTGAACTCCTTTACGTGTTTTGACCAAACTGAGCATTTTCCACAAGGCACTTGACAGAGTTGCAGAACAAAGAGCAGACTTGGTGTTATGGAGTGATCTGTTTCATATTTGCCCCTCCTGATCAGAGCCATCAGCTTTGCGGGTCAGCCAGTGCATCTCCCCCTACAGCATAAAACCATCTGGAGGAGGAAGACTCAGCCACGTGATCTCTGTCTCGCCCTCTCCAGTTAGGTGATGTTAAAAGAGAAAAGACTGGAAATCATCAGAACGGAAGAGGTGTAATGACTTTGTGATTAGGTCTCAGACTTATTCATAGAGCTTCATTGCTCTCCCCTGTACATACTCTCATGCTAACTCCTGACTGGTCCTTCTAACAGCAGGGCTGTTACACCTCAGCTGTAGGGCAGAATGGGGTGGCCTCATCTGCTATCCTTTCATTTCTCTTTAAAGCACAGGAAGAGGAGGCTAATTGCTCAAGGAGATAGACTGTGGTTATCAAAACTTTATTTTTTGTCAGGTCTCGACCATCAGTTCATTGTTACCACATCAGACTCATTAAACATTAACATGCCTTCTATTTTTCTTTCCAAACAAGTGAGATTAATAGTGTACACTGAGAAAACTTCCAAAACATAAACTGACACTTTGTTTTCCTTTTCTCACCTCCAAGATGAGCTCATTATCCAATAGAGCTTTTAAGAAATGTTCTTTATCTTGTTAAGAGAGACCATAGCGCACCTGCTCTGTTTTGAATGTTTGTGTTCCTCCCAAATTCATAGGTTGAAATCCTAGCCCCCAAAGGTATTAGTTGGTAGTGCCTTTGGGAGGTGATTAGATTAGAAGGCTGGAAACCTCATGAGTGGAATTAGTGCTCATATAAAAGACCCTCAGAGAGCTCTCTTGACTCTTCCATCATGTGTGGATACAATGAGAAGGCTAAAACCCAGAAGAGAGCTGCTCCCTGACCATGCTGGCACCTTAATCTCAGACTTCCAGCTTCTGTTGCTGCTGCTGCTAAGTCTCTTCAGTCGTGTCCGACTCTGTGCGACCCCAGAGACAGCAGCCCGCCAGGCTCCCCTGTCCCTGGGATTCTCCAGGCAAGAATACTGGAGTGGGTTGCCATTTCCTTCTCCAATGCGTGAAAGTGAAAAGTGGAAGTGAAGCCGCTCAGTCGTGTCCGACTCTTAGCGACCCCATGGACTGCAGCCTACCGGGCTCCTCCATCCATGGGATTTTCCAGGCAAGAGTACTGGAGTGGGGTGCCATTGCCTCTAGGGCTGTGAATAATAAATTTCTATTGTTTATAAGCTACCCAGCCTGTGGTATTTTGTTATAGCAGCCCAAAGGGACTAAGACAACATCTCTATTATAACGTGTATTATAACAGTAACTTGAAGCTGTCTTTGAACGTATACCTTTAATAGTGTCCTTATCTCTCAGTGCTGCAGAATCTGCTTCCCTTCTTCCTCATGGACCCTAAGCATCATGAGCGCAGAGATCTTATCTACATATTTTCAACACCTGGTATGATGTGTAACACCTGGTAGGATCCAATAAATAGGTGGTGAGGCAATATTTGTTGATTGAAGGAGTGAATGTTTTAAAAAATTTCCAAGTTAGAATGGAATTCCACTGTATGATTTTTGTTTGATGTCCAGTTTCAAAGAAGTCATTTTCCTTGTCTGAAAGATTTGATAATGTCATTTTATAATCTTTTGATTAAATCAAACGTACCAGCATTTCCTTTCAAATATATCAGCTTATTGTTCTGTCATTCATTCATCTCTCTCTTGGTAATGAGGAGCTCTGAACTCTAAAAGACAAAAGCTCTATATCATTCAAATGTACTTTACTCAAAGCAAAGTTTCTCTTCAGATATGAATGCTACATTTCCTAAATCAAGTGAAAGTTAATATTAACATTCACTGGAGAGTTTCTGTTCCCGTTACAAGCCTTTGACTTTCATTTACTCGTGGCCTATTTTTTTCATGACATTTAAGTAGTTGATGCCCCTTTTCAATGAGTAATGGGGAAAAGGAGGTAATGAGGCATACATGGAAAGAGGTAATACAGATGGAATAAGTGATACAGCTATGACATGGATATTATCACCATAATCTGTTTCAACATGATGATTCAAGGTGATTTATTAGTATTAATGGTATTTATTCACCTATAACCTGCTAATAAACAGAGAATGATGAGTCATTACTGTCAGTGTATGAGCTTCCTCAGAGAGGTTTTGTTAATGACCAGTGACATTTACTGTGTTTTGAGGTGGTTGTTCATAAGACTTGGAAGAATTTGTTGACTGCAAAGGGTAAAATAATAAACTTTTTCGGATGATTGCAATGGGCAAATCTAGTTAATTTTGAAGTATACATTTAGTATTTAATGTCATAGATTAATTTTTATGTGCAAGCAGTTATTAGGTTTAAAAGCTATTCTCAAGTAATAAAATTTACTCATTTTAACAATTTTCTTTATTTTAAAGATATACTATTCTCTTTAGATCAGATATACAAAGCATGCATTTTATAAACATCAATATCTTTCCAAAGTGATTGGCTATGTTTTTCTCAAGGTTCAGTAGAAGATTAGGAAATCCATGACTTATCCAATGACTAAGGATAAAAATTGCCATCAATTTTAGATTTATTCTTTGGAATAAATCTAAATCATAATGGCTAGACATTCCAGAAATGAGTTGCCTTCATCCTGGCTTGGGAGAGGGAGAGGGATGGGTCAGGACCCTGGGATCTGTAAGTATTGAGCTAACATGTAAAGTCCTGCTTCCCATTTCTTTTTCAGAATGTGATAGATACTATTGGGATTAAAAATAATTCTCTGGGATGAAATATAATGAAAATTATTGTAGCATTAGTATTAAACTTCTGATTAGTTAAATATGGCAGTGATTGATGAAAATGTCCAGTATTGGTAGGAATGTTAGTAATGGAAAAATGTTTTCAACCTGTCTGTGAGACAGCATTGCATTATTACCTACAAGTCATTTCATTAAAGGTAAACATTTATTTTATTCTCTAGATTCATATTTCACTTAAAGTCAAAATTGAAAACTATGGTAATTAATCTCAGTGGAATTTGTGCCTCTGTTCCCATAAATGTTGTCTAAATTTTCCCAGATGTTATGATTAATTTTCATTATTGCTTTTAGCTTATCTTTCTTTCTAGTTCTCCATTTTCCTTTTTCTAATCTCACCCTGTTCTATCAGAACAAATTCCATTTCTTATGTAAGAAACAAGGAAGGATTCAAATTACTTGTAATTGTTGAGTTCGTTTTGAACCTTGTTCCCTAGTCCTTTTTTTGGCTGTGTGTCTCCATTTTCTGGAGCTTCTCAAGTGGCACTGGTGGAAAAGAACCTGCCTGCCAATGCAGATGTAAGAGATTCAGGTTCGATCCCCTGGAGGAGGGCATGGCAACCCACTCCAGTGTTCTTGACAGGAGAATCCCGAGGACGGAGGAGCCTGGCGGGCCACAGTCTATAGGGTCACAAAGACATGACTGAACGGACTTAGCAGCAGCAGCAGCCCCATTTTCTGCTCTTTCAAAGCCTTGTTCAGGTTACTTTTACTGTTGTCTTTTACATTGAGCTGTTTGGAAAAATGAAAGCCCTGAGTCTTTCAAATATTATTCTTGTAGCCCTCAAATTTCCTGAGCATTAGTAATTGATCCTTTCATTTCCAAGCTTAATTTGCAACTGCTTTCCTCTTGGACTTTATTATGGATGTTAATGGAATTTTTGAAGTGATTTTACATAAAGTTAGGATTATGAGTAGAACGTTATATTGAATTTAAACTATCTTGACCTTTCTAATTTGTGAGACTATTTAAAGTGATTTTTAAATAGTAGGGCACATGCTTTACAAAACTGGTTTATTATAAGATGAAGGAGCTAGGAGAATGTACTAAGCAGTAAATTGTCAGCTCTGTATAGATAATCCTGTGTCCTGATAGTGGAGCTAAGGAGCTTTTGTGGGAGGGAAGATTAACATTATTTTACCAGACTAGAGAATATATCCAAAATATTTGCAGATTTGAAAAATGAAAACTGACTAATCATGGTGATTTATCTAAACCCTTTTTGAATTCACTACATTTTTAGGCAAGTAGGTGTTAGGTATTCAAGAAGGCTACTTCACTTTATTCACTGGTTTTTATTTATCTTCAAACTTATTGTTTCAATCATTAAGAAAGATTGGCTTTGGTAAACAAGTGTATGTCTTATTTTTCTCACATCCCATGATCAAGATCACATTGTAGCACAGCCTTTATAACATATTTAAAAATATTGTTAGTAAGAAATATTTTGCATTATGTATAAATCAGGGTCCTGGAAAGCTAGGACAATTTGTGGAGAGCTTAATAAGGAATTAACCAAGGTTAGAGGGCTTCCCTGGTGGTTCAGTGGTAAAGAATCTAGCTGCCAATGCAGGAAACCTGGGTTTGATCTCTGAGTTGGGAAGATACCCTGGAGAAAGAAATGGCAACCCACTCCAGTATTCTTGGTTGGGAAATCCCATAGACAGAGGAACCTGGTGCGCTACAGTCCATGCGGTCACAAAGAGTCAGACACGACTTAGTGACTAAACAAAAACAACAAACCAGAGTTTGAGGAAACCTGGATGATTGTTTTAGTAACCATATGGCAGTAGGGCAGTAGCAGCTGGTTATTGCCCCAGGCCTGGAGGAGGGTGGTGAAGTTTCTGAGAAGGCTCCCACCCATCCCCTCTTCGAAATAAGCATGGTATTCACGCCTTTGTGCATTTCCTTCCTCTTGAGTGTGGGCTGGACCTAGTCACTCGCCTCTAGTGAATTGAACATAATGGGACGTAACTTCTGAGTTTAGGTTGCAGAAGACTTGCTTGTGGACCAGTTACTTTGGGGGAAGTAGGCTGCCATGGCTTCAGCTGACTACTGAGAAGCTGTTACTACAGGAAGCTGAGATTCCTCAGCCCAGCAACCTGTGACACCATAATGAGTGAGTTGGAAGTAGATTCTCCCTCAACTGAGTCTTCAGATGAAACTGCAGCTCCCGTTGACCCCTGGCTTACAGCTTTCTGAGAGAACTGGAGGCAGAGGGACTCAGAATCTGTGAGATAATAGATGTTCGTTGTGTTAAGCTTCTGCGTTTGTTATGTGGCAGTAGATACCGTATACGGAGGGAGCGGTTACTGGAGACAGAGGACTGTGTGGGAATCTCCTGTTAGGAGCTGTGACTTTCAGTCCAGCGTCACATGCAATTTGCAGGAATCTGGGATTATAGGTACCCTGACTTCAGTTCCTGTCTTTTCGATCCTGCTGGAGCTCCATATTTGCCAGACCTAGAGAGAAGGCAGGAGGCAGACCATCTGGGTGTGCCCACCATGACCTGATGAAGAAGGAGTGAAGAGGCAAGTGGATCTGGAAGATACATAGCACATGCAAAGAAATGGGCCTTTTTATACTTACCATGCAACCTGAGAAACTGCTATACTTCTTACTCAGTCCAAGAGACCACCATTGTAAGTATATTTGAAATCTTCTTTACCTTCCCTGAGTGCATTCTTAATTATCCCTTCACCCAGAAATAGTTGTGATCTTCATTTTGGGGTTTATCATTGCCATGGAGGCCTTCATTCTGACTATTTAGGTTTCATGATCTGAGTGGCCTATAGTGCGCCAGGCATGGGCTAGAACAGTGTTTTATTCTTTGATCCTCTTACCTTGCTACTTTGGCAAACAGGATCACTGATCTTCGTGCACAAAGGTGGCCCTCCTCAAATTCTGCTGGCTCAGCTGAAGAGTAACACACTGCTCTGTTTGTTCATCAATGGAGATGTCAGCAAATGTTTACTCTAATGGTCTAAAAAGTAAATACTTTAGGCTTTGTGGGCTGTATGGTCTCAGTTCCTGAGAGACCTCTGTATCAAACTGTTCACCTCTGGCATCATAATGGAAATCAACCAAAGACAATATGAAAATGAATTCCTGTGACTGTAAGTTAACAAGAATTTATGTACAGAATCAGGAGGCAGGCTGGAGTGTGCCCCAGGGGGTGCATCCTTGGTCTACAGCATCCCCAAGGAGATGACAGTGGGATTAGTCATGCTGGTGTCACATGTGACCTCCAGAGGAGGAGACAGATTTAAGTGTGAAATCCTAACAGTCCTAGCCCCCTGGGAAAAGCAGCTGTGTTTAGGGTCTCCTCTAAGAGTGGGCAACACCAGGGAGAGGGAGGTACACCAGAGGCTTTAGGGGAAACTGAGCACTAGGAGGGAGCAGGGAGTGCAGGAAAGCAGGGGTAGCGCTGGCTCCTGTCAAGTCAGAGTCGGGGTGGGTGATTTGGAGAGTGAAACAGCACAGCCAATGCCCATGGGCTGCTGTGGGTGACCACGCGGGTGGTGGCTTGACTGAGATCTCAGAGATGTATTCCAGAGGCATGAGTGCAGTGCACTGTGGGCAGCACAGAGCTGAGTGATTCTGGGGCTGCGAGCAACAACCTGCTCTAACACAGTTTAGAGCATCACTGAGCTTACCCCCGAAGAGCCCTGGTGGGGAACAAACCTCGGAGATTTGTGTGTGTGACCTTAGAGGGCTGGAGATGAGGTTCTGTAGGGAATTTTGAGCTGTCAAATTGCTGATCACACTGTTGTGGGCCACTTCCTGTACATGCGTGTTCATTTGCTCAGTCGTGTCTGACCCTTTGCGACCTTGTGGACTGTAGCCCACCAGGTTCCTCTGTCTATGGCATTTTCTAAACAAGAATACTGGAGTGGGTTGCCATTTCCTTCTCCGGGAGATCTTTCTGACCCAGGGCTCGAACCTGCGTCTCCTGCATTGGCAGGTGGATTCTTTACCACTGAACCACCTGGGAAGCCCCTCCTGTACCCACAGGTGATGGGTGAGGGCACAGTTTGAGGTCCTGGGGCATGTGAAGATTGTATACGTAGCTTATGGTGTTTTCCTTACGCATGCTTCCCAGTATTTACGTACCCTGAAATGTCAGTTTTGCTTCTGTATTTTCTTTTCTTTTTAAAACTTATGATTTAAAAGAGTTCTGTGAAACACAATCCTGCAATATGTTCTGAAATAAAACAAAGGAGTTCCATAATCAAAGTTTTTTAAACAATGACATTTCCCTCTAAAAGAAGAACTCAATTCCTGGGTATAAGGTACAGAATTATTAGTATTTTAACTGTTGCTGCTAAGTCACTTCAGTCGTGTCTGACTCTGTGCGACCCCATAGCCGGCAGCCCACCAGGCTCTCCCGTCCCTGGGATTCTCCAGGCAAGAACACTGGAGTGGGTTGCCAATGCCTTCTCCAATGCATGAAAGTGAAAAGTGAAAGTGAAGTCGCTCAGTCGTGTCCGACCCTCAGCAACCCCATGGACTGCAGCCTTCCAGGCTCCTCCATCCATGGGATTTTCCAGGCAAGAGTACTGGAGTGGGGTGCCACTGCCAATAGCCAAATCTTGAGTTCTTCCGTTGGAGAAAAGTGCTTCATTTAAAGTAGTTGGAAGTGGGTTGGCATGGATTGGAAGGAAAAGAAAACCCAGTCTCTTCCTATGGATTCACAACATATGCGTAGAGATTCCGAGAGGCCTAATGGTAAAAATAGTAACTATAGTGAAAATCTGTTAAACTGTATTTAATTTCCAAATTTATCGGGCCACATGTCTCTTTTCTAACATCCACTGACCTTCTGTAGAACCAGTGTTCTAAGGAATAGTTTTTGCCTTTAACCCATTTCTCTAGTTGTGATCAAACCCTTCATTTAAAAGTAATCTTTAGAGTAGACTTTATTACAGGCTTTTGCAGTCTCTTGATATTTTTGAACATTACCTCTAAGAAGTTTAGATTTTGACTTAAAAGGGATCACGAGGATCATTTTGTTAGAGGATTGACAGGGCTTGATAATGGCCTCGGTATGGTGAGTGGAAGAACAGAATCAGGTAGTGCTCTGGCTGCTGGCTTGCACTCCTGCCCAGATGGTAAGGCTTTTTCTGGAATGAGGAAGCTTGCAGAAGACACAGGCCAGAGGTGTGTCATCAAGAGCAAAGGAGAAGCTAGCTGGGTCAAGAGCTGCTGAGAAATCAAATTGAAAGGTGGGAAAGAGAAAAATTATTTAGCTCTGTGCTGGATGAGGTGCTATGCTTAATGCTTTAATACATGTAGTTCTTATAAAAATTATAGGGAGAAGATATTACTTTACAGATGAGAGAATTGGCTCCGAAAAATTATGTAACAAACCCAAAGACAAACATCTAGTTACTGGTAGCAGGGATTCAAACAGAAGTCTTTATTCTCTGAGCTACTCTTCCTTCCCATAGTCTCTATTTTAGTATCAGTGTTTGCATTTTCGTGTGGCTGATCAGCAAGTTTTGACCATTCACACTGCAGAGTATAATAATTTTTAGCTCTAACTTCTTAGCCTACTACTGCTACATTTTGACCTTGTTATTCCTTGATGGAGGGTGGGAAGAGACAAGATATTTCCTGTAAAGATTTTTGGAGGAAGACTGATGAAATTGTAATTTATTAAAAGGAGGCTATAAAATGTAACTGTAGGGGAATTCATCCTTTATTAATACAAAAAATATGGCATGCCATAGTTCATTCTGAAGTTGATTGCCACAAATATTGAAGAAAGCATGTTACAACATTATATTGACATCCTACACCCACCAATAACTCAAGTACTAGGAAATTTTGCACTACTGCCAGTCAAACCATAATTCTTGGTATAATTCCCAATAAATGTTGAAAAACTGATGGATGAAAGCAATATGATGTAGTTGAATATTTGAGCAAGGAGGTGGTCTTGCATGTATCCAGACTGTTCTAGAAGGTGTTTAAAACTTGCTTTAAAAAATGAGTCTGACCTCTTTAGATATTTTTCCTTGGTATGTTCTAATATGTTGCAATATGAATAATTCTAGGTTGGCCAGGTTGACGAGTGTCAGGCAAAACGTCTCAATTTTGTCATAGGTAGGCTGTGAAGTGTGCTTCCCTGGTGGCTCAGATGGTAAAGAATCTGCCTGCAATGCAGGAGACCTGGATTTGATTCCTGGGTAAGGAAGATCCTCTGCAGAAGGAAATGGCTACCCACTCCAGTATTCTTGCCTGGAGAATTCCATGGACAAGGAAACCTGGTGAGTTACAGTCTATGGGTTGACTAACACACACAGGCTGTGAAGTAAATGATTACCAGCTGGTTATTCCTGTGTGTGCAGCACCATTTGCTTCTACCAATTGTTCAGTTATTTCTCAGATGATTGTACTTGGCTGCTTAAGCCCCAGATTTTTATAGAATCGTTTAACTTAAGATTCTACTACCCAGTAGGCTGAACACCAGGGTATCATTTTAGTTTATCATTTTTTATATAACAGAAAACCTTTTGTGTACATTTCAGGGAAGGAATATGGAATAAATGAAATCCTGGCTCTACAGCTGCTATGCTAGGATCAATTGTTTTAACATAACACAAACTGGCACATAGTGGAAGCTCAATAAATATAGTGGTTGATGCTTTTGGTGTTATGGAGAGTGTTTAATGTTTTAGATGACTGTTCATCCTTCTCCCTTCTCACAGAAATACCTCTGATTTGATCTGTGCTGCCCATGGCTCCTGGAGGCAACTGCTATCATTCTAGGGGAAGCAGTAGAGTATAATGTTGGGAACAAGACCTTGGGAGCCAGCCTCAGTTTGAATCCCAGCTCCTGCTAGAATAGCTGTGTGACTTTGGCAAGTTGCTTAACCTTTCTGTGTCTCAGTTTCCTCAAGTGTAAGATGAGGCGGATGATAATAGTAGTTCCTACCTCATAGGGTTGTTATGAAGTTGTTATGTGTGGCACATAATAAATAAAATCCTGCGAAGCTTAAGTCACTCTCCTGACTCGGAGTCTATCTCAGATCTGTTGTTTGTACCTTCACTCAGCTGTGGCGCTTACTCTCACAGTTACATCTTGGATCCAGTCGCTGCTAGGAACTCATCTGCTTTTGGACTTTTCTCTTTTTCACTGTCCTACTTCCCAAGTTCTGTCATCTTCAGCTCCTGAAGATTTGTGGAGACTTCCAATTTCTTGACATTTTCTTTTGCCTTCTGCTGAGTTAACTTTCTCTCCTCTCTTTCACGTGAATCTTCTAGACTTCTACAGCCAGCACATTCAATTTTCTTGCCCCATGTGTTGTACAATGTCAAATCCTGGGTCAATCCAACAGAAAGTCTTCCCTAGTTTTATTCTTGGGCTTCTGAACCTTGAAAGAAACCAGGAACATAGTGGATAGATGTCACTATAAAAAGTTAGCGTGTCCAGTCCTAAGCTGATCCATGAAGTCCCTGGGTGATCCTCATGGTGCCTGTCTCAGGTCCCTTTTCTACTTATTGTATCAAGTTTTCCCAACATTTATGACTTTTCTCAGCCTCCTACGCCAGACCTTTTTCCTTACCAGTGCCAGGAGGTATGAACACTATTCACTTCTAGCACTTATTTTTCAAAATAGTCCTCTTCGGCATATATTTTTTTAGCTTCCTCCTTTTTCCGGAGCCCAAGGTTAGTTCCACCACTGATCCTGTCTGCTTTCATTGCCTTTGGCATTCCAGTCCTGCAGTAGCCTCTTTTAAGTCTCCCACATTTTGAGTCTCTTACTTAATACACCCTAATACTATGCTTATGTTTCGTTCATCTTACAAACCTAACCTCATGACTCTCTGTTTCCCTCTAGTTGATGCTTCCTTGTGAAAAGCATGGCTGAACTGTCTTCAGTTCCTCATCTCATGTGAATTCCTCAGCTTCCTGCATCTGACTTCCCTCTTATTTCACTAGTGGCCATCTGTTTGCTGATTCCATTGAACCCTTATCCTCCGTTTTACTTGACCACTTTACTGTATAGTTAGAGATTTCCTATTCAAAACTCCTTCTTGTGTTTTCCTGTTTTGGCTGCTCATTTTAAAACTTCTCTGTGGACTCATTTCTCTTCCTGCTTCTTAAATGCTCAAAAGGGTTACTTTCCCAGTTTCTCTTCTGATTCACAAGCTCTATTTACATACTGTATTCCACTTTAAAATCAGCCCATAAACCAAAGACTCCTGATTTGATACTCCAGCTCCATTTCCAAATTGATCATGTGATTTCCTAGACCACTGATAAACCCAGACTGATCCTTATTAATGAATTCAGAGCTCTTTGTGATCTGGCCCCTACTTACCATTTAAGCCTGATCTCCTGACATATCTTTATTCTGGACACATCTGGTTCTCCAAATGCAATGTGCTATCTCAGTACTTTGAACATCCTTTCTACTCTAATTCACTTAGAAAGCTCCCACTTGTCTGACGAGACCGGTTCAGTTGTCACCTAGTTTGTGAAACTTTCTCTGACTCTTTTCCTACTGTTTCTAGCTCAATTTCATAATGCTCCTGTGCTGAAGTATCCTGTTAAAATGTCATATACCCATTCCATTGTATGGTAAGTGTGTATGTGTCTGCCTGCCCTAAGAGGATATGAGCTGCTTGAGGCAGGAATTTAAGTTTTGTGTGTTTTAATCTTATATCCTAATACATGGTGCAAAGCCACAGGGTAAGGACACAAAGATGTTTACTGAATGAACAAAATGACGATGCCTTCTGTCATTCTGAGTGTTATTACCTACATCTACTCTTGCCCAGCATAACTCTCCTGTACCCTTTAGGACACTGACTTCAGCACTTTCGATAGGGGGATTTAAGGAGTTTAATCACAAAGGGTTTTCAACTCATCTGGGTCACAAGAATAGTTTTGTACACTTTTTAAGGCAATGTGTGTGTATATTTGTAATTAACCATAAACTATAAGTCCTGATCCATGTACCAAAATTTTGAAGACATCAAGGAGACGTTACCTTAATGAAAGGTTGAATTGCCAGTGTACAGGGAATTAGGCAGCAGGTCTTATCAGAAACCGAGCATGTACAAGCTTCAACTTTGTCTTCTGATTCTGTTCTGTGTGGGATTTTTTTGTCTGATGTTGATGCTTTGGGAAATTTGTGCTCTTCCCTGGGTTGAGGGGGGCTCTGAGCCTGTGCAGATTGCTGAGTTAATGAGTCATGGGCTGGCCTTGCCTGTAGCATTGGTGCCTTGCATATACTTTGTGCTCAGTATGAGTGTGCTGAGTGAATAAAGGAATGAGTCACCACACACTTTGTGAGGAGTGAGGAGAAGTGTAGTGATAGGATGCAGCCCATGTGTCATAAAAGTCTGGTCTATATGTGGTCTTCAGCTGACATTGATATCTGTGAGGATTCTTCCCTTTGGCCTGGAGCTCTTGAGAGAGGAAGACTTGCTGGTGACCTCTGGGCTGGCCTCCTTTGGGGGCACAGCTATTCTCCTCTGTCCTCAGCTACAGGCTTTAAAAGATAATTGACCACCTGTTTTAGCATCTCAAGTTCCACAATCCTGAGGACTGTTCTATTTTGCTTCCCTTTCACCTCCTTCTGGCCCATTTCCTTTAAAGAATCAGAATCTCAAATGAATTAAATGAAGTCTTATCTAAAACAAGTCTGTCAAATGCCCTGAACAACACACAAAGGAAAAGATAGTCAGCTTCTAAAATGATATTACTAATAATAAACATAAAGGAAACAAGCATTTGAAATAATATAGATGAGAGTCTTTTGTTGTTGTTTAAATAATTCATGGTGGTTAGATTTTAAAAAGAAGCCTCTACTCCAATATGTCAAAGGAACTAGGTATTAGATCTCTATGAAGTTTTTCCTCTAAAAGAGCTTATATGATTAGTACAAAAACATAGAAATATTCAGTAATTAAATGAATTCTTAACTGGGTTAAGTGACAAGTAAATTTACTAACACTGGTAATTTACATGGAAATCAGAGAAATTGCATTCCACTAAGTGTTTTTTAGACAGAAATGATTAAACATGTAAATTCGAATTTAAATTATTCATAGCTACAATAGTTGCAGTATTACTTCAAGAGTTATTAAAAGTAAAAGTTTTGCTAATTTGACAAACCATATATTAAATTTATGACAAGGCATTTCAAATCTTTAATGTGAGTTGTAGACCCCAAACCCTCCTGCCCTACATTGCCACCAAGTATTCTAACTGTTTCATGACCTGTCCATAAGCCTCCTAAATTTTTAATAACATGATGAGGACTGGACTGTCCCTGGGGTGAATCTTTCTTTGTGAAGACATTTTCCAAGGAGAAATAGGCCCAGAATAAGATTAATGCTATTCTGTCCATCATGCTTAATATTTTAGCACATCTGTTATTTTTTCTGCTTCCAAATTCAGAGGATAGGCTATTTCTGTTCCACTCACAACCCCAAACAGCTTTGGAAAAAACCCCAACTTTATATAATAATCCCAAATTGGAACTGTAGCGTCTAGTTGCTTGCCACAGCTGCACAGGCAGAGTGCATTCACCCATGTTTGCAGACTAAATGCTAATCTGTTATGCATCTATCTTAGGAAATAAGAGACATTTCATATTCAACAATCTTTTCTTTCTATGACACCGTCAAAAGATTTATCTTTTGTCTATCGTAGATAAAGTCATAAGTCAATTAACATTGCTTTCTAATCAGCACATTAAAAGATTGATTTAGGGTACCATTTCATTAGGAGGTCTCAGCACATCAAGAGAATATAATATTAACTCTCAGCCTTGGGAATTAGAGTATGCACAAACATAAATGATCATTTTGCTAAGTTTAACAAAATTGTAAATGTACAAGCTGAGGGATGAAATTAGCCATAGACTTTTAGAGGTGAATTAATTAAACACACCTTTAAGTTCATACCAGAAGTTATCAATATAGACAAATTGCACCGATTTACTTGTTCAAGTTGGATGCCAGCTGCTGCAAAGACATTATATCTGAAATTTCTACTTCTCCTGTTAAAGGCTGACCCATGTTCATCTGAAATACTCAGGTAATAGAGGCTAAGCTTCTTTTTCTTAACTGAATTTTGAAGACAGTGATTTTTGCTTTGTATTTCCATACACTGAACTGATCACTTCGTAGGTGAATGGATCAAGTGATGGGGACTAGTGACAGCCTGAATCGTTTCTAAAATACCAGCCTGGGAGTTTCTTTTGGTTTGTAGATGGTTTTGTGCTGGTTTGTGAAATGCATTTTGTCTACATGTGGATTTTAAATATTGAGTACAACTTTCTCAACTTGCTTGTTGGCCAGCAGAAGTAGACAACATTGAACTTAACCAATGAAGGGGTTAATTTTAAAGGTTATGGGAACAAACTTATGTGAGGAATGTTTAGGAATAATAACAGGAAAGAGTTTAGGGGGAAAAAGTGCAATTCATGATTATGGGGGAACAAGCTTCCCAAAGAAGAGGTGTGATTAAAGAAAATAAAGGCTAAATTAATAGGGAGTATAAAATTTTACAGAGCCTCTTACTGTTGAATTGAGCCATGTCATCTGAGATTTTCTTTTCTCAGCCACCTGCGTCACACACAGCTGAAAAAAGCAGTGTGGGAAAGTTCACACCAACAGAGGAGGAAAAAAATCATGTTTTTTGGGTCGACAAAAAGTGAGACAGTTCTTGGCTGGCTGTTTTGGTTTAACAGAATTTGGTGAAAGGATGTTGGAGCTGCAAGGAAAATCTACTTTTCTTCTTGAAAAGCTGATTTTCCCCAGGAGAAACCCTGAGGTGATTACACTACCCTTTATGGAAATATTAATAAATGCCACTCTGTTAAGTAGTAATTAAAATAGTACTTGTTCAATTCTGTTTTATCACGTATTGTAAAAAGAGTGGAGATAAAGCTCTCATACTGTCTTTTTGGATCTTTCAATCTCTCTTTTGGGCTTGTAAACATATACAAGCAAATTGGATTCTGTAGGGGTTGTTATATTTATTTATTCATTCATTCAGTATTTATTTATTGAACAGTAGTTACTGGGGATATCATGATGAAAGATAGTCTGTTTCCTTGGGAACCCACAGTCCAAAAAGGGAAGACAGACAAGTACATACAAAATTGAAACACAACGTTGGGAGCTCTGCCTGAAGTATGTACAAGACAATTGGGAAAAATTATCAGGGAATAATTCAGAATTACAATTTTAGGGGAGACTGAGGTATTGACAGTCAAGCTAGACCTTCAGGGTCAAAGGATTTTGCTGGATGAAAACACAGACTGGGATGAAACACAGACTGGATGAAAACACATTCTAGGCAGAGTAAAACCTTGGAGGCATAAAAAGGCTGATGGGTTAAATGCTGTGATAGGCTTCCTTTTCTCCCTTTAATGGAATTTCTCCTTGAAGGATATATAGTTTTAAAACATCTTTAAATTCTGAAATGGGCTTGGTTATGGAAAAGAGCAGCAGGAGCTGTCTGGTTATAGGGACCCATCTGGGAGGGTAAATTTTCACTGGGGATACCACGTAGGCACGTAACCAATATTTGTTGCTTTGATGTTGATGAATTCTATTTGCCCAAGTAGAATGGAGGAAAACAGTGTAGAATGATGTCTGGGAAGTAAGATGAGGCATTCAGGGAGGGTTTGGGTCCTTAATGGTTTGTGGAAGAGATTATCAGAACCACAGCTCTAAAAGAGAAGCAATTCAAACGCCAAACATCCTAGTGTTTACCAGCAGGAGATTTAGTTTGTACTGCAAGGGAGTGTGGACTTACCCCCAAAGCAAATACACAGTTGTGTGTGTTTTACTCTGCTGAAGCCTCTTGAAATCAATTTCTAACCCATAAAATAGAAGTTTCCCAAACCAAATCCACTATAGAATTTATCTCTGTAGAAAGGCCAGAGCTGTTACAGGAGGGCAGGATGGTAGATCATGAGGCTTTTCTGTTTAAATATTTAAATAGATTTCTATTTGAACAGCTAAATGAAACCAAACTCCCTTTCTTATCTCAATAATTAGAAAGAAAATTGCTGAGCTTTCTTTGCCAAGTGTTCGTCCCATTTACCCCTTTCTTGAGCATTCTTAGGATATTCAAGTGCCTTTGGTTTAGCTTCTTTTTGGAATAACTCAAGCAGTCTCTCAGCAAGCCATATTTCCAGAGTAACCGTGGCCCTGACTTCACTGCTTCTTAATGAAGAACAGACTGACTTAATGATTAATTGCTGCATAAATGGGACTGAACCATTTCTCAAAGGGCCTGCTCACTGAGAGGGAACTTTCTGGGGCTCAGCACTTTTCTTCCTATAACTGACAGCTAGAGATCTATTTCTCTTAGTGATGCTTGTATCTGAAGATGCCTCTTTACTTGTATTAGGCAGGAAAGTTTTAGTTAAAAAAAATTTATTACAGTGTAGTTGATCTACAGTGTTGTGTTAGTTTTGGGTGTATAGCAAAGTGAATCAGTTCTACATATACATATATCCACTCTTTTTAAGGTTATTTTCCCATATAGGCCATTAATAGTATTGAGTAGATTTCTCTGTGCTATATCGTAGATCCTTATTAGCTATCTATTTTATGTATAGTAGTGTGGGAGAGTTTTAATTTTTGATGTAAGGTCTTATCTCTCACTGTTTCCCTGGTAATATTTTCTGTGAATTTTCCTCTCTTCATTTTTTCATTATTTCAGTAATTCATGATTATTTCAGAAAAAATTAGAAAAATGCAGATATACACAAAAATTAAGAATAGCTGAAAGTTTTGCCATCTACTGATCACAGTCATTAGCATTTTGATATATTATTCCTGACTTTTCTTCTTAAAAATATGTGTATATGAAATATGTATTTACAAAATTAGAAATCCATCACATTTAAGTATCTATGTATATGTAACCCTGAGTCAGGAAGATCCTGACTTGGATGGAGGAGGAAATGACAACCCGCTCCAGTATTCTTGCCTGGAGAATTCCATGGACAGGGGAACCTGGCAGGCTGCAGCCCATGGGGATCACAAAGAGTCGGGCATGACTGAGTGACTGAACACGTGCACGTGCGTGCGCACACACACATACACACACAGAGTGTATGTGTGTATGTATCATACTGTTTTAATCTATTATTGATGTATTTTCAAGTATAAATTTATTTTATAGTTTTGCAGAACCAATGATTGGGCCATCAGTTCTTTGAAGCTCTTCACTTTCCCTGGGATCATGGAACTTCGGTGGCATTAATATTTTATATTTCTTTGGTACACTTATAGGTCCCAGAAAGACTGGCATAAAGCCACTTAAAATTATGGGCATAATAAAAATGATACAGATATTAAAGCAAGTCAGGGCCTCTATAAAACACTTATAAAGAGATTTGCCAGTCTTTGTTTCTTGTTTAATATCCTGCCTATCATTTACAGCCTAAAATGAAAGTGAACATCCTGCACTACTGGCCTTCTGTAAATAGTTTATGACTCTTGGGTTTTCTAGGGTCCAGCACACCAGGGGGTTTAGAAGCACCCTTTAAACGAAGACCAGTCTTACACGGTAGGTTCCAAATTTGCGCTTGTTTTTAAAAGGATACCAGCAGAGGGCAGCGCTCCACCAAGACGTAACAGCACAGTTAAGGGCGGCTCTAAAAATACAAACCAGCACACTATTTTACTGGAACATTATTCGCGTCTTAGTGAAATATTTTAAGAATATAAAGCCCTGACATTATACGATGCAAGCAATATAGTGAAAGTGAAATATTTATTAATTTAATAAACTTTATTGGTCTCATACAAATACCATGCAGTGGAAATATCTGTATATATATTTATATAAATATAACACCAAATATGCACAAGACCAGGGCTTCCCAGGTGGTGCAGTGGTAAAGAATCCACCTACCAGTGCAGGAGATGGGTTTGATCCCTGGGTCAGCAAAATACCCTGGAGGAGGACATGGCCGCCCACTGCTGTATTCTTGCTGGGAAAATCCCATGGACAGAGATGCCTGGTGGGCTACAGTCCATGGGGTCACAAAGAGTTGGATGTGACTGAGGGGCTGAGTAGTACACAGTGACTAGCCAATACAGTGTACATATGCAGCATGGGCATCAGTGTTGACTGACCTTATCTATGAGGCCATGCTCTCTTCTCCCAAAGAAAGATGATGCTAGAGGAAAGGAGGATGATAGAGAATAGGGAGGCTTTAATTAACTTGACAGGACACATGCCACATGCCAGGACAGACCTAATGTTAGACCTGAGTTGTGGCCCAGAGGAATCATTTCTGGGAGAAGGCAATATAGAACTTTGCACTGAATTATACCTTCCATGTTTCCAGCTGCTCAAGCCTCTTGCTTAGTTAACACACATTTGTGTAGAACGGTGAAGACATTCAATCTGCTAGAAGAGCTAATTACTGAGGATTCTTTTATACTCAACCCCTCTCTTTCTGCAGCTGCTTTAGGTCTGTATTTCGGGAAGTATTCACAGGAATTGCTCAAAGGAGCTAGAGTGATGTGTGTTCATGATGCTTAGATAAAGTTTGTTGGTCTTTGTTTTCTTTTTGCTTGTCTAGATCAGCAAGTAGCTGGCAACCAGCCACTACTGAGGTGGCCATATTAGTTTTCTTTTGACTAGTCTTTCCCTAATTGGGTAATCACCTACTGTATAGTTTTAAATGAAATCTAGGGGATCTTCCTCAGCAAGGAAGGAACCCAGAAGCCAAGAAAAGAGAGATTGCTGAAATAGGAGAAAACCAAATTGCTATTGCAAAGAGCCTCCCCATCTGAGTGACTAAAAAAAAAAAAAATTCCCACAAAAGCTTATTCCTTCCTCATGTTAGGTTTCAGGCAGTGGTGGGCTGGGGTGGACCATGTGGTCATTCAGGAACTCAAGCCCTTTCCTAATTGATAAGTCCTAGAGTGCCAGTTATCACTTTATTGCCTTTAAGCCCCACATTCACCTTACATGAATACGTGTTCTGTGATATTGAGCAGAATTCCTTTAAGCATCTTTCCTTTCTAGCGTGCAAGATATAAAGCTTTCTCAGCAGAGGGTGCTGGACAGATATGGCTGGAGGAAGGGGCTGTGTGGTTTCTGGTGGTTGCCTGGTAGGTCAGTAGTGTGGGTATAAGGACATCCAGTAGAGTTCTGCTCCAATTGTGCACCAGACTGAGAGGTCCTTGGCCACTTACAGACTCAGATTGGACTGGTGATAATTTCCCAGGACCTGTTTCACACAGAAACTGGCTCCTGAAGGTCCCCACCTGTGGAGGTGCCATGATTCCCTGTGCAGACCTATGCCCCGAGCCCATCCACCTATGTGCCTCTGCCACTAGGCTACCAGTTGCCCATTGCCTGTGCCTGCCTGTGCTCTGGAGGGCTGCTTCCTGCTCTTCTAGTGGCAGAGACCAGCTCTGGCTTGGGCAATCAAGAAAAATTCTCTCCTCTCTGGTGGGTTGAACTCTACTTCTAAATGAGGGCTGTACCTAGCCTTAGGGAAGGGGACCCTTTCTAGGCTTGACTTGGATGTCCCCCCCCCAGCTCTCAGTCCCGTAGAGTGTTTTGTTATTTGTTTATCAGAGTTTAATAATCCTTGGTTTACAGTTAAACTTATCCTTGGTCTCTGTTTCTGGATTGGACCCTGACTGGTACCTGGGGCTTTGTCAGCTCTTAAGATTTTGTCCTCTCCATGGTTAAAACTGGGCTGTAATATTCAGGTTCCAGCTGGTGGAAGAAAAAACAGAGCTTGGTGAGGCCTTGGCTACTTTTTGAGGCTTCAGTCTGAGGAGCATATTGCTTTTGCTGACATTAGCTTGGTGAGAGTTAGTCCCAGGCTGCACTTAACTGCAGGGGAACAGGAAAGTATAGTCTAGCCATGTGTCAAAGAAGAAAGCACAATAGATTTTGGTGGGTGACTGGTTCAGTTCAGTTCAGTCACTCAGTCGTGTCCAACTCTTTGCGACCCCATGGTAGTCCAGCATAATTATATACAAATTAAAAAAACTCTATGGCAAACGATATCATAAGCAAAAGAGAACCATAGACTAAGAAGTAAGTTTGAGGGATGTTAGCCACTTACCAGATGAAAGGTTAATATCCCTCAAAACTGAAAGTGTAAGTGAAGTTGCTCGCTTGTGTCTGACTCTTTGCGACCACATGGACTGTTGTAGCCTACCAGGCTCCTCCATCCATGGGATTTTCCAGGCAAGAGTACTGGAGTGGGTAGCCATGTCCTTCTTCAGGCAATCTTCCCAACCCAGGGATGGAACCCAGGTCTCCCGCATTGCAGGCAGATGCTTTACCATCTGAGCCACCAGGGAAGCCCATATCCCTCAAAGGTATCCCACAAATTGATTAAAATTAAAAAACAAGCCAACAAAAAAGAATAAATACTGTAGAGGATATATTCAACCTCAGGAATAGTTCAGTTCAGTTCAGTTCAGTTGCTCGGTCATGTCCGACTCTTTGCAACCCCATGAATCACAGTAGGCCAGGCCTCCCTGTCCATCACCAACTCCTGGAGTTCACTCAGACTCACACGTCCATAGAGTCAGTGACGCCATCCAGCCATCTCATCCTCTGTTGTCCCCTTCTCCTCCTGCCCCCAATCCCTCCCAGCATCAGAGTCTTTTCCAATGAGTCAACTCTTCGCATGAGGTGGCCAAAGTACTGGAGTTTCAGCTTTAACATCAGTCCTTCCAAAGAAATCCCAGGGCTGATCTCCTTCAGAATGGACTGGTTGGATCTTCTTGCAGTCCAAGGGACTCTCAAGAGTCTTCTCCAACACCACAGTTCAAAAGCATCGATTCTTCAGGGCTCAGCCTTCTTCACAGTCCAACTCTCACATCCATACATGACCACAGGAAAAACCATAGCCTTGACTAGCGATCCTTAGTCGGCAAAGTATTGTCTCTGCTTTTGAATATGCTATCTAGGTTGGCCATAACTTTTCTTCCAAGGAGTAAGCGTCTTTTAATTTCAGGGAAGTACAAATTAAAGCAGTCATGAGATACTGCTTTCCATCATATCAGCAAAAATTAAAGAGTGACAATAGCCACTGAGAGAATATGCACTCATTTCTCCCTAGTAGAACTGTATATTTCTATAACATTTAGGAAAAGTAAGCTGTATGTCTAAAAATAAATAGTACATGGATACTTTTACTGATGAGCCCCATTTTTGAAAATCTATTTCATTGAAATAAAAACTCCAGTATGTAAAATGTTTATTGACGTATTATGTAGAAGCAAAAGTCTGGAAGTAAACCTGAAATTGTATTACATCCATACTTATGATTTATTATTCAACTGTTAACAAGAATGAATCTGTCCTAAGTTCCTGATCTTTATATCCATTACATATACACAAAGCCAGTAAAAGTAATTTTCAGAATAACATGTATAAGAAAAAAACATTTCTGTACAAATAAGTAGCCAAGAAACTTTATACATGTATACCTGTGTTTCAGTATGTTTTTATGAAAAATGTACAGAGGATGTATGCAGTGCTGTCATGGAGAGCGAATAGAGAGGGTTTGGAGGTTTCACTGCTGGTGTGAATCTTTTTTCCTTTCAGTATTTTTGCAAAAGAGAGAAAGGGAAAAGAAATATGCCCCTTGACAGGTGAAAAATTTAACCCCCTACCCCCACCACCTGCAAACCACCAAGGCCTAGAGAGAAAGAGCTCATCTGAGTTTCACAGTTTAGATGTAAAACTTTGCAGTATTTAAGGAACGGTTAGTTTTCTAGAAGTCTGATTCACTGAAACCCTTGGTCCTTGGGAAAGCAAATCAATACTTGTCTGTCTGCCTTGGTGGTTAGTTTTGTTGATGCTGTTGTAGACATGTTATTTTGCTGATACAGAGAAAAAGTAAGCACTTCCTAAGAGTAGTGGGGAGCTAATTGCAGACCCAGGATTGAAACTCCATCATCAAACGCCTGAGTTACCCTTTGTTTTCAAATTCTCCTCTTAATCACAGTGTATGTTCCTACAGGTGAAATGAGATCATTGAAGGAGCCCTGAGTCGTGAAGAGCACATTTGACGTTCTTTCTCTTGTGGTGGTGGTTGAAGATTTTGCTGTTTCCTAGAATAAGGACATGGATAAGTCATCACATGGGGAGTTATTCTCGATTCCTCCCTCTTCATCACCTCTCTACCCCCAGTCTGCCCTTGGTTCCTGTTAGTTTTATCTCAGATATCTCTTGACTATATCCATCTCCTAATTTCTCAAATGGATTATTCAAAGAGAATCCTGCTATGTCTTCTATCTTCTATTCTTGCCACTTACTGAGCATCTGGAGTTTGCCAAGCTCTGTGCTATTTATTCTGTACGCAGCAAAAAAGATAAAATTTTAAGCAAGAAAATTAGATCTTGTTTCCCATTGTGCTCAGAAATAGCCCCCAATTCTATGGTGCCGTCAGGCTTGCTCAGTCTGGCCCTGCTGTTCCTTAAAGCCTCGTCTCGTGCCTTTCTTGTCTTTCCTACCTTTGCATCACATGGAGTGGTCTTTAGCTTCAGTTCCTTGAACATGCTGAGGGCTTTCTTGTTGTTGGGTCTTTTAACCCTTCATTTTGCAGAAACATTCTCTCAGTTCTTATAAAGGTTGACTGTTTCTCATCCTGAGATCTCAGCTTAAACATCAGCTCCTCTGAGAAGGCTTTCATGCCCACCCTATCTAAAATAGATGTCGTCTACTCGTTATTTTCTGCCATAGCATCTTTTATTTTACTTCACCTACTTATTTGTTGGTTTCCTTATATTTTTGTCTATAATCTCCACGTGTGCCGGGGTCCAGCCCCAGTGGATCCAAGGAATTCGAAGAGGGGATGGAGTCGGCATCCTAGGAAAGAACTTATTTAATTACAGCTATAAAGAGAGATTAGAAAAGGATAGTGTAATAGGAAATATTAGTGGAGAAAAGGGGCTGAATAACTTGGTTTATGTGGAATACCAATAAAACCTCGAGACAAGAGGTTTGCACCACCTACATAGGCCACAGGCGTCTTTCCGTTCTCCCGAAGGAGAGGAGACACTAAGGCCTCCCTGGACAGATCTTAGAAGCCCAGGCATAATTAGCAGGCTTGGCAGGCATCCATGCTCCAGATGGGAATTCAGCCAGAAAATGAGAGAAAGAGCGACATGAGAAGACCAGTCTTTCCAGGAACTGATCCGTTTTCTTTATTTTCCAGGTTTGCTTATATACTTTTTGTTATACATAGAGATAGAATACAGTCACGCAGGGTCAGCAGACCTGACCTTTATCAAAATCAGGTGCTTCATATAAATGTATACAAAAGGTCTTAGGTGGCTTTACATCATCTTCTGGCCAGGGGGCCTGCTAACATTTTATGGCCCTTTCTTTCTGATAATGGTCAGTCAACCAGAAAACTTATTTTCTCCAGAGGTGAATTTTCTTAAACCAGGTGCCACCCTCCGAAGGCACCAGATAAAGTTGCATTCCTATAGGGTGAAGGTGCAGTGGGTTACAATCGAGAAGGGAATTTACTTAGCCTAAGAATAACACGATTAATCTTAAAGGTTAATACTTATTTCTCCTATATGCTAGTTGTATTCATTAATGTGTATAATGGCAGGGGATATGGAGACTTAGCAGCAAATATTGGCCCAACAAATGAAAAACTCTTCACCAATATAATTCCTAATCAACCCACTATACTATACTATTAATTTTCTAACTTCTCAAAAGAATCTGTATTTAGAAAGTTTAAAGCATCTCGTGCCTCTCACGGTTGGGAGGCTGTGAACAATCACATGTGGCCAGATGAGCCTGTCAGGCAGGCTAGAGAGCCTGCAGAGGAGTTTTTGGACTGAAACACTCTTGTAGCACCCAGGAATTTTATTAGCTGGAGAAGAAACAAAAGCTGGAATCAAGATTGCCAGGAGAAACATCAATAACCTCAGATATGCAGATGACACCATCCTTATAGCAGAAAGTGAAGAGGAACTGAAAAGCCTCTTGATGAAAGTGAAAGAGGAGAGTGAAAAAGTTGGCTTAAAGCTCAACATTCAGAAAACAGATCATGGCATCCGGTCCTATCACTTCATGGAAAATAGATGGGGAAACAGTGGAAACAGTGTCAGACTTTATTTTTTTGGGCTCCAAAATCACTGCAGATGGTGATTGCAGCCATGAAATTAAAAGATGCTTGCTCCTTGGAAGAAAAGTTATGACCAACTTAGATAGCATATTGAAAAGCAGAGACATTACTTTGCCGACTAAGGTCCGTCTAGTCAAGGCTATGGTTTTTCCAGTGGTCATGTATGGATGTGAGAGTTGGACTGTGAAGAAAGCTGAGTGCCGAAGAATTGATGCTTTTGAACTGTGGTGTTGGAGAAGACTCTTGAGAGTCCCTTGGACAGCAAGGAGATCCAACCAGTCCATTCTGAAGGAGATCAACCCTGGGATTTCTTTGGAAGGAATGATGCTAAAGCTGAAACTCCAGTACTTTGGCCACCTCATGCGAAGAGTTGACTCATTGGAAAAGACTCTGATGCTGGGAGGGATTGGGGGCAGGAGGAGAAGGGGACGACAGAGGATGAGATGGCTGGATGGCATCACGGACTCGATGGACGTGAGTCTGAGTGAACTCTGGGAGTTGGTGATGGACAGGGAGGCCTGGCGTGTTGCGATTCATGGGGTTGCAAAGAGTTGGACACGACTGAGCAACTGAACTGAACTGAACTAAGTTAGCTCCTTCTCTGAGAGAGGTGGTGGGGGACAGTCCCCCTTAAAGTCAGAGGTGTAGGTGAGAGCATAAAGCAGTAAAGTAGGCAGACTCTGGTTTTGGGGGTAGATGCTCGAGAACAGGGGGTCTCCTGAGGCTCGATCCCGCCTTTGTGTATGCCGAGCCTCCTTCCTCATGACCTTTGCCATGGCGGAGTTCCTCACACTGGCTCCCGTCACACGTGAGTATGGGTCATGTATTTTTTTAACTTTAAAAAAAATTTATTTATTTTTAATTGAAGGATAACTTCTTTACAGTATTGTGTTGGTTTCTATCAAACATCGACATGAAGCAACCATAGGTTTTGGGTCATGTATTTTTTTTGCTCAGACCAAGTGCCAAACAGTGTCTGGTCTACAGTAGATGCTATTAAATGAAGGAGGCTACACTTTTCCTTTAGCATAATCTGTAATACATTCTTCTTCTGGTTAGCAATTTCTGTATCTATATTAATTTAATAATGGAGAATTCAATTTTTTGAGGTTCAGAATAAGAACTTCCAAATGGGATTCTTCTAGTTTTCCAAAGTGCTAATTTAATGTTTAAACCTAGATACCCTAGTATCTTTAAAAATGTTAATTAATGTTGACCTAGAAATTTGCACATTTCCTTTTTTTAAGTTAATGTGTTGACAATGTTTCTCATTTCTACTTAGTAAAATACATGCACTTGAGGATTTACACAAACTTTGTTTTCCCCTTGAACCAAAAGGAGCACTACCCTGTAGGCCCCCTGTAGGTCATTGATCTATTTTCCATTGCAGACATCTCCACTCCTCTCCAGGATTTCCGAGGACAGATGAGCTGGAGAAAAAGTTTGGCCTGTGTCCCAGTGAAGACTGTAGCTTGTAGCTTAGTCAACCTTGGATCGTGGTGCTTTCTGATTCCTCAGGGGATCTATACATGTGCCCTGTTGAGATATCACCAAGTATGTTTTGAGTCTCCCCACCCCCATCTTCTCCTTCATCTTCCCCCCAGCTCCCAGCTCAGTTGCTGTATACCTTGAGCTGAGATAGGAACAGGCGCTGAGACTTCTCAAGCAAAAATGCAGCATTGTTGCGTAGCAGGCAAAAATTCAGTTTAACCTGGCATAAACCAGCTTCAAACTCATATTTTCCCTAAATCCACCTCCCTCCAACGTAACTATCATTATTAAAGATGCCCCTCTCTTCTGAGTCACCCAGGCTCAGTTATTTTTCATTTATTCTTTTCATCCCTATGTGAAATCAGGTGTTTAGAACTTTCAGTTCTATCCTGACAGCGTATACTTCTGCTTCTTTAGTTTTTTGCCTCTACTCAATTTTGTATTGTTATCATTATTGCTTGGACTACTACAGTAACTTCCTAACTGGTGTTCACCCTTTTTTCTGTTTCCTTTCCCCAAGCCATGCTACACACGTACTGGCAGTTTAATCT
The DNA here is from genome assembly GCF_014754425.2 of Oryx dammah. NCBI lineage: Eukaryota > Metazoa > Chordata > Mammalia > Artiodactyla > Bovidae > Oryx > Oryx dammah. The sequence continues at coordinate 20,654,571 of NW_024070200.1, forward strand.
TCCTAAGCTTGGCTCTGATAAAGTTGCTTGTTGCCAAAAGGAATTCAGTAGCTGTTTATTAGTTATGGGTTAAGTCTGAGCTCCTTAGACTGCTCTGCTCAGTATGGCTTCAGCTCACATTGCAGTCTCAGCTCCCTCTATTCCGTATACACTCTGTGTCATGCTCAAATTGGACTTCCTGTGTTTCCCAAACATGACCGGCCTTTTCCTACTGTTCCCCTTCACTCACACAGTATTTGTCTACTGGGTTGTCCTCTGTCATCTCCACTTACTGAAATCATATCCGATTGTTAAGATACAGTTCAAAGATGTTGCTTGCTTCATGGCTCTTTCTCTAATTCCCTCAGTGCAGGGCCATCTCCTCCCCTTGTTCCCATTCATAAGGCAGGCCTGTTAGTTTTCTAGTGCTGTCATAACTAATTACAACAAACTTGGTGGCTTAAAATAATAGAACTTTGTCACAACTTTGAAGGTGGTAATTCTGAAATCATGATGTTGGTAGGGCCATACTCTCTATTAAACAGTCTATAAGAGGATCCTTCCTTGCCTCAAGTGGATCTTAACTTGATTACATCTGCAAAGACCCTAGATGGAAATAAAGCAACATTCACAGCCACTAAGAGCTAAGATTTCAGTGTATCTTTTGGTGGGGGCAGTGGTGGGATGATTTAACCCACAACAGTAGGAGTTTGTTTATTCTCCTTCCTGGTTTAGTCTTGACTTGGTGGATGCAGTGCGGCTTCACGTTGTGGACAGGAAGCCAGAGTTGGTTCTGCTTATTTCAAAGTACAGCTGGCTTCTTGAATCCACAGAGTTTTCTATCCCATTTTTGATCCACAGGCTCAGAGAGTTCGGCCCACACCAGTCATTGCATGGCAAAGACAGCTGGCACCCTGTCTAGACTCCACTTATGTTCCTCACCAGGCAGTCTCCAGGTCTACGGGTATTTTTAGTAGAACTTGCTCTCTCTCTGTCTGTCTCTCAAGGCTGAATTATAGAAACCTCATTTCTTCCCTGTCAACCAACTTATCTCCTTTTCCTCTTAGCAAAAATATTTTTATACCAAAATATCACACTTCTGTGTTCTATGTTCAAGGCCTGTGTTATTCCAGAAACATTTCTCTGGCTGTGATGAGAGTATGCAGACTTCAAGGCAGCCCCTTGAGGATGTTCAGAGTAGGGAGACCCAGGTGGAGGTGTGACATATTGCAAATGGACCCCACAGTCCAGGAAACTGGCTCGTTCAGTAGTTTACTTTTGGCATGAATCAGCTTAATGTGTTGAATGAAAAACAAATTAGGTATGCACTTAGGTGGGACAGATGTCAGAAATAATTGATTGTTGGTATTCTCTGTTAGTTATGAATTGTTAAGGACTATTTCTACAGCCTTTCTTAGCTTTGAAAACTTGATAGGATGCACTAACAAGTATGGCTTTTGTTGAATAAGACTTAGAATTCCCTTCTTAGTACAAGAAGGCAGTCTTATCATTACATTGAAGAGTTACACAGAAATTGGGGTATAATCATATACAAGTACATGGAAACATTCTAGTAGAAAATGAAAACATATGCCTGATGAAAACAGCAGGAAATATGTCAGTGTATTATAATAGAAAATTGTTCGAAATCACCAAAAATGGGCTTTCATAGTGTAAACAGTAAACAAGTTCTGTTAAAATCAATGTCTTGGATTTTTTGTTTTCATGCTCAGTGACAGTTTAACATCAGTTGAAGCTAGCTTCCTGTCTGTGACAAAAAGAGGAGTTATTTCATTCTGAACTATGTATTTTCAGCCTCCTCTTTTTGGTATGAATCATTAATATTAAAGTTGCTGTTGACAAAATAAAAGGCAGAACTAGGAATGGAATATATTAAAGAAAACACTATGTTGCACATATGATGTGGAATACTTAAATAGATGAAATAAAAGCTGCTCTTTTGCAGAAAGCTATTCTTCATGAAGCTTAGTGCCAGGAAAAGATCAATGTCTTCTATTTTTAGTTCTCTCTACTTTGTTCCTCTAAGGGACAAAGATCCTACACAAGTTCTAATAGAGTGAGACAGTAAATCCAATGTAGTCATTTTAGGAGTTTTTTTGTACCTCTCCCGGACGATTATATTAAAGTGTCCAAATAAAGATGGCTGACTTTCATGCATTTGGAAGGGCAGATGACTTTTCTTTATCTATCAATTGACTGTTCTGACTAATGGAGACCCCAGATGTAGCCAATGACCTTTTCAAAGAGGGACAGAAGATAATAAAGGAGGTAGTGTGGGCTATTCCACTTCTCAGTAGAAAAAACAGCACAACTCGGTTTTATAAGGATAATCACTTTCATTAAGGGTTTACTGCAGTTTTATTTCTTTGGAAAAATGGATGATGATGGAGTTGGGGCTAAAGTTCCTTTGAATTCCCAGTTTGAAATCATCAGCCTGGGATTCTAGTCTCAGCACTAGAATTCTATGATCAATCATCTTCATTCTTCCTCTTCTGGGACTTAAATTTTGCTCTTAGATTTGGTTGAAAGGTACCCTTGTTAATACTATCAAAGGGACTTGAAAATTGCTTTGGAGTTTTGGGATCTAATTTGACTGGGAAATAATAGAATCCAAGACTTTAAAATCTAAGTGAAACTGAACTTTTTATGAAGCATGACTACATTTGAAATCCTTTCGTCTTGATTTTGCTGAAAATTAAGGTGCCCAAATTAGGGTTGTCAAAGTAGAAGAGACCATAGGTGATTCTCTTGTCAAAACTCTGATTTTACAGCTGAAAACAAGGAGGAAAAGTGACTTTCCAAAAGCCACTGAGTTTTTTTTTTTTAGTGAAAGTGACAAGATAACATATTCCTTTGACTTTCAGCCCAGTAACCTCTGTGATAGGCCTCTTGGTTAGAAGCTTTAGATTTAAAAAATGTTGTTTTCTGCTGTTTTTGTGGGGTAGATACTGTATTATGCTGTCCAAATCCCTTCTCCTCAGGGCTAAAACATTCATTTTTACCAATTTCTGGGAATGTTAGTAGCCAACAGTCCTCACCTGAGTTTTTGGGACATACCCTTGGCTGAAGAGAGCTCTATTCATCATGCTCACACTCACTTCCTATTGGGGAAGACATACCACATCCAAAGATTGGTCCATGTGGAAATGGAGCTTTATACCTACATAAAAGCTATATAGAAAGCTATCTAAGATTGTCCTGTCCCTCCCAACACAGGACAACCTCAAAGGGTCACTCCAGCTCCAAAGCTTCTTATGGGATTAGCTGAGGCTTTTGTTGAGATTTTATTTTCTTAGGCTCCAAAATCACTGCGGATGGTGACTGCAGCCACAGAATTAAAAGATGCTTGCTCCTTGAAAGAAAAGCTGCAGTAAACCTAGACAGCATACTAAAAAGCAGAGACATCACTTTGCTGGCAAAGTTCATATAGTCAAAGCTATGGTTTTCCAGAAGTCATGTACAGATATAAGAATTGGACCATAAAGAAGGCTGAGTGTCAAAGAATTGATGCTTTTGAATTGTGGTGCTGGAGGACTCTTGAGAGTTCCTTGGGCAGCAAGGAGATCAAACTAGACAATCCGAAAGGAAATCAGTCCTGAATATTCATTGGAAGGACCAATGCTTGAAGCTGAAGCTCCAGTACTTTGGCCACTTGATGCAAAGAGCCAACGCATTGGAAAAGACCCTGATGCTGGAAAGGATTCAGGGCAGGAGGGAAAGGGGGCGACAGAGGATGAGATGGTTGAATGGCATCACTGACTCAGTGGATATGTTTTTGAGCAAACTCCGGAAGATAATGAAGGACAGGAAAGCCTGGCGTGCTGCAGTTCATGGGGTTGCAAAAAGTTGGACATGACTTAGCAACTGAACAACAACATTGTTGAGATTGCTATAAGTTTATCTTCTTTGTCTGTCCAATCCTGCTTTTTTCAGTCTGCGGCAAGTGTTGATCCTGAGAGCACACCTCAATAATTGTCCCCCACGTGAACCTCCACCTCAGATGTTCTCTCTGGAAACCTGGCTTGTGGTTATCTTCTAAGTTTGGATTGCTTCAAGCTGCCTATGGAAAGAATCAATGTATGCTTTTCCCCAACGGATCTTGAGTTAAGCCTAGATTAGTGTCATCTTTGGAAATAGTGTGAAGTGTTCTATCTGTTAATTTAATCCATTATAGAAAGACACCGCCTTTAGAGATTATCTTTTGTAGCTTGGTGCCTTAAAATGTGACCCTTTCTTCACTTTCATAATTAGTGCTGAAAAGAGAAAAGCTGTAAAAAGGTGACTGATTAAAGGAATAAACAGACGAGCAAGAAGAGAAAAAGAGCTCAACAGCCTGTCTTAAATATAAGAATTCATTTTTTCTTCTACTAAAAATAAAAAGAAATATTCTAATCTCTATGGCTTTAGATCTGTACAGATCTCACTGCTAATGACTTAGTGGCTGAGAACCTGAATACTTAATAAACAGTGATTTTTTTAAAAAATCTAACAAAATCTTGATTCTTCCCATTTCTATGGAGCCAAGACAGAAGTGATTCAGTATGATCCAAACTCACATTTGCATAGACCACATTGTGTGGTGGGACTGATTTGATACACCCATATCTACCATGATTATTTTCGATATTCAAGATGAAGTACCTGTGGAAACAATGCCAGGAAAGTAGAAAAGAGAACAGTTTCGAAACCACATTCCTACCAGCTCTCTTTCCTGTATAATTGTGCAAATAAAATTATAATCATGGACTATAGATTTTATTTTGACCAAGTTCATACTAGCAGTATGCAATGAAGAACTGAAGCAATCATCTACATGATCAAAGTATTATATTACTTTCATCTTTAAAAGACAGATTATTATGATTATCAGGATATGTGTTTCAATTACACTGATTATTCTTTTGATGGAGATCAGGTCAAAGTAATTTCTTTCTTTTGTTCTTGATTTTCCCACAGTTAGACAAACAGGGAAATGGTATTTCCATGACTGTAATTCACCACAGCACAAGGTCAGGTCAGGGAGAAGAAAGAACAGTTGTTAGTAAAATGTCTAATGTGGACAGGGAACTTGGCCAATACATTCATAAATTAACTTGTTTACTTAAGTGAATTTAACAACACACCTTTCTCTCCCAATTACCCTTAAACATTTTGTTCTAAAGGAAATCCTCCCTGTTGGTTTATACACCTGCTTATGACTCTTCTAATTTGAAAGAAAAAAAATTCCTAAAATAGACCTCCCCAAATCCTGTTTCTCTGGCCATTCCTCCTCTATCTCTGTTGAAGCTCAGTAAATGTTATCCATGGTGCATGTTATTATTATTGTCATTCTTAGGTATTGAAAAGTATGTTTGCTGCTATTAGGAGAGGAAACTGTTTTTTTCATTATAAATTGTACCTATTTATATCTCTGATATAGAGCAATGATATTAATGTTTAGATATGTAATTTTATCTGCTATTTATTGAGTTTGCCCATTAATTTTATGAAATTTACAGTTGATAATTTGGTTTCTTTTCAATACTTTTGTCTCATTTTTATTTCATGCCTCATTTTATTGGCCGGTGTTTTTAGAACAATGTTGTGTAATAAGGGAGAAAAGCATACTTTCCTATTTTATTTAAGATTTTAATGAGAATGCTTCTAGTATTTCACTACTAAGCATGCATTGACCTTTTGGTTTGGATAGATATTATTATGTTGAGAAATTCTTCTCTTTTTTTTTGCAAAACAAAATAATTTTTAATTACTTGGCATTGAAGAAAACATGACATTTTTAGTTTTAGGGAAATTAAGAGACAGCACAAAGTAAAAGTATAGATTAAAGTTTTAAAAGATTAGGAATCAGTAATAATAATAGAACTGGATGTGGAACAACAGACTGGTTCCAAATAGGAAAAGGAGTACATCAAGGCTGTATATTGTCATCCTGCTTATTTAACTTATATGCAGAGTACATCATGAGAAACTCTGGGCTGGAAGAAGCACAAGCTGGAATCAAGATTGCCGGGAGAAATAGTAATAACCTCAGATATGCAGATAACACCACCCTTATGGCAGAAAGTGAAGAGGAACTAAAAAGCCTCTTGATGAAAGTGAAAGAGGAGAGTGAAAAAGTTGGCTTAAAGCTCAACATTCAGAAAACAAAGATCATGGCATCTGGTCCCATCACTTCATGGGAATTCGATGGGGAAACAGTGGAAACAGTGTCAGACTTTATTTTTTGAGCTCCAAAATCACTGCAGATGGTGATTGCAGCCGTGAAATTAAAAGACGCTTACTCCTTGGAAGGAAAGTTATGACCAACCTAGACAGCATATTAAAAAGCAGAGACATTACTTTGCCAACAAAGGTCCGTCTAGTCAAGGGTATGGTTTTTCCAGTAGTCATGTATGGATGTGAGAGTTGGACTGTGAAGAAAGCTGAGCACCGAAAAACTGATGCTTTTGAACTGTGGTGTTGGAGAAGACTCTTGAGAATCCCTTGGACTGCAAGGAGATCCAACCAGTCCATTCTAAAGGACATAAGTCCTGGGTGTTCTTTGGAAGGACTGATGCTAAAGCTGAAACTCCAATACTTCGGCCACCTCATGCAAAGAGCTGACTCATTGGAAAAGACTCTGATGCTGGGAGGGATTGGGGACAAGGAGGAGCAGGGGACGACCGAGGATGAGATGGCTGGATGGCATCTCCGACTCGATGGACATGAGTTTGGGTGAACTCTGGAATTTGGTGATGGACAGGGAGGCCTGGCGTGCTGTGATTCATGGGGTTGCAAAGAGTTGGACACGACTGAGCAACTGAACTGAACTGAATAATGGTAGTGAATGGGTTTTGAAAAATGCTGAGGCAATGTTGGTAAGATTTTGGGGGCAAATGAAGCACCTAATTGTTAATGAATGAGACTAGCATGTAGGGGGGAAAAGGTCAGGTGGAAAGTGATACATATGTGTTTACCTAACTTGTTTTTAAAGTTGGAGTATCGTTGCTTTACAGCACTGCATTCGTTTCCACCATGTGTGTATCTATGAATATATCCCCCCCGCCCCCGCACCTCCCCCCCAATTCCCCTATCCCCCCCAAGTCACCCTAGAGCACCTTCATCACTTATCCCAAACATTTTATATTTTATGCTATTCTTTAGGCTTTTAAATCTTTTCTGTATTGATTGGGCCTCTATTCTTATATCATATTTTTATTTGTTGTCTCTTTCTTGAATAGAATTTCCAAGGATATATATTTATTGGTTTATTAAAGATCAGATCTTACATTTGTATATCAGTACTATTTTATGTTTTGTGATTTATTTCTCTTTATTAATTTCTACATTTATTTTTTATCTTTCTTATGTTTTCCTCATTTATTTAGATGCTTTGTGTAGTTAATCTATTTTTATTCTCTACTTTTTTTTTGACCATATCAAAACATTTATGATTATATTTGCTTCTACAAATAAGTTTTGTCACATAGCTTAGTTTTGTTGAAATAGTGTACTCATTGTCTTTCTTTTGTAAATAATATGATATAGATTTCTTTTTCACTCTAGTAATCATATGGAGAAGTTACTTTCTTTTTTCCTGTATGGCTTTTATTTTTGTTTAAATTCTCAAGATTAATATCTAGATTTATCACTTTGGGTTCAGAGAATGTGGTCAGTCTGGTTTCTGTTTTTGGGGATTTATTGAATTTATGGCTTAGAATATGATTGTTTTATAATTGTTTCACTTTCTGAAGCAAATGTAGTCTCTGAGAAGAACTAAAGTTTGACATTTGTCTACAAATTCAATCTTATACATTACATTTGAGCACATCTTCTTCTCTACTTGATTTGTTAGGGGCTGAGAGAATTGTGTAATTATCTCTGATCATTGTGTTTCATTTGAGTTCCAGTGCTCATAACAGTTCATGTCTTTTACATCTTTATTGTGGTTATACTTTTGGTAAAAGTGTTTTGATTACATTAATACTTTTTGCCTTGAATTTATAGTATCTGAAATTAACGATTATTTGTGTTGTATTTTTTGCTAGCTTTCCCCTCAAGTTTGTACTCAAAGTTTTTTAATCATCTTAAATTTGTTGCAGGTGAGTTTCTTTTAAATCAGCTTATGATTACATTGTTACTGTATTTTCAAATTTTGATTTAAAAATGGTGTTTTGATATGTCACTGACATACCATACAATTCTTGAAAACATGCCAAGTGAAAGAAATTAGTCACAGAAGACCACATATTGTAAGATTCCATTTATATGAAAGACCCCAAATAGGCAAATCTGTGGAGACAAAAAATAGGTTGCTGCTGCTGCTGCTGCTAAGTCGCTTCAGTCGTGTCCGACTCTGTGCGACCCCATAGACAGAAGCCCACCAGGCTCCCCCGTCCCTGGGATTCTCCAGGCAAGAATACTGGAGTGGGGTGCCATTGCCTTCTCTGAAAAATAGGTTAGATTAATTTTATAATATTTATAAAATTCATAAAATGTAAAATTTTATAAAATTTTTAAAGATTCAGGTGCAATTTTACTTTAGTTTCAGGTATACAATGTAGTGATTCAGTATTTTTATAGATTATACTTCATTTAACATTACTACAAAATATTGGCTATACTTCCCTGTGTTGTAGTTTGTATTACTTAATCCCCTGCCCCTATCTTGCCCCTACACCCATCCCTCTCCCCACTGGTAACCACCAGTTCTCTATCTTTGAGTCTGTTTGTTTCGTTACATATATGTGTTTGCTTTATTTTCTAGATTCCACATATACATAATAATATAGAGTACTTGTCTTTCTCTGTCTGATTTACTTGCCTAGGTCCATCCACATTGTTTCAAATAGAATTTTATTCATTTCTATGGCTGAGTAATATTTTACTGTATATGTGTATACCAAATCTTTAAGTAGAGTTTTTAAAATTTTATTTTTATTGAAGGATAATTGCTTTACAATATTGTGTTGGTTTCTGCCATATATCAATATGAATCAGCCATAGGCATACATATGTCCCCTCCGTCTTGAACCTGCCTCCCACCTCCCACCCCACCCCACCCCTCTAGGTTGTTACAGAGCACTGGTTTGAGCTCCCGGAGTCATACAGAGAATTCCCACCGGCTATCTGTTTACATATGGTAGTGTGTGTTTCCATGCCACTCTCCCCATTTATGCAACCCTCTCCTTTCCCTCCGGTGTCTGCAGGTTTGTGCTCTATGTCTGTGTCTCCATTGCTGCCCTGCATATAGGGTCATCAGGACCATCTTTCTAGATTCCATATATATGCAACAACATACAGTATTTGTTTTTCTCTTTCTGACTTACTTCACTCTGTATAATAGGCTCTAGGTTAGTCTACCTCAATAGAACCAACTCAAATGCATTACTTTTTTATAGCTGAGTAATATTCCATTGTGTATATAAGTAGAGGTCTTTTTTAAATAGAGGGCTTTATTCCTGCTTCTTATATTGTATATAATTAATTTGTTTTTGGAATAAAATATAATGAATTAAATAACTTTTAAATACATACAGATACAGTTCCTGAAGAACATTTTAAAGTTGCCTGCCAGTATGTATTGGGCTAGATAATTAGGGAACCGGCATATTCATGTGAATTGAGTGAGATTTCCCAGAGGCTGCCTCCTCCTTTCTAATTGCCATCTGACACTGTATGGTTTGGGATTCTGGGATTTGTTCTGTGTGATTAGATGTTTCCTGCATGTGTTTATTACATATTTAACAGTGTCTTAGCACTTAAAAGAGATATCATGACTGGGCAACACAGCTGATATTGCACAGATACCCACTGTGGAACATACAGAGGAAATTGGCTGCACTGAAGAAGGCAAAACACATGAGTAATAGTAGTCAGTGCTGCCAAGGCTGTAGGGGAGAGGTGAGTCTGGGGCGCCACTGATATGGCCAGAATTCCTATAAAGGGAAACATAAAGAATAAAGCAGCCAGTAATACGACCAGTGATATTTACAGCTTTCCTGGACATTTTCAATAGATCTTCCCCCTACAAACTCATTTTTTATGGCTGATATTAAAATATCAAAAAGACATGCCTGCTTTTTCCAACCTACTGAAACATATCCCTTTGCCTCTTATTTATTATAAGAAAATTGTAATTTATTTTGATTTTCTTACTGCTTAGTATGAATCTAAATAAGGTATAAATTGAGAGATGAGTGTTTTATTATTGCTGATAAATATCTGATCTCATGCTGGGCTGAGGCAGCTATGGCAGAAACTCCTGGTGGATTGCTAGCTGCCCAACCTAAATTCATTTTCTCCTTTTTCCAAGGAACAAAATTCTTGTTTGTCTGTTTACATGTATGTGTAACTTTTGCAGCTGGCCAAATTAAAACTAACCTTCTCTGTGGCTGGGTGAATCTATGTAGATGAGCTGGAACGAGAAGTAAGCATTGAGCTTTGAATGAGGCTTTCAGAACATCTTCAGGAGCTGCCTCGGCTGAGAAGCATGTCTCTATTGCCTCCTTTCCTGTTGCCTGGAAGGTATATGTCAAAGCTATGGTTCTAGCAGCTTTTGTCTATGGGATGGCTTGAGAATATATTTTAGTTAGTAGACCATGAAGACAGGATGCTTGACTGTGGAAAAGCCATTAATAGTCTTGACTAGATATTATGGACTTCTCATAACTGATGTAAACAAACTGTTACCTTGTTCAACCCTAATTTTATTTTTTTTCCTAGTACACTTGCTGATCTTAAGAGATACATTAGGGCTAGTCTGTGGCTATGGGACACTGAACACAGGCAAGCCAAATTTTGTATTCTCAGTGAGGAGAGGTTTTAAAACATCTGAAGTATATAGTGAAAGGCTCTGGATAAACATCAAAAGATGAATCTGAAGTGATGAAGTGAAAGTGAAAGTCGCCTAGTAATGTCTGACTCTTTGCAACCCCGTGGACTGTAGCCTGCCAGGCTCTTCTGTCCATGGAATTCTCCAGGCAAGAATACTGGAGTGGGTTGCCATTCCCTTCTCCAGGGGATCTTCCCAATTCAGAGACCAAATCTGAGTCTTCTGCTTTGCAGGCAGATTCTTTACCATCTGAGCCACCAGGGAAGCCCCTGAAGTGATGAGATAAAGCTAAAATAGTAACTCTGTGTGATATTATATGATAGAGAATATGTGAGTCAGAGCCAACAGGTCTGGAGGGAGAGCCTAGTAACAGCTCTGAGAATCAAAATAGAGAGGGTTTGTTTTATGACTCAGCTGTGAATCAGCTTGAGAAGTAAAGGGAGAGCATAGTCTGATCCTTTCCATCATTGGAGCAAATCTTAGAAAAACTTCAGTGTAACATAGATAGTTCAAAATTTCACTGAAGGATGCTCTAGACTGTTCAGGTACCTGAACACAGCTGTGTCAGGACTACACAACCTCTTGTGTTAAGCCTGACATTTCCCTAGGCTCAGAAGTCTAGAGCCGAAGGTAAAGGACCGGCTCTTAGTGGGTTGGGTAGAATAGTACTTGTTTAAAGATGGAATAAATACGGGACTTCCCTGGTGGTTCAGATGGTAAAGAATCTGACTACAGTATGGGAGATTCGGGTTCAATCCATATGCCTGCAGGAAAGCAGTTGGAGATGAGTCTTGGGGATGGAAAGTTTCATCACTTTGAAGGGTGCAAGTACTGCTTCTCCAGCTTTCACCGTGGGCAGGTAGTTTAGGTATTTGGGAAGGAGAGTGAGGCATGACCCCTCCTCCTCCACACATGTCTTCTAAAATTTAGAGCCCGGGGAGACTGTAGAAAAAAATCAGTTGTCTGTCAGTGTGTCCAGAGAGGTACAGTATGTTATTGATAAATAAACTGGTCTGCTGCTGCTAAATCGCTTCAGTCATGTCTGACTCTGTGCAAACCCATAAAGAGCAGCCTACCAGGCTCCCCCGACCCTGAGATTCTCCAGGCAAGAACACTGGAGTGGGTTGCCATTTCCTTCTCCAATACATGAAATTGAAAAGTGAAAGTGAAGTCGCTCAGTCGTGTCCAACTCTTAGCGACCCCATGGACTGCAGCCTACCAGGCTCCTCCGTCCATGGGATTTTCCAGGCAAGAGTACTGGAGGGGTGCCATTGCCTTCTCCGAAATAAACTGGTCAGAGTTACTATAATATAAGAAAGTGAGCCTTCTCGGTGAGTTAATCTACTCAAATTCCATGATCTCTTACTTCAAACCCTTCAGTGTGTTCTGGGATTTCAAAATATTTTGAATTTTAGAAAGGATGAATATTGTATATCGTATAATATTCCAGCAGAGTATGTGGCAATAAGCTGTAGTCCAATTTATTAATGTTTATGCAACAAAATGATGAATATTAACACCTGAGGAAATAAAAAAACCCTATAAATCGTTTCACATCATTTTGCCACCAAATGATTTATAAGAACATCTTTTCTGTTTTTAGAGTTTTGTAAATTTGACATTGTGGTTAAGGCACTATGGAGCATTCCTTCTGGGGAAGCATTCTGTTCATGTGAGGGGTTGGGGTCTGATATTCAGCTCAGTTGATTATAAAACTGTTTCTCTTAAAACATTGTAACCATCTCTCCATTGCCTTACAATGTATATTTATTTGTATATATTATTATATATTTCTGTATTTATTTGTAGTTAACTTGTTTCTTTGCCTAAATGATTGTTGGATTTTTTAAATTATAGTTTAAAAATGTGCCAGGATATATTTACTTATTAACTTTGGTGTATAAGGAGTTCTGCTTCCCTGGTGGCTCAGAGGTTAAAGCGTCTGCCTGCAATGCAGGAGACCTGGGTTTGATCCCTGGGTCGGGAAGATCCCCTGGAGAAGGAAATGGCAACCCACTCCAGTATTCTTGCCTGACGAATCCCATGGATGGAGGAGCCTGGTGAGCTACAGTCCACGGGGTCGCAAAGAGTCGGACATGACTGAGCAACTTCACTTTCACTTTAGATATGTATACATTTCATCTAAATAGGTATTTTCCTTGATTTATTTCATTTGTACTAATTGGTGTGATTTCTTCTTAGGTCCATCTATAGTTCTTAGTTTGGAGTTTCGTTCTTCCTCCTCTGTATCTAGTATGTCTGCCCTGTCTGCAGTTATTTACCACTGTCCTTCATGTTGTGGAAGAACTTTTCAACTTTGTGCTTTCTATCACAAATGTATTTTTTTTCCAGAGCAAATTCCACAGTAATGTACATTTAACTCTCAGTGCCTTGTTCGCTTCCGTACCTCATATTTTCATTTTCATTTCTGTCTTTTTTTTTTAGTTGCTTCTCCTTTAATCCCTTTATTTTTTCATTTCATCTCAACATATTCTTAGACTTTCAGGTGTTACATCCTATTGTCAAAAGCTTTTTAGAATGTTATCTTGGTTTCTGTAGCAAATTATTTTCAGAAGTCTGCCCATCCCCTGAATCCTTAAGATAATCTTCTTGTTGTTGAAGTTAAAAAAAATAGATTCCAGGGGACTTCCCTGGTGGTCCAGTGGTCAGCTCTGCACTTCTGCTGTTGAGGGTGTGGGTTCGATCACTGACTGGGGAATTGAGACCCCACATGTTTTGTAGTGTGGTCAAAACATAAATTAAAAAAAAAAAGATTCCATGGTAATTTTGTTTTTCTTTTAGTTTCTACTACTAGACCTGCTTCTTGGGTCCAGGTGTCCATCTTAGCTCTTAGATTTAAAGCAGTAAGGCCAGTTGATGAATGAAGCCCAGTTCTGTGTCCGTCAGGTATTTATATGGGGCTGCTCTGCTGGACGTTACTGTGAGTATGTCCCAGCCCAGTGCTTAGTTCTCTGATGCTTTGAGACAACAGGGAATACAGAAACTACAGCTTTCCTCTTGCACCGTAACAGTACTCTTCCTGTCTTGCTTTGGTTGCTAAAGTTCATTTGTGAGAAATATTATCTTAGAGCAATGAGCCATTTTTAGGCCTCTCTAATTGTCTGCCTGGATTTTTGCTGGGAGTTCATAACCCTGGCAGGTAAGAATATGTTGTGTAAGGGTGGAGGTGATGGTGAGGGAGGAGGTAGAGTAGGGGTTAGGAGTATGTGGGTAGTTCAGTAGCACTTTGCTGTTTTAAAAATCTGCAGTTTTGTCTAAGGTTAATTGTCCATTTTGCTCTTTGGTTTATATATAGTCTCTGAGTAAAGGGATAATGGAGAGGGGCAGTTTTCAGTTTTCTTTCCGGTAGGAGGGGGTTTACATTTCATGAGACAACAATTGGGTTATGCGACAGTTCTTTCATTTTTGTCTCAATCTTTCTCATTCGTTTATTCAGTCTATATTTAGTCCCTACTATTGCTAGGCTAGGCATGGCTTCCAAATGTTGGGGATATAACAGGAAACAAGAAAGTATTGTCTCTAATGGAGTTTATAGGCTAAATAATAAACAAAGAGAAATATATATATATATATAATTTTAGAAAATGAGCTATGAAAAACCTAGACAGCATATTAAAAAGCAGAGACATTACTTTACCAATAAAGGTCCATCAGTCAAAGCTATGGTTTTTCCAGTAGTCATATATGAATGGGAGAGTTGGACTATAAAGAAAGCTGAGTGCCCAAGAATTGATGCTTTTGAGCTGTGGTGTTGGAGAAGACTCTTGACAGTCCCTTGGACTTCAGGGAGATCCAACCAGTCCATCCAAAAGGAAATCAGTCCTGAATATTCACTGAAAGGACTGATGCTGAAGCTGAAACTCCAATACTGTGGCCACCTGATAAGAAGAACCAACTCATTGGAAAAGACCCTGATGCTGGGAAAGATTGAAAGCAGGAGGAGAAGGGGACAACAGAGGATGAGATGGTTGGAAGGTATCACCAACTCAATGGACATGAGTTTGAGTGAGCTCCGGGAATTGGTGATGAACAGGGAAGCCTGGCATGCTGCAGTCCATGGGGTTGTAAAGAGTTGGACACAACTGAGTGATTGAACTGAATTGAAGTGGTATGAAGCAAATAACACAGGATGAGAGTATAGACAGTGTAGTGGTGATTGTAGTTAAGGAACGGCTTTTTGAGAAGATTGTCTTCTAGTCTTAGTTTTCGGAAAAAGTATGAAAGCTCAGCTTTTTCAAGGTTTTCAGTAGTCATCGAAAGAATGGAGATGTTATATCAAGACCTGGAAGGCATTTAAGATGGGAAATATCTGAAATCATTTTCATGGCAGTGTTTCATACCTTCTCTGTGTGTGTCCTTAATTAATTGGTGAAAATTTTTAACACTGATGATGACTGGAGCTGAAGAAGACTGTTGAGAGTCCCTTGGAATGTTAGGAGATCAGATCAGTCAATCCTAAAGGAAATCAATGCTGAATACTCGTTAGAAGGACTGATACTGAAGCTGAGGCTCCAATACTTTGGCCACCTAATGTGAAGAGCCTACTCATTGGAACAGACCCTGATGCTGGGAAAGATTGAAGGCAGGAGGAGAAAGGGATGACAGAGGACGAGACAGTTGGATGTCATCACTGACTCAGTGGATATGAGTTTGAGCAAACTCCAGGAAATAGTGAAGGACAGGGAAGCCTGGCGTGGTGCAGTCCATGGGGTTGCAAAGAACCAGACACAGCTCAGCGACTGAACAACAATGAGTTGACCACATGCTGTGATAGTAATGGAGTTAATATTGAAGCTCAGAGATTCAGATTTTCTTGTGTTCTCTATTGAACCATCCTTCTCCCTCATTTTCACCTTTGCATAAGAGCATTAAAGCACCTATGTGTGTCTTCTTTCAGGTTAGATTTTCTAGTCTCATAACTCCTTTGATCTTTTCTCTAGACCATTGCAGGGTGGATGTGGTGCAGTGAAATGTGTTGGACTTTTAAGAACTCACACCTTTTAGTGTGTTCCTGTAAAGAACACTTGGCTAGGAAGAAAGCTTTCCCTAGGGATAAGGACAGGGCAGATGTTTTGTCCTAAAGTTAGATGTTTTACTTCCTTCCTACCAGAAGGTCGCTCAGAGTTATGAAGTTAGTTTTAGTTTTCAAAAAAATGTCTGCCTACAATGCAAATATTTTATGAGCTTTAAGGATACTGTCACATAAAATAGATGTTTCTACAAAATTGCATTTTATAATAGCGATATAACTTATGGGATTTTTTGAGATTCTTGGTTTTGAATATTTGTACTGTGTAGCAGGGGCACACGGATCCAGATGCAGCAGGCAGTTCTCCTTTCTCTCTAGAACTCTCCTTTTAAATCTCAGCACTGCCTTTTCTATGCTGATTACCAGACATCAATCTCTTCTATCGCTTTCTAGTCTGGTCATCACCAATCACTCTCATGGTTATGAATGTTCTATTTCCTAGGATTTCTAGAAAATATTTTCCATAATGGGACAGGGTCTTTGGTTTGTTATGTCCTCTCACAGTTACTCCCTTTTCATTTTAGGGAGAAGAGGAGAAAATTGAATAGTAGAGTGGAATAAGAAAATTTTCCTCTAGTCTTATATTCATATATTTTCAGGAAAACTTTTAAGGAGTGTTTATTAAAGGGAAATATAATACTCATTTTACAGACATAAAAGGCAAAGGAAGTAGTTTTCTTAAAGTCCATTAATTGCACCTGCTCAACTTTTATGAGGCTGTGGCCCTTTATCTTTCTTGGACAACGTCCCTGGGACTGTTTCCAGACTTCTGAGGGCCCCTTATACTTACCTCATCCTCTGTTACCATTCACATCCTGTCTCTTCCTTTTAATGTGGGGTAGTTCTTGTTTCTCCAAGAGGTACTTATTTCTACTGTCTCCTCACATTCAGTTGTCTAGTTCTTTAGCATTTGAGCTAATTGCCAATTAAACCTGGAACCCCAATTATTAGACACTTCAAAACAAGCTTTCTTGCTAGGTAACTGTCTTGATCTTAAATTTTTCTGTGTGGTGAAAGGATATGCAGGCATCCTCTTGTACCAGAAAAAGTGAAGAAAAACCACAGTTAAGCTTCTATCTTGAAACTGTCTGAATGTGTACATGTTGTCATGGATTTTCGGAGACTTAAAATTGGCTTCTCCATCCAAGTCATTTGGAGCTCTTAGAATACTCAGCCAGCCAGTCAACAGTTGTTTTTTAAGTACTAATATTGTGCCAGGCTCTGAAAATACCAAAATGGACAGGAAAGAAAGAATCCTTTTTGTATAGTAACTGCTCTTCTGGTTTGACAAGTAGACTGTAAATGCCTGAACCAAAGTAGTATATAAAAAGCTTTTAAATCCATCATTTCAGAATATATAAGTATCACATCAGCACATCATGCACCTTAAAATTACACAATATTATATGTCAATAAAGCTTATAATATGCAGAAATGTTAGGATCCCAATACAGTAGTTGTTAGAGCAAAATTATGGGCCAGAGATCTTGGGGGCTGGGTAGCAAAACAGTTCAAAAAGAGAAAGAACAGAGGAAGGTAAGTATAGACAGTGAACACTACGGCCTGAGAGATCTGCCTGAAACCACAGATGCCGATTTCCTTTTTGATCACACCAAATAAGTTTACTTTTTTTAAATTCTAAATCATGCAGCTGACACTTCTCGCTGAGAATAAGGGGAAAGGGTGAGTTTTTTTTTTCCCCTATAATCAATCAATTGCTAGTAAAAAATAAAATGAAGAACTTGAAAGTTCTTCCAGATAGCATATATATGTCTTTATAGACATCCTGGAATGTGAGGTCAAGTGGGCCTTACAAAGCATCACTATGAACAAAGCTAGTGGAGGTGATGGAATTCCAGTTGAGCTATTTCAAATCCTGGAAGATGATGCTGTGAAAGTGCTGCACTCAATATGCCAGCAAATTTGGAAAACTCAGCAGTGGCCACAGGGCTGGAAAAGGTCAGTTTTCATTCCAATCCCAAAGAAAGGGAATGCCAAAGAATGCTCAAACTACCACACAATTGCACTCATCTCACACGCTAGTAAAGTAATGCTCAAAATTCTCCAAGCCAGGCTTCAGCAATATGTGAACCGTGAACTTCCAGATGTTCAAGCTGGTTTTAGAAAAGGCAGAGGAACCAAAGATCAAATTGCCAACATCTGCTGGATCATGGAAAAAGCAAGAGTTCCAGAAAAAGATCTATTTCTGCTTTATTGACTATGCCAAATCCTTTGACTGTATGGATCACAATAAACTGTGGAAAATTCTAAAAAATATGGAATACCAGACCACCTGACCTGCCTCTTGAGAAACCTATATGCAGGTCAGGAAGCAACAATTAGAGCTGGACATGGAACAACAGACTGGTTCCAAATAGGAAAAGGAGTACGTCAAGGCTGTATATTGTCCCCCTGCTTATTTAACTTATATACAGAGTACATCATGAGAAACTCTGGGCTGGAGGAAGCACAAGCTGGAATCAAGATTGCCGGGATAAATACCAATAACCTTAGATATGCAGTTGACACCACCCTTATGGCAGAAAGTGAAGAGGAACTAAAAAGCCTCTTGATGAAAGTGAAAGAGGAGAGTGAAAAGTTGGCTTAAAGCTCAACATTCAGAAAATGAAGATCATGGCATCTCGTCCCATCACTTCATGGCAAATAGATGGGGAAATAGTGTCAGACTTTATTTTGGGGGGCTCCAAGATCACTGCAGATAGTGACTGCAGCCATGAAATTAAAAGACGCTTACTCCTTGGAAGGAAAATTATGACCAACCTAGATAGCACATTAAAAAGCAGAGATATTACTTTGCCATCAAAGGTTCGTCTAGTCAAGGCTATGGCTTTTCCAATGGTCACGTATGGATGTGAGAGTTGGACTGTGAAGAAAGCTGAGCACCGAAGAATTGATGCTTTTGAACTGTGGTGTTGGAGGAGACTCTTGAGAGTTCCCTGGACTACAGGGAGGTCCAACCAGTTCATCCTAAAAGAGATCAGTCCTGGGTGTTCATTGGAAGGACTGATGTTAAAGCTGAAAGTCCAGTACTTTGGCCACCTCATGCAAAGAGTTGATTCATTGGAAAAGACTCTTATGCTGGGAGGGATTGGGGGCAGGAGGAGAAGGGGACGACAGAGGATGAGATGGCTGGATGGCATCACCGACTCGATGGATTTGAGTTTGAGTGAACTCTGGGATTTGGTGATGGACAGGGAGGCCTGGAGTGCTGCGATTCATGGGGTCGCAAGGAGTCAGACACGACGAGTGACTGAACTGAACTGAACTGATAGGGAAGTACTTTGCTATTAAATCAATCTGTGCAGTTAGGCCAGATATTCTCCTTTCTAAGTTGATTTTGTGGCTGAACTTTTATTATATTTGAATGTGGCATGTAAGTAAGACAAATGAAAGATAAGTTTGGAGAAGGATAGTGTTTGGCGTTATATTCATTGTATGCAGTTGGATATTTTTTCTATTTTGAAGTTCTGTTCTCTTTGCTCTAACATTTATTTTCCATCTTAAAAATTTTATTAGGAAACATTTAAAAATGTTGTTTTCCCATGACATCTCGGCCAAGGCACTTGTATCGTGGCAGCGTTTCTAACTGTGGTCAGATGCAGTGTGAAGTAATTCTTCACAGTAATAATGATATTTGACTCTCCCAATCATATTCGCAGATCCCTTGTTTTCCTCAGTCTATTCTTTTTAACCACTCACCTCCTAGTGGAGCATGGAAAGAATGAACTTCTGAATCCCTCGTGTCACTCAGCAAGGTCAGTTACGACTTAGTCAACTGGAAACTGTCCTTGGAGTCAACCTGAATAGTTTAGGCCAATAACTCCAGTTTCTTCTGAAGAACAGCAAGGAACTGATATCTGACTGAAGTGTGGAGGAAGGCGCCATGCAGGTGGGAATGCCAGGGCTGATAGGAAGGCGTAGTAAAATGAAGGCCCTCTGTAGAGCAGGGGAGCGGGTCCTTTTCAGGTACAAGATTTGGAGTCTGACTTGGTTCACACGTGGTCTCTGCCGCTCACCAGCTGAGTGATTTGGAGCAGATCCATTCTGAACTTCAGTTCCTTCATCTGTAAAACAGAGACCTTAGTGTATCTGCTATATATGATGACTGTATTCTTTAAATGAGTATATTTGTAAGACCCTACATATGTAGAATAACACAAAGTAAGTGCTCCATATGTATAAAGACAAAAATAAGAGAGAGAGATCCTGTCCTAATATTTTCTAGTTTTTACACTTTCACCTAATAAGGAGAAAACACGTCAAGGATATTGGTTAAATACTCAAAATGGAGTTAAAGGCAGACTGTGCAATACAGCCTAATTAGAAGAAAGATGGGAAGGGCAGTATTGAAAAAGCAGCCAGGTAGTGACTGTTTCCTATCCTCTAAATTGGATCAACCAATTTAAATATCTGAATATTTTCAATAGTCCTGTATAAGGCAAGCATCCATAATCGACCACTAGTATATAAATTTGTATTAATAAAGAAAAAATAAAATCAGAGTATTCCAGAGGGAAAAAGTTATTCATGGGTTGACATAAAAGAGATACAATCTTATAATATATCAGGTTCAATGGTTCTCTTTTTCACAGATCACTTTGAGTCCTTTTCTTCTGATTCGATGGACACTTTCTGTTTTGCTTTCTCCTCCGTCTAGGGCAGCACTCTGGTGTTCAATAAATATTCATGATGACTGATTTCTGCCCAGTGACAGCACTGCAGTCAGAGAGGTTCTCAATGCTCATTCAAAATCTGTAGACCAGAATTTAAAAATCAGCCTGGCTAATTCATGTGCTGAAAAATAATATGTTTACACAGAATGCTTATTTGGAATATACAGATCCGCAAAATTCCTTTAAAAAATTTTCAAAAAATAAAAAAATAAAAATAAAAAAATTTCAAACATAGCAATCATATTTAAAAAAGGGATTTCCTGTATAATTAAAGCAGCTTGCCTACCTTCCCTTAATGTCAGGAAATTAGCCTCATACGTGAAAGGATTCTGCATGCGTTGTTTCCTAATTTAAGGGACAGTAAGAATCTTTGCAAGGAGATCCAACCAATCCATTCTGAAGGAGATCAGCCCTGGGATTTCTTTGGAAGGAATGATGCTAAAGCTGAAACTCCAGTACTTTGGCCACCTCATGCGAAGGGTTGACTCATTGAAAAAGACTGATGCTAGCAGGGATTGGGGGCAGGAGGAGAAGGGGACGACAGAGGATGAGATGGCTGGATGGCATCACTGACTCGATGGACGTGAGTCTGAGTGAACTCCGGGAGACGGTGATGGACAGGGAGGCCTGGCGTGCTGCGATTCATGGGGTCGCAAAGAGTCGGACATGACTGAGTGACTGAACTGAACTGAACTGAAAGAATCTTAGAAAGGTTTCTCTTTGACTGTTCACACATTAGAAAAGTACTCTGTATTAAGATTAGATGGCCCATTGCTGAGGGATCTGGAAGAACTTCATGATACCAGCACAGCAGCTGGCAAGATAGTTAAATCAACACCTTACAAATAATTTTTAAAAAGTATAAGATTGTTTTGAAAAAGTCCACGTTGTTATCTTTTGTCTCTCTCTGAGAGAGAGACATACTAACTCATAATCCTCATTTTCTCCATACTAACACCAGTTGGTCAGTGTTATTTTATATGAGGAAGAGGTTATTCCTAGAAAATTCTGGGGTTCTCTTCAATAATTCATCTTGTATAATATCTAAATAGAAAGGCCTTTTGAAACCATGAATAGAAAGCATTTATGTTTTTTGAGCATCTTTACTGAAATTACTTTTTACTTGATACTTGTAACTTCCGGGATTTCAAAAGTAATAAATTCTCAGTTTTCAAAAAATTAGAAGTATCAACATGCTAATAACTGGATTCTCTAAATTCTCAATATTTTTAGGTCATAATTCTAATAACTTGGAGTAGTTATCTAATTTTTCATAAGAAGCATGACTTTGTCTTCTAGCTTATATTTTCTTTGGTGATGTAAAACCCATTTTGTTTTTTTCAAAAAATTTAAATTTAGGTCCTAAATTTTCCTGAAAATTTCCCTTATCTCATGTAGACTTTGATTTCATTCTTGGGTCATAATCTGCTTGTTCAGTTATATACTCAGGCAACTTTGTGATTTAGAGTCCTCTTATAAAACAGTCTGAAAAGGTCAGATTTTTGGTGTGCAGTTCAGAGAAGTTTCATAAAGTTTAAAGCAGACATGAAAAGGTTATACATTTATAGATGTTTTCTATTTTAAGCACATTTCAGTATAGCCTATAATACAAATAAGTATAAAACAAGTCAATTTTTTATCCTTCATGGTCCTATAAAAACTACCCACTGGAAGTGGTTTTTCTCTCCATGGAAGAAATCTGGGAAGGCCCCCGGACTTTTCTGGTGGCTTTAATAGAGAGTCCTAAAGCTCTTGATAGTCTCAGCTCAGGAAATAGATACCCAGTGTCCAACATTCCTCAAAACTCTTTAGTGTGATTTAATATCAACTGTTCCTCCTCTACCGGAAAGGAGCTAACCCTGAGGATAGAGAGCAAGAAGCTTTTTGTTTTCTCATGTACTTTCTGTCAACCAAAATTTTAGAAATGGATACCCAGTTGACATAGAAAAGGTGTTTATTTGGGGTTTGTTAGGACTGCAGCCTGGGTGGGAGACAGACTCGAGGAACACTTGAATTGTGTTCTTCCAGATTTGAAGATGAGGGAGGCTTATAAAGACAAAAAACCTGCAACGTTATAGTTAGTTAAATGAGTTGTTTATCAAGAATTATAATTGGAGCTGGCAAGAATTAAGGGTGCTTATTAAGTAAGGACTGGTTGAGGTCAGAAACATTTGCATAGTTAAATGGGGAGACGCTGAGAAATTGCAGTTGCTGCTAAGTTGCTTCAGTCGTGTCCGACTCTGTACGACCCCATAAACGGCAGCCCATCAGGCTCCACCATCCCTGGGATTCTCCAGGCAAGAATACTGGAGTGGGTTGCCACTTCCTTCTCCAATGCAGGAAAGTGAAAAGTGAAAGTGAAGTTGCTCAGTCGTGTCAGACTCTTCGAGACCCTATGGACTGCAGCCTACCAGGCTCCTCCGTCAATGGGATTTTCCAGGCAAGAGTACTGGAGTGAGCGGGTTGCCATTGCCTTCTCTGGAGATTGCAGTTGGCAGATATTTTTCTGAATACAGCTGGTGGTGTCCTTGGGTTTGGTACAGTTCGGTGAAGTTCAAGTTTTCATTGTTGCACTCTCTGAGACCAGATCCTTAATGGCTGTTTGACTCTTTTTGTATGCCTGAACTGTGATTACCCCATTATAATTTCAGATTGTCATCATTCCTTATCCATTTGCTAGTTTTGGAGTGTGGTGGGTGGAGAGGAGGATCTGGGCATTTTTACTCGAACAGAAAGTGGCACAGGATGGTGGTATGCTGTAATGTAAGAGCCTACCAGTTAGCTTTTTTGATTGTACTGTAAGTGCCTGACACTAAGCTTTTGATTGTGGAGGCATACATTTCAAAGACATCCATCTTAAATAAACTCATTGCCAACAACACTAGATACTTACAGAGCTAATTGGTCCACTCATGTAGTTCCTCCTCTTTGGAAAGCTCTGGTTGACCTAGGTAACTGACCATTTGGCATCTTGCTTTTCCCTTCCCATGCTTTAATTCCTGCTCTTATGTTTTAAGTTCACCAATAAAGAGTGAACCTATGAAACCCTGGGCACCTCACCCTCAACCACAGGAAATGCAGTACCCCAGGTCTACAATGTCTCCATCTCTACCCATGATGCCTCAGGCATGCTGTGTATTCCCCAGGACCTGTCAGTAATGAACCTTGTTTTTTCTAGTTCCCTAATGGTTGTTGCTGAAGTGCATCTTGAAATGATAAGAACCCCAAGGGCCAGACTGGCTGCAACACTGGCTTCACTGGGGTAAACGTCTGTGGCAGCTCTGCACAGCTAATTCTAGCCTAGCTGACTGTCCCAGGCATTTCTAGTAATGGCATCACTGTTGATAGGCTGATAAGATCTGAAACATGTGCTCTTTGGGCTTGGCAGTCATGTAAGGCTGCCCTAACCCTGCAGACACTTTTGTGGGCACTTCACACCTCCCTCGTGGACTCCTCTGCCTCTGGGTTGCTAGTTCTCAGACAGCTCCTTCCTTTAAGACCTTGGATGGTGTGTCACCGTGCCTTCTTTCTGGGCAGAATTTTGATGTGTAGGACTTAAAACAACTTCAGGCTGTTACACAGAATAGTCCACATCTGGTCCACAGGAAATCCTCCCACATCCTTGGATCCACTGTGGGAAGCCAGAGCTGTTTCTTTCTAGATTAAGTAGCAGATCTTCAATTTGCAGCGGCCAAAGTGTTGACCATCTTGTCACTCTTCCTCCTCAGATTTTCTGGCAGGAGTGTCACTGTGTTTCCCAACCAGACAACAAAGTGACAGTATTTTGTCATAGACAACAAGGACTGATGAGATCACGAACCATTTGTTGTATATAATTTGCAGTAATTGACTCAATGAAGACATGGAAGTAACTTTAAGATAATTTTTTATAATGAGATTTTACCGTAACTATAACTATTCAGGACTCTGCTTAGGGCTTCCCAGGTGGCTCAGTGGTAGAGAATCCACCTGCCAATGCAGGAGATGCCAGAGACATGGGTTCTACCCCTGGATTGGGAAGATCTGCTGAAGTAAGAAATGGCAACCCACTCCAGTATTCTTGTCTGGAGAATTCCATGGACAGAGGAGCCTGGCAGACTGCAGTCCATGGGGTCTCAAAGAGTCGGACAGCACTGAGCACAGCAGAACACGCCCTGTTTGCGGTTTGGGATGGTGGATTACAGATAAACCATAGACGGGATGATCTCTGTAAAAATGATCATGTTAAGCTGATGTCCCACCTTGGTTTCAGGTATGCCAAGATGTTGATCCCCTCATTCCCAAGGTTGTCAGGAGAGACTTGGTACAAATTTTATTGTCTTCTGCGTATGTAATAAAAATGTTGGGAAGACTTGTACTATACCTCATGTTAATGAAAGAAACATTAACATGAAGGTTGAAAATCAGTTAAAAAAAATTGAACTTAGCAAAATTTTATTATGGGCTCTGGATATGCAAATTGCTATTAGTAATTACTATGATGAGTGATATCCAGTGTCAACTCTATATAAATGTCAGCAATTAACAGTATATATTATATGTTTTTGTCATCTCCAAAGCTGACTGGTTTCTACTTGTTTTGAAAATATGTCACTCTTATTCAGGAAGACCTATAATTTGTCAGCATCAATCATTTTCATATTCTGCTACACAGGGTTTAGGTGACAGGTTTTACAGTGCTAGCCAAAGTTTAGAGTCTCTTATGTGATGACACAAGAATTCTGTCACATAGATAATCAGCAATGACCATGTACCTTTGCTAAATCTTTGGATTTACAGATCATTTTTATTCATGTTATCCTCAACTAATCATATTTCTACATTAAATATTGGGCTAAGTTTCAGCAACATTGTCCAACTAGATTAAAATTTGTTCATATTTTATGGAAATGAAATATTTTCTTCATTGTTTTCATCATGATGTGTACAGAAGATATTTATTTCCTTGATTTTATTTGTGCAGCGATGCTAAAGGTAGTGACTAAGTGTAATCAAAGTGTTTATATCTTCTAGTAGATCACATATAGAGACATTTAAACTTTTTAATGTACTTTGATGTTGAAAAAGAACTCTACATTTCTTTTGCCATGGATACCATTGAATTACCCTGCTGGAACCCAGATTCAATTCTGTGAAAATTTTCTAATCAGGGTTGTGAAGTTAAGAATATCTTTTCCTACCTTATTCTTCTAAGGAGATTGAAGGAGTGTCTTGGTGACAGCTCCTAAAATTTTAGAGAGGGAATAGAGTTCCAGAGTGAATGATTTGGTTCTCATAAAAGAATCTTAAAAATTGTGGAAGATGGAGAGTTTGCTAAGTTTGCCTTGTTCATTCTTCCCTCTGATTCAGAATTATTTCCAGATAGAAACTTAGTTGAACAAATTGACAGGTGTAGTGAACTACTGTCAGGCGGAATGCTTTGAGTGTAAAGATAAACATGCTTTCCATTTTCTTCCTATTCTTAAGAGTGATGCAGAATTTTGATGAATGAAGGAGGCTCATATGATGTTTATTGACCGAATGAACTAAAATTTGTAAATCCTATGTATGCTGCCTTTAAATGACACACAAATAATGACGTACTCTATTCAGTAGTCCCGTGACATCAAATACTTCCCAAATTGTGTCATTTAACTTAAATGTTTTGATGATTTTAGATATAATTAAAGAAGTATAACTTGTATATAATGCCTGATACAAATTATCAACAAAATAAGTTGCATTCATTGAACAATCCTTTATATAGTTTATTCATAATGTAATAAACATTACCTTCTCTCATCACTTTTAGCACTTATTCAGTGTATAAAATCACAAAGTCCAAATAATGCAGCTTGGAATATACCCTGGCAGCTTTGCAATTATACTCTAGTGGCCCAAGCAGATAGTGTGAAAAAGGTACCATAAACCTTAGTTCTTATTGATCCGCAATTACAGTTTCACAGTGAGAGCAGCAAGAAAATTCAGAACTTAGGTGTCTTTTTAACATGTCTTCTTAACATGTTCATGAGTCATGAGATGAAAAAATTGAGAGATTTAATGAAAACTAGGACTTCTCAGAGAAGTATAACAATAATGACCATCTTTTCTATACAGTCATTAGGTTCTCGAAGGTACAAAAGGCAGGCCTGATTTTATACTTGAGAGTACTTACCACAATAGACGTCTCACACTGAAGTGTTAGAGTTTACTTTATTTACAGGAGGAGTTGGTGACACAGGCATATTTTCCTGAGAAACCGAGCCTGAGATGGGGATTTACGTGCCGAAAGTTTGTTGGGAAGTAGTCCAGGGCGTTGACAGCTGTGCGGTAGTGAAGGAGGTGAGACTGAGCAGAGGTCAGACTCCAGTGCAGTGGTGTGATGGTTTTTATGTCTCAGCTTTACTGCACCATGACTTTGCCAACAAAGGTCCGTCTAGTCAAGACTATGGTTTTTCCAGTCATCATGTATGGATGTGAGAGTTGGACTGTGAAGAAAGCTGAGCGCCGAAGAATTGATGCTTTTGAACCGTAGTGTTGGAGAAGACTTGAGAGTCCCTTGGACTGCTAGGAGATCCAACCAGTCCATCCTAAAGGAGATCAGTCCTGGGTATTCATTGGAAGGACTGATGCTGAAGCTGAAACTCTAATACTTTGGCCACGTCATGTGAAGAGCTGACTCTCTGGAAAAGACCCTGATGCTGGGAGGGATTGGGGGCAGGAGGAGAAGGGGACGACAGAGGATGAGATGGCTGGATGGCATCACCAACTCGATGGACATGAGTTTGAGTAAACTCTGGGAGTTGGTGATGGACAGGGAGGCCTGGCATGCTGTGATTCATGGGGTCACAAAGAGTTGGACACAACTGAGCAACTGAACTGAACTGAACTTACTGGGCCACAGGGTACCCAGTTGTTTGGCTAAACATTATCCTGAGTATGTCTGTCAGAGTGTTTCTGGATGAAATAGTGTTTGAATTAGTGGGCTCAGTAAAGCAGAGTACCCTTCCCAATGCAAGTCGACCTTATCCAGTCTGTTGAAGACCTGAATAGAACAAAAGGCGAAAGAAGGGAGAACTGATTTGTTTTCTGCCTATTTAATTTGGGGCATCAGTATTCTCCTGCCATTGGACTGAGATTAGAGCATCAGCTCCTTTGGTTCTTAGGCCTTCAGACTCAGACTGAAGTATACCACTGGCTTACCTGGGTCTCCACCTTGAAAATGGCAGGTTGAGGGACTTCTTGGCTTCCATAATCTTGTGAGGCAACTCATTATGATAAATTGTCATATATATGTGTGTGTGTATATATATATATATCTCCTATTAGGTTTATTTCTCTGGAGAACATTGACTAATGCTAGTTCTAACAGGGGCCTCCATTGATCCCAAAGAGAATTCTGGAGCAAGGGTGGCACTTGAGAATTAGCCCTAATTAAGACATGATAGCTGAACCTTTGCGCCCCTAGGGAAGAGGTATGATTTTCAGTGAGGTGGCTCTCTTTGAGAAAGGAAAATGTGAGAAAGGGACTTAGCTGAAAGCTGTGGGCCACCAACACTCTCAGCGGTTGGGAGAGTGAGTGATTCGGTCCTGGAGTAGGAATCTGGGCCATGCACAGTGGTGTCTACTACTGTGCGAATACGTGTGCGTGCTCAGTCATGTTAGACTCTTTGCAACGCCATGGATTGCACCCTATCAGCTCCTCTGTCCATGGAATTTTCCAAGTCAGAATACTGGTGTGTGCTAAGTCGCTTCAGTCACATCTGACTCTTTGCGACCCCTTGGACTGTAGCCCTCAAGGCTCCTCTGTCCATGGGCTTCTCCAGGCAAGAATACTGGAGTGGGTTGCCATTTCTTTCTCCGTTACTGGGGCAGGTTACCATTTCCTACTCCAGGGGATCTTCCCAACCCAGGGGTTGAACTGGAGTCTCCTGTGTCTTCTGCCGTGGCAGGCAGATTCTTTACCACTGCACCACCTGGGAAGCCTGTCTGCTACTGTGGGTTATCATATGAGAAGTCAGTGGAGAGAAATATATCTGGAAGTGGAGCGGCTATGTCAGACTCAGAAGCCACCTGCCACTCTCAAAGCAGTGTTTGTGGAGGAATTGTAACCGAGCAGGACCCTATGGGTACCTTTGTTAAGTTTATAATTAACCCCTGTATCTGAACCTTTATTTCTTCTGTTATTTAAAATTTGTTCTCCTCAAGATTGAGGAGAATCAAATAAAAGGAGGGGAATTGTAACCAAACAGATCAGGACCTTATGGGACCTTTCTGGGACAGGCCTGACTCTGTTTTCTCTGCTTTAGCTTCTCTGGGAAGTATCTAGATAATAGTATTTGATGCAAATTTCTTAAGTTGTTTTGCAGATGTGAAAACCGCCCCACTAATGGAAGAATTACTTGACTACTGTGAGTACGTATAGCCCCAGGCCTCCTGGAGCCTAAGGACTGATAATGTTAACCCCTGTGATAATGTCACCACCTGCTAGCTCACCATCAGCCAGTCAGTGAACTGTGCAGGAGCTGATCCCGTCACTCTCATCAGCCCTTTACAAATGTTTTACCGAAACTCTGTGGGAAGCTTGAGGCTTTTCAGGACATGAGCCACCTCTTGTCCTTGCAATAAACCTTTCTCTGCTCCAAAAAAAAAAAAAAAAAAAAAAAGCAATGGAGGATATGGGTTCAACAAGTAGCCTGTTTTAGTTCCTCAGAACCTCAGTATATTATCTTTTGCAATCCTTTTGAAATTTAAAGTTGGAGTTTTGAGAGATAGAGCCTTTTCTAATAGATGTTGAGTTTTTTTTTTTTTTTTTTTGTCAATTACTTTGTTAGGCACGATTCAGTATGGGATTACAACAATAAGTAAGAATTAAGATTTGCCCTAGGTTATTGATAACATATTAAAGTTAATTTTCAGTAGTAGAATAGCAAGCATTTTGGTAGATTATGGGTGAAGGATGGACTTACTTCCATTTTGAAGAGTTGGTTTTCAGTGCCTGCCATATCCCACTGCATAGACGGTTAACACACTCCTCTTATTCTCAGAGTTATCTTTGACACTTTCATCAGATATGTATCTCTTTTGAAGTCTCTGAACTGCTGCTGCTGCCAAGTCGCTTCAGTTGTGTCTGATTCTGTGCGACCTCATAGACGGCAGCCCACCAGGCTCCCCCGTCCCTGGGATTCTCCAGGCAAGAACACTGGAGTGGGTTGCCATTTCCTTCTCCAATGCATGAAGGTGAAAAGAGAAAGTGAGGTGGCTCCGTTGTGTCTGACTCTTCGCGACCCCATGGACTGCAGCCTACTAGGCTCCTCCGCCCATGGGATTTTCCAGGCAAGAGTACTGGAGTGGGGTGCCATTGCCTTCTCTGTCTCTGAACTAGCAGGGAGTAATAATACTAGCTCTTCTCTAGCATTTTGCAGTTTACAAATAGCAGTATACCTTCATCATTATTAGCAAATAAG
This sequence comes from Oryx dammah, assembly GCF_014754425.2. Taxonomy (NCBI): domain Eukaryota; kingdom Metazoa; phylum Chordata; class Mammalia; order Artiodactyla; family Bovidae; genus Oryx; species Oryx dammah. The sequence goes on from NW_024070200.1 coordinate 20,684,574, forward strand.
AAACCAGAGACCCAAAGAAGTTGCATAGTCTGCTCAAGTTCTACCAGCAGAAAGTGCTCAAATTCTACCAGCAGAAGGTGATAAAATCAGCATTTCAACACGATGTGGTCTCCCTGTTTGACTCTGATCGCCTTGTGGAACTGCAAGGGAATGACAGGAGGATACTTGAGCTCATAGCCTCCCACCAGGGGAATCCCCTTTGTCTGTAGTTTTCCTAACACCACGGAAGTATTTAGTGAAATTATGAAAAAGAGTATTATATGTGTGTGTGTGTGTGTGTGTGTGAGAGAGAGAGATTGATAAAGCTTATTATAAAGTATTTCCTTATCTTTTTTCAATTCAAGTGTTCAGTTCAGTTCAGTTGCTCAGTCGTGTCTGACTCTTTGCGACCCCATGAATCACAGCATGCCAGGCCTCCCTGTCCATCACCAACTCCCAGAGTCCACCCAAACCCAGGTGCATTGAGTCGGTGATACCATCCAACCATCTCATCCTCTGTTGTCCCCTTCTCCTGCCCTCAGTCTTTCCCAGCATCAGGGTCTTTTCAAATGAGTCAGCTCTTCTCGTCGGGTGGCCAAAGTATTGGAGTTTCAGCTTCAGCTCAGTCCTTCCAATGAACACCCAGGACTGATCTCCTTTAGGATGGACTGGTTGGATGTCTTTGCAGTCCAAGGGACTCTCAAGAGTCTTCTCCAACACCACAGTTCAAAAGCATCAATTCAAGTGTGTTTCTTTTGAATTTGTTTTCTAGATGAAGAAAATTTACTCTTACCTGCTCTACTCCTCATGTTTTATTTTCTTTTTCACAAAGTCCTGTTTTCTAATCTTGTTGCTCTAACCGTATCCTGTCTTCCTCTTAGAGCCTGGAGATGAAACTGGAGATCTGAAGTTTTAATTCTTGTACCCATAACCTTGCAAAAGAAAAACCATTGCCAAATGTAGTTGAAAGATTACTGTCTTAAAAACTTTGTCTTTTGAGGTAATTGCATATTTACTTACACTTGCAAGAAACAGTAGAGACAGGTCTAGTGTACCTTCTCGCAGTCTTCCCTGGTGTAACATCTTGTGTACCTATAGCACAGTAGCACAGCCAGGCTTACTTTTTATAACTTGATTGATGTTCTTGCTAAAGAATCTATTTTGTACTGTGTGGCTAATTCATTCACTTGTCAGAGGCAGTCAGTTCAGTTCAGTAGCTCAGTGGTGTCCGACTCTTTGCAACCCCATGGACTGCAGCATGCCAGGCCTCCCTGTCCATCACCAACTCCCAAAGTTTGCTCAAACTCATGTCCATTGAGTCAGTGATGCCATCCAACCATCTCATCCTCTTCCATCCCCTTCTCCTCCTGCCTTCAATCTTTCCTAGCTTCAGGGTCTTTTCAAATGAGTCAGTTCTTCACATCAGGTGGTCAAAGTATTGGAGCTTCAGCTTCAGCATCAGTCCTTCCAATGAATGTTCAGGACTGATTTCCTTTAGAATGGACTGGTTTGATCTTCTTGCAGTCCAAGAGTCAGAGGCAATAGAGGGACTGTAATCTTTGGAGTCAGAACTAAGTTTGAATCTGAAATCACTGATTGTAAGTTAGAAAAATTGCTTCATTTTAGTTTCCTGTTTTGTGCAGTTATTGTCTTAATATAAAAACATGTCATAAAAAGCAAGTTGTATTGAGTGTAAAATCTATGTAAATTATAAAGACCTATGCAAATGATGGCTATTATTATTATAGTTTATTGCATACTGTGCCTAACAGGATGTTTGAGGGTAATATAGACAGCAGTTTCTTGCCCATTGTTTTACCAAGGAAAAATTAAATAAAATTATTTATACAATTTCTTTCAAAGCCGTGGTGGTTAAAATCTATTATGTTATGCTTTTTCTGTTTTATAAATCAATTATAAGAAAAATATCTGGAGGAAGTAACAAAAAATCAAAGTTAAGATCATTATTTTGCAATTTCCAGAGCTGCCCATTTCTTTTTTTTTTTAGATAAATAAGACATTTTACCTTCTAAATAATCAGATAATCTTTTTCATGTACATAAGAGGTCTTAGGTGACATCATTGGCCATTGATTTAGATATTCATCCTTAAATAGTATCCTTTATGTGGAGACCATGTGACAGAAATCTCTCATTTCTCTATTAATAAGTTTATGCTGTTTCTAGGTTGCTTTTTTTTTTTAAGCCAGTGAACATTGAATTTTATAACAGCATGATTATTCTCCTTTAATTGCCCATTTGGTGGGTCAGAAACAGATGTGTCACCCATCTTTAGAACTTTGTGAGGGGATGGAACTTCTTGACAAGTGTTTTTTTGTTCGTTTGTTTGTTTTGTTTTTAGTATTAAACTTATTCATGGTGCCAGTTTTCTCTCCTACCCTCATTTTTTCTTCATCTCCATTTCTTTATTTCTTGCTTTATATTTTTAAGCCTTCTTAAGTCCTTTATTGGTGCAAGGTGAGGTTGACATAAATAAATGAGTCTTAACTTCAGCCCATGAAGAGATACAGATCACTCACTGTAGCTGTGTTTATGTAGTAGGTGCTGCCTGTGCACAAGGAATTTAGTGGTTGCTCCAACATGCTGTCCACAGACAGTTTACAATTCATGAGCCTAAAATTAAATTGATGTCCTGAAAATCCTCTCAAAGGGAAAATGTGTTTTAAACTTCAGTTGTAAACACGATAACTAATTGTGGGTAATAGCATTCTGGAAGGTAAATAATTATGTTGAAGTATTATCATGTGATTTCACAATGCAAGAGGCTCAGCCCTGTGAGCAAATATTAAAATGTAAAGTATGAAGCAAACACAGACAGATTTGTCAGTTTTATATGTTTGAACAATCAGGTTTGCCGCTCAGTGTTGCCATAGCAACCAAGCTGCCTATGTGAAGTAAGCAACTAAATTTCATTGCTCCTTGGTGTAAAAATAGCAGCTGTTAATGGTTCTTCTCTCTGTTGGAGCACATCATAAAAATTTTTAAATTGACCCCTACCCACAGTTATTCCAGTCCCAACCCAAAGCTGATGGTCAGTGAGGGTGACCAGCCTTTTCAGTTTGCCTGGGACTGAGGGGTTTCTCAGCACATGAGACTTCCAGGGTTAAAACCAGGACAATCCTGGAAAAACTGGGATTGCTGATCATCCCACCAGCCCTCCTCAGTAGTTAGAGTTACATTTTATGTTGTCCACAGGCACACCTTATTTTGTGGAATACAGTAAGTTAGGAGCAGGAAACCGGTACGATGAAATGCTATTTGGGGATATTATGTAGCATATAGGAAGCAGAGTCTGGAGGCAGGGAGGCCAGTTAGAAGGCTGCTTCAGAAGTTCCAGTGTGGGGTAATACAGATCTGAAATGGCTCCTCACTTGAATAAATGTGCCATGTCGCACACTAGTGTGTGATTATAAAATAAGGCTATTCTTCCTTTCTCTAAAATTAGGATGAGATACAGGACTATTAAAGCTTCTCAGGTGGCTCAGTGGTAAAGAATCTGCCTGCCAATGCAGGAAATGCGGGTTTGTTTGGGAGGGCCCCTGGAGAAGGAAATGGCAACCCACTCCAGTATTCTTGCCTGGAGAATCCCACGGACAGAGAAGCCTGACAGGCTACAGTCCGTGGATTGCTAAGAGTCAGACACAGCTTACTAAACAAGAACAGCAACAGGCCTGTTAACTTGATTGTTGTTGTTGTTCAGTCACTAAGTTGTGTCCGACTCTTTGTGACTCTATGGACTGCAGCCGGCCAGCCTCCTCTGTCCTCCATTCTCTCTCGCAGCATGCTCAAATTCATGTCCGTTGAGTTGGTGATGCTGTCTAGCCATCTCACCCTCTGCTGTTCTCATCTACATTTGCCCTCTGTCTTTCACAGCATTAGGTTCTTTTCCAATGAGTTGGCTCTTTGCATCAGATGGCCAGAGTATTGGAGTTTCAGCTTCAGCATCAGTCTTTCCAGTGAATATTCAGGGTTGATTTCCTTTAGCGTTGGCTAGTTTGATCTCCTTGCTGTCCAAGCGACTCTCAAGAGTCTTCTGCAGCACCTCAATTCGAAAGCATCAGTTCTTCAGTGCTCAGCCTTCCTTATGGTCCACCTCTCACATCCATATATAACTACTGGAAAAACCATAGCTTTGACTATACGGACCTTTGTTGGCCAAGTGATGTCTCTGCTTTTTAATATGCTCTCTAGGTTTGTCATAGCTTTCCTTTCAAGGAGCAAGTCTCTCTTAATTTCATGGCTGCATTCATGGTCTGCAGTGATTTTGGAGCCTGGGAAAATAAAATCGGTCACATTTTATTTGTCTGTCACTTACTTATTTACTATCACTGAAAAATAAAAATTTCCCCCTTCTCATTTGCCATGAAGTGATGGGACCAGATGCCATGATTTTAGTTATTAGATGTCTCCAAAGGTATGCCTCATGTAGGCCCACAAATCAGCCTATTTGCTGCCATATGACATCTGCTTTGTGCTGCTCTGGTGGCCCCTTGTCCATGCCTACTCCCTACAAAAGTGTTTTTGCTGCTGCCAATCATGAGATGCCAGTGCCTATGCTGAGAGTGCTCCCTTTGTATGCTTCCAAAGCCACTGCTTCTTGGAGTGGTAAACATTGCTGTTAATATTTTTCACTTTTTAATTTTATTGAAGTATGGTTGATTTACAATGCTGTGTTAATTTCTGCTGTATGGCAAAGTGACTCAGTTATACATGTATATTCTTTTCCATTGTGGTTCATCACAGGATGCTGAATATAGTTCCTGCGCTGTACTGTAGGACCGTGTTGTTTATACATTCTGTATAATAGTCTGTACCCGCTGGTACTTCTGATTAGATGGCATCTTCTCCAACTCTGGGTCACATTTAGTCACTTTGACTCCAGTCCAGCTCTAGTCATGCCAGAGTCATAGCATCTCTCACCTTTTTCTCCAGAGGGACTCAGAGCCAACTCAAGAGAAGTCTCACCTTTTTCTCCAGAGGGACTCAGAGCCAACTCAAGAGAAGGGCCAGTGCCATTCTATCCCCTCCAGGGCCCTCATCTTCCTTCCAGCCCGTCTCCAGTAGAACTCTTTCTTCCATAGAACTCTTTCTTCCTCTCTATTTACAAAGCCAAAGCTCCCAAGTTTATTAGTGAAGACAACAGGTTGGAACGGGGGAATGAAAAGAAAGAAACGAGATGCTGTTAATAATTTTTGAGCAAGGATTCAGACTTCTGGAATCACTGTTTCACAGACATTGTTAAGGATAGAGTGGCATTCTTTTTTTAAATTGAAGTATGGTTGATTTATAACATTAGATTAGTTTCGTGTATACCACATAGTGATTTATGTTTTTATAGATTATGATCCATGTAAAGTTATTATAAAATATTAGCTATATTCCCTGTGCTGTATGGTACATCCTTGTACCTAATTTTATACCTAGTAGTTCATACCTTCAGTTCCTTTTCCCTATCTTCCCCCTCTTTCTACCCATCTCCTCACTGGCAACAATTAGTTGGTTCTCTGTATTTGTTTCTGTTTCGTTACATTCATTTATTTAATGTATTTTTTTTAGATTCCAGATACAGGTGAAAACATACTGTATTTGCCTTTCTCTGCCTTATTTCACTAAGAAGAATATTTCATTATACATGTATATGTATGTGTGTATATATATATATATATATTTATGTATTGCACAGCATCATCTTTATCCATTCATCTGGACATTTAGGTTGCTTATGTCATTAAAGGACATTTAGGTTGCTTCCACATCTTGACTACTTTGCATAATGCTGCTGTGAACATTGGGCTGTCTGTATCTTTCTGAATTTGTGTTTTCGCTTTCTTTGGTTATTTACCTAGGAGTGGAATTGCTGGATCATATGGTAGTTCCATGTTTAGTTGTTTGGGAAAGCCCCATACTGTTTTCCACAGTGGCTGCACCAGTTTACATCCTGTGGGTGTGTTTTTCACTGGTGCTTCTCATGGCCAGCAGCATAGATATTGTGGAGTTCCCTGGGACATACTTTTGCAGCGTCTCCTTTTAAACAAATATGCACCGTGCCCTAATTCACCACCAAATACAAGCTCTGATGTAGGTCAAGACTGAAAACACAAAAAAGAAAGAGTTGCCTTTGTAGGAGAGAGCAGAGATTAGAGCTAGAGGCAGTGTGGACAACTGACTGCTCTGTCAGCCCACTTCAGATCTTCACTTTTCCCTTTGAATCATGCCTTCCTCTTGGATTTGTCTGTTATGTTACTGGTGCGTTTAGTAGCTCCTCCTTTTCCTCTCTCCCAGTGCTACATTTTCCTCTCCAATAGAACCCGGAGCAGAGGGAGGCATGAGGTCAGCTGCTTAAGTCTTATGGTCCAGTCCATCAGTTCAGTTCAGTTCAGTCACTCAGTCATGTCCGACTCTTCGTGACCCCATGAATCGCAGCACGCCAGGCCTCCCTGTCCATCACCATCTCCCAGAGTTCACTCAGACTCATGTCCATCGAGTCCGTGATGCCATCCAGCCATCTCATCCTCGGTCATCCCCTTCTCCTCCTGCCCCCAATCCCTCCCAGCATCAGAGTCTTTTCCAATGAGTCAACTCTTCGCATGAGGTGGCCAAAGTACTGGAGTTTCAGCTTTAGCATCATTCCTTCCAAAGAAATCCCAGGGTTGATCTCCTTCAGAATGGACTGGTTGGATCTCCTTGCAATCCAAGGGACTCGCAAGAGTCTTCTCCAACACCACAGTTCAAAAGCATCAGTTCTTTGGCACTCAGCCTTCTTCACAGTCCAACTCTCGCATCCATACATGACTACTGGAAAAACCATACCCTTGACTAGATGGACCTTTGATGGCAAAGTAATGTCTCTGCTTTTCAATATGCTATCTAGGTTGGTCATAACTTTTCTTCCAAGGAGTAAGAGTCTTTTAATTTCATGGCTGCAGTCACCATCTGCAGTGATTTTGGAGCCCCCCAAAATAAAGTCTGACACTGTTTCTACTGTTTCCCATAGTGGCTAAAATCCTGGGTGCAGACTGTGTGGTTAATACATCCTCGTTTTTTCCTCTCTGCCTTGATTTCCTTCTTTTTAAAATGGAGATTAAAAATCACAACTATGTAATAGAGCTAAGTGAGAATTATATAAATTACTATGTGCACAGCAGTTAGAATAGAGTCAGGACGTAGGGAGCATCGTGCGTTTGCTGTTACTGTCAAGCCAGTTATTTGGAGCAGCTGTGCAGTCTCATGTGGCAGAGACCACTCACAGGGCCAGGCATTCCGCAGACTCTAAGTGAAGTGAAAGTCGCTCAGTCGTGTCTGACTCTTTGCGACCCCATGGACTATCATGGAATTCTCCAGGCCAGAATACTGGAGTGGGTGGCCTTTCTCCTCTCCAGAAGATCTTCCCAACCCAGGGATCAAATCCAGGTCTCCAGCATTGCAGGCAGATTCTTTACGAGCTGAGTCACCAGGGAAGCCCAAGAATACTGGAGTGGGTAGCCTATCCCTTCTCCAGGGGAACTTCCCGATCTAGGAATTGAACCAGGGTCTCCTGCATTGCAGGCAGATTCTTGACCACTGAGCTACCTGAGACAACACAAAAGCTAACAAATGCCTTCTTTTAGGTGGAATCATTGAGGTCTTTACAAGGATGGCTATAGCTGATGGTGTGTAGGAGTGATTCTTGTGTTAGCATTTTTTTGTCACCTACTTTTGATTGGACTTCCCTTGTAGTTCAGCTGGTAAAGAATCTGCCTGCAGTGTGGGAGGCCTGGGTTTGATCCCTCGGTTGGAAAGATCCCCTGGAGAAGGGAAAGGCTACCCACTCCAGTATTCTGGCCTAGAGAATTTCAAGGACTGTATAGTCCATGGGGTCGCAAGGAGTCGGACATCACTGAGCAATTTTCACTTCACTTCACTTACTTTTGATTAGAAACACAAACGATGATCAAGAACCCTTGCATTAATTTAATAGCACCATGCTCTAATATTGCATAAACCAGATAAAAATGTTCAGATTATATAAGTAAAAGAACATTTCCAGTCCTCCAAATTGAAATTTTGGTATGAAACACAAATTACCCAAGGCTTTGCCTATCTGTGGGTAAAAATGAAATTCACATCCATCATAAACTAATATTCACATAAGATTATTATATATTTTAATATAAGGCTTCCCTGGTGGCTCATTGGTGAAGAACCTGCCTGCCAGTGCAGGAGATGGGGTTCGATCCATGGGTCGGGAAGATCCCCTGGAGAAGGAAATGGTAACCCACTCCAGGATTCTTGCCTGGAGAATCCAATGGACAAAGGAGCCTGGCAAGCTACAGTCCAAGGGGTCACAAAAGAGTCAGATACGACTTAGCGACTAAACAACAACACAGCAGCAAATAATAAAATAAAAGGCATTTGGATAATATATGCACTACTGGTGGTGTAGCCCCACTTCTGCTAATTCCACGGAAGGTGTCTCATTTCGAGTATTTCTAGCCCCCAGAGTGCCTCTTGTGGACTTAGGAATAGGTCTCCTCAGGTTTTTCCACTTAATGTTTGCTACTCTGAGAGCATCTGAAGCAGTGTTTCACCATTGTCCTGCCCTACTGTCCTTCCTGAAAGAGTAAATCCCTTCCAGGAACATTGTCTTTTTAGCAGTCCTTGTGGTGCGTGAACAACATTCTCTTCCCCTGTCCCTGAGTGGATGCCGTGCAGTGGTCAGAGCAGGACTGGCGAGAGGCACCTGCATCCACGGAGGCGAGGCTGCTTTACAGAATGAGCAGTGGTGATGCTCACGTCAGTGGTGGCTCTCCTAAGGATCCTCTCCTAAGCCTGTGAATTGCATGCTCTATTCTGCTGGCTCTATTTTCTTCCTCTGTTTACCTGCATGCAACACAAATATTGAGCTTACTCAAGCCAGGGGTGAGGAAAAATCTGTAAAGGCCCAAGAATGGACACCTAGGCTGTTGCTGTCCTTATGTCTAATTTAATGCTGTTGCATCCAGTGTTAGAGTCAATACTAACTCTTGAGTAGGCCCACTTAACGCCATCATTAATCCCAGGGGGAGATGTTGATGATAGGAAGACAGTTTCTCTTTTTCTTGACAGCCAATCTGCATTTTAATTTTTTCTTAATTTCTTCTCATTCTGTCTGTTTAACGTCTTTACAGTTTATGGAAAGAATGCTTATAAGCTGTTCTTTCCTTAGGCAAGCTAAATGTGTTAAATGATGTTATTTTTCACATAGACATCAATTCTTTTTTCCAGGTTACTTTTGATGTTCTCCTTGGAGCTTACGGCAGTCTGTGTATATTGAGGTAGACCTCAGTTTACAAAATAAATGTATTGCTGAAGATTGTGTTCAAAATTCTCAAATTAAATCCTACTGTTATTTTGACTGATTCATAAAATTGGAATTGTGTTTCCCTGGGGGTGGAGGGAAATCCCATAAAGATCTTAATTAAAACTTTTGTTAGAGAAGGGGTGAGCATCAAGGATACTTTTGTGCTGTACTACAATACTTCCTGGGTTATTAGTCTCAGTGTTGGTTAATTTGAAGTTTCACAATAAAACTAGGGTGTCTAAACATTTTCCACAGCCTTGTGGCATAGCAGAAAAATACTGGCTACCTTTCTAAGCTAGCTGTAGTTACATTTGCTAGTTTAGCAATCTTTGGCTTTTGGCCCAGGAGAGATGGTACTAAGAACCTTTTTTTTTTTTTTAAAAAAAAAAAAACAATGCCAGATAGACCTAATGAATACATTTTAGATTTTTGAGGATAGCTGTTTATTAAATACCCTGGTCCCATTGCCTCCATGAGAATATTCTTTGTTTCTACTGTTGTTCCATTGTTGGGTTCTGAAAGGTGATAACACAATAAGAAGATGATATCACTGAGTAACATTTATTCATCAGTCTAGAGATGTGATTTTCCCTTAACTTTTTTAATGTGCTTTTGGTAAATTTTACATCTAGCTGATTGATTTCTGTTACCAAGAGCATGTTTATTTCTTGTGTGTGAATAGGGAGGAAGTACCTATACACTCAGCTATAGACGGTAAGCAGACAGGAGCTAAATATAACAACTGATAAGAATGAGAGGAAATACTGTATTTGGAGAACATCCTTGCTGAAAGTGCTAGATGGAAATAAGAAAAAGAAGTGGCTGTTACTTTTCTATAAATAACTTTCTAGTCACATTTCTCTTCTCCTTGTCTAGCTTACTGTCCCACATCCACATTATTTTTTCTTTTCTTTTTTATTTTTTAGTTGCAGCCTGTGGAATCTTCTAGTTTTGGCATATGGGATGTTTAGCTGCAGCATGGGAATTCTGAGTTGTGGGATCTAGTTCCCTGACCAGTGATCAAATCCAGGCTCCCTGCATTGAGAGCGCGGAGTCTTAGCCACTTGAGCACCAGAGAAGTCCCCGTATTATCTTCTTTTTATTAATCGTATTTTTCAGTTTTTCCATCCTCTGCCACAGGCCTGACTTCCTCAACTTACAGTCTTTCTGAGGGCTGGTGGGCACTTTCTGCATTTTATGTTGATGGGTTTTAACCACGTTTCTGAGTATGGTTGGCAACATTTAGCCTCTTCAAGGAATAAAATAGAAGGAACATGTAAAAGAGATGGCAAGAAGATGAAGGGATGGCTGGGACTGGAGAGCAGAAAATGGGTGATAAAAATGAAAAGAAACAAGAAGTTCACATTAGTCAGTGTGAGAGTGACTCTGAATAGACATTCAGAAAGCTCAAAATAATCGCCCTTACTCAATTGCTGTGGGACTTGACATTCCATGGAGATAGATTGATCCTGTGGGTTCACTCCATAGGCATCCTAATTGTTTTCATTGAATTATAGTTGGTTTATAATGTTCCAATCTCTACTGTAGAGCAAAGTGACTCAGTTATACTAATATAGACATTTTTAAATATTCTTTTCCAGTATGGTTTATCACAGGATATTGACTATAGTTCCTTGTGCTATACAGTAGGACCTTGCTGTTTATCCATCCTTTATATACTAGTTTACATCTGCTAATCCAAAACTCCCAGTGCTTCCGTCCCCCAGCCTCTCCCCTCCCCTTTGTGAACAGCAAGTCTGTTCTCTATGTCATAGGCATCCTAATTTAAAATTTAAAATGTAGACATTCTTAACAGGTGGGGACCCTTTCCAGAAAGTCTTCCATCATAAAATACATTTGAATACAAAGTCGCCTATTAGGGTAATTATTCTCTCTTAGGTAGTTAGGATCTGGGCACTGAAGGAAATCAAGGTTTGAATAAAGTGACCTCATTTGGCCCACGGCTTTAAAAACCATCTGTGTGATGATGGTTCCCATTTCATATCTTCACTTCCAACCCTGAACTGTAGACTGCCTACTAGACATCTTTATTTGGGTGTCGTTAATTAGTGTCTCAAACTCAGCAAGTTTGGATCTGCCAAGAAGCAAATGCAGAGATGGGATTAGAGGTGTGATCCCCCTTACTGGGAAGAATGCCTGTGAGAAAAAGTGGGGGGTGGTTACTAGAGGAGAGTCGGAGACTCAGAGGAGTCTGGAAGAGTTGTCAGACTGCGATGCGAGTCTGAGCCAGGTAGGGTTAGAGGGAAGGAAGAAAGTTTGGGTAGAAAGTCACAGATTTTGATACAATTCTAAGAAAATTTCTGCAAGGTTGCTGTGCAAAATTGGCATCAGAGGAGTCTTGCATCTCTTATGAATAGGCATGACAGTATCCCTAACAGTTATCAGCTAGGAGTAGTCAGGAGGAAGCATGACCTTGATGCAGATTTGGTCCAGGGGCTGGGCCATCCATCAACACACGCCCTACACTTGGAGATCTGAGAGGCATGGTTTTTTTTTTTTTTTTTTGAGAGGCATGTTTTCATGGTTGCCACATGTCCCTAGACAAGCTTTGGATTATCCCTCACATCTATCACTCCAGAACTTCTCCTTTCCCAATTTCTTCTTTCAGTCACTGTTGACTCAACTCCAACAGCTCCTTGTCAGCCCCACTATCATCTAGTCTAACATCTCACTTCTGCTATTATCCGTGTCTCTTTTTCACAAAAAGCTGTGTTCCCTTGAAAATATAAATCATCTCATTACCCCTATGCTCAAAATGCTGTCATGGCTTCCCATCTGATTGAAAATTAAGTTCAAATTTTCTACCAAGAGCTTAATTCTCTTTCAAGAACACAAACTCATCCTTGCCTCAGGGCCTTTGCAGTTTTTGTTGCCTTGGCTTTGATTGTTCTTTTCTCAGATATTCCCAGAGCTCATCCGTTCAGGTCTCTGCCCAAATGTTACCTGATCAGAGCATCCTTCTCTGGCCAGTTTATATTACTCAGTCTTCTTCCATAAAATTCAATACCATATTTTATCAATTTTTATTAATTGTCTGTTTCCCCTAATTAGAATGTAAGTGCTATGAGGGCAAAATCTTTATCTGTTTTATTTACAACTATTTCCTTAGCACCTCTCATAAATAGATTTTCAGTTCAGTTCAGTTCAGTTCAGTTGCTCAGTCGTGTCCGACTCTGCCACCCCATGAATCGCAGCACGCCAGGCCTCCCTGTCCATCACCAACTCCCGGAGTTCACTCAGACTCACGTCCATCGAGTCCATGATGCCATCCAGCCATCTCATCCTCTGTCGTCCCCTTCTCCTCCTGCCCCCAATCCTTCCCAGCATCAGAGTCTTTTCCAATGAGTCAATTCTTCGCATGAGGTGGCCAAAGTACTGGAGTTTCAGCTTTAGCATCATTCCTTCCAAAGAAATCCCAGGGCTGATCTCCTTCAGAATGGACTGGTTGGACCTCCTTGCAGTCCAAGGGACTCTCAGGAGTCTTCTCCAACACCACAGTTCAAAAGCATCAATTCTTCGGTGCTCAGCCTTCTTCACAGTCCAACTCTCACATCCATACATGACTACTGGAAAAACCATACCCTTGACTAGACGGACCTTAGTCGGCAAAGTAATGTCTCTGCTTTTCAATATGCTCTCTAGGTTGGTCATAACTTTTTTTCCAAGGAGTAAGCGTCTTTTAATTTCATGGCTGCAGTCACCATCTGCAGTGATTTTGGAGCCCCCAAAAATAAAGTCTGACACTCTTTCCCCATCTATTTCCCATGAAGTGATGGGACCGGATGCCATGATCTTCGTTTTCCGAATGTTGAGCTTTAAGCCAACTTTTTCACTCTCCACTCTCACTTTCATCAAGAGGCTTTTTAGTTCAATAGATTTTAAGTAAATATTTATTGAGTGAATAAATACAGTTTTTAAATGTACAAAATTTGGACTACAGTGACCATATATTCTGTTTCATAGTATTAAATTTTATAATTAAATTTATGTAGTATATCATAAACATTTTCTAGTAGCATTCTCTTTTAGCATTCTCTAGTAGCATCTCTTTCAGCATTCTTCTACAGCATAGTATTCCATTTCATGACTGCAGTTAATTACATTTTACGAATGTGCCATAATTTACTTAACCCCAATTATATCCAAAATTTTTGACTATTATGTGAATAATATTATAATGAACATCATTGCCCTTAAAATCAGTGGGGACATTGACTAAATGTATCTTGCTCATTATTCTATCCCTAGTGCCTGGCAAATACTTTTAATTGAGTAAATGTATAAATAAATATGTAGAAAATATTTGACTCATTTTGTTGTTTCTTAAGGTAAAAGCTTACAAGTTGAATCATTACTTTTTAAAAAATTGAGGTGTAGTTTATTTATAATAGTACATACGTTTCAGGTGTATAATACAGTGATTAGCAATTTTTAGTTTGTAGTTTATAGTTATTATGAAATAACTACATTTGTAGTTATTATAAAAATAATAGTAGTTATTATTTATATTATTAATAATCAGTTCAGTTCAGTTCAGTTCAGCCACTCAGTCGTGTATGACTCTTTGCGACCCCATGAATCGCAGCACGCCAGGCCGCCCTGTCCATCACCATCTCCTGGAGTTCACTCAGACTCACGTCCATCGAGTCTGTTATGCCATCCAGCCATCTCATCCTCTGTCGTCCCCTTCTCCTCCTGCCCCCAATCCCTCCCAGCATCAGAGTCTTTTCCAATGAGTCAACTCTTCGCATGAGGTGGCCAAAGTACTAGAGCTTCAGCTTTAGCATCATTCCTTCCAAAGAAATCCCAGGGCTGATCTCCTTCAAAATGGACTGGTTGGATCTCCTTGCAGTCCAAGGGACTCTCAAGAGTCTTCTCCAATACCACAGTTCAAAAGCATCAATTCTTCAGGGCTCAGCCTTCTTCACAGTCCAACTCTCACATCCATACATGACCACAGGAAAAACCATAGCCTTGACTAGATGGACCTTAGTAATGTCTCTGCTTTTGAATATACTATCTAAGTTGGTCATAACTTTTCTTCCAAGGAGTAAGCGTCTTTTAATTTCATGGCTGCAGTCACCATCTGCAGTGATTTTGGAGCCCCCCAAAATAAATTCTGACACTGTTTCCACTGTTTCCCCATCTATTTCCCATGAAGTGATGGGACCAGATGCCATGATCTTAGTTTTCTGAATGCTGAGCTTTAAGCCAACTTTTTCACTCTCCTCTTTTACTTTCATCAAGAGGCTTTTTAGTTTCTCTTCACTTTCTGCCATAAGGGTGGTGTCATCTGCATATCTGAGGTGATTGATATTTCTCCCGGAAATCTTGATTCCAGCTTGTGCTTCCTCCAGTCCAGCGTTTCTCATGATGTACTCTGCATAGAAGTTAAATAAGCAGGGTGACAATATACAGCCTTGACGTACTCCTTTTCCTATTTGGAACCAGTCTGTTGTTCCATATCCAGTTCTAACTGTTGCTTCCTGACCTGCATATAGGTTTCTCAAGAGGCAGGTCAGGTGGTCTGATATTCCCATCTCTTTCAGAATTTTCCACAGTTTATTGTGATCCACACAGTCAAAAGCTTTGGCATAGTCAATAAAGCAGAAATAGATGTTTTTCTGGAACTCTCTTCCTTTTTCCATGATCCCGCAGATGTTGGCAATTTGATCTCTGGTTCCTCTGCCTTTTCTAAAACCAGCTTGAACATCAGGGAGTTCACAGTTCACGTATTGCTGAAGCCTGGCTTGGAGAATTTTGAGCATTACTTTACTAGCATGTGAGATGAGTGCAATTGTGTGGTAGTTTGAGCATTCTTTTGCATTGCCTTTCTTTCTTTAATAGTAGTTAATATTATAGTATAGTATTAATGATAGTGGTTATTATGATTAAGAAGTAAAATTGGTAGTTATTATTAAAATATCAGCTATATTCCCTGTATTGTATCATATAGCCTTGTAGCATTTATTTAATTCATAGTTAATTCAGACCTTTTAATCTCCTGTCTCTAATTTGCTCTTCCCTGCCTCTCTCTCCCACTGGTAACCACTAGTTTATTCTATATATTTGTGAGTCTGTTTATTTTTTATTATATTTGGTAGTTTGT